>NC_135237.1:291547790-292173944 GCF_051348905.1 Ranitomeya variabilis
CTTGTATCTCAATGAACAGTCAGCTTCCTAAGCCTGTCATTACCGCCTCTGTTTTCATGCCACAGGTGGGGGTAGTGAAGTATTGCCACTTTGTTTTTGCCCTCACTCTGTGTTGTCTGAGTAGTATTTTGCCCATGGTAATTGGAGAGTAGGCGTTCAGTGGGATGATCCCTGACCCATGCGGTCATGAGCCAGCAGACTAGAGCACCTGCTGACTCCTGTGTCTCCACAGTATGTGTAAAAGCATAGACAAGGAATGCAGCAGTAATTTTAGGGTGATTTGAGAATAGTGAGATTAAGTAATTGCTCACAGCTCAGCAAAAGAGGCATAAAGTATGTTCTTTTGGCAAGAGTAGTATAATTGGGTTTGAAAAGATTACCAAAAGTTATTATAGTGTTTCATGAAATATATGGTAAGATAAAAAGTGTCAATAGCATGAATAGAGTGTAAAAGAAATAAACTCCATACCAACAGTTGCAGAAGCACCACCACTTTCACTGGGACCTGCTATCCAGGCAATAGAACTAAGGTCACAATTGGCTTCCTTTTCCTCTGGAAAGCATATTATTAGGGAGAAAGTGGAAAGCATTATGAAATATATTACATATCCCTCATCTAAGTCACACAGGTTTGCCATTTAAAAAACATGAATAGTCAGTAAGCTATTAAATTGGCCATTATTGTTTTGAAAAAATTTGCCGAAGCTGTCGAATTTGCATTTCAGAAGATTTAATCAATTTTAATCAGCATCATTAAAAATTGTGATATGTGGATCCTTACAGATGTTGTATGTTTGACCTGTTGATTTGTTTATTGTAAAGGTTTCTTCAGTGCTTTCTTTGTTACCTAGATTTCATATGCTTTGATTAGAAAGCCATATCCAATTGGATTCAGTTGCACATAATTTTATAAACATTAGTTGAAAATTAGAACAAGCAGTAAATGCTGTAAACTGCATTTATTTGTGTTTTTGTTTATCTAGAATTCTCAAAAGTAAGGATCCGTTACATTGCTATTAGTGTTGAGCATTCCGATACTGCAAATATCGGGTATCGGCCGAGTTCCGATATTTTTGTGATATCGGAAATCGGAATTGGAAGTTCCTATAAGTTCCCAGGCGTGTGCGGTGGGTATGGTTCCCAGGGTCTGGAGGAGAGGAGAGTCTCCTTCAGGCCCTGGGATCCATATTCATGTAAAACATAAAGAATAAAAATAAAAAATATGGATATACTCACCCTCGGATGGGCCCTGGCTCTCACCGGTGCAAGCGTCTGCCTCCGTTCCTAAGAATGCAGTGAGTGTAGGACCTGCGATGACGTCACAGCTTGTGATTGGTCGCGTGAGCGGTCACATGAGTGGTCACGCGACCAATCACAAGCCGCGACGTCATCGAAGGTCCTTCACTCTTCATTCTTAGGAACAGAGGCAGACGCTTGCAGCGGTGACAGCCAGGGGCCGTCCGAGGGTGAGTATATCCATATTTTTTATTTTTATTCTTTATTTTTTACATGAATATGGATCCCAGAGCCTGAAGGAGAGTTTCCTCACCTTCACACCCTGGGAACCATCAAATATAGCTCCTTATTACGTTCCGATATTTGTGTCCTATTGACTTGAATTGGTATCGGGTATCGGTATCGGTGATATCCGATATTTTTTGGATATCGGCCGATCCAATCCGATACTGATACTTTCAAATATCGGAAGGTATGGCTCAACACTAATTGCTATATATATTAAAGGACATAAATGTTTAGTGGTGTCCTATCTGCCTTCTTCCCAACACTCCTACACATACAGGTACTTTTCACAAAATTAGAATATCATCAACAAATTAATTTATTTCAGTTCTTCAATACAAAAAGTGAAACTCATATATTATAAAGAGTTATTATGAACAGAGTGATCTATTTCAAGTGTTTTTCTCTATTAACCTTTATGATTATTGCTTATAGCCAATGAAAACCCAAAAGTCATTATCTCAGTAAATTAGAATATTTTATAATACCAGCTTAAAAAATGATTATAAAATCCAAAATATTGGCCTACTGAAATGTATGTTCAGTAAATACATTCAATATTTGATCAGGGCTTCTTTTGCAATCAATTACAGAGGTGTTATGGAAGCCCAGGTTGCTTTGATAGCAGCCTTCAGTTTGTTTGCATTGTTGATTCATGTGTTTCTCATCTTCCTCTTGACAATACCTCATAGATTCTCTATGGGGTTAAGGTCAGGCGAGATTGCTGGCCAATCAAGCACAGTGATACTGCTTTTAAACCAGGTATTGGTACTTTTGGCAGCATGGACAGGTGCCAAATCCTGCTGGAGAATGAAATTTCCATCTCCAAAAAGTTTTCATTGGCTGTAAGCCATAGTCATCAACATTAACCCCTTTCTGACATATGACGTACTATCCCGTTGAGGTGGTGTGGGCCTGTATGACCATTGATGGGATAGTACATCATCACCAATCAGCCGCGCTCACGGAGGGAGCGCGGCCGATCGGGGCCGGGTGTCAGCTGACTATCACAGCTGACATTCGGCACTATGTGCCAGGAGCGGTCATGGACCACTCCTGGCACATTAACCCCCGGAACACTGTGATAAACCATGATCGCAGCGTTCCAGTGGCATAGGGAAGCATTGCGCAGGGAGGGGGCTCCCTGCGTGCTTTCCTGAGACCCTGGGAGCAACGCGATGTGATCGCGTTGCTCTAAGAGTCTCCTACCTCCTCCTTCCTGCAGGCCCTGGATCCAAAATGGCCGTAGGGTTCCTTCCGGGTCCTGCAGGGAGGTGGCATGCAAGCGCCTGCTCAGAGCAGGTGCCAGCAAGCCTCCTGCAGTGCCTGTCAGATCGCTGATCTGACACAGTGCACTGCCAAGTGTCAGATCAGTGATCTGACACTATACAGCCATGTCCCCCCTTGGGACAAAGTAAACAAGTAAAAAAACATATTTACATGTGAAAAAAAAATCCAAAAAAGAAAAAATATATTGTTCCAATAAATATATTTCTTTATCTAAATAAAAAAATAAAAGTACACATATTTATAGCATATGTATAGCCGCATCTGTAACGACCCGACCTATAAAACTGTTCCAAAAGTTAACCCCTTCAGTGAACACCGTAAAAAAACGAGGCAAAAAACAACGCTTTATTATCATACCACTGAACAAAATGTGGAATAACATGCAATCAAAAAGAGGGATATAAAAAATCAAGGTACTGCTGAAAGCGTCAACTTGTTCCGCAAAAAAAGAGCCACCATACAGCATCATCAGCGAGAAAAAAAAAAAAGTTATAGTCCTCAGAATAAAGCAATGCAAAAATAATTATTTTTTATATAAAAAGCGCCAACATATAAAAAAAAGATATAAACGAGGTATCGCTGTAATCCTAATGACCCGAAGAATAAAACTGCTTTATCAATTTTACCAAACGCAGAACAACAGAAACGCCCCCCCAAAAGAAATTCATGAATTGCTGGTTTTTGGTCATTCTGCTTCACAAATATCAGAATAGAAAGAGATGAAAAAATGTCACATGCCCGAAAATGGTACCAATAAAAACATCAACTCATCCTGCAAAAAACAAGATCTCTGTGGACCAAAATATGGAAAAATTATAGCTCTCAAAATGTGGTGACGCAAAAACAATTTTTTGCAATAAAAAGCGCCTTTTAGTGTGTGACAGCTGTTAATCATAAAAATCCACAAAAAACACTATAAAAGTAAATCAATCACCCCTTCATCACCCCCTTAGTTAGGAAAAGTAATAAAATAAAAAAAGTATTTTCATTTTCCCATTAGGGTTAGGGTTAGGGTTAGGGTTTGGGCTAAAGTTAGGGATAGGGCTAGGGTTGGGGCTAAAGTTAGGGTTAGGGTGGGGCTAAAATTAGGGTTAGGGCTAAAGTTAGGGATATGGTTGGGGCTAAAGTTAGGGATAGGGTTTGGATTACATTTACGGTTGGGATTATAGTTAGGGGTGTGTCAGGGTTAGGGGTGTGGTTAGGGTTATGGTTGAGACTAGGGTTAGGGGCGTGTTGGAGTTAGGGGTGTGGTTAGGATTGGGATTAGAGTTAGAGGTGTGTTGGAGTTAGGGGTATGGTTGGGATTAGGGTTAGGGGCGTGTTCGGGTTAGGGGTGTGGTTAGGGTTATGGTTAATATTGGGAGTAGGGTTAGCGGTGTGTTTGGGTTAGAATTGGAGGGTCTCCACTGTTTAGGCACATCTGGGGCTCTCCAAACGCGACATGGCGTCCTATCTCAATTCCAGTCAATTTTGCTTTGAAAAGTCAAATGGCGCTCCTTCCCTTCTGAGCTCTGCCATGCGCCCAAACAGTGGTTTACCCCCACATATGGGGTATCAGGACAAATTGCACAACAACTTTGGGGTCCAATTTCTCCTGTTACCCTTGGTAAAATAAAACAAATTGGAGCTGAATTAAATTTTTGTGAAGAAAAGTTAAATGTTCATTTTTTGTTAAACATTCAAACTTTTCCTGTGAAACACGTGAAGGGTTAATAAACTTATTGAATGTGGTTTTGAGCACATTCAGGGGTGCAGTTTTTAAAATAGTGTCACACTTGGGTATTTTTTTTTCATATAGACCCCTCAAAGTGACTTCAAATGTGATGTGGTCCCTAATAAAAAATTGTTTTGTAAAAATGAGAAATTGCTGGTCAATTTTTAACCCTTATAACTCCCTAACAAAAAAAATGTTGGTTCCAAAATTGTGCTGATGTAAAGTACACATGTGGGAAATGTTACTTATTAAGTATTGAGTATTTTGTGTGATATATCTCTGTGATTTAAGGGCATAAAAATTCAAATTTGGAAAATTGCGGAATTTTCAAAATTTTTGTCAAATTTCTGTTTTTTTTTCACAAATAATCGCAGGTAATATCAAAGAAATTTTACCACTATCATGAAGTACAATATATCTCGAGAAAACAGTGTCAGAATCATCAGGATCTGTTGAAGCATTCTAGAGTTATAACCTCATAAAGGGACAGTGGTCAGAATTGTAAAAATTGGCCCGGTCATTAACGTGCAAACCACCCTTGGAGGTAAAGGGGTTAACATAAATAAACACGTGAAATATATTACCCTGATTGTAATGACTTTATATAATATATGGGTTTCATTTTAATTATTGAACTGAAATAAATTAACTTGTTGATGTTATTCTAATTTTGTGAGAATCACCTGTAGACACCTTACGATTACCACCAAAACCGCTTATCTACTTTTCGAAAGACAACATTACTGATGCTGCATTTTAACATTTCCAATTGTTTGCTTACCTTGATTCCCTTATTCATATGGAGGTAAACATACATGTTAAGCTTATTTAAGCAATTATATTTATGGTGAAGACTGTGGAAACAGAAATTAGTACTTTTTGCTTCATAACACATACAATTTAAATGAAATGTAATGGAAATATACCCAAAAGAAACATATCACATTCTGAATTCAGATTCATTTGGATGTGCTTTCTGAAATCTTTGCCATTTGATCCATTAACATTTCTCTTTGGGCAAGCAGACCTTTTCATACTCCCAAGTGCATGTGGGTTTTGAAGACACAGCAGTAACTGCAGATAACCATTTGTCTCCTGAGGTCATTCTTCTTAAAACTTGATGTAAATTATTTTAGACTGCCAAGCAATTTTTCATAATGAGGCATGGTACTGTTTATAAGAAAAGCATTAAAATCATTATATGATGATTTTATAGTAGTACATTGTAATTTCTTACCACTTGAATGTCTTGACTTTGTTCACCTGCAGGAATTGAAAATTAATCTCCTTTCTTTGTGCTTTTTCATTTTAGTTTTAATCGAGTAAATGTACATTTGTATTTTATTGTTTAGAAGACATGCATACCTGCTTTGGAAGATAGCATTTTTGTGTTTTGCTGTATTTTTGTCCTTAAAAGGCAATAAAAAATAAACAGATAAAATTGAAAAAACAAAAAACAGGTTAAGTATTGAAAAATCATATGCTCCAAAACAATACTTTTGTTGCTGCATATTAATTTCTGTGTATGTAGCTACCTAGTAACATAATATTTTAAAATTAAGCATGCTTCATGTTTTGGCAAATGGAAGAATAACTATAAAAAAAATAAGTTTTATAATTGGTTTTGAAGTCAAATTTAACCATGGCACATACAACAACAATACTTCTGGTTGTTGCCACCAATTACGAACATTATACACACATTTTACTTTTTGCAGACCTGTTTAACTACTCCATTTTGGCAACTAAAAACTATACTGGTACTGAATTTTGAGGCTGTGTTCCTACCTTCTGTAATATGTTGTTATGCGTTCCATTTTTTTCAGGGGGAATTAATCTGCTTTAACTAAACATATCAATACAAACCCAACCCCTAGCTGAGGCCTTGTGTATCTGTGGTGGAAAAATCATATCTTTGCGGGCATAGATTTCATAGTTCTGTCTGCTAGCCTTGTTCCACTCATTCTTTTTTTTTTTTTTATATTCTCCAAAACCCCTCCAAAAAATGTATACAGTCTGGTATGTCAGGCTGAGGCGTTGTGCTTCTGTGGTGGAAAAATTGTAGCTTCGCAGGCATAAGTTTCATATTTCTGTCTGCTAGCCTTGTTCCACTCTCTTTGAAAAAAAAAAAAATCTCCAAAACCTCTCAAAAAAAGTATACAGTCTGTTATGTCAGGCTGAGGCCTTGTGTATCTGTGGTGGAAAAATCTTAGCTTTGCTGGCATACGTTTCATAGTTCTGTCTGCTAGCCTTGTTCCACTCTTTTTTTTTATTTTAAAAGTTCTCCATAACCCCCCCAAAAATTATATAGTCTGTTATGTCAGGCTGAGGCCTTGTGTATCTGTGGTGGAAAAATTGTATCTTCGCGGGCATAGATTTTCATCGTTCTGTCTGCTAGCCTTGTTCAACTCTTTTTTTTTTAAATTCTTTAAAAAAAAAAAATAAATTAAACACTCTGTTATGTCAGGCTGAGGCCTGTTGTATCTGTGGTGGAAAAATTGTAGCTTTGAAGGCATACTGATCAGATATAATTTTGAACCAAATAAATACATTTGTATTGAGCTTTTGATATAGTGCAGTAGTCCATTTAAAATGGGAAAGGCAAGGGGCAAGGGACAGGGAAGTGGAAGTGATGCTGATGGTGCATCCAGAGGACGAGGCCGTGGCCAAGCTGAAAGTGGGCCACAACAAAGACCCACATCTTCTCGCTCGACCTTCCTGTCCCAGTTTCTAGGGGATTGCAGCACACCACTATTGAAGCCAAAGCAGTGTGAAACGGTTGTTGGTTGGATAGCGGATAATACTTCCAGTCACTTAACCAACACCACCACCACCATGTCTTCCACGCGGTCAAATCTGAGTAGCCGTGAGTGTTGCCTGGATATTCCTCACCCTGATCCTCCTTCCTCCCACCATGCCAAGTGCCCTGAGACCACTGATCCCACACTTGGACACTCTGAAAAGCAGTTCAGTTTTCCCTTTCAAAATTCTGTACTCTCAGCCGCACAACTTGAAGTGGAACCAGATGAGATCGCATGTAGCAATGCCCAAAGATTTGAACAGCCACGATCACACGAAGGCGATGGTGGGAAAATGTCACAAGAGGTGGATGATGATGGGACACAATTGCCAGAAAGAAAGGAGGAGGAGCAGGGTGCTAATGTGGAAGATGAGTTGGTGGATGACATAGTGACTGACCCAACCTGGCAGGAGGACATGCAGAGCGAGGACTGCAGCATACATGGGGAAGGAGGCATATCACCCCAGCAGGCAGACAGAAGACGTGCATCTGTTCCCCGTAACACCAACATGAGGGAAGTTGCCATTCCAACTGTTAGATCTTCCCATGTCTGATTATTTTTCAAAGACTCTGCCGATAACCCCAAAAAGGCCATTTGCAGCACCTGCCATGCCCGCATCAGCAGGGGTAGCAAAACTACCAGCCTGACCACCACCAGCATGATCAGACACATGGCAGCAAAGCACCCGACTTTGTGGGCAGAACCCCATGCTCCAGGAACACTGTCTGCAGGCAACAATACTGCTTCTTCCACTGTTTTGTCAGAAACCAATCCACAGTGCATGTGAAGATGACTCTAGCCCTGCAATTGTTGTTGCCCACAGACAAGCAGCACCATCAGCAAGCCGATCCACGTCCTTGTCCCAGCACAGCCTTCAGTTGTCTATACCCCAGTCATTGGAACGCAAGCTGAAATACGCAGCCAACGCCCCACAGGCCACAGTACTAAATTCTTACATTTCTCTTCTGCTTGCGCTCGAAATGTTGCCTTTTAGGCTGGTTGAGATGGAAGATTTCCGCAACCTGATGGCGGCAGCCGTCCCAAGGTATTCGGTCCCCAGTCGCCAGTATTTCTCCCGGTGTGCCTTACCGGCAATACACCAGCTCATCTCCCACAACATTACCCGTTCCCTCAACAATGCTGTTACTGAGAAAGTCTACCTAACCACGGACATGTGGACAAGTGCTTGTGGGTAGGGATGGTACATATCACTGACGGCACACTGGGTTAACATAGTGGAAGCCAGGACGCAGTTGGACTTTGGGATGGAACATATCCTCCCCATGCCGAGGATTGCGGGCCCTATGTCAATCACGGTTGCCCCCTGTTGTGAGCTCTGTTTTCAGGCTCCCTCTTGTGGTCACTGGTGGTATGGTGTGACTTTTGCTTTGGGCTCCCCCTGGTGGCTTTGTCTGTTATCCTGCTGGTCTCTGGCTATCAGCTGGGTCGTTATCCTCTGGGAGGTTCCTATATAGCTCTGTTTTACTTCCACTTGTTGCCGGCTGTCGATGTAATCAGTGCTACTCAGATTCCTTCTGACTACCTTGCTCCCAGTCCATCCAGGATAAGCTAAGTTTTGTTTGCTCATTTTTTTGATCAGCAGTGTTTATCATGTTTTCTTGTCCAGCTTGCTAAAATGTAATTCACTCGCTTGCTGGTTGCTATAGTGGGCTGAGTTTCTCCCCACACACCGTTAGTTGGTGTGTGGGTTCTTGAAATCTCAGGATGGATATTTTGTAAGGGTTTTTTATTGATCACATAGACCCCTGCTCTATTTTCTGCTTTCTAGTACTAGTAGGCCTCTTTTGCTGAATCTGATTTCATCCCTATGTATGTGCCTTCTTACTTCACCGTTAATATTTGTTGGGGGCTTCTATATCTTTGGGGATTATTTCTCTGGAGGCAAGCGAGGTCTTTCTTTCTCTTTAGGGGTAGCTAGTTCCTCAGGCTGGCTCGAGACGTCTAGGAATTTTTTATGCACATTCACCGGCTACCTCAGTTGTGTTGGATAGGTTCAGATTTGCGATCAGTCCAGTTACCATCTCCCTAGAGCTCGTCCTTAGTTTATTCACTTGCTGGTCTATTTGTGATCCTCAGCCACTAAGGATCATAACAGTACAGCCGGCCATCAAAGTGTTATTTGCATGGCAGAAGCAGGAGAAAAGAAGCCTTGAGAATTTTTTTTTTCTTGTTGTTGCCGTGTGTCTAGCTGCTGTGCTAGCTTATCTCCTCCTCTTAATCTTGGTGTGGCTCTGAGTTCAGCTGCTGACATGGATGTCCAGAGCTTGGCTTCCAGTCTGGATCATCTTGCTGCTAGGGTTCAAAGTATTCAGGATTTTGTTGTTCACAGTCCTATGTCTGAGCCTAGAATACCTATTCCGGAGTTGTTTTCTGGAGATAGATCTAAGTTCCTGAATTTTAAGAACAATTGTAAGTTGTTTCTTTCTTTGAAACCTCGTTCCTCTGGTGATGCCGTTCAGCAAGTTAAGATTATCATTTCCTTTTTGCGTGGTGACCCTCAAGATTGGGCCTTCGCATTGGCACCAGGGGATCCTGCATTGCTTAGTGTAGATGCGTTTTTTCTGGCCCTTGGATTGCTCTATGAGGAACCTAATCTTGAGAACCAGGCTGAAAAAGCGTTATTGGCCCTCTCGCAGGGGCAAGATGAAGCAGAGGTGTACTGCCAGAAATTTTGGAAATGGTCGGTGCTTACTCAGTGGAATGAGTGTGCCCTGGCTGCAAATTTCAGAGAGGGTCTTTCTGAAGCCATTAAGAATGTCATGGTGGGGTTCCCTACGCCTGCAGGTCTGAATGAGTCAATGACTCTGGCCATTCAGATTGATCGGCGGTTGCGGGAGCGCAAACCTGTGCACCATTTGGCGGTGTCTTCTGAACAGACACCTGAATCTATGCAATGTGACAGAATTCTGACCAGAAGTGAACGGCAAAATTATAGACGGCAAAATGGGTTGTGCTTTTACTGTGGTGACTCAGCTCATGTTATCTCAGCATGCTCTAAGCGCAAAAAAAAGGTTGATAAATCTGTCACCATTGGTACTTTACAGCCTAAGTTCATTTTGTCTGTTACCCTGATTTGTTCCCTGTCATCTTACCCGGTTAATGCCTTTGTAGATTCAGGTGTTGCTCTGAGTCTGATGGATTGGTCATTTGCCACGCGCTGTGGTTTTGATTTGGAGCCTTTAAAATTCCCTATTCCACTAAGGGGAATTGACTCTACACCATTGGCTACGAATAGACCTCAGTACTGGACACAGGTGACCATGTGCATGACTCCTGTTCATCAGGAGGTGATTCGCTTTCTTGTATTGCATAACTTGCATGATGTTGTCATGTTGGGTCTACCATGGTTGCAGACTCATAATCCAGTCCTGGATTGGAAAGCTATGTCTGTGTCAAGTTGGGGTTGTCAGGGAATTCATGGTGACGCTCCTGTGGTGTCAATTGCTTAGTCCACTCCTTCTGAAGTCCCTACGTTTTTGTCAGACTACCAGGATGTATTTGAGGAGCCCAAACTCAGTTCTCTACCTCCTCATAGGGACTGTGATTGTGCTATAAATTTGATTCCTGGTAGTAAGTTTCCTAAGGGACAACTTTTCAATTTATCTGTGCCGGAGCATGCTGCCATGTGGAGTTATATAAAGGAGTCTTTGGAGAAGGGACATATTCGCCCATCCTCTTCCCCTCTTGGTGCAGGATTCTTTTTTGTGGCTAAGAAGGATGGTTCCTTGAGACCTTGTATAGATTATCGCCTTTTGAATAAAATCACAGTTAAATTTCAGTATCCTTTGCCATTGTTAACTGATTTGTTTGCTCGCATTAGGGGGTCCAGTTGGTTCACCAAGATAGATCTTCGTGGTGCGTATAACCTTGTGCGCATAAAACAGGGTGATGAATGGAAAACTGCATTTAATACGCCTGAAGGCCATTTTGAGTACCTGGTGATGCCTTTTGGACTTTCTAATGCTCCTTCAGTCTTTCAGTCCTTTATGCATGACATCTTCCATGAATATCTGGATAAGTTTATGATTGTGTATCTGGATGATATTCTGTTTTTTTCAGATGATTGGGAGTCTCATGTTAAGCAGGTCAGGATGGTCTTTCAGGTCCTGCGTGACAATGCTTTATTTGTGAAGGGCTCAAAATGTCTTTTTGGAGTCCAGAAGATTTCTTTTTTGGGTTTCATTTTTTCTCCTTCTACTATTGAGATGGACCCATTCAAGGTTCAGGCTATTCATGACTGGACGCAGCCTACATCTGTTAAGAGTCTTCAGAAGTTTTTGGGTTTTGCTAATTTTTATTGTCGCTTCATAGCTAATTTTTCTGGTGTTGTTAAGCCTTTGACGGATTTGACCAAGAAGGGTTCTGATGTGACTAATTTGTCCTCTGCGGCTGTGGAGGCCTTTCGGGAGCTGAAGCGCCGGTTTTCTTTGGCTCCGGTCTTATGTCAGCCAGATGTCTCACTTCCCTTCCAGGTGGAGGTTGATGCTTCCGAGATTGGAGCGGGCTGTTTTGTCGCAGAGAAGCTCCGATGACTCTGTGATGAAGCCATGTGCTTTCTTTTCTAGAAATTTTTCGCCTGCTGAGAGGAATTATGATGTCGGTAATCGGGAGTTGTTGGCTATGAAGTGGGCATTTGAGGAGTGGCGACATTGGCTCGAGGGAGCTAAGCATCGTGTGGTGGTCTTGACTGATCACAAGAATTTGATTTACCTCGAGTCGGCCAAGCGGCTGAATCCCAGACAGGCTCGTTGGTCGTTGTTTTTCTCTCGTTTTGATTTCGTGGTTTCGTACCTGCCTGGTTCGAAGAATGTGAAGGCTGATGCTCTTTCTAGTAGTTTTGTGCCTGACTCTCCTGGAGATTCTGAGCCGGCTGGTATCCTTAGAGAAGGGGTGATTTTGTCTGCCATCTCCCCAGATTTGCGACGTGTGCTGCAAGAGTTTCAGGCGGATAGACCTGATCGCTGTCCACCGGAGAGACTGTTTGTCCCGGATAGATGGACCAACAGAGTCATCTCCGAGGTTCATTCTTCGGTGTTGGCGGACCATCCTGGAATATTTGGTACCAGAGACTTGGTGGCCAGGTCTTTTTGGTGGCCTTCCTTGTCGCGGGATGTGCGTTCTTGTGGAATTTGTGCTCGGGCTAAGCCTTGCTGTTCTCGAGCCAGTGGTTTGCTGTTACCTTTGCCTGTCCCGAAGAGGCCTTGGACGCACATTTCCATGGATTTTATTTCAGATCTCCCTGTCTCTCAGAGAATGTCTGTCATCTGGGTGGTGTGTGATCGTTTTTCTAAGATGGTCTATTTGGTGCCCTTGCCTAAGTTGCCTTCCTCCTCCGAGTTGGTTCCACTGTTTTTTCAAAATGTGGTTTGTTTGCACGGGATTCCTGAGAACATTGTTTCTGACAGAGGATCCCAGTTTGTGTCTAGATTTTGGCGGACCTTTTGTGCTAAATTGGGCATTGATTTGTCTTTTTCGTCGGCCTTCCATCCTCAGACGAATGGCCAAACCGAGCGAACTAATCAGACCTTGGAGACTTATTTAAGATGTTTTGTTTCTGCTGATCAGGACGACTGGGTTACTTTTTTGCCGTTGGCCGAGTTTGCCCTTAATAATCGGGCTAGTTCTGCTACTTTGGTTTCTCCTTTTTTTTGTAATTTTGGTTTTCATCCTCGTTTTTCCTCGGGTCAGGTGGAGCCTTCTGACTGTCCTGGAGTGGATGTTGTGGTTGATAAGTTGTATCAGATTTGGAATCATGTGGTGGACAATTTGAAGTTGTCACAAGAGAAGGCTCAGCTCTTTGCCAACCGCCGTTGCTGTGTGGGTCCCCGACTTCGCGTTGGGGACTTGGTGTGGTTGTCTTCTCGCTTCGTTCCTATGAAGGTCTCCTCTCCTAAGTTCAAGCCTTAGTTTATCAGTCCTTATTAGATTCTGGAAGTCCTTGGCCCTGTGTCATTTCGTCTCCCAGCATCATTTGCTATTCATAATGTGTTCCATCGCTCGTTGTTGCGGAGGTATGTGGTGCCTGTGGTTCCTCCGGTTGAGCCTCCTACCCCGGTGCTGGTTGAGGGAGAATTGGAATACGTGGTGGAGAAGATCTTGGATTCTCGTATTTCTAGACGGAGGCTCCAGTATTTGGTTAAATGGAAGGGCTATGGTCAGGAGGATAATTCTTGGGTTGTCGCCTCTGATGTTCATGCGGCCGATTTGGTTCATGCCTTCCATGTGGCTCATCCTGATCGCCCTGGCGGTTTTCATGAGGGTTCGGTGACACCTCCTCAAAGGGGGGGTACTGTTGTGAGCTCTGTTTTCAGGCTCCCTCTTGTGGTCACTGGTGGTATGGTGTGACTTTTGCTTTGGGCTCCCCCTGGTGGCTTTGTCTGTTATCCTGCTGGTCTCTGGCTATCAGCTGGGTCGTTATCCTCTGGGAGGTTCCTATATAGCTCTATTTTACTTCCACTTGTTGCCGGCTGTCGATGTAATCAGTGCTACTCAGATTCCTTCTGACTACCTTGCTCCCAGTCCATCCAGGATAAGCTAAGTTTTGTTTGCTCATTTTTTTGATCAGCAGTGTTTATCATGTTTTCTTGTCCAGCTTGCTAAAATGTAATTCCCTCGCTTGCTGGTTGCTCTAGTGGGCTGAGTTTCTCCCCACACACCGTTAGTTGGTGTGTGGGTTCTTGAAATCTCAGGATTAGTGTT
The DNA here is from genome assembly GCF_051348905.1 of Ranitomeya variabilis. Lineage (NCBI taxonomy): Eukaryota > Metazoa > Chordata > Amphibia > Anura > Dendrobatidae > Ranitomeya > Ranitomeya variabilis. The sequence goes on from NC_135237.1 coordinate 291,561,837, forward strand.
GAGCATTCCGATACCGCAAGTATCGGGTATCGGCCGATACTTGCGGTATCGGAATTCCGATACCGGGATTCCGATACTTGCCGCGTATCGAATACCGGAGTCGGAAGTTCCAAGATTCAAAATGCAGAAATTCAGCCAATGAGAATGATTCCAAGTGTGGGCACATCCTGTTTAGCATGGAGGGCATGAAACTACTGGCAAGGCTGAGATTGGCTGCTGAAATGATGTCATGATGCAGTTTAAAAGTCGCTGGCGCCATTTTGCGATCACTCTGCTGTGAATTCAGTTAGTGACAGGACGCTGTTTGCTGACTGAGGGACAGTTTAGAGATAGCGATTTGCTTCTTTGTGCTTTCCAAAGGCTAATTTAGCAACCGCTGTGTTCACCTACTATTCACCTTGCTTTTGCCTTGTAGCGCTGTTTTCACAGCGATCTGCAAGGTCTGTGTGTGTGTGTGTGAGTGCAGCCCACTCTCTAGTCTGAGTGCAGCCACATAGGCCATCCATAGCTGGTTGTATTCAGTTCAAGGAGGGTGGTTCATTGCCTCATACTGTTCTTTTTTTTTTTTTTTTCAAGTAGTGTAGTCTGCTGCTAATTTATTCAAAAAAATCCTATTAGTGTCTTTCCACCCGTCTCCAGCTAATTTGTGGAAAAACACTACATAGGATAACGTAGAGGAGGGTTTTTGGGCCTTGCAGCGCCGTTTACGGCTGTCTGCATGGTCTCCGTGTGATTGCAGCTCGCCCTGTAGTCTGTGAGCAGCCATAGCCTGGTTGTCTCCAGCTCAGGGTTGTTCACTGCGTCATACCGCCAAATCAATTTTCATTTTGTTTTAAGTAGTGCAGGCTGCTGCACATTTTTCCAAAAAATTCCTATTAGTGTCTTTCCACCCGTCTCCAGCTAATTTGTGGAAAAACACTACATAGGATAACGTAGAGGAGGGTTTTTGGGCCTTGCAGCGCCGTTTACGGCTGTCTGCACGGTCTCCGTGTGACTGCAGCTCGCCCTGTAGTCTGTGAGCAGCCATAGCCTGGTTGTCTCCAGCTCAGGGTTGTTCACTGCGTCATACCGCCAAATCAATTTTCATTTTGTTTTAAGTAGTGCAGGCTGCTGCACATTTTTTCAAAAAATTCCTATTAGTGTCTTTCCACCCGTCTCCAGCTAATTTGTGGAAAAACACTACATAGGATAACGTAGAGGAGGGTTTTTGGGCCTTGCAGCGCCGTTTACGTCTGTCTGCACGGTCTCCGTGTGACTGCAGTTCTATCCGTTGTCAGTTCAGCCCCAAAAAAATAAATAAATAATAAAGTTCACCAAACACACCAGTTACACCACTTTACATTTGTGTAGGCCACATTAGCTCATATTAAAGTCTAGTCCACACTTTAGAAAATTAGTGTTTCTTATACCTGTTAGGAGGAGTTGCTCAGGAATAAGCACACAAAGCCGTTAGTACTTTTCTGCTTATCTTTATCAGTCAACCAAGATGAAGGCAGTGAGTAAGGCACATGGGCGTGGGTGTGGGCGCGGAGCAGGGAGGGGACGTGGGGATTCTGTGCCTGCTGCGGGCACCGGTGACTCATCAGCACCCACTTTCACCAGGCAACAGTCATTCATGCGCAGCTTTGTGTCAGAGCACCGTACACCGCTGCTGCGTGAAGACCAAATTGAAGCCGTTGTTGGATGGATGGCAGCTAATGCATCAACTTCAATTAGTGCCACATCCTCTCAGACACAGAGCACTGGAAAGCAGCCATCTGTCTCTTCACCACCTGCCAAATTGCCCAGGCAGACAGAGAGCCCAGGACAGGAGCCGTCTCTACTTCTGTTCTCTGAATCTCTTGGCTTGGAAACAGGGGGCCAGCCAAGCAGCATTGGAGAAATGGAAGAAGAGGCAGGGTGCAGTGATGCCCAACAGCTTTTTCTCTCTTCCTCTGAAGAGGCGGGTGGGCCAGTGGCTCCGGTCACCACATCGCAGGCCGCATCAGCTGATGATGACACTCAGGTGCCACTTACTGGTGCGTGCTCTGCTGCTGAGACTACCAAGGAGGAGCAGTTGGGGGCAGAGGGTAGTGTAGATGATGAGGTCCTTGACCCATCTTGGCGTGAGGGACAGGAAGGTGGTGGGAGCAGCTCTGAGGAAGAGATTCCCCATACGGCCCAAAGAGGGAGAGGGAGGGGGAAGACTGCGGATCCTGCAGCCTCCGCTTTGGCACCCGTTAGGAGCATGTCTCTTCCAAAAGCCAAAAAGGGCGCTCCCAAGACTTGCAGTGCCTGGTCCTTTTTTGACACAGTTGCAGATGACATTTGCTATGTCAGATGCAAGGTGTGTCATCAAAAAGTCAAAAGAGGTCGAAATGTCAGCAACCTCAATACCTCCAACATGTGGAAACATGTGCGCAACAGGCACCCGGCGGAGTTAGGAAAACACACTGAAGAGCTAGGCCAACCAACAGCGGCAGCTACCACCTCTTCAGCTCGTGTTGCCTCTTCCTCTAGCTCACACGCAGCTGGTTCAGCTTCCTCCCAGGATCGCCGTGGAAGAACCTCTGGCCCTGTTGTCCAGAGACCCGCTGTAATTCCACCCGCAGCACCACTTTCCCAGTCATCCACACACTCCCAGCCCAGTCTACAGCCATCGGTAGTACAGGCATGGGAGAAAAGGCGGCCTTTCTCGTCAAACCACCCACGAGCACAGGCTCTGACTGCAGGCATTGCCAAACTTCTGTCACTGGAAATGCTGTCATTCAGGCTGGTGGAGACTGACAGCTTCCGTGACTTGATGTCATTGGCAGTCCCACAGTACAATGTGCCCAGCCGCTTTTACTTCAGCAGGCAAGCCGTCCCTGCCCTGCACAAGCATGTGGAGGGACACATAAAACACGCGCTACTGAACGCCGTCAGTAGCAAGGTCCACCTCACCACCGATGCGTGGACCAGTCAACATGGACAGGGGCGATACCTTTCCCTCACTGCCCATTGGGTTAATGTTGTTGAGCCGGGTACAGACCGTGCGAGTGGCGCAGGACGTGTCCTGCCCACTCCAAGGATTGCAGGAATCCATTCTGTACGCATTGACTCCTCCTCTTACACCAGTTCCTCAGAATCATCGCTGCAGGAGCCGTCACAGTCCACCTCCACATGGACCCGTGATGAACGTGTACCTGTTATGACCGACATGAGCACAGCTGTGGCCAAACGTCAACAGGCCGTCTTGAAATTAATTTTTGGGGGGAATCGTAGCCACACAGCGCAGGAGCTCTGGAATGCCATCAAGCAGGAGAGCGATGTGTGGTTTGTGCCAGCGAATCTCCAGCCAGGCATGGTAGTGTGTGATAATGGCCGAAATCTGGTGGCAGCTCTGGGCCTCGGCAACCTCACTCACATCCCATGTCTGGCACATGTGCTCAATTTGGTCGTGCAGAGCTTTTTGAGGGACTATCCGGATCTTGATGCACTGCTGCACAAGGTCCGCCTAGAGTGTGCTCACTTGCGGCGTTCCAGCACGGCAAAAGCGCGCATTGCGGCTCTGCAGCGCCGACACCGCCTGCCGGAACATCGCATCATATGTGACCTACCTACCAGGTGGAATTCCACGTTACATATGTTGGAGCGGTTGTGTGAGCAGCAGCAAGCTGTAATGGAGTACCAGCTGCTTCAGGCGCAAAGAAGTCGCACTCAGCGCCGTACAGACTTCACAACCACAGAGTGGGCCACTATGAATGACGTCTGCCAGGTTTTGCGTCCCTTTGATTATTCCACGCGGATGGCGAGTGCAGATGATGCACTAGTCAGCATGACTGTCCCCCTTATCTGCCTGCTTGAAAAATCACTGCAAGCGCTAAGGGCTGATGTTGTGGAAGAGGTGGAGGATGAGGATTCACCATTTCCATCATCTTCTGGACAGTCAGCGCCACGTGGTTCCTCACAAACGCGTAGGCAGGGGACAGTTTGTGAGGAGGATGAGGAGGAGTCAATGGAGGAGGAAGACATCCGTCCAGAGGAGGGAGTTACCGAATTGTCCAGTACTCAGTGTGTACAGCGAGGGTGGGGTGATGACGAGCGGGCAGATATCACGCCTCCAGCAGGGGACAGCGTTTCTTGGGCAGTTGGCAGTCTGCAGCACATGGTGGATTACATGCTGCAGTGCCTGAGAAACGACCGCCGCATCGCCCACATTCTCAACATGTCTGATTATTGGGTGTTCACCCTCCTCGATCCTCACTACCGGGACAACGTAGAAAGCCTCATCACACCATTGAACCGGGAGCGAAAAATGCGGGAGTACCAAGACACACTGGTCAATTCCATCATCTTCTCCATTCCAACTGAGAGAAGTGCTGCTAGTGCATTCCAAAGCAGCTCAGTGCGTCCAGGCAGTGGTGGAGGCTCTGCACAAAGAGGGAGCAGAAGCAGTGCCTCTGCCCAAGGCAAGACCAGTATGGCCCAACTGTGGCACAGTTTTCTGTGCCCCCCACAAAAGTCTACACCATCACAGACGGCTCCAGTCAGCAGGAGGCAACGGTTCCGTCAGATGGTGACAGACTACATGTCTTGCCCTCTTGCTGTACTCCCAGACGGCTCTTCCCCTTTCAAGTTTTGGGCCTCAAAGCTGGATACATGGCCAGAGCTAAGCCAGTATGCATTGGAGGTGCTGTCTTGCCCTGCGGCCAGTGTATTATCGGAACGTGTCTTTAGTGCTGCAGGTGGTGTACTAACTGACCGTCGCATGTGACTATCCTCCGATAACGTTGACCGGCTTACTTTCCTGAAAATGAACAAGGCCTGGATCTCGCAGGAATTTGCCACTCCTCCTCCTGATTAAATAATTTGGTCACTGTATACGTTATCCAGGTCTCCTGTTGTGTTCATCTTTCTACCACCTGAACTTAAATTCCTGGACTCCAACACCGCCAGTTGAGGCTCAGAAGTGCCGTCTGCACAGTCAAAACATACGACCCAGTGTTATTGGGTTTCAGTGACGTCAGCTGATCCCCAGCTGTGTAGCCGGCAATGTGTCATGCGACCGCCATGCTGACACAACAACTGAAATGTAAGGGAATCTGTCCCCCCCCAAGGCGTTTGTTACTGAAAGAGCCTCCTTGTGCAGCAGTAATGCTGCACAAGGAAAAGGTAGCTATTTTGGTTTAGCTCCTTGCACACGCAAAACTTAACACTTATAAAATGTGTCCTCTGATACCGTAAAACCGTCCCGGAGGTGGGACTTTCCTTCGTAATATGACGCAGCACAGCCGTCATTCCTCCCCCCCCGGCGCCGCGCCCCGGCTCCTCAGCGTTGTTTGATTCCGTCCCGGAGCCTGCGCTGTTATGTTATCCCGTGGCCAGGCACACTTAGCGCTGCCCATCTTCTGGCATCATTTGGTGTCAGGCTGGCTGCGCCTGTGCGGCCGCGCTGGCCGAGAGCCCGCCTCGCAGTGTCTTCTGATTTTATCCCACTGGGGGCCTGGGATCCATGGACATGCGCAGTGCATATCTGAACCTCCACCTCTCACTCATCTCCCTACGGCTTCTTCAGACTGTTCGGTGTCAGCTGGTCCCTAATAGCATGCCACGGCCGTGACACCGCACAGTCTTAAGAAGCCGTAGGGAGGGGAGTGAGAGGCGAGGATATGCACTGCGCATGGCCATGGATCCCAGGCCCCCAGTGGGATAAAATCAGAAGACACTGCGAGGCGGGCTCTCGGCCAGCGCGGCCGCACAGGCGCAGCCAGCCTGACACCAAATGATGTCAGAAGATGGGCAGCGCTAAGTGTGCCTGGCCAAGGGATAACATAACAGCGCAGGCTCCGGGACGGAATCAAACTACGCTGAGGAGCCGGGGCGCGGCGTCCGGGGGGGAGGAATGACGGCTGTGCTGCGTCATATTACGAAGGAAAGTCCCACCTCCGGGACGGTTTCACGGTTTCAGGGGACACATTTTATAAGTGTTTAGTTCTGTGTTTGCAAGGAGCATGATGAAAGGAGCCACCTTTTCCTTTTGCACCTTTTGTGCTGCACAAGCTGGCTCTTTCAGCTACAAACGCCTTGGGGGGGGGGTTAAAGGTTCCCTTTCGACTTTCTCAGGCTTCGGCCTACATTGAGTTCCTCTGCTTTTCCACCTGTCCCTGGGCTCCAACACCGCTAGTTGTTGCCTGGTAGTGCTGTACGCGCAGTCCCAACAGTCCCTCCTCTGTTATTGGGGTTCAGTAACGTCAGCTGTTCCCCTGCTGTGTGTGTGGCAATCCCTCCTACCTCCTCCACCTGTCCCTGGGCTCCAACACCGCTAGTTGTTGCCTGGTAGTGCTGTACGCACAGTCCCAACAGTCCCTCCTCTGTTATTGGGGTTCAGTAATGTCAGCTGTTCCCCTGCTGTGTGTGTGGCAATCCCTCCTATCTCCTCCACCTCCTCCTCCACCTGTCCCTGGGCTCCAACACCGCTAGTTGTTGCCTGGTAGTGCTGTACGCACAGTCAACAGTCCCTCCTCTGTTATTGGGGTTCAGTAATGTCAGCTGTTCCCCTGCTGTGTGTGTGGCAATCCCTCCAACCTCCTCCACCTCCTCCTCCTCCACCTGTCCCTGGGCTCCAACACCGCTAGTTGTTGCCTGGTAGTGCTGTACGCACAGTCAACAGTCCCTCCTCTGTTATTGGGGTTCAATAATGTCAGCTGTTCCCCTGCTGTGTGTGTGGCAATCCCTCCTACCTCCTCCTCCTCCACCTGTCCCTGGGCTCCAACACCGCTAGTTGTTGCCTGGTAGTGCTGTACGCGCAGTCCCAACAGTCCCTCCTCTGTTATTGGGGTTGAGTAACGTCAGCTGTTCCCCTGCTGTGTGTGTGGCAATCCCTCCTACCTCCTCCTACCTCCTCCACCTCCTCCACCTGTCCCTGGGCTCCAACACCGCTAGTTGTTGCCTGGTAGTGCTGTACGCACAGTTCCAACAGTCCCTCCTCTGTTATTGGGGTTCAGTAATGTCAGCTGTTCCCCTGCTGTGTGTGTGGCAATCCCTCCTACCTCCTCCACCTCCTCCTCCTCCACCTGTCCCTGGGCTCCAACACCGCTAGTTGTTGCCTGGTAGTGCTGTACGCACAGTCAACTGTCCCTCCTCTGTTATTGGGGTTCAGTAATGTCAGCTGTTCCCCTGCTGTGTGTGTGGCAATCCCTCCTACCTCCTCCACCTCCTCCTTCTCCACCTGTCCCTGGGCTCCAACACCGCTAGTTGTTGCCTGGTAGTGCTGTACGCACAGTCCCAACAGTCCCTCCTCTGTTATTGGGGTTCAGTAACGTCAGCTGTTCCCCTGCTGTGTGTGTGGCAATCCCTCCTATCTCCTCCACCTCCTCCTCCACCTGTCCCTGGGCTCCAACACCGCTAGTTGTTGCCTGGTAGTGCTGTACGCGCAGTCCCGACAGTCCCTCCTCTGTTATTGGGGTTCAGTAACGTCAGCTGTTCCCCTGCTGTGTGTGTGGCAATCCCTCCTACCTCCTCCTACCTCCTCCACCTCCTCCACCTGTCCCTGGGCTCCAACACCGCTAGTTGTTGCCTGGTAGTGCTGTATGCACAGTCAACAGTCCCTCCTCTGTTATTGGGGTTCAGTAATGTCAGCTGTTCCCCTGCTATGTGTGTGGCAATCCCTCCTACCTCCTCCACCTCCTCCTCCTCCACCTGTCCCTGGGCTCCAACACCGCTAGTTGTTGCCTGGTAGTGCTGTACGCGCAGTCCCAACAGTCACTCCTCTGTTATTGGGGTTCAGTAACGTCAGCTGTTCCCCTGCTGTGTGTGTGGCAATCCCTCCTACCTCCTCCACCTCCTCCTCCTCCACCTGTCCCTGGGCTCCAACACCGCTAGTTGTTGCCTGGTAGTGCTGTACGCACAGTCAACAGTCCCTCCTCTGTTATTGGGGTTCAGTAATGTCAGCTGTTCCCCTGCTGTGTGTGTGGCAATCCCTCCTACCTCCTCCACCTCCTCCTCCTCCACCTGTCCCTGGGCTCCAACACCGCTAGTTGTTGCCTGGTAGTGCTGTACGCGCAGTCCCGACAGTCCCTCCTCTGTTATTGGGGTTCAGTAACGTCAGCTGTTCCCCTGCTGTGTGTGTGGCAATCCCTCCTACCTCCTCCTACCTCCTCCACCTCCTCCACCTGTCCCTGGGCTCCAACACCGCTAGTTGTTGCCTGGTAGTGCTGTACGCACAGTCCCAACAGTCCCTCCTCTGTTATTGGGGTTCAGTAACGTCAGCTGTTCCCCTGCTGTGTGTGTGGCAATCCCTCCTATCTCCTCCACCTCCTCCTCCACCTGTCCCTGGGCTCCAACACCGCTAGTTGTTGCCTGGTAATGCGGTACGCACAGTCAACAGTCCCTCCTCTGTTATTGGGGTTCAGTAATGTCAGCTGTTCCCCTGCTGTGTGTGTGGCAATCCCTCCTACCTCCTCCACCTCCTCCTCCTCCACCTGTCCCTGGGCTCCAACACCGCTAGTTGTTGCCTGGTAGTGCTGTACGCACATTCAACTGTCCCTCCTCTGTTATTGGGGTTCAGTAATGTCAGCTGTTCCCCTGCTGTGTGTGTGGCAATCCCTCCTACCTCCTCCACCTCCTCCTCCTCCACCTGTCCCTGGGCTCCAACACCGCTAGTTGTTGCCTGGTAGTGCTGTACGCGCAGTCCCGACAGTCCCTCCTCTGTTATTGGGGTTCAGTAACATCAGCTGTTCCCCTGCTGTGTGTGTGGCAATCCCTCCTACCTCCTCCTACCTCCTCCACCTCCTCCACCTGTCCCTGGGCTCCAACACCGCTAGTTGTTGCCTGGTAGTGCTGTACGCACAGTCCCAACAGTCCCTCCTCTGTTATTGGGGTTCAGTAACGTCAGCTGTTCCCCTGCTGTGTGTGTGGCAATCCCTCCTATCTCCTCCACCTCCTCCTCCACCTGTCCCTGGGCTCCAACACCGCTAGTTGTTGCCTGGTAGTGCTGTACGCGCAGTCCCGACAGTCCCTCCTCTGTTATTGGGGTTCAGTAACGTCAGCTGTTCCCCTGCTGTGTGTGTGGCAATCCCTCCTACCTCCTCCTACCTCCTCCACCTCCTCCACCTGTCCCTGGGCTCCAACACCGCTAGTTGTTGCCTGGTAGTGCTGTACGCACAGTCCCAACAGTCCCTCCTCTGTTATTGGGGTTCAGTAACGTCAGCTGTTCCCCTGCTGTGTGTGTGGCAATCCCTCCTACCTCCTCCACCTCCTCCTCCTCCACCTGTCCCTGGGCTCCAACACTAGGGTTGAGCGACTTTCATTTTTTTAAGATCGAGTAGGGTTTTGGGAAACCCGATTTTGTCCAGAGTCGAGTCGAGTGCAGTCGGCCGATTATCGCTAAAAGTCGGGGATCGACCGAAACACGAAACCCAATGCAAGTCAATGGGGAAGCATAGTCGGCAGTGAGTGGAGGCCAGGAAAACACCTACAGTGCCCATTTTAATGCCAAAAACATCCATTCTTGTTTCTGAAGCTTGCCAATCTTAATTAACTGTATAATAATAGTTGGGCATAGGGAATTGGGGGAAAGTTGTGGGGGGAGTAGGGCTGGCTCAAGTTTTTCGTGGGCCCAGGAAATGCGGACTACGTCACGGCGGTGTTGCAGGGAAAGGTAAGTATTTAAACGTTGCAAGTGCTGTGATCCTGAGCAAGCAGGGGGGGGCCCACTCGTTCGCATTGGCACTGGCACAGGGCCCCTCAAAGTACGGCGGTGTGTTTGCATGGCGGGGGCGCCTCCCACCAGCAGCGACACTTTTGCGTACTCTGAAGGGCCCTGTGCCAGTGACGTCGCCAACGAGTATGCCCCCCCACCTGATGAAGGAACCTGCACTTTCATCTGCACCTTCCTCTTTGTCCCTGTGTAAGGTGGTATAACATGCGGGAAGGGGAACCTTACTTTCAGCAGGGTCAGATTCTGGCTGTGTAGAGTACAAGGGGAATGTAGTGGTCTAGGTCAATGTACCAGCAGACTCATTTAGCAGTGGCTGGGCAATGGGCAGGATGAGGAGGAAACAGATATAGGGCCAAAGAATAAAGTAGGCTAAATGCAGTTCAAAATTGGTAACAGGACTAAACAGGCGGCATTGCTTTGTTCAGTGGAGTAGCAAACCCAAGAGCAGCAGGCACTGTTTCAAGGGCCTAACCACACTAGTAGGCCAAATGCAGTTTAATATCTGATAGTATAGGGCGAAAGCCAGAATGTGGAAGCTCAGCTTTGTTCAGTTGAGGACAACACCAGGGAGGGGCAGACACCTTTAGTAGGCCGGAAAAGCCTATTGCATTTTTTAAAATGGTAATTTGGAGCAGAAGGTTGAAGCTCAGCTTTATTTAGTTGAGGACAACACCAGGCAGGGGCACACAGACAGACACCTTTAGTAGGCCGGAAAAGCCTATTGCATTTTTTAAAATGGTAATTTGGAGCAGAAGGTTGAAGCTCAGCTTTATTTAGTTGAGGGCAACACCAGGGAGGGGCAGAAGCCGTTAGTAGGCCCTAACCACCATTTTGTTTTTTAAAAACCACTTAATGAGAGCCGGAAGGTTGAAGCTCAGCTTTATTCAGTTGAGGACAACACCAGGCAGGGGCACACAGACAGACACCTTTAGTAGGCCTGAAAAGCCTATTGCATTTTTTAAAATGGTAATTTGGAGCAGAAGGTTGAAGCTCAGCTTTATTTAGTTGAGGGCAACACCAGGGAGGGGCAGAAGCCGTTAGTAGGCCCTAACCAAAGTTGAAGGCCAAATGCAGTTTAATTTCTGATACTATAGGCCAAAAGCCAGAAGGTGGAAGCTCCGATTTAGACAGTGGAGGACAATTTGAATTAGGGACTGCAGACAGACTTAGTAGGCTGTCCCCTGTGGACCATGCATCCACCACATTAACCCATTGCGCCGTAATGGACACGTAATCTTCCGTGGCCATGCCTACAGGTCCATGCGTCTGTTGTCAGGTGCACCTTTGTACTCACAGATTGCCAGAGTGCATGGACAATGCGGTCTTCTACATGCTGGTGGAGGGTTGGGATGGCTTTTCTCGCAAAAGAAGTGTCGACTGGTTAGCTTGTAGCGTGGTACAGCGTAGTCCATCATGGCCTTATTAATAGTAAATAAAATATATAACTAGGCTCTATGAACTTTTAAATAGGTTCCAGGGGTACACGGGCAGCATTGGTGTGGTCAGTGGAGGAGTATTGCAAGTAGGGGCTGCAGACAGGCTATCAAAGGCCTAAAATAACAAACAGTAGGCAGTCATGGCAGTTTTACATCGGTTACATGGATACACAGGCAGGCACTCCAGGCAGCATTGTGGTCAGTGGAGGAGTATTGCAAGTAGGGGCCGCAGACAGGCTATCAAAGGCCTAAAATAACAAACAGTAGGCAGTCATGGCAGTTTTACATCGGTTACATGGATACACAGGCAGGCAATCCAGGCAGCATTGTGGTCAGTGGAGGAGTATTGCAAGTAGGGGCCGCAGACAGGCTATCAAAGGCCTAAAATAACAAACAGTAGGCAGTCATGGCAGTTTTACATCGGTTACATGGATACACAGGCAGGCACTCCAGGCAGCATTGTGGTCAGTGGAGGAGTATTGCAAGTAGGGGCCGCAGACAGGCTATCAAAGGCCTAAAATAACAAACAATAGGCTCATTGCAGTTTTACAGCGGTTACATGGATAGACGGGCAGGCAGCTTGGTGGTCAGTGGAGGAGTATTTAAAGTAGGGACCGCAGACAGGCTTCAAAGGCCTAACATAAGAAAATGGGCTGGCTGTAGGCACTTTATAATTGGTTCCAGGGGTACACGGGCAGCAGTGGTCTGGCCAGTGGAGGACTAGTGGAAGGAGGGACCGCAGACAGGCTTCAAAGGCCTAACATAAGAAAATGGGCTGGCTGTAGGCACTTTATAATTGGTTCCAGGGGTACACGGGCAGCAGTGGTCTGGCCAGTGGAGGACTAGTGGAAGGAGGGACCGCAGACAGGCTTCAAAGGCCTAACATAAAAAAATGGGCTGGCTGTAGGCACTTTATAATTGGTTCCAGGGGTACACGGGCAGCAGTGGTCTGGTCAGTGGAGGACTAGTGGAAGGAGGGACCGCAGACAGGCTTCAAAGGCCTAACATAAAAAAATGGGCTGGCTGTAGGCACTTTATAATTGGTTCCAGGGGTACACGGGCAGCAATGGTCTGGTCAGTGGAGGACTAGTGGAAGGAGGGACCGCAGACAGGCTTCAAAGGCCTAACTAACATAAGAAAATGGGCTGGCTGTAGGCACTTTATAATTGGTTCCAGGGGTACACGGGCAGCAGTGGTCTGGCCAGTGGAGGACTAGTGGAAGGAGGGACCGCAGACAGGCTTCAAAGGCCTAACATAAAAAAATGGGCTGGCTGTAGGCACTTTATAATTGGTTCCAGGGGTACACGGGCAGCAGTGGTCTGGTCAGTGGAGGACTAGTGGAAGGAGGGACCGCAGACAGGCTTCAAAGGCCTAACATAAAAAAATGGGCTGGCTGTAGGCACTTTATAATTGGTTCCAGGGGTACACGGGCAGCAGTGGTCTGGCCAGTGGAGGACTAGTGGAAGGAGGGACCGCAGACAGGCTTCAAAGGCCTAAAATAACAAACAATAGGCTCATGGCAGTTTTACAGCGGTTACATGGATACACAGGCAGCTTGGTGGTGAGTGGAGGAGTAGTGCAAGGAGTGTCTGTCCCAGTACTCCCAAAATATAAATAGATGTTAATGTCTCGCAAAACAACCAAAACAAAAAAAAAGGTGGCATACTTAGGTACAGGGGTGGGCTCATCTGCTGAGTTTCTGACATAGTAATTTGGCAGTAACTATTTAATGGTGCCAATATAGGACACAGACACAGACTACTTTAAGTTGCATCATAGATGTCTACAAATTTGTATTGTCAGTGCCAGACATTGAATGATGTCAGCGAATAGACTAAAGATTGGTGGAGCTGTGCGACATAATTTTGCATGTGGTAGAGCACATTTTGAGCTGGGGTAGGGGGGAACTCTCTAGAGGCCGGCGGGACCGCCCCAGGGCCCCTCATGTTACAACGGTGTGTCTGACGTTGGGTGCGCACCACCACCGCCAGAGACACTACATTGTACTATGAGGGACCCAGTAGCAATGCCGTCAACCAAAAGCGAGCACACCCACCTCTTCAGACAAACAGCAGTCTCACGGGTGCTTGCGCCAAGTCGCGATACCACGGCCCCATGTGGGGAGTTTGGCCATTTAGGGAGGTGTAAACATGTCGTATGCTGTACAATCAGCTGCAGCAAATTAGACATTAGAAAAGTAATTCACAGGCAAGAGCCTTTCATAGGAAAGCTAGGTGTCGGCCGGGCAAGGTGGGGCAAAAGATTTCGAAATCCAGTTGTGGTTCATTTTAATGAATGTTAGATCGTCAACATTTTGGGTAGCCAGACGAGTCCTTTTTTCGGTTAATATTGAACCTGCAGCACTGAATACTCTTTCTGATAGGACACTTGCTGCCGGGCAAGCAAGCTCCTGCAATGCATATTCTGCCAATTCTGGCCAGGTGTCTAATTTGGAGGCCCAGTAATCAAATGGGAATGACGGTTGAGGGAGAACATCGATAAGGGATGAAAAATAGTTAGTAACCATACTGGACAAATGTTGTCTCCTGTCACTTTCAATTGATGCAGCAGTACCTGTCCTGTCTGCGGTCATAGCAAAATCACTCCACAACCTGGTCAGAAAACCCCTCTGTCCAACGCCACTTCTGATGTGTGCACCCCTAACACTCCTAGTCTGCTGCCCCCTGGAGCTCGTGTGAGAACGATCACGTGCGCTGTGTGCTGGGAATGCCTGAAGCAAACGGTCAACAAGAGTTGATTGTTTGGTTGCTAATATTAGTTCCAAGTTCTCATGTGGCATAATATTTTGCAATTTGCCTTTATAGCGTGGATCAAGGAGGCAGGCCAACCAGTAATCGTCATCGTTCATCATTTTCGTAATGCGTGTGTCCCTTTTTTGGATACGTAAGGCATAATCCGCCATGTGGGCCAAAGTTCCAGTTGTCAAATCTCCGGTTGTGATTGGTTGAGGGGCAGTTGCAGGCAAATCTACGTCACTTGTGTCCCTCAAAAAACCAGAACCCGGCCGTGACACGCAACCAATTTCCTGTGCCCCCGGGAAAGGTTCGGCATTAAAAATATACTCATCCCCATCATCCTCCTCGTCCTCCACCTCCTCTTCGCCCGCTACCTCGTCCTGTACACTGCCCTGACCAGACAATGGCTGACTGTCATCAAGGCTTTCCTCTTCCTCTGGTGCAGACGCCTGCTCCTTTATGTGCGTCAAACTTTGCATCAGCAGACGCATTAGGGGGATGCTCATGCTTATTACAGCGTTGTCTGCACTAACCAGCCGTGTGCATTCCTCAAAACACTGAAGGACTTGACACATGTCTTGTATCTTAGACCACTGCACACCTGACAACTCCATGTCTGCCATCCTACTGCCTGCCCGTGTATCCTCCCACAAATAAATAACAGCACGCCTCTGTTCGCACAGTCTCTGAAGCATGTGCAGTGTTGAGTTCCACCTTGTTGCAACGTCTATGATTAGGCGATGCTGGGGAAGGTTCAAAGACCGCTGATAGGTCTGCATACGGCTGGCGTGTACAGGCGAACGTCGGATATGTGAGCAAAGTGCACGCACTTTGAGGAGCAGGTCGGAGAACCCAGGATAAGTTTTCAATAAGCACTGCACCACCAGGTTTAAGGTGTGAGCCAGGCAAGGAATGTGTTTCAGTTGGGAAAGGGAGATGGCAGCCATGAAATTCCTTCCGTTATCACTCACTACCTTGCCTGCCTCAAGATCTACTGTGCCCAGCCACGACTGCGTTTCTTGTTGCAAGAACTCGGACAGAACTTCCGCGGTGTGTCTGTTGTCGCCCAAGCACTTCATAGCCAATACAGCCTGCTGACGCTTGGCAGTAGCTGGCCCATAATGGGACAACTGGTGTGCAACAGTGTCATCTGCCGATGGAGTGGTTGGCAGACTGCGTTCTGTGGAAGAGCTGTAGCTTCTGCAGGAGGACGAGGAGGAGGAGGAGGAGGGGGTGCGAACGCCTACAGCCAACTGTTTCCTAGACCGTGGGCTAGGCACAACTGTCCCTAAATTGATGTCGCCTGTGGACCCTGCATCCACCACATTCACCCAGTGTGCCGTGATGGACACATAACGTCCCTGGCCATGCCTACTGGTCCATGCATCTGTAGTCAGGTGCACCTTTGTACTCACAGATTGCCTGAGTGCATGGACGATGCGCTGTTTAACATGCTGGTGCAGGGCTGGGATGGCTTTTCTGGAAAAAAAGTGTCGACTGGGTAGCTCGTATCGTGGTTCAGCGTACTCCATCAGGGCTTTGAAAGCTTCGCTTTCAACTAACCGGTAGGGCATCATCTCTAACGAGATTAGTCTAGCTATGTGGGCGTTAAAACACTGTGTACGCGGATGCGAGGATAAGTACTTCCTTTTTCTAACCAGAGTCTCATGTAGGGTGAGCTGGACTGGAGAGCTGGAGATCGTGGAACTTTCGGGTGTGCCGGTGTACATGGCAGACTGAGAGACGGTTGGAGACGGTATTGTTTCCGCCGGTGCCCTAGATGCAATATTTCCTCCTACAAAACTGGTGATTCCCTGACCCTGACTGCTTTTGGCTGGCAAAGAAACCTGCACAGATACTGCCGGTGGTGCGGAAAATGGTGGCCTTACAGTGACGGAAGGGATGTTGCGTTGCTGACTAGCTTCATTGGCCGAGGGTGCTACAACCTTGAGGGACGTTTGGTAGTTACTCCAGGCTTGAAAATGCAAGGTGGTTAAGTGTCTATGCATGCAACTAGTATTGAGACTTTTCAGATTCTGACCTCTGCTTAAGCTAGTTGAACATTTTTGACAGATGACTTTGCGCTGATCAGTTGGATGTTGTTTAAAAAAATGCCAGACTGCACTCTTCCTAGACTCGGATCCCTTTTCAGGGATTGCAGACTGAGCTTTAACCGGATGGCAACGCTGTGCTCCAACAGGTTTTGGCTTTGACACGCGTTTTGGGCCAGATACGGGCCCGGCAGATGGAACCTGTTGCGATGTTGATGCCTGCTGCGGCCCCTCCTCCACCTCCGCTTCTGAACTACTGCCGCCTGCACCCTGTTCCCCCAATGGCTGCCAATCGGGGTCAATAACTGGGTCATCTATTACCTCCTCTTCGAGCTCGTGTGCAACTTCGTCTGTGTCACTGTGTCGGTCGGTGGTATAGCGTTCGTGGCGGGGCAACATAGTCTCATCAGGGTCTGATTGTGGATCTGTACCCTGAGAGGGCAATGTGGTGGTCTGAGTCAAAGGAGCAGCATAGTACTCTGGCTGTGGCTGTGCATCAGTGCACTCCATGTCAGAATATACTTGTAATGGGCATGGCCTGTTAAATGTTTCACTTTCTAAGCCAGGGACGGTATGTGTAAAGAGCTCCATGGAGTGACCCGTTGTGTCGCCTGCTGCATCCTTCTCTCTTGTTGTAGTTTTTGCTGAGGAGGACAAGGAAGCGACTTGTCCCTGACCGTGAACATCCACAAGCGACGCGCTGCTTTTACATTTACCAGTTTCGGAAGAGGAGGCAAAAGAGCTAGAGACTGAGTCTGCAATGTAAGCCAAAACTTGCTGTTGCTGCTCCGCCTTTAAAAGCGGTTTTCCTACTCCCAGAAAAGAGAGCGTTCGAGGCCTTGTGTAGCCTGACGACGAAACTGGCTCCACAGCTCCAGACTTAGGTGGAATATTTTTATCCCCACGACCACCTGATGCTCCACTACCACTACCATCATTACCAGCTGACAATGAACGCCCACGACGACCTCTTGCACCAGACTTCCTCATTGTTTTAAAATCTTAACCAAAGTAACTTTATTTGTTGCTGTCAAACAACTTACACGGTGAGCTATAACTTCAGTATGATTTCAATATCCCTTAACAGGTTGGTGAGACCACAAGGAAAATCAGGCACAATGTTACACACTCTGTTTTCTGTGGCACAAAATCACAGAGATGACACACACGCAGGACTGTCACTCAAGCACTAATGTCAATATTAATCTCCCACCTAATTTATTTATTTTTTTTTCTCAGGGAGACTTTAGAAACCAAATAATATTAAAAAAACCAAAAAAAAAAATAGCCTTTCTATGGCCCACTGAATGAGAGAGAGGTGGCACACCCAGGAGTCAAGACTGGCACACAAGCTGAAAGGGCAATATTACTCTCCCACTGTTTTTTTATGTTTTTTTTTTTTTTTTCAGGGAGACTTTAGAAACCAAATAATATTAAAAAAACCAAAAAAAAAAATAGCCTTTCTATGGCCCACTGAATGAGAGAGAGAGGTGGCACACCCAGGAGTCAAGACTGGCACACAAGCTGAAAGGGCAATATTACTCTCCCACTGTTTTTTTTATGTATTTTTTGTTTTTTAAGGGAGACTTTAGAAACCCAATAATATTTTTTTAAAAAAATAAATAGGCTTTCTATGGCCCACTGAATGAGAGGGAGAGAGGTGGCACACCCAGGAGTCAAGACTGGCACACAAGCTGAAAGGGCAATATTACTCTCCCACTGTTTTTTTATGTATTTTTTGTTTTTTAAGGGAGACTTTAGAAACCCAATAATATTTTTTTAAAAAAATAAATAGGCTTTCTATGGCCCACTGAATGAGAGGGAGAGAGGTGGCACACCCAGGAGTCAAGACTGGCACACAAGCTGAAAGGGCAATATTACTCTCCCACTGTTTTTTTATGTTTTTTTTTTTTTTTTTCAGGGAGACTTTAGAAACCAAATAATATTAAAAAAACCAAAAAAAAAAATAGCCTTTCTATGGCCCACTGAATGAGAGAGAGAGGTGGCACACCCAGGAGTCAAGACTGGCACACAAGCTGAAAGGGCAATATTACTCTCCCACTGTTTTTTTATGTATTTTTTGTTTTTTAAGGGAGACTTTAGAAACCCAATAATATTTAAAAAAAAAAAAAAAAAAAAAGGCTTTCTATGGCCCACTGAATGAGAGAGAGAGGTGGCACACCCAGGAGTCAAGACTGGCACACAAGCTGAAAGGGCAATATGACTCTCCCACTGTTTTTTTATGTATTTTTTGTTTTTTAAGGGAGACTTTAGAAACCCAATAATATTTAAAAAAAAATAAATAGGCTTTCTATGGCCCACTGAATGAGAGGGAGAGAGGTGGCACACCCAGGAGTCAAGACTGGCACACAAGCTGAAAGGGCAATATTACTCTCCCACTGTTTTTTTAGGTTTTTTTTTTTTTTCAGGGAGACTTTAGAAACCAAATAATATTAAAAAAAAAATAATAAATAAATAGGCTTGCTATAGCCCACTGAATGAGAGATAGCACACACAGCAGTGGCACACAAGCCCTGACTGAGGCCAATATTTTTCTCCCACTGATTGATGTAGTGTTTTTGTGTTGAGGTAGAATTTAGAACACAAATCACGGAAAAAATAAATAGGCTTTCTATGGCCCACTCAGTGAGAGATGGCACACACAGGGATGGCACTGTAGCAGAAATGCCAATCTTAATCTCCCACAAAAAAAACAAAAAAAAAACAGGGACTGTCCTACAATTACTATCTCCCTGCAGTAATCTAAGCCAGGTATGGCAGGCAGCAATAGGAGTGGACTGATGCACAAATTAAATAAAAAGTGTGGACAAACAAAAAAGATAGCTGTGCAGAAAGGAAGGAACAAGAGGATATGTGCTTTGAAAAAAGCAGTTGGTTTGCACAGTGGCGTACACACAGCAATACAGCTATCACGGAGCCTTCTAGGGCAGCCCAATGAGCTACAGCGCTGAGGGGGAAAAAAAAAAAAAATAGCTTCCACAGTCCCTGCACACCGAAGCGGCAGCAACCTGTCCCTAAGCTCAGATCAGCAGCAGTAAGATGGCGGTCGGCGGGAACGCCCCTTTATAGCCCCTGTGACGCCGCAGACAGCAAGCCAATCACTGCAATGCCCTTCTCTAAGATGGTGGGGACCAGGATCTATGTCATCACGCTGCCCACACTCTGCGTTCACCTTCATTGGCTGAGAAATGGCGCTTTTCGCGTCATTGAAACGCGACTTTGGCGCGAAAGTCGCGTACCGCATGGCCGACAAGCACAGGGGTCGGATCGGGTTTCATGAGACGCCGACTTAGCCAAAAGTCGGCGACTTTTGAAAATGATCGACCCGTTTCGCTCAACCCTATCCAACACCGCTAGTTGCCGTCCAGAAGTGCTGTCCGCACAGAGCCAAACACCTCGCTAATGTGTTAGTGGGGTTCAGCACTGCCAGCTGTTCCCCTGCTGTGCAGCCGGCAACGTGTACTGCGACCGCCACGCAGGCACAACAAGTTAAATTTAAGGGAACCTGTCCCCCCCCCCAGGCGTTTGTTACTGAAGGAGCCACCTTGTGCAGCAGTAATGATGCAAAGGGAAAAAGTGCCTCTTTTCGTGGTGCTCCTTGCACATGCTGATCCTAACACTTATGAAAAGTGTCCCCTCCTACCGTGATACCGTACAGTTGGTGGAACTTTCCTTTGTGATGTGACGCAGCACAGCCGTCATGCTTACCCCCTTGGAGCCGTGGGCCGCCTCCTCAGCGTTGTTTGAATCAGTCCCGGAGCCTGCGCTGTTAGGTTACCCCTTGGCCATGCACACATTTTGCGCTGCCCGTCTTCTGACATCATTTGGTGTCAGGCTGGCTGCGCCTGTGCGGCCGCGCTGGCCGAGATCCCGCCTCGTACTGTCTTCTGATTTCATCCCACTGGGGGCCTGAGATCCGTGGACATGCGCAGTGCATATCTGAACCTCCACCTCTCACTCATCTCCCTACGGCTTCTTCAAACTGTGCGGTGTCAGCTGGTCCCTAATAGCATGCCACGGCCGTGACACCGCACAGTCTGAAGAAGCCGTAGGGAGGGGAGTGAGAGGCGAGGATATGCACTGCGCATGGCCACGGATCTCAGGCCCGCGGTGGGATTACATTAGACGACATTGCGAGGCGGGATCTCGGCCAGCGCAGCCGCACAGGCGCAGCCAGTCTGACACCAAATGATGTCAGAAGACGGGCAGCGCAAAATGTGTGCATGGCCAAGGGCTAACCTAACAGCGCAGGCTCCGGGACTGATTCAAACAACGCTGAGGAGGCGGCGCATGGCGCCAAGGGGGTAAAAATGACGGCTGTGCTGCGTCACATCACAAAGGAAAGTTCCACCTACCGGACGGTATCACGGTAGGAGGGGACACTTTTCATAAGTGTTAGGTTCAGCATGTGCAAGGACCATAATTAAAAGAGCTAAGTTTACCTTTTCCAGCATTAGTGCTGTACACGATGGCTCTTTCAGCTACAAACGCCTGGGGGGGGTTAAAGTTTCCCTTTCAACTTGCTCCAGTGCAGGCTTCGGCCTACACTCTGCTCCCTCTCCTCCTCCTGCTGACCCTGGGCTCTAACACCGCCAGTTGGGGCCCAGATGTGCTAGCTGTACAGAGAAAAACACCAGCCAATGTGTCAGTGGGGTTCAGCACCGCCAGCTGTTCCCCTGCTGTGCAGCCAGCAACGTGTCCTGCAACAGCCACGCAGACACAAGAACTGGAATTGAAGGAAACCTGTCCCCCCTCCCCCAGGTGTTTCTACGTTTTACAGCCACCTTGTACGACAGTAATGCTGCATGTGTGCAAGGTGGCTCAGAAACTTATTCTCCTTGCCCATGTTGAACTGAACACGTCTAAAATGAGTCCTCTGCGACCATTAAAACGTCCCTCAGGTGTGATTTTCCTTTGTATTGACACGCAACAAGCTCCTTGGTAGCGCTGCCCGTCTTCTGGCATCATTGTTTGGCTGCCTGCGCCTCTGCGGCCGCCTTGCCCCACACAACGCCCCTCGGTGTCTTATTTATTTGGACTGCGAGGGTGTGATTGATGGGCATGAACGGTGCATTTCTTCGCCTGTCCATCTCCTTCCGCCTTCTTCGGACTGTGCGGCTTCATGGCCGTGGCATGCGATAAGGGATCAGCTGACGCCGCACAGTCTGAAGCGGGTGTAAGGACCCGAGTGCGAGAGGCGAACATATGTGCTGCGCCAGGCCATGAATCCCAGCCCCGCAGTGTTTTAACAATGTTAAGACACTGCGGGGCTGGGATTCATGGTCATCGCGAACCGCACCGGCCGACATTAAATGAGGTCAGAAGATGGGCAGCGCTAACAGCGCTAGGCCAGGGGATAACACGACAGCGCAGACTCCTGTACAGCAAATAACAACACTCAGGAGGCTGCACCCAGCACCAAGGTGGGATTCTTGACATCTGTGCTGCGTCTCATTACAAAGGGAACTCGCGCCTCCAACACAGTTTGACTGTATAAAGGGCTAAATGTTATACGTGTTTCATTCAGCGTGTGCAAGGAGCAAAATTAAAAGAGCAACCTTTGACTTGTGCAGCACTACTGCTGCATAAGCTGTGGCTCTTCTACTTTGTAACCCCTGAGGGGGGGTTAAAGGTTACCTTTGAAATTGGTTCAAGTAGGCTTCGGCCTACACTCTGCTCCCCCTGCAGAGCCCGGGCTCCAACACCGCCAGTTGGGGCCCGGTACTGCTAGCTGCACAGAGCCAAACACCAGCCAATGTGTCAGTGGGGTTCAGCACCGCCAGCTGTTCCCCTGCTGTGCAGCCGGCAACGTGTCCTGCAACTGCCACGCAGGCACAACAGACCCAAAGCTGCCGCCAGTGCAGGCTTCGGCCTACACTCTGCTCCATCTCCTCCTCCTGCTGACCCCGGGCTCTAACACCGCCAGTTGGGGCCTGGTACTGCTAGCTGCACAGAGAAAAACACCAGCCAATGTGTCAGTGGGGTTCAGCACCGCCAGCTGTTCCCCTGCTGTGCAGCCGGCATCGTGTCCTGCAAAAGCCACGCAGACACAAGAACTGAAATTGAAGGGAACCTGTCCCCCCTCCCCCAGGCGTTTGTACGTTTTTAAGGCCACCTTGTACAGTGGTAATGCTGCATGTGTGCAAGGTGGCTCATAAACGTATTCTCCTCGCACATGTGGAACTGAAAACACGTCTAAAATGTGTCCTCTGTGTGACCATTTAACCGTCCCGGTGGTGTGACTTTCCTTTGTAATGACACGCTGCAACCCCCTTGGTAGTGCTGCCCGTCTTCTGGCATCATTGTTTGGCTGCCTGCGCCTCTGCGGCCGCCCTGACCCACACAACGCCCCTCGGTGTCTTATTTCTTGGGACTGCGAGGGTGTGATTGATTGGCATGAGCGGTGCATCACTTCGCCTGTCCCTCATCTCCTTCCGCCTTCTTCAGACTGTGCGGCTTCATGGCCGCGGCATGCGATAAGGGATCAGCTGACGCTGCACAGTCTGAAGCGGGTGTAAGGACCCGAGTGCGAGAGGCGAACATATGTGCTGCGCCAGGCCATGAATCCCAGCCCCGCAGTGTTTTAACAATGTTAAGACACTGCGGGGCTGGGATTCATGGTCATCGCGAACCGCACCGGCCGACATTAAATGAGGTCAGAAGATGGGCAGCGCTAACAGCGCTAGGCCAGGGGATAACACGACAGCGCAGACTCCTGTACAGCAAATAACAACGCTCAGGAGGCTGCACCCAGCACCAAGGTGGGATTATTGACATCTGTGCTGCGTCTCATTACAAAGGGAACTCGCGCCTCCAACACAGTTTGACTGTATAAAGGGCTAAATGTTATACGTGTTCATTCAGCGTGTGCAAGGAGCAAAATTAAAAGAGCAACCTTTGACTTGTGCAGCACTACTGCTGCATAAGCTGTGGCTCTTCTACTTTGTAACCCCTGAGGGGGGGTTAAAGGTTACCTTTGAAATTGGTTCAAGTAGGCTTCGGCCTACACTCTGCTCCCCCTGCAGAGCCCAGGCTCCAACACCGCCAGTTGGGGCCCGGTACTGCTAGCTGCACAGAGCCAAACACCAGCCAATGTGTCAGTGGGGTTCAGCACCGCCAGCTGTTCCCCTGCTGTGCAGCCGGCAACGTGTCCTGCAACTGCCACGCAGGCACAACAGACCCAAAGCTGCCGCCAGTGCAGGCTTCGGCCTACACTCTGCTCCATCTCCTCCTCCTGCTGACCCCGGGCTCTAACACCGCCAGTTGGGGCCCGGTACTGCTAGCTGCACAGAGAAAAACACCAGCCAATGTGTCAGTGGGGTTCAGCACCGCCAGCTGTTCCCCTGCTGTGCAGCCGGCATCGTGTCCTGCAAAAGCCACGCAGACACTTGCTCTTGTACCTTCTGCTCCCCATCCTGGTTCCAGTACCGTCAGCTGGTTCTGGGCAGAGCCTTTGGCTTAGGTGCCTCCCTCTGGGTATCCGAGTTCCACCAACGTCAGGTGGTCCTTGGTAGTGCTTTCAGGCACGGGTACCTCCTGCTTAGTAACCGGGTTCCAGTAACGTCAGCTGGTCCTCGGTAGTTCCATTGGCTCTTG
This sequence comes from Ranitomeya variabilis, assembly GCF_051348905.1. Lineage (NCBI taxonomy): Eukaryota > Metazoa > Chordata > Amphibia > Anura > Dendrobatidae > Ranitomeya > Ranitomeya variabilis. The sequence goes on from NC_135237.1 coordinate 291,585,376, forward strand.
GACCTTCGGCTACCCATCCGGGTTCCAGCACCGTCAGCTGGTTCTCGGCAGTGTCTTTTGCTCTTGTACCTTCTGCTCCCCATCCTGGTTCCAGTACCGTCAGCTGGTTCCGGGCAGAGCCTTTGGCTTAGGTGCCTCCCTCTGGGTATCCGAGTTCCACCAACGTCAGGTGGTCCTTGGTAGTGCTTTCAGGCACGGGTACCTCCTGCTTAGTAACCGGGTTCCAGTAACGTCAGCTGGTCCTCGGTAGTTCCATTGGCTCTTGGACCTTCGGGTAGCCATCCGAGTTCCAGTTCCATCAGCTGGTTCTCGGCATTTTCTCAGCCGCCTTGTACCTTCTGCTACATTTCCAAGTTCAAGAGACTAAACACGATGACCCGGAAGACCACCCCTAAGATGACGACGACACCAGAGATGACAACCACCGTGATGACGACGACCCTGGAGACGATGACCCTGAAGACCACCCCGATGACGACGACCCCGGAGACGACGACCCTGAAGACCACCCCGATGACGACGACCCCGGAGACGACGACCCTGGAGACGACGACAACCTGGAAGACCGAGAAGCAGAAGAACAAGAGGCTGCAGAACAAAGAGCAGAAGAACATTAAGCATAACACTAAATATCAGAGCAAAAAATATTATCTAAATTATAAGCAGAAGAAGACTAAGCAGTGTATGGGGGTGAGTCCGTTCCTCCTCGTGGTGCCCCTGGATAAAGCCTGATGCTGCAGGCCAAACTGAACGCGGACAAATGTAACTCTTTTGTGACAGGCAGAACGGAAGGTGTAATCTTCAAACTTTTATAGATAACAACTACGGGAATGCCTGTCACAAATAAGAATATGATGAAGAAGTAGAATATGATGAAGATAATAGTAAAATAAAAAGAATATGAACAATGTAACCAAAAAAATAATAGGTAGAAGATGAAGAAGAAGATGAATAAGGTGAAGAAGTTGATGTCAAAGAAGCTGATGATGAGGATAATGAGGAAGAAAGTGTGGGAGAAGTAAAAAAGAAGGTGAAGGGCGTGGAAGTAGTGAAACATCAATATCTGACAAAATAAAAAAAAAATAACATAGTCAAAATCTTTCTACCGCCGAACGTCATAAAAAAAACCAAAATCCTGCTATTCTATTACATTGGGCTAAACCTCTGTGCCTTTAATGTCTCCGCCACGTCCCCCAATACATCCTAAATTATTCTTAGTTGTTTTCCTTCATGTAGAATGAACCTACAAGTTTATAAAGGGTTTATTTTAATTCCGATATTTTCGTCCCATTGACTTGCATTGGGATCGGGTATCGGTATCGGATTAGATCCGATATTTTGACGGTATCGGCCGATACTTTCCGATACCGATACTTTCCGATATCGGAAAGTATCGCTCAACACTAGTCTGGATGGATATTTTGTAAGGGTTTTTTATTGATCGCATAGACCCCTGCTCTATTTTCTGCTTTCTAGTACTAGTGGGCCTCTTTTGCTGAATCTGATTTCATCCCTATGTATGTGCCTTCTTCTTACTTCACCGTTAATATTTGTTGGGGGCTTCTATATCTTTGAGGATTATTTCTCTGGAGGCAAGCGAGGTCTTTCTTTCTCTTTAGGGGTAGCTAGTTCCTCAGGCTGGCTCGAGACGTCTAGGAATTTTTTAGGCACGTTCACCGGCTACCTCAGTTGTGTTGGATAGGTTCAGATTTGCAATCAGTCCAGTTACCATCTCCCTAGAGCTCATCCTTAGTTTATTCACTTGCTGGTCTATTTGTGATCCTCAGCCACTAAGGATCATAACAGCCCCCACAGTCTACAGCTCCTGTACCTCCTCCTCCTCCTCTTCAGCCTCCATCTCTGAAATGAACACATCAGTCAGAAGCTGGAAGCACTGCAGCACTGCCTCAGCCAAGCAGCAACAGGCTGTGCTGAAGCTAATCTGCATAGGTGACAAATTGAACAATGCAGAAGAGTTGTGGACAGTGTTGAAAGAGCAGTCAAATATTTGGATGACACCGCAGAACCTACAGCCAGGCATGGTCGCGTGTGACAATGGCCATAACCTGGTGGCAGCTCTGAGGCAAGGTGAGCTCACACACATATCTTGCTTGGCCCATGTGCTTAACCTCGTTGTTCAACATTTTCTGAAAAGCTACCCGGAGCTGCCGGATCTGCTAGTGAAAGTACGCCACCTGTCTGCCCATTTTAGAAAGTCAGCTATGGCTTCAGTCGCCCTTGCCGTGCTACAGCAGCAGTTTCAGCTTCCAGCTCACCGACTGTTGTGTGATGTCCCCATGTGCTGGAACTCTACGCTGCATATGTTAGAAAGGATTTGTGAGCAGAAGAGGGCTGTTGTTGACTACCAACATCAACAAGGCCATCAAATTTCATGTCAGACTCCACACATAAGACCTCAGGAGTGGATGTGGATGTCAGACATATGTAACCTTCTCCAAAACTTTGAGGACTGCACCAAGATGGTGAGTGGTGATGACTCCATAATTAGCGTCACCATCCCGCTTCTCAGCATTCTGAAAACTCTCTGATCACAATTAAAGAGGATGCATTACAGGCAGAGCACGAGGACATGGACCAAGGAATCATACAGGAGGATTAAATTCAGCCCAGCCTCATGTCTTCCCAACGTGGATTGGTAGGCAATGAAGAGGAGGAGGAGGTAGAACAGGAGCTACTTTCATGCTCTATAGACAGTACTACAAGCACAGCTGTCATAGCATCTGTTCAGCGGGGATGGCCTAAGGACAGAGAGGATGAGGATGAGGAAGAGGAGGACAGCATGGTCAGTCTTCCTTTTGGTGATGACACGGATGTCTTGCCTGTGAGCAGTCTGGCACGCATGGCTGACTTTATGCTGCGCTGCATTTCACATGACCCTTGCATTATAAATATGTTTGGTGATGCTCATTACTGGTTGGTGACACTTCTAGACCCACACTACAAGAACTTTTAATCTCTTCTACCAGAGGCAGAGAGGTGTACTAAAATGTTGCATTACCAGTGGGCCCTTGTGGAGGAATTACTTCAAAAATTCCCATGTGAGAATGCTGGCAGAAGACGCCAGAGTTTGTCTTACAACCAATTAGTCTGAGCGAGTGAGACAAAAGTACAATTCAGTTCAGGCAGGGGAACAATGGCAGAGTTCTGGGACAGTTTTCTTACACCCTCCCACATCGTGCTGGCACAGAGGCAAGGGGTGCTGTCACAAGAATGTTTGGGAAGATGCTGAGGGAGTACCTTGCAGATCTTACAAACATCCTCCGTGATTCCTCTGTGCCTTTTAATTATTGGGTATCCAAGCTGGACACATGGCATGAACTGGCTCTCTATGTCTTGGAGGTCCGTGGCTGCCCTGCTGCTAGCGTTCTGTCAGAGCGGGTTTTTAGTGCTGCTGTTGGAATTATAACAGATAAGCGCATCCGCCTGTAAACTGAAAATGCTGACAGGCTGACTCTTATAAAAATGAACAAGGGCTGGATTGGGCAAGATTTCTGTACACCACCAAGTGAAACCAGCGAAACATAACTTGTAATACATTGTCTTTTTTGTGGATGTGTATTGTCATGCATCTCTCCCCAACCACACATGGCTATCCGCTTCCTTATTTCGTCTGTTTGGTGTTATCCTCCTTATCCTCATCCTCATCATCCACAACCAGTACAACACCAGGATGAACGTATTCTGTGATGGAAAAGTCACAACATTTTTGTGCAAGGGTGTTTTTCAGATGCTCGTTACTAATTAGAAACCAAAATAAACTCCCCCAGGGGTACGGTCATCAAAATGAGACGTACATATATTTGTCCCATTTATTCTTATATATTCCAGTTTTAATATCTCTGCATCATCCTTTTATGTATACTCTACAATATGAAAATATTTAAATACTACTATATTTTTTTATATCCCTGTCTCTGAGCTGTTGCTAGGGATAAACATATCTCTTTGGCACAATCTGGCATCATATATCATATATATCATATATCACAATCTGGCAAGGGTTTTTATGATACCCATAGTATATTTTTCAAAAATGTATCCCGCTTGGGGAAATGTTTGTCAGCACGTGCACTGTGTGCATGGGCATTACAAGTCTAGGAGACTGTTGTGAATTCTGCTTTTGGGTTCCCTCCGGTGGTAGTAGGTGGTAATGCAGTTGTCCCTGGGTTGCAGTCCTCGTCAGGTGTGTCTGCTGATTGCAGTTCTGACTGGGGTATTTAGGTGTGCAGGATTCATTAGTCCTTGCCAGTTGTCAATTGTTGTTGGGAGGTGTGGACCTCTGCCTGGTTCCTCCTGTCTTTATGCCAAATCAGCAAAGATAAGTGTCTGTTTTTTTTTTCCTGTGGCACACATGCTGTGTGCTTCACAATTCAGTGCTATTCTTTGTGTTTTCTTGTCCAGCTTAGATTGTGTCAGTATTTTCTCAGTCTTGCTGGATTCTCTGGAGTGGCAGATATACATTCCATGTCTTTAGTTAGATTGTGGAACTTTTTGTATAATCTGTTGTGGATATTTTTGGAAGGGTTTTAATACTGACCGCCTAGTAATCTGTCCTATCCTTTCCTATTTAGCTAGAATGGCCTCTTTTGCTAAATCCTGTTTTCTACCTGCGTGTGTCTATTCTTCTCCTACTCACAGTCATTATTCGTGGGGGGCTGCCTATCCTTTGGGGGTCTGCTCTGAGGCAAGATAGCATTCCTACTTCCATCTATAGGGGTATTTAGTCCTCCGGCTGTGTCGAAGTGTCTAGGGTTTGTTAGGCACTCCCCACGGCTACTTCTAGTTGCGGTGTTAGTTCAGGATTTACGGTCAGTATGGGTTCCACCGACTCGAGAGAAAGTTTTCATGCGGCTCCAAGGTCACCGGATCATAACAGTACAACTGGCCCCCACCATAATGAGTTAAGTGCATCTCAGAAGAAGCGAAGAAAGGTGTTGAGCCATTTTTTTTTCTGCAGTCTTCTCTTCCCTCTTTATTTATGGGTGGCTGAGGAGTCTTGTGCCAGCATGGATGTTCAGGAATTAGCTTCTCGTGTAGACCAGCTTGCTGCTAGGGTACAGGATATTTCTGATTATATTGTTCAGACTCCTGCTTTAGAGCCGAAGATTCCTACTCCTGATTTGTTTTTTGGTGATAGGTCCAAATTTTTGGGTTTTGAAAACAATTGTAAACTGTTTTTTGCTCTGAGACCGCGATCCTCCGGTGATTCCATTCAGCAGGTTAAAATTGTCATCACCCTGCTGCGTGGCGATCCACAGGATTGGGCATTTTCCCTGGAATCTGGGAATCCGGCCTTGCTTAATGTAGATTCCTTTTTTCAGGCTTTAGGATTATTATATGATGAACCGAATTCTGTGGATCAAGCGGAGAAAACCTTGTTGGCCCTGTCTCAGGGTCAAGAGGCGGCAAAATTGTATTGTCAGAAATTTAAAAAATGGTCTGTGTTGACTAAATGGAATGATGATGCTTTGGCGGCAATTTTCAGAAAGGGTCTTTCCGAATCCGTTAAAGATGTTATGGTGGGGTTTCCCACGCCTTCCGGTCTGAGTGATTCTATGTCTCTGGCCATTCAGATTGATCGGCATTTGCGGGAGCGTCAAACTGTGCGCGCTGTGGCGTCGTCCTTAGAGCAAAGTCCTGAGCCAATGCAGTGTGATAGGATTTTGTCTAGAACGGAACGACTAGGATTCAGACGTCAGAATAGGTTGTGTTATTATTGTGGCGACGCTTCTCATGTCATTTCAGTCTGCCCTAAGCGGACAAAAAGGATCGCTAGTTCATTTACTATCAGTACTGTACAACCTAAATTTCTGTTATCGGTGTCCTTGATCTGCTCATTGTCATCATTTTCTGTCATGGCGTTTGTGGATTCAGGCGCCGCCTTGAACTTAATGGATTTTGAGTTTGCCAGGCGTTGTGGTTTTCCCTTGCAGCCTTTGCAGAACCCTATTCCTTTAAGGGGGATTGATGCTACACCTTTGGCTAAAAATAAGCCCCAGTTTTGGACACAGGTGACCATGCACATGGCGCCAGCCCATCAGGAAGATTGTCGATTTCTGGTGTTGCATAATTTGCATGATGTTATTGTGCTGGGTTTCCCGTGGTTGCAGGTACATAATCTTGTGTTGGATTGGAAATCTATATCTGTGACTAGTTGGGGTTGTCTTGGGGTTCATAATGATGTTCCTTTGATGTCAATCTCCTCTTCTTCCACTTCTGAAGTTCCAGAGTTTTTGTCTGATTTTCAGGATGTATTCGATGAGCCCAAGTCCAGTTCCCTTCCACCACACAGGGACTGTGATTGTGCGATTGACTTGATTCCAGGCAGTAAGTTTCCTAAGGGCCGACTTTTCAACCTGTCTGTGCCTGAACATACCGCCATGCGGAGTTATGTTAAGGAGTCTTTGGAGAAAGGGCATATTCTGCCATCTTCTTCACTGTTGGGAGCAGGGTTTTTTTGTTGCTAAGAAGGATGGCTCCTTGAGACCTTGTATTGATTATCGCCTCTTGAATAAGATCACGGTCAAGTTTCAATACCCTTTACCTTTGCTTTCCGATTTGTTTGCTAGGATTAAGGGGGCTAGTTGGTTTACGAAGATTGACCTTCGGGGGGCATATAATCTTGTTCGTAGTAAGCAGGGTGATGAATGGAAAACTGCGTTTAATATGCCCGAAGGCCATTTTGAATACCTTGTGATGCCATTCGGGCTCACTAACGCTCCATCTGTTTTTCAATCCTTCATGCATGATATCTTCTGGACTTATATTGATAAATTCTTGATTGTATATTTGGACGATATTTTGATTTTTTCCGATGATTGTAAGTCTCATGTGGAACAGGTCAGGATGGTATTTCAGATCCTTCGTGACAATGCCTTGTTTGTGAAGGGGTCTAAGTGTCTCTTTGGGGTGTAGAAGGTTTCTTTTTTGGGCATTATTTTTTCTCCCTCATCTATGGAGATGGATCCGGTTAAGGTTCAGGCCATTCATGATTGGATTCAACCCACATCCGTGAAGAGCCTTCAGAAATTTTGGGGTTTTGCAAATTTTTATCGTCGGTTCATTGCTAACTTCTCCAGCGTGGTTAAACTCTTGACTGATTTGACGAAAAAAGGTGCTGATGTGGCGAATTGGTCCTCTGCGGCTGTCTCTGCCTTTCAGGAGCTTAAACGCCGATTTACTTCTGCTCCGATGTTGCGCCAACCAGATGTTTCTCTTCCGTTTCAGGTTGAGATTGATGCTTCTGAGATTGGGGCAGGGGCCGTTTTGTCTCAGAGGGATTCTGTTGGTTCTTTGATGAAACCGTGTGCTTTCTTCTCCCGCAAGTTTTTGCCTGCTGAACGCAATTATGATGTCGGCAATCGGGAGTTGTTGGCTATGAAGTGGGTGTTTGAGGAGTGGCGACATTGGCTTGAGGGAGCTAAGCACTGTATTGTGGTCCTGACCGATCATAAGAATTTGATTTACCTTGAGTCTGCCAAACGGCTGAGTCCTAGACAGGCTCGATGGTCCTTGTTTTTTTCCCGTTTTGATTTCGTGGTTTCGCATCTTCCGGGTTCTAAGAATATTAAGGCTGATGCCCTTTCTAGGAGTTTTTTGCCTGATTCTCCTGAGGTCCTTGAACCGGTCGGCATTCTGAAAGAAGGGGTGGTCCTTTCTGCCATTTCCCCTGATTTACGGCGGGTTCTTCAGGAATTTCAGGCTGATAGACCTGACCGCTGTCCTGTGGGGAAATTGTTTGTTCCTGACAGATGGACTAGTAGAGTGATTTCTGTGGTTCACTGCTCTGTGTTGGCTGGTCATCCTGGTATTTTTGGTACCAGAGATTTGGTTGGTAGGTCCTTTTGGTGACCTTCGTTGTCATGTGATGTGCGTTCTTTTGTGCAGTCCTGTGGGACTTGTGCGCGGGCCAAGCCTTGTTGTTCCCGTGCTAGTGGGTTACTTTTGCCATTGCCGGTCCCTGAGAGGCCCTGGACGCATATTTCTATGGATTTTATTTCTGATCTTCCGGTTTCCCAGAGGATGTCGGTTATCTGGGTTGTTTGTGACCGGTTTTCTAAGATGATTCATTTGGTGCCTTTGCCTAAATTGCCTTCCTCTTCAGAGTTGGTTCCGTTGTTTTTTCAGCATGTGGTTCGTTTGCATGGTATTCCGGAGAATATTGTGTCCGACAGAGGTTCCCAGTTTGTGTGCTAGGCTGGGCATTGATTTGTCTTTTTCTTCTGCATTTCATCCTCAGACAAATGGCCAGACCGAGCGAACTAATCAGACTTTGGAGACTTGTTTGAGATGCTTTGTGTCTGCCGATCAGGATGATTGGGTGGCCTTTTTGACATTGGCCGAGTTTGCCCTTAATAATCGGGCTAGTTCGGCTACTTTGGTTTCACCTTTTTTTGTAATTTTGGTTTTCATCCTCGTTTTTCTTCTGGGCAGGTTGAGCCTTCTGACTGTCCTGGTGTGGATTCTGTGGTTGACAGGTTGCAGCAGATTTGGGCTCATGTGGTGGACAATTTGGTGTTGTCTCAGGAGGAGGCTCAACGTTTTGGTAACCGTTGTCGGTGTGTTGGTTCCCGGCTTCGGGTTGGGGATTTGGTTTGGTTGTCTTCCCGTCATGTTCCTATGAAGGTCTCTTCCCCTAAGTTTAAGCCTCGGTTTATTGGTCCTTATAGGATTTCTGAGATTATTAATCCAGTGTCTTTTCGATTGGCGCTTCCGGCCTCTTTTGCTATCCATAATGTCTTCCATAGATCTTTATTGCGGAAATATGTGGTGCCCGTTGTTCCCTCTGTTGATCCTCCGGCCCCTGTTTTGGTTGATAGGGAGTTGGAGTATGTGGTTGAGAAGATTTTGGATTCTCGTTTTTCAAGGCGGAGGCTTCAGTACCTTGTCAAATGGAAGGGTTATGGCCAGGAGGATAATTCTTGGGTTTTTGCTTCTGATGTCCATGCTGCTGATCTGGTCCGTGCCTTTCATCTGGCTCATCCTGATCGGCCTGGGGGTGCTGGTGAGGGTTCGGTGTCCCCTCCTCAAGGGGAGGGTACTGTTGTGAATTCTGCTTTTGGGTTCCCTCCGGTGGTAGTAGGTGGTAATGCAGTTGTCCCTGGGTTGCAGTCCTGGTCAGGTGTGTCTGCTGATTGCAGTTCTGACTGGGGTATTTAGCTGTGCAGGATTCATTAGTCCTTGCCAGTTGTCAATTGTTGTTGGGAGGTGTGGACCTCTGCCTGGTTCCTCCTGTCTTTCTGCCAAATCAGCAAAGATAAGTGTCTGTTTTTTTTTTCCTGTGGCACACATGCTGTGTGCTTTACAATTCAGTGCTATTCTTTGTGTTTTCTTGTCCAGCTTAGATTGTGTCAGTATTTTCTCTGGAGTGGCAGATATACATTCCATGTCTTTAGTTAGATTGTGGAACTTTTTGTATTATCTGTTGTGGATATTTTTGGAAGGGTTTTAATACTGACCGCCTAGTAATCTGTCCTATCCTTTCCTATTTAGCTAGAGTGGCCTCTTGCTAAATCCTGTTTTCTACCTGCGTGTGTCTATTCTTCTCCTACTCACAGTCATTATTCGTGGGGGGCTGCCTATCCTTTGGGGGTCTGCTCTGAGGAAGATAGCATTCCTATTTCCATCTATAGGGGTATTTAGTCCTCCGGCTGTGTCGAGGTGTATAGGGTTTGTTAGGCACACCCCACGGCTACTTCTAGTTGCGGAGTTAGTTCAGGATTTGTGGTCAGTACAGGTTCCACCGACTCCAGAGAAAGTTTTCATGCGGCTCCAAGGTCACCGGATGATAACAGGAGACACACTCCTTTACAATGGACCTAGTTTTTCATGAGGCCTTCAGCAATGTCTCCTCATTCTCCACCACTAGATCACCACACTTAACATGTTCTGTGATTCTACAGGAAGTCCAATTTTTACCAAGCCTGTCTATGATGTCCATAAAAGAGTTTTAAAAAAGGTACCCCCATGGTGAAATGTTTCTTAGCCCATGCACTTCGTGTATGGTCATTACAAGCCTAGTAGACCCACTCCTTATCATTGGACCTATTTTTTAATGAAGCCTTCCTCCACCTCTAATCATTTTCCAGCACTAGATCACCAGGGTTCACGTATTCCATCCTGCTACAGACGGTCAATTTTTTCGCAAGAGTGTCTGTGATCCCAATTAAATATTTTTTTAAAAAATGTATCCCCCTTGGGGAAATGTTTGTCAGCCCATGCACTGCGTGTATGGGCATTACAACTCTAGAAGACACAATCCTTTACATTGTGCCTATTTTTTCATGGTGCCTTCAGCAATGTCTCCTCATTCTCCACCAATAGATCACCAGGCTTAACGTCTTCTGTGCCGCTACAAGATCTCCAATTTTTGGCAAGGGTGTCTATGATGCCCATAGTATATTTTTTAAACATGTATCCCCCTTGGGGAAATGTTTGTCAGCCCATGCACTGCGTGTATGTGCATTACAAAACTAGGAGACACACTTCTTTACATTGATCCTAGTTTTTCATGAGGCCTTCAGCAATGTCTCCTCATTCTCCACCACTAGATCATCACACTTAATGTGTTCTGTGATGCTACCGGCAATCCAATTTTTGCCAAGCCTGTCCATTATATCCATAATAGATTTTTAAAAAAGGTACTCCCCATGGTGAAATGTTTCTCAGCCCATGCACTTCATCTATGGTCGTTACAAGCCTAGTAGACCCGCTCATTACATTGGGCCTAGTTTTTAATGAAGCCATCCTCCACCTCTCATCATTTTCCACCACTAGATCACCAGGGTTCACGTGTTCCGTGCTGCTATAGACAGTCAATTTTTTGGCAAGGGTGTCTGTGATCCCAAGTAAATATTTTTTAAAAAATCTATCCCCCATGGGGAAATGTTTGTCAGCTTATACACTATGTAAGGGCATTACAAGTCTAGGAGACCTGCTCCTTTAAATTGGGCCTAGTTTTTAATGAGGCCTTCCTCCACCTCTCATCATTTTCCACCACTAGATCACTAGGGTTCACGTGTTCCGTGCTGCTACAGACAGTCAATTTTTTGGCAAGGGTGTCTGTGATCCGAATTAAATATTTTTTAAAAAATGTATCCCCCATGGGGAAATGTTTGCCACGTCTAGGAGACCATCTCCTTTAAATTGGGCCCAGTTTTTAATGAGGCCTTCCTCCACCTCTCATAATTCTGACAACATTGCTTACAGCTGTGACCTTGGAAATGCTTCCAGGGGCGATCCCCATGATATTCTTATGTCATTTGAGCAGTGTTTCCATCATTTTCAGACTTTTTAGACCTTAAAAGGACCCCGGGGGGGGGGCGCGGTAATACTCTGGTTTCCCATAGACTTACATTGGGGTCGTTGCTCGGGTCGAGTACCTGAGTATTCCAATTCGCTCAACCCGAGCAACGAGCACCCGAGTATTTTAGGGCTCGCTCATCATTAGTTAATTCTATAGTCTACTGGTCTTGGTTAGATGTGGTAGAAAAAAGTGGTTAAGAACTGAAATATTATACTTGTATCCATCCAAAATGTATGTTTAACTAAAATGTGGCACCAGCAATGGATTTTTTTCCAGGAGAAAAAAAGTCACTCATATCACAGCAATAAATAGAGCCACCAGCAGCAAGCACAGCCAGCAGCTGTTTAGTCAGTAGTAGAACCTAATGCAAGTCAAAATCAGTCTACTTTTGCTTCTGGAAAGTATAGCAATAGGGAGAAACATTTATCTTTTGAATTTGGAAGGAATGTAGCAGGAAAAGGTGAAGGACACAATTCTAATGCTTAACTGTGTTACTAGCATGTGGTGGTAATGGCATTGACAGTTGTAGTAGTAGTCTGAGTCAGAGTAAATCTCTAGGTTGTATTAAGGCAAGCTAGGAAGGAACCCAGACTATTTCTCACACAGAGGAAACTGCCAGTTAAATCTGGGATGATGATGATAATGATTCTGTGGTGGAAAAGAACTGAAAACTATACAGGAGTGCTGAGGAGATGTTTGCCTTGGTGATAAAATTTGCTTGTTTTGTGGTTAGCTTTAGTGATGAGCGAATATACTCATTAGTCAATACTCGGAAATTTAGTTTTTATCGCCGCAGCTGAATGATTTACATCTGTTAGTCAGCATGATTACATGTGGGGATTCCCTAGCAACCAGGCAACCCCCACATGTACTTATGCTGGCTAACAGATGTAAATCATTCAGCTGCGGCAATAAAAACTAAATTTCCGAGCACTAAAAAATACTCGGAGGACACCCAAGCGTGCTCGGGAAATCTATATTCACTAGTTAGCTTCTTATCAGGTATTACCACATGTGCTGTTCATGGAGAAGAATTAGCAGTGCCTAAAAACTGAAGTGGTGGTTGTTGTGTGAGCATCTGATGGAATATGTTTCCATGTTGTGGGTGAACCAAACTATTGCATTGCACAGGCTTCATGTTTGGAAAATTAGCCATGTAAATATTGGCACACATTGATTAGGAGCTACATCACTCTATCAGCACATGGAACAACATCACTTGATCATATGAGGAAATCAAAATGACCAGAAAGCTAAGGAAGGATCAAACCACTTTTCTACTCCTTGTGATCATCTTTCTGGTAATCAGTCCTCAACAACAAGTAGACCCTTGACATAGTCCCCTTCCTCTCCCTCTGTTGCGTCATCTGTTGTGAATTTGGATTCTGGGCTCCCCCGGTGGCCGCTTGTGGAATTGGACTTGTCATCCTCTTTCCTGTTTCACCTGGTTCCATCAGTAGTGGGTGTCGCTATTTAAGCTCATTTCTCTGGTGGTTTCTTGCCGGTCAACAATGTTATCTGATGCCTCTCAGTGCTTGTTCCTGCTTCTAGACTACTACTAGATAAGTTGGACTTTTGTCCATGTTTTGTTTTGCCTATTTGTTCCAGTTCACAGCTGAAGTTTTGTTACTGTGTCTGGAAAGCTCTCGTTGATCAGGGATTGCTACTCTGGCGTTATGAGTTAATGCCAGAGTTTAAGGTAATCTCTGGATGGTGTTTTGTTAGTGTTTTTCTGCTGACCATGAAAGTATACTATCTGTCTTCTGCTATCTAGTAAGCGGACCTCAAATTTGCTAAGACTATTTTCCTGCTGCGTTTGTTGTTTCATCTGAACTCACCGTCATTATATGTGGGGGGCTACTGTCTTCTTTGGAATATTTCTCTAGAGGTGAGCCAGGTCTTATATTTCCCTCTGCTAGCTATTTAGGTCTTAGGCCAGAGCTGGGCATCTAGCGATAAATAGGAAATGCTACCTGGCTATTTCTAGTTGCGCGGCAGGCTTAGTTCATGGTCAGTATAGTTCCATCTTCCGAGAGCTTGTCCCTCTATAGGCTTGCTATGATCTCTGCTTGCAGAGATCATGACAGTTTGACCGGCCAATAAAGTGTTAAAGACCCAGGTTGAGAAAGGAGAGTTATAAGAAGTCTGCTGGAATTTTTTTTTTTTTTTTTTCCTCCAGTCTGCCTTGCTGCAGTCTTTTTTCTCTCTCTCCTCCTAATCTCTGTATGGCTCTGTGTGCACCTGACAATAATGGATCTCCAGAGTGTAACTGCGGGTTTGAATAATCTCATCACGAAAGTACAAAATTTACAAGATTTTGTGGTACATGCTCCGGTATCTGAGCCGAGAATTCCTTTGCCGGAGTTCTTCACAGGGAATAGAGCTAGCTTCCAGAATTTCCGAAATAATTGTAAGCTTTATTTGTCCCTGAAGTCTCGTTCAGCTGGAGACCCTGCTCAGCAGGTTAGGATTGTGATTTCCTTGCTCAGGGGTGACCCTCAAGATTGGGCCTTCTCATTGCCAGCAGGGGATCCTGCGTTACGCGATGTGGATGCGTTTTTTCTGGCCTTGGGCTTGCTTTATGAGGAACCTCATTTGGAACTTCAGGCAGAAAAAACTTTGATGGCACTATCTCAGGGGCAAGACGAAGCTGAAGTTTTCTGCCAAAAATTCCGTAAATGGTCTGTGCTTACTCAGTGGAATGAGTGCGCCTTGGCGGCAACTTTCAGAGAAGGTCTCTCTGATGCCGTTAAGGATGTTATGGTGGGGTTCCCTGTGCCTGCAGGTCTGAATGAGTCCATGGCAATGGCTATTCAGATTGATAGGCGTTTGCGGGAGCGCAAACCGGTGCACCATCTGGCGGTGTCTATGGAAAAGACGCCAGAAAGTATGCAGTGTGATAGAATTCTGTCCAGGAGCGAGCGACAGAATTTTAGACGGAAGAATGGATTGTGTTTCTATTGTGGGGATTCTACTCATGTTATATCAGCATGCTCTAGGCGTACAAAGAAGCTTGATAAGTCTGTTTCCATTGGCACCATTCAGTCTAAGTTTATTTTGTCTGTAACCCTGATTTGCTCTTTGTCATCCATTGCCACGGACGCCTATGTTGACTCTGGCGCCGCTCTGAGTCTTATGGATTGGTCCTTTGCCAATCGTTGTGGTTTTGATTTAGAGCCTTTGGAGACTCTTATTCCTCTGAAGGGGATTGACTCCACCCCATTGGCTAATAATAAACCACAATACTGGACACAAGTAACCATGCGTATCAATCCGGATCACCAGGAGATTATTCGTTTCCTGGTGCTGTATAATTTACATGACGATTTGGTACTGGGATTGCCATGGTTGCAGTCTCACAACCCAGTCTTGGACTGGAGAGCAATGTCTGTGTTGAGCTGGGGATGTAAGGGTATTCATGGGGACTTACCTTTGGTTTCTATTTCGTCGTCCATTCCCTCTGAAGTCCCTGAGTTCCTCTCTGATTATCAAGACGTCTTTGACGAACCCAAGCTTGGGTCGTTACCTCCGCACCGTGAGTGCGATTGTGCCATAGATTTGATACCGGGTTGTAAATATCCAAAGGGTCGTTTGTTTAATCTGTCTGTGCCGGAACATGCTGCTATGCGGGAATATATAAAGGAGTCTTTGGAAAAGGGACATATTCGTCCATCTTCTTCTCCCTTGGGAGCTGGGTTTTTCTTTGTCTCAAAAAAAGACGGCTCTTTGAGACCATGTATTGATTATCGGCTTCTGAATAAGATCACTGTTAAGTATCAATACCCATTGCCATTGCTTACTGATTTGTTTGCTCGTATAGAGGGTGCTAAGTGGTTCTCTAAAATTGATCTTCGTGGGGCGTATAATTTGGTGCGGATCAGGCAGGGGGATGAGTGGAAGACCGCATTTAATACGCCCGAGGGCCACTTTGAGTATTTGGTCATGCCTTTTGGCCTTTCTAATGCCCCTTCAGTTTTCCAGTCTTTTATGCATGATATTTTCCGCGATTTTCTGGATAAATTTATGATAATATATCTGGATGATATTCTGATTTTTTCTGATGACTGGGACTCTCATGTCCAGCAGGTCAGGAGAGTTTTTCAGGTTCTGCGGTCTAATTCTTTATGTGTGAAGGGGTCTAAGTGCGTTTTTGGGGTCCAGAGAATTTCCTTTTTGGGGTATATTTTTTCTCCCTCTTCCATTGAGATGGATCCCGTCAAGGTGCAAGCTATTTGTGACTGGACTCAGCCCTCCTCTCTTAAGGGTCTTCAGAGATTTTTGGGCTTTGCCAACTTTTACCGCCGATTTATTGCTGGTTTTTCGGATGTCGTTAAACCACTGACTGATTTGACCAGACAAGGCGCTGATGTTGCTAATTGGTCCCCTCATGCTGTAGAGGCCTTTCAGGAGCTTAAGCGCCGTTTTGCCTCTGCCCCTGTGTTGCGTCAGCCTGATGTGAATCTGCCTTTTCAGGTTGAGGTTGACGCTTCGGAGATCGGAGCTGGGGCAGTGTTGTCGCAGAAAGGTTCCGACTGCTCCGTCATTAGGCCTTGTGCCTTCTTTTCTCGCAAATTTTCGCCCGCAGAGCGGAATTATGATGTTGGGAATCGGGAGCTTTTGGCCATGAAGTGGGCGTTTGAGGAGTGGCGCCATTGGCTCGAGGGGGCTAGGCATCAGGTGGTGGTATTGACTGACCACAAAAATTTGATTTATCTTGAGACTGCCAGACGCCTGAATCCTAGACAGGCGCGCTGGTCTTTATTTTTTTCTCGCTTTAATTTTGTGGTGTCATACCTACCGGGTTCTAAGAATGTTAAGGCAGATGCCCTTTCTAGGAGTTTTGACCCGGACTCTCCTGGTAATTCTGAACCCACAGGTATCCTTAGGGAGGGAGTAATTTTGTCGGCCGTTTCTCCTGATCTGCGGCGGTCCTTGCAAGAGTTTCAGGCGGATAGACCGGATCGTTGTCCGCCTGATAGACTGTTTGTTCCGGATGATTGGACCAGCAGAGTCATCTCTGAGGTACATTCTTCTGCATTGGCAGGTCATCCCGGAATTTTTGGTACCAGGGATTTGGTGGCAAGATCCTTCTGGTGGCCTTCCCTGTCACGAGATGTGCGAGTCTTTGTGCAGTCATGTGACGTTTGTGCTCGGGCCAAGTCTTGTAGTTCTCGGGCTAGCGGACTGCTGTTGCCCTTGCCTATTCCTAAGAGGCCTTGGACACACATCTCGATGGATTTTATTTCAGATCTGCCTGTTTCCCAGAAGATGTCTGTCATCTGGGTGGTCTGTGACCGTTTCTCTAAAATGGTCCATTTGGTTCCTCTGCCCAAGTTGCCTTCTTCTTCTGAGTTGGTTCCTCTGTTTTTTCAGAATGTTGTCCGATTGCACGGTATTCCTGAGAATATTGTTTCTGACAGAGGTACCCAATTTGTGTCTAGATTTTGGCGGGCATTCTGTGCTAGGATGGGCATAGATTTGTCTTTTTCATCTGCTTTTCACCCTCAGACTAATGGCCAGACCGAGCGGACTAATCAGACCCTGGAGACATATCTGAGGTGTTTTGTCTCTGCTGACCAGGATGATTGGGTTGCTTTTTTGCCATTGGCAGAGTTCGCCCTCAATAATCGGGCCAGCTCTTCTACCTTGGTGTCCCCGTTTTTCTGTAATTCGGGGTTTCACCCTCGATTTTCCTCCGGTCAGGTGGAATCCTCGGATTGTCCTGGAGTGGATGCGGTGGTGGAGAGATTGCATCACATCTGGGGGCAGGTTATGGACAATTTGAAGTTGTCCCAGGAGAAGACTCAGCGTTTTGCCAACCGTCATCGTCGTGTTGGTTCTCGGCTTTGTGTTGGAGATTTGGTGTGGTTGTCTTCTCGTTTTGTCCCTATGAGGGTCTCTTCTCCTAAGTTTAAACCTCGGTTCATCGGCCCTTATAGAATATTGGAGATTCTTAATCCTGTTTCTTTCCGTTTGGACCTCCCTGCGTCCTTTTCCATTCATAACGTTTTTCATCGGTCGTTATTGCGCAGGTATGAGGTACCTGTGGTACCTTCAGTTGAGCCTCCTGCTCCGGTGTTGGTTGAGGGTGAGTTGGAGTACGTTGTGGAGAAAATTTTGGACTCTCGTGTTTCCAGACGGAGACTCCAGTATCTGGTCAACTGGAAGGGTTACGGCCAGGAGGATAATTCTTGGGTCAATGCATCTGATGTTCATGCTTCTGATCTTGTTCGTGCCTTCCATAGGGCTCATCCTGGTCGCCCTGGTGGATCTGGTGAGGGTTCGGTGCCCCCTCCTTGAGGGGGGGGTACTGTTGTGAATTTGGATTCTGGGCTCCCCCGGTGGCCGCTTGTGGAATTGGACTTGTCATCCTCTTTCCTGTTTCACCTGGTTCCATCAGTAGTGGGTGTCGCTATTTAAGCTCATTTCTCTGGTGGTTTCTTGCCGGTCAACAATGTTATCTGATGCCTCTCAGTGCTTGTTCCTGCTTCTAGACTACTACTAGATAAGTTGGACTTTTGTCCATGTTTTGTTTTGCCTATTTGTTCCAGTTCACAGCTGAAGTTTTGTTACTGTGTCTGGAAAGCTCTCGTTGATCAGGGATTGCTACTCTGGCGTTATGAGTTAATGCCAGAGTTTAAGGTAATCTCTGGATGGTGTTTTGTTAGTATACTTTCATGGTCAGCAGAAAAACACTATCTGTCTTCTGCTATCTAGTAAGCGGACCTCAAATTTGCTAAGACTATTTTCCTGCTGCGTTTGTTGTTTCATCTGAACTCACCGTCATTATATGTGGGGGGCTACTGTCTTCTTTGGAATATTTCTCTAGAGGTGAGCCAGGTCTTATATTTCCCTCTGCTAGCTATTTAGGTCTTAGGCCAGAGCTGGGCATCTAGCGATAAATAGGAAATGCTACCTGGCTATTTCTAGTTGCGCGGCAGGCTTAGTTCATGGTCAGTATAGTTCCATCTTCCGAGAGCTTGTCCCTCTATAGGCTTGCTATGATCTCTGCTTGCAGAGATCATGACAGTCATCATTAATTTATTTGTGTGCTCAAAAAACATACATCCAGTCACTGTTTGTATGGAATTTGAATTGCCACAAGTCCAAGTTCACCACAATCACAGCAAACCCACCTTGCACTGCCTTTAGTGAAAGAGTCACATATCTTCAGCTGGAATGGAACATAACTAGCTGCTATTATTTTTGAAAAAAAGCAATTTAGTGTGTTCCAGCCATCAAATTGTTGGTCCACTGTTGTGATCACTCTCACATTCTTTGTAGTTGTTTCTGACATTAAATTGTATTGTGCTGCAGCACCTTGCACAGGATTGAGCCCCTTGCACAGCACAAGAGACATAGGCAAAATTTGTTGAAAGCTAAAAAAAATTCTTGAATTCCATAAATTATTATTTTTTTTAAATTCTAAATTTTTGTGGAAATTGTTAAGGAATTTCTGGTAAACATGAATTGGCATATTACGATAAAAAGTTATAATCGCAGATCAGTGAAGAGTGGACAGCTCCAAACCACTCCCTGTAAAGTCAACATTTCCCTGCATGTGTGGCCCCTGAACAAAGAAGGGCACAATGGAAAAAATTTGTTGTAAATTATCAAATCAATATTCTTTTTGGATTAATGGCTTTGTCACACTCAAGCGGACTGGTGTATCTGTTGCAAGTGTGGTAAACCTTACATTTGTCAAAATAAATCATGCATAGATCAGTGCCGACTTTTATTCACCTACTGGTGATGCCCATTGGATGTCTTCTATACAGTTCTACAGCCAACAGTGTCAATAGTCCATGGTCAGTTGGCATCTACTCACTGCCCATTATGTTGTGTATGCTGTAGCAGTGCCCAGTTCCAATGCTCTACCATGCAGCTTCTGCTGCTGTTGAACAGCCTGACATGCAACATACCTCATGGCTGGGTGCCAATTAAGTTTTATTCTGCTTGATTGAAATGCTGCTGCCTGCGCTGCCATTGCTGGCCATACGCTGTCACATATTTCCTTCCCTGCCCTTCCTAATGCTCTAATGTGCCACTCTTGCATCTGCATCTTTTTAAAAACTTCCTAACTCTAAACAAAGTGGTTGCTACCTAGGGACATGTACTGAAAGTAATTTTTGGAACAGTCTAGAGTTTTGTTGTCAGTTGCAAACTTAATTTTTAATTACTTTTTTTTCAGTGTTTTAAAGTGGTGTACTGTAAAGTTGCCGCCGGGGCTGCTGTTGATGGACCTATACACTGTCAGATATCTCTTTGCCTGCCCCATTATACTTTTATGCTGTGCAGCTTCAATCACTGTCTCTTCCACTAGATAACTAAACATATTTCCAACAGTTGCCAAATAAGATGTGTAGCTGTTACTGTACTGTTGGAAATTCCACCCTCTTCAGCATGCACAAGCATAACATAGCTCCCCAAAATTATTTTTTTATATAGTTATGGATGACTTGATAAAAGCCCTTTTTAATTGTTTTATGACTTAGTACAGGGGTGGGAAATCCTTTCCTGCCAAGGGCCATTTGGATGTTTATACATCCTCTCAGAAGCCATACAAATTTTGCTCTAACTCCTCCCACAAAGTACATCCTCACACTGACACTAGTGTCAGGACAGAGAGGAAATGTGGCACTCCTGGTCAGGATCAGGTGCCCGGATAGGATCCCAATCCATAATACAGTGGCTTTAAAAAGAATCTGGCATTCTGAAGTGATTATGCTGAAAAAAATTAGACTTTTATTACAGTGGTCCTTACAGAAATTGTGTATCATACGTGACGATTCAGTCTGTAAAGACCGTTATCAAACATACACATGTGTCAGGCCACAAAATGTGGAAGGAGAAATAAAGAAGGCAGTGCTGTGTGTTTGGCGATGTCCATTGCTAGAGCTTGCTATAGGGACAACTGTAATAAAAGTCTCATTTATTTCACTATACTCACTTTAGAGTGCTGGATTCTTCTTGGAGCCACTAGAGTCAGGACGCAATCTTTCATTGCACATGCCTCAGCATTCAGTAGTGAAAAAAATGTGTGTGTATACAAGCAGGGCAAGAGCAAATTAATGGTCAGGCGGCCATGGAAATACAACTGCTGGCCCAAGCACTATGGTTCCTGGGAATTTGCCTGGGGGCCAAATAAAAGGTCATTGAGGGCCATAAACAGCTTCCCACCCCTGATATAGATAATATCAGACCTTTTGCAGATGCATTACTTCTTTACCTTCAAAACAGTTTATCTATTTTTCCTGCTGAAATATTTTTTAATAGTTTTGGATGACTTGTGAAAAACGATTTTTCTTGATTTAGGAAGAAAAACGTTTTTTCATACTCCTAAGAGAAATAGCTTTTGCATCACCCCACATGAGAAAGCCAAAGCTTCTTCTGTTTAGAAATTAGGGCTTGATTCATCAAATCTTTTATTCCAGAATCCAGGCAAAAAAAACTTTGATAGTTTACAGATATTTTGGCACAACATGAGGCTGTACTAAAATTTAGCAACTTTTGTTGCTCTCCAGCAAGTTTTATTTAGCTCCAGTTGAAAATTATTTTGTAAGTGATTTCAGCGACCATTGCAATGGTTTTTTCTTTCTCAGAAAGGTACCAACAATTTTGTTCACCATTACTAATCCATGGGCTTGATGTCTCACCAGACAATACAAAGGTGACATAAACCCCACAAATATGACCCACACTTGCCATTGCTTCAGGACAAGTGGAAAAAGCTGGGCAAAGTGCCAGAATTGGTTCATCTATTTTTTCTAGGTGGTTGCGAGCTGCTATTTTTAGGTTGGTGGGGGCCAATGTCCATGGCACAAACCAGCCTGAGAATACTAGCCTCCAGCTGTCTGCTTTAGCTTGGTGGATTGTCAAATTATTAACTTAAATAATTAAAAAATCAGAATGGGTACCCCGCTGTTCTTGATAACCATCAAGCCTTGCTGATGCTGACAGCTGAGATTTGCAGCCCCTAGCTGTGAGTTTTGCCTAGCTGGTTATCAAAAATACAGGGGAACCTACACAGTTTTATCTTTTTTAAATTATTTGTTTAGAGCGCAGGCTCCAGCCGATGAATACTCCAATCAGCAGCCACCTGCTCTTACTGTAAACTTTTTACCTCTGATCACAGCTGCGAGTTCACGCTGTCATATGACTTTACCACCAATCAGATGTTGCAAATTTTGAAGGGGCATGCACTTGGCATGCTGACTGCAAGAATCTCCACCAGAGCTGTTGCCCTTGAAATGAATGTTCATTTCTCTTCCATAAGTCATCTCTTAAGGCGGTTCAGAGAACTTGGCAGTAAATCCAACTTGCCTCACAACCGCAGGCCACATGTAATCATACCAGCCTAGGACTTCAACATCCACCATCTTCAACTCCAAGATCATCTGAGACCAGTCACCTTGACAGCTTCTGCAACAATAGGTTTGCATAACCAAAGAATTTCTGTATAAACTGTCAGAAACCATCTCAGGGAAGCTCATCTGCATACTCGTCGTCTCATCGGGGTCTCCACCTGACTGCAGTTTGTCATTATAACTGACTTGAATGGCAAATGCTCACATTCAATGGCATCCAGCATATTGGAGAGGCGTTTTCTTCATAGATGAATGCCGGTTTTCACTGTACAGGACAGATGGCTGACTGCGTGTATAATGTAGTGTGGGTGAGCGGTTTGCTGATGTCAACATTGTTAATCAAGTAACCAGTTGTGGTGGTAGGGTTATGAAATGGGCAGGCATAAATTAAGGACAACGAACATAGGTGCATTTTATTGCACATTGATACAGCGGTGAGATCATGAGGTCCACTGTTGTACCATTCATCCACTACCATCACCTTATGTTGCAGCATGATAATGCATGCCCCATGTTGCAAGGATCTCCACAAAATTCCTGGAAGCTGAAAACATCCCAGTTCTTGCTTTTTAAGCATACTAACAGGACATGTCACCCATTGTGCATATTTGTGATGCTCTGAATCAGCTTATATGACAGCGTGTTCAAGCTCCTGCCAATATGCAACAACTTCAGCACAGTCATTGAAGAGAAGTTGACCAACATCCCACAGGCCAGAATCAACAACCTGATCAACACTATGTGAAGGAGATGTTTCACTGAGTGAAGCAAATGATGGTCACACCAGATATTGACTGGTTTTCTGACCCCCAAGAAGCTCACCAATACAGTAAAACTGCACATTTTAAAATGTCCTTTTATTGTGGCCATCCTAAGGCAGCTGTGCAATAATCATAATGTCTAATCAGCATCTTGATATGCCTCACCTGTGAGGTGGATGGATTATCTTGGCAAAGAAGAAGTGCTCACTAACACAGATTTAGACAAATTTGTGAACACTGTTTGTGCGAAAAAGGGCTTTTGTGTACATAGAAAAAGTCTTAGATGTTTGAGTTCAGTTCATGAAAAATGGCAGCAAAAACAAAAGAGTTGCAGTTATATTTTTGTTCAGTGTATGTTCCATATGCACCAATAATGACAAAATTTTTTACAGATATAAATATCCTATTAGTAATACAGATTATATGCACATTTGGTGGATCTATGTGATTTATTGTGTGGCAATTGGTTAATGAGCTAAGAGTGCCTAGTGATTTTATATATTTACTTTACAAAAAAAGAGTTAACTAACTTGATGTGTTCAGAGGTTGTACAGTGTCAAAGCCAAGTTAAAAGTTTACAACTATGCCATGGCACTGTGCCGGAGCTGTCATTTTCTGTATCCACATAGTGATAGAGGAACCCCATTGATTTATAATGGGGTCTGTCAAGGTTGTATCAAGATATTTGATATTTTGACTGCAAGAGCAGTGCTACATTCTGTAACATTCCTACTCTCAAAAGCTATGGAATCCCTGATTGAACCCCTGATGTGTACAAAGTCTTTATATTACACATTAGAATCTTGCTTCTTTTAAATCATCCTATTTTTTACTATGAGGCTCTCACGCATTAATCAGTTTGCATCAGTCTTCTTCAGTTATTTCATTATAATATTTTTTACAAGATTTGTCATAATCATATTCCTTTTGAGAACAGTGGGTGAGTGACTGGAAAGGAGATGCAAAATGACCGACAGCTTTTTAATTAGCTTAAATCATTTTCAGAAAGAAAAAAAACTGCAAGTGTGAACCCAGCCTAAATTTAAACATTTGGCTTTACATCAATTTTTTATGAATAATTTCCAATAAACTACTATCATTTTAAAGAACTTAATTGGTACAATTTCACCAGAGAAATTTCTGCCTATAAAAATAAGATACTTGAAAGACATTTTGTGTATTTGTAGATTCTATTGGTGTTTATAAATGCTTCATTAACTCTGAATGGTATGAGTGAAATATTCAGATGTTGCTTCATTATAATAAATTGCCAAACAAGTGGATTTTATGAAACCTCATAATCCACAAGCTATTCTGTATCTTATTTCCAAAATCTCTGAGTTCATTATTTGCTCAGCAAGATACACTATTTCAGAAACACTAGCTGCCTGGAATCATTAATAAAACTTTTCAAAAGATCTGAACTTTGGGCTTCCTGTCCTGAGGTCTCATTAAAGTTTCATGACTACCTTGGAAGTAAAGGCTTACTTTTGCCCTTGCTCTTATATTTCCTCTGTATTTGTGATATTGGCAGCAGATCAATGAAAATAACACCTTTCAATTTGTGAACTATTTTTAAATATAAAAGTTTTTCAAGCTAGTCCAACATGTAGAAACAGAATTGAAATGTCTATATACTGATCAATCTCTGTAGGCAGTTATGCTAAATAAATAAAAATGGGATACATACAGCAGAGGTCTTAGACAGCAGATGATTCCTGTGAAGTAGAAAGTAAAAGGACAAGAGGAAATTGCAGACTACATTTAAAGGGAGCCTGTCATATTGAAAATTATATCTCATGGAAGGAAGTTATAATGCTGGAAGATCATTTCGGATCAGATCAAACTGATGTATATTTTTATGGAAAAAAATTCAGTTTATTCATTGAAGTCTCTGGTATGTGTATGAATATTAGTGCAGTAGGTGGTCCTATTCAATGATCGACAGTCTTCCCTGTATCACTGTGCATCGAAGACATGTCAATCATTGAGTAGGACCACTCATTGGACTCATATGTAAAACCCAGGAATTTCAATTGATAAATAATACAAGTTATACTAAATCTTTATCAATAGACCTTAATATAATTTTGCTCAACTTATCCTTTTCTATATCATGCTGTCCACAGACTGGACTGCATGTAAAACACATCAGGTTCCTTTTAAGTGTATTATACCGTATCTGACATATATGGCTTATTTTACAGTTTCGCTCAAAAGTTTACATACCCTAGCAGAAATTTTGCTTTCTTGGCCTTTTTTTCAGAGAATATGAATGATAACATCAAAACTTTTTCCCCACTCATGGTTAGTGGTTGGGTGAAGACATTTATTGTCAAACTACTGTGTTTTCTCTTTTTAAATCATAATAACAACCCAAAACATCCAAATGATCCTTATGAAAAGTTCATATACCCCATATCTTAATACTGTGTATTGCCCTCTCTAACATCAATGACAGCTTGACGTCTTTTGTGGTAGTTGTGGGTGAGATTCTTTATTTTCTCAAATGGTAAAGCTGCCCACTCTTCTTGGCAAAAAGTCTACAGTTCCTGTAAATTCCTGGGCTAAATTCCTTGTCATGTTGGAATTTCTAAGTACGTCCCCTGCGCAGCTCACAGCCTGATGAGTGCAAATTTGCCTCCAGTATTTACTGAAAACGTGCTGCATTCATATTTCCTTCAACTTTGACCAAGTTTCCTGTGCCTTTGTCGCTCACACATCCCCAAAACATCAGCAATCCATCTCCGTGGATTACAGTAGGAATGGTGTTCCTTTCATCATAGGCCTTCTTAATCTCTTTACAAATGTAACATTTATGGTTGTGGCCAAAAAGTTCAATTTTGGTCTCATCACACCAAATTACCTTGTTCCAGAAGTTTTGAGGCTTATCTCTGTGCTGTTTAGCATATTGTAGGAGAGATACTTTGTGGCATTTACATAGTAATGGCTTTCTTCTGGCGACTGGACCATGCAGCCCATTTATCTTCAAGTGCCTCCTTATTGTGCATCTTGAGACAGCCACACCGCTAGTTTTCAGAGAGTCCTGTAATTCAGCTAATATTATTTGTGGGTTTTTCTTTGCATCCCGAACAATTTTCCTGGCAGTTGTGGACGACATTTTTGTTGGTCTACCTGACCGTGGTTTTGTTTTTACAGAGCCTCTGAATTTCCATTTGTTAATCACAGTTTGAATGCTGCTGACTGGCATTATCAATTCCTTGGATTTCTTTTTGTATCCCTTTCTTGTTTTATACAGTTCAACTACCTTTTTCTGAAGCTCCATTGACAATTCTTGACTCACAATACAGAAACATCAGTGGCTGGATGAAAGATGCAAAAGTCTGTCTGGATTCCAGAAACTCACTCAGGTTTTATGCACACACACTAATTACAAGCAAACAGGTCATGGGTGAGGATGTTACCTTTCGTAGCCATTCAAACCCATTTGTGTAAACTTCTGTTCATGTTATCAGGCCAAAATCACCAGGGTATGTGAACTTTTGATCAGGGTCATTTGGATGTTTTGAGTTGTCATTATGATTTAAAAAGAGAAAACAAAGTAGTTTGACAATAAATGGCTTTTCCCAACCACTAACCATGAGTGGAGAAAAAGATTTGGTGTTATCATTCATATTCTCTAAAAATTGGCCAAGAGAGCAAAATTTCTGCCCGGGTATGTAAACTTTTGAGCAAAACTGTATGTTCTCCTACAATAGCGAATGCCGGGTTGTGGTTGTCTTCCTGAAGATTTGTCTGTTACTTCGAAACAAGTCAAATAAAGCCACATGTTCAACTAACCAATGAAAATAGATGTCTTATATGCACGGCAGCACTGAAGATATCTACAAATTCTTCCTTATCTTTATTCCCATTGGTTTTACAGTCCGTGGATCCACAGCAGCTGTACATTGATTAAAAATGCTTTAAATTATGGATCGGGTTAGCAGAATCTGATGTAACACCTGCACTGAGACCCATGTGTGTTATTCCAGCAGCTTCAGTCTCTGAACAGACATTCACAGCAGCAGATTTTAATGAATCCCTTGTTGAACTACCCTGGACTTTAACTCCCAGTACACATTGCTCCTCTCTGCATCATAGTGGAGGAGCAGCAACAGAGGAAAGGATTGATTGGGTGAGCAAGCTGGGGAAGAAGGGAGGAGAGGTGGAGACCAGAGGAAATGTGGATGGTCAGCCATTACAGAGGAGAGACAAGAACAATACAGGACCAGAGCCGAGTGTAGACTGATGCTTCTGCTAATCCCTGTGGAAGGACTGTGAGCCTTGCAATTGCACCAGAACCCCAGACTAGCCAGATGATCTGGGAAGGCCCTTCTCCCCATGGCTTCACAGAAAGAAGGAGAATTTTGCCTTCCATTCCTAGGGAGTGGATCATGAAGCCTAAGGCTGGAAAACAGTATGATTACAGAAAAGCTACTTCAAAGACTGGGTAGCTTGCTGGGTATTGTGGTTCCACTGTGGACAAATATATGTAAAAACTTTCCATAAGGGAGCCTTTCTGAGACTGGTGTTTCCCATCACTTGAAGCTATAATAGGACTATCTGTGAAGGAGGTTTTTGTTTTTTGTTATGTGCACCAACAAAGTCTTCAAGAGCTCCATCATCCGCGGCAACCAAGCCCCAACAGTAAACTGTGTTGTTATCCTTGGCTGCAGTCATTCATAGTTAAGCAGTTTTAGCTAGGAGTGTTTGTTGCTATTTAAAGGGAAAACATCATCCCTAACTTTCAATTTAACTTCAAAGCCTTAACTGATTCTCTATATGTGTAAATTGTGAACACTGTATGTTTTATTATTGCTTCCTATCCCCCTTACCATACTTACCATTTACCTTCCTCCTGTTAAAATTTTCAATCCCATGTCCTTGTGAGTATATACAGTGTGTACAGGGGTTTCCTGAGTCAAATCCTGGCCGATGAAGAAGACCCTTCTGCATCCCACAACAAGTCCTAGCAAGATTCAGGTGGAGGCACTGCACAGTGTTGAAGTGAGAACTACCAAACACCCTACCACAAGAGACAGCTTGAGGGGGTGTTACTGTGATAAGACTCTATTTTCGCTATTGTTTCACTAGTGTTTTTAACTCCCATAATAGAAAACATGCTGTAAAAGCCTTAACTTTTCAGCCAACTCTCTATTCCAGACAGCTGACATGACATATCGATGCCCAGATCTTCAGAGCCCAGTGGAGAGACTGCTTCTGTTAAAATCTTCTGGGATAATTTTATTGACTTCCCTTAAATGTATCTAATAGTAGATCCATCTCGGTTAGTTTGGCGGTCGTCCCATTTACCTACAGGGTAGCTGTGCAGCTTTACATATGGTATAACTAACCCAAGAAAAAAAATAGATTTAACTTCTCATACCTAGTTTTTCATATTTCATTTGCTGATGAGTTGAGCATGGTAAGTTTTTCCATTAAAAACAATCTTTGACTTTAGTGACAAAAGGGAAGAAACGGAATATTTTATTATTGTTTTTGTTTAAGTGTTTAGATCAACTTTATCCTTCGCAATGGTGTCATAGTTAGGAAGAGGGAAGATGAGTCCCAAGGAAATGGCACACACAGATTAAAGGGGTTGTTCACTACTAGGACAACCCCTTTTCAATCTGAATATAAGCACCTCTGAAAATAAAAGCATGTATACTCACCTCCTGTGCCAGCTCCATTCCAGTGGTGTCAGCACTCATGTTCCCGGGAATCACATGCATTTGTTAAGGCTGGGACAGTGATGCCAGCACTGATTGGGCACTGGGCTCATGTGTTATTTAACCATGAGTGCTGACACATCTGGAATGATGCTGCCACGGGAGGTAAGTATAAGTGTTTTTAATTTCTTGGGGCAAACAGTAAGATCAAAAAGGAGTTGTCGTAATAGTGGACAACCCCTTTAAGTAATTTTGCAATAATATTTGCTTGAAAATACAATAAGTAGTGAAATGGAAACACTTCTCATTTTCAAAGTATTTTACGTGGACAGTAACCATAGACTCCAACACAAAATTATATACATTGGCTGACCAAAGGTTAATTCAATGAATTACTAGATAAGGTAACGAGTACCAATCACCATGACACAATTATCAAATGGTATATGTAATAATACCTTTTGATAACAACAAAACAAAGCAGCACAAGAATAATGGAAATAATAAAATCTCATTTTTTTACTGCAAGGGTAGCCACAGAGGGTTGTGGTATCCCATCCTGCATATTGGAATCCCACAACCGGAATTTAGGTACCACCTTCATAGAAAGTCAGGCACTTTCTGGGTACATTAAAGAGATTTATTTAAGGTTTTGTTATTAAAATATATGTAAAAAAATCACTACTCTCAGGCATCCCATTGTTTTATGACAAAAATGGGAGCCCCAGATTGGTGATAGGCACTCGTTAAAGATAGAACTACTATAATTTTTAGGCTGGGTGTAAACCTAGTTTTACCCAATTCATAATGAAGTGAATATCTGTCAATATGTTCCGTAACTCGTAAGTACAGAGTTAAAATGATTGCATAGTACATTCTATTATAGTAGAAGGTCACCTTAATCATCACAATGTGACAATTTTTACCATACCCCTAACATAAATAAGCCTTTTTCTGTAGATGATAATAACTGCCTATTTTACAAATTAAAGATTGACATCAAGTATGCAAGTCAGATGTTTTGGTCAGAGAATTATTTTCTTTGCACATATGACGAAACATATTCCATTAGTAAATGACATTTCTTAGAGGTCATGTTAGTTGCTAAGTGCTCCTTATATTGTATAAATGCACTTTTTGCTGATATTTAGCTGCACAATCTAATTTGTATTAATTTGTTACGTCTTTTAAATAGGAACATAATGGATTTGTCTATATATGTATTAATATAATTAGTTAAATATCTCCGTTTTAACACATTATGCCACTCACGTTTGAATATATTAAAGAGAGTATTTGTCAACAATTAAGAGTACCAGTAAATATTTAATTTTATTTTCTGAATACCCATTTTGAAAAATAAAAGCAGAAATAAGATTAGTTGCTATGGCCAAAATCTTAAAGGGACTCTGTCACCCCCTCCAGCCGTTATAAACTAAAAGAGCCACCTTGTGCTGCAGTAATGCTGCATTCTGACAAGGTGGCTCTTTTAGGTATTGGTGCAGTCAAAGCAGAAATAAAGCGTTTTATACTTTTGCAAAAATACCTGTCTTTAGCCCTGGAGGCAGGTCTTAACCCCCCTGCTGCACACGCCACACTGCCATCGCTCAAGGCTTTTTCGGCACCGGGCGCTGCCCCCTCCGCACTGTTTTCAAATCAAATGTGAATCCCCGCCCCGCAGTGTGTTATGCATTATGCACAGTGCGGGGCTGGGATTCACAAGCTGGGTGGCCGCACAGGCGCAGTCTGCGAGACTGCATCTGAGGTCAGACGGGCAGCGTTCACTGCGCCTGACCCAGGCAGAACAAAGCAGCGCAGGCGCCGGATTTGATTTGAAAGCAGCATGGAGGAATGCAGCATTACTGCTGCACAAGGTGGCTCTTTTAGTTTATAACGGCTGGAGGGGGTGACAGAGTCCCTTTAAGTTTTATTTTTTGACAATATCTGTTATATGCTGATCTTCAATAATATCAAAACCACTATGAGTAATATTGTTAAGATTATTAAGACTTTTGAACTTAGCAACTAGTGCCAGGTCATTAGCAGCACATCCTTTACCCCTTCTTCCCCGGAGCCTTTCGTTTTTCGCTCCCCTTCTTCCCAGAGCCATCATTTTTTTATTTTTCCATCAAAAATGGCCATGTGAGGGCTTGTTTTTTGCGGGACAAGCTGTACTTTTTAATGACACCATTGATTTTACCATGTTGTGTACTAGAAAATGGTGAAAAAAATTTCCAAGTACAGTGAAATTGCAAAAAAAGTGCAATCCCAAACTTGTTTTTTGTTTGGCTTTTATACTAGGTTCACTAAATGCTAAAACTGTCCTGCCATTATGATTATCCAGGTTATTATGAGTTCATAGATACCAAATATGTCTAGGTTATTTTTTATCTAAATGGTAAGAAAAAATTCCAAACTTTGTTAAAAAAAACAAATTGCGCCATTTTCCGATACCCGTAGCGTCTCCATTTTTTGTGATCTCTGGTTGGGTGAGGGTTTATTTTTTGCGTGCCAAGCTGCCATTTTTAATGATACTTCTGGTGCAGATATGTTCTTTTGATCGCCCGTTATTGCATTTTAATGCGATGTTGCGGCGACCAGAAAAACCTAATTTTGGCACTTTGACTGTTTTTCTGCTACGCTGTTTATCGATCAGGTTAATCCTTTTTTTATTTATAGGTCAGCTGTGATTCTGAACGCAGCGATACCAAATATGTAGCTACTAATGGAGAATACAGAGTCAAAAACTGGCCAAAAAAGTAACGTTAAAACATGTTTATTGAAAATTCAACTTTCATAAAAAAACACACATATCATATATGGAAAAAACCATGTTACAAATAGTGAGTTGTGACTATGTCCATTAGTGCAACCAGTGCACCAGGTTCACAGATCGGGACAAAAATACAATAGTAGTATAAATTAAATGTTGCGGCAGCAAGTACTTATAATCACTGCATATGTACAAATAGGTCTAATATATGATAGCTAAAGTAAGTACTACCATGACATAATAGTGCTGACCATACCCCGCTTCATACATAAATGCCCAGCAACATAAAGTGTAAGTAAAGAGGTAAGAAGGTTAATTATCCATGAATGTCCAAAAAAGGCCCGTCCGGATCCTGGATATGTACCCCAATGCGCATTTCGCGTTCGTCACCACTTCCTCAGGGGGCGTGGCTAATAGGGGATCTCAGTCCAGTATATATAGTGACCTAATCCGGTCATGTGACCAACAAGTGCGCAAGCATGGAACGCAGGAAGACGTCATCGCTGTATCCCAAGCCTCAAATCCAGCTAACAGGTCCCGGTCATGTGAGCGGGTCGGCGCCGTGCCCACACCACACAACACAGGGTCGTCACCAGAAGATAGGCAAGGGACAGCAGAAGACGTGTTCCAGCGTACAAAGTGACAAGGTGCTTATGCAATAATTGGTTCGATGCGGTAACCAATGAAATAGTAAAAGTCAAAACTTACTTATACTTAAATACAATAGTGCGCATGCGTGGACCGCAAATACATAAAAAAGTGCATCTAAGCCCAAATCATTCCTATACCCGACCGGCATCCACAAAAAAAGATCTATGAAACCATCGGGGGAAGAAAGTGTATATAGGCTGACAGAATACAATGATTATATACATAAATAACAAAAATAAGTGTAAAAAAGTGACTAGTGAATAACATGCTTGCTACACCATATATGGTATGACCCATTACAGCAAAACACATGTTCCACATACGCACAAAAAAGAAGAAGAAGAAGAAAGAACCAAATACACATAAAATATACTAAGGTCATAGACATTGTGAGCCTACATGGGGACCAAAAATAAATAAATGGGCATATCAATGTCATGCGGATGAATATCAAATAGATATAAAAACAAACAATCAATCGCATACATCAACAAAGCACATTTAGATTGATATCCAACCAACGGAGAGAAACATAGATTATATTTTGTATGGGTAGGACAGTCCATTTTAATTAATTAATCTTCTCCTCTCCCAATTAGTTGGTAAAATTCTTCATTCTTGTATTTTCCCTCATGTGTCTTCGCAACATTAGTAGTCACATAAATATGACCAGAAGTATGAGCACACTAAAATATCAAACAGAACAGAGATACCAAATTAAAAACTGATGAGTATGTGACAGAGACAAACGGATGAACAATCACCCCGGACATTTAGATTTAAAGAAAGGAGGAGAATCCATGTGCCTCATTCAGGCCCCTAGGCATCATGGTACCGAGATTGTTAATCCAACGACACTCTCGTTGTGCCAAAATGCGCTTGACATCACCACCTCTGATGCCGCAACAGATCTGATCAATCCCACGTGCCATAAAGGATTTGGGGTCACAATCATGAAACTGTTTATAGTGGCGTGGTATGGTTTTTAATTTTAATGGTTCCATCTCATTTTTAGCCGCCATTATATCACGCACGTGTTCACGTATACGCGTGCCCAATCGGCGAGAAGTGAGCCCAACATATACTTTGGGGCAACTACACACGGCATAATATATAACCTGCGTGGTATTGCAGGTTATATGGTGGTTAATTGTAAAAGTCCTTCCACCATCGACAGAATCAAAGGTGGCAGTGCGACTGATGTTGGGGCATGAGACGCAACTGCCACACAGAAAGCAACCCCTTGGGGGTCCACCAGATCCAAAATTGTACCCCATGGGTTTAGGGACATAGTGGCTGGACACCAATAGGTCCTTCAAATTTTTGCTCCTTCTAGCAGTCATTGAAGGATATTCTTTAAGGCACTTGGAAAATAATGGATCACTTCTGAGGATGCCCCAATGTTTTTGGAGACAACTCCTCATTGTGGCCCATTCACCATTAAAGGTGGAGATGAAACGTACTGTGCTTTGTTGTTCAGACACTTTTTTAAGATTACTTCTAGAACACAACAGTTCATCACGTGACGTGAATTTTGCCCTAAGGTACCCTTTTCTTATATTTCTATTGCTGTATCCCCTAGTTTGGAACCTGACCCTAAGGTCCGCTGCCTGTGTCTCAAATTTAGTGGCTGAGGAGCAGATCCGCTTCATCCTAAGATGCTGACCAACTGGGATGGCTGAGATGGTACTATAAGGGTGACCCGAATCAGCATGAAGCAAAGAGTTGACCGATGTGGATTTTCTAAAAACATCAGTCTGCAGGTAAAGTTCACTGTCGACTTGAATTTTGATGTCAAGAAAATCCACCTCGGTCTTACTCATCTGATAAGTCAATTTAATATTGAGTGTATTATTGTTCAATTGCTTCATAAATTCATGTAAAGTGTCATCGGACCCCTGCCATATAATGAACAGGTCATAAATATAGCGCAGCCAGCACTGCACATGGTCCGCGGCCTGCGGCCCACCTCCACCAAAAATACCCCTCTCCCAGAAACCCAGGAAAAGGTTGGCAAAGGA
Organism: Ranitomeya variabilis; assembly: GCF_051348905.1. Lineage (NCBI taxonomy): Eukaryota > Metazoa > Chordata > Amphibia > Anura > Dendrobatidae > Ranitomeya > Ranitomeya variabilis. The sequence continues at coordinate 291,618,947 of NC_135237.1, forward strand.
GGGCGCACAGGCTGCGCCCATGGCAGTGCCGCGCTGCTGCAAATAAAAAATGTCCTTAAATACAAAAAAATTCTTTCTCAATATGAAAGTCAACAGTTCCATGACCAGGTCACATATGGCACCATCCCAGTTGCTGGCATCCAGGAAAAAGCGGACCTCCTCCAAGCCATCATTATGGCCAATACAGGTATACAGAGATTGTATGTCTGCAGCGACAAGACACATATTTTCCTCCAATTGTATCCCATTGATCCGACGGAGGACATCCGATGTGTCTCTGGCATAGGAGGGGAGCGACTCAACTAATGGTTTCAAGTAGTAATCCACAAATTTACATATGGGGTTACTCAAGCCTCCCATGCCAGAGACAATCGGACGGCCTGGTGGGTCAATGGGATTTTTATGAATCTTAGGGATAAAATAAAGTGTTGGAACCCTAGGGAATTTTGTGAGTAGACCATCCAATACATGTTTGGGTATAACACCCCTATCATGGGCATCAGTCAAAATACTCTCCAACTCAAGAGAGAATTTTTTAACTGGATTAGAATCCAGTTTTTTATACGTCTCTTTATCTCTAAGATGTTTAGATGCCTCTTTCTCATAAAGGGCACTAGGCCAAAGGACCACGTTTCCCCCCTTGTCCGCTGGTTTTATTACCAAATCATCATAGCTCCTAAGTTGTTCAAGGGCTAGTCTTTGCTTAGCTGTTAAATTATCATGTTTACATCTAGTAGATATATTTTGAAAGTCTTGAATCACCATTCTGGTAAAAATCTCCACTGCTGGACATAGGACATAGGACATAGGGACAAGGAGGGAAATGTGGTAGACCTAGGTCGGCAGTCCCGTGGAAAAGTACTTACCATACCAGACGTCTGTTCGTCCAGGAGATCCTCCAACGCCATCAATGCCTCCTTTTCTATATCATAATAATTGGTTCCTGGCCACCTTTTTCAAACAATTTCTTAAGGATTAGTTTCCTTGAGAACAAGTATAGGTCCTTGGTGGCTGTGAAAAGATCAAATCTATTAGTGGGGCAAAACGTTAAACCCCTCTGGAGCACATCCAACTGATCAGCCGTGAGGACATGATGGGAAAAGTTAATTACCTCAAGACCTTTCTTGTCTTTTTTGTTCTGTTGATTACTCTGGAGGTTTTTGCGTCTCCCACCATTTCTCTCACCGTTAAAGCCAGAGTTACGTAAATCATAGAACCTTGGTTGTGTTTTGTTTGATTCCTCACTGGATGCAATTGAAACTGAGGAGGCAGATCTGGCGCGGGAGGATCCCCTGGACTGATTGCCCCTCCTATTCCATCTGTAGATCGTATTGGATTGCTGGTCACTCATATCTCTTTGAAATTTCCTAGATTTATTTTCACAAATACCTTTCTCCCACTTAGCAAATTCATTTTCCAACTCTGCATTGAATTGGGTCAGGGTTTCATTGGGTAAATCCTGCTTCAATTTGATTTGTAGCTCTTCAATATTCTTATCCAGGATCTCCAAATTCATCTGATTATTTTGGGCCAGAAGCTCCATAACGCCTCTGGAGCTCCCATTTTTGTCTAAAGACGGCATCGTCTACCTCAAAAGAGGGAAATACTTGTACCCTGAGTCCCCTAGGTATAAGGCCTTTCTCCAGATATTTATTCAAAAATGCCCAGTTCCACCATATTCGTAAACGGACGGGCCTTTTTTGGACATTCATGGGTAATTAACCTTCTTACCTCTTTACTTACACTTTATGTTGCTGGGCATTAATGTATGAAGCGGGGTATGGTCAGCACTATTATGTCATGGTAGTACTTACTTTAGCGATCATATATTAGACCTATTTGTACATATGCAGTGATTATAAGTACTTGCTGCCGCAACATTTAATTTATACTACTATTGTATTTTTGTCCCGATCTGTGAACCTGGTGCACTGGTTGCACTTATGGACATAGTCACAACTCACTATTTGTAACATGGTTTTTTCCATATATGATATGTGTTTTTATATGAAAGTTGAATTTTCAATAAACATGTTTTAACGTTACTTTTTTGGCCAGTTTTTGACTCTGTATTCTCCATTAGTAGTTAATCGTTATTGAGTCGCCTTGTATATGTAATTTACGTTTGTGTTTATAGATACCCAATATGTGTAGGTTTGATTTTATTTTTATTGTTTTATTTTGAATGGGGGGAAAGGGGGGTGATTTGAACGTTTATATTTTCTTAAAAATGTTATATTTTTAAAGACATTTTTTTTTACTTTTGCCGTGCTTCAATAGTCTCCACAGGAGTCTAGAAGCTGGCACAACTTGATCGACTCTGCTACATAGAGGCAATGGTCAGAACGCCTCTATGTAGTAGAATTGCTGTCTTGCTATGTGTGCCGACCAGCAGTGACAGCAATAGAGGTCTCCAGGAGCGATCACGTGACCTAGGTCACCGGTGAGCTTGTTTGACAGCGGCATTTGACTAGTTAATAGCCGCAGGTGGATCAGGTGACATGTTCCCAGAAAGATATGGGCTCACCGCCGGAGCCCACATCAAAGGGGGTATACCGACATCCGCGTACTATTAACCCCCGATGTCGGTAAAGGATTAAAGGGGTTTTCCCAGGAACAAAAGTTAATTTTCATGAATACATCTTGGATTAATAATAATTTCCTAACAATTTCCACAAAAAATGTTTCTGGGGTGAGAATCTTATAAACATGCCCCTGCTATGTACTGTGTAACAGCTGTGTCTGACCATGCAAGAACATGGTCTGATCATACCAGAGCACCTGGGCATGGGAGAAAATAAAACTATACAGACATTACAGCACATAGCTGATTCTTTAATGTAAAATATAGTTTAAAAACAAGCAGGGAAAAGCTTTACATCACAAAAAGAATTACCTGTGATCCCCTGTGGTAATAACTGTATATTCTGTTTTATTTCCCCCCCCTGCCAAAGAGCTGTGGTATGATCAGATCATGTTCCTGTATGGTCAGACACGGCCATTACATAGTACACAGCAGGGGCACATTTAGAAGATTTTCTCAGAACAGGAACATTGTATTTAAACACATCCAATTGTGGAACTTATTATTATTCCAAAATCTGTAGATAAAAATCAACTTTTGTTCATAGGAAACCCCTTATGTCCTGGAAATTGTATGCATTAGACGTATATTTCTATGACATTTAAAAACTATTTAACTAATTTCAGAATTCAGAAATTATGTCAGCACTTTGCTTTATTTTTTGTTGTTCATAATCCGTTCATAAACTATTCTTTGCAGTTTAACAGGCATATTATCCTGCTGAAATAGACTACTGCTATAGAGGAATAACCTTGCTATGCAGAGGTGCCCTTGATCTTTTGACTGCTTAGGAAGATGCACATAAATGGCAGAATTTAAGGATTTTATGAATAACCATTGCTGAGGACCTCACATTGCCTACATTACCTTATTCCTTTTGGGTGTCATGATACCATCTCTACTTCATGCATGAAATGCACACATCACATGGCTATCCACATGATATAAGAGAAAAGTGACTCAGTCCAATAGAAGATTTATATTCACCATTGACCAGACTTGTGCTTAGCTCTGCAGAGCCTCCCACAAGGTGCAAAAACAGCATAGAAAATTCAGAGAAGCCGAGGCACCAACACAGCAGTATTTTTTAGGCTTGATATAGGCCAATTATGGCTGAACTGTTGCCTGCTTTGTCTTCTTGTTTTAAATAATATGTAATAAAGTTCATCAAGATCAAGAACCTGAGGTTTTGGTGCTCTGGCTTCTCAGAATAAAAGAAGAGTGATTTATTACACCCGACCACCTTCATTCATTCCTCTATGGTTTAGGTCTGATGCTACAGTTCCCATTAAACCAGTCTTATGCTGCAGACATGGATCTGAATGTACATTAACAGATTTGTGGTTACGCACTTCAATGCATAGCAGGCTCCAATGTACTGAGTTTTTAGACTCCTTTCTGTCATACTGAGTATGAACTGTGTAGTGGAAATTTGTGCTATAAGTGCTCTACTGTGAGATAGAAAATGTTACAATCAATCTGTCACCAATTCACACGTTGACCATTTTTTAGATTTAACTACCAACAATTGCATACTTGGGAAATCCCACAACCAGCAACCACAATGTGACTCCTGTTATAGGTTTTCAAATCCTAATGTTTTGCAATTTTTCTAGTTTTAACATATTATCTTCAAGAGCAGACTGTTCGCTTGTTGCTATCCCATCAATTGACAGAAACCTTTGTAAAAAGACAATTAATGCATTTCAATTTTTTACCTGTCTTCTATATGGTGCCCATATTCATAAATCTTTCTGCCAGGTGAAAGTATTTACTGACAGTGTTATCCTCAGCAGCAGTAGAAGGAACCAAATGAGGCACGCATAAAAAGGTGGTAAGAAGGGTTGAGCGACTTTCATTTTTTTAAGATCGAGTCGGGTTTTGTGAAACCCGACTTTGTCCAAAGTCGAGTCGAGTGAAGTCGGCCGATTATCGCGAAAAGTCGGGGATCGACCGAAACATGAAACCCAATGCAAATTAATGGGGAAGCATAGTCGGCATTGAGTGGAGGCCAGGAAAACACCTACAGTGCCCATTTTAATGCCAAAAACATCCATTCTTGTTTCTGAAGCTTGTCAATCTTAATTAACTTTATAATAATAGTTGGGCATTGGAAATTGGGGGTCATTTGGCAAAAGTTGTGGGGGGTAGGGCTGCTTCAAGGCGGTCACGGCGGTGGAGCAGTGAGAGGTATTTCAACTTTGCAAGTGCTTTGATCCTGAGCAAGCAGGGAGGCCCACTCGTTCGCATTGGCACTGGCACAGGGCCCCTCAAAGTACGGTGGTGTGTTTGCACGGTGGGGGCGCCTCCCACCGGCAGCGACACTTTTGTGTACTCTGAGGGGCCCTGTGCCTGTGACATCGCCAACGAGTATGCCCCCTACCTGTTGAAGAAACCTGCACTTTCATCTGCACCTTCCTCTTTGTCCCTGTGTAAGGTGGTATAGTATGCGGGAAGGGGAACCTGACTTTCAGCAGGGTCAGATTGTGGCGGTGTAGCGTGCAAGGGGAATGTAGTGGTCTGGGTCAAAGTACCACAAGACTCATCTAGCACCGGCTGGGCAATGGGCAGGATGAGGCGGAAACACTGATATAGGCCCAAATAATAAAGTGGATAAAATGCAGGTCAAAATTGGTAACAGGACTAACCAGGTGGCATTGCTTAGTTCAGTGGAGTAGAAAACCCAGGAGCGGCAGACAGACACCATTAGTAGGGCCGAACCACACTAGTAGGCCCTATGCAGTTTAATATTACAAATGAAGGCCGAAAGCCTGAAGATTAAAGGTCAGGAAAATAACACAGGACAACACCAAGGTGTGGCACACACCGTTACTAGGCCCAACCAAAGTAGTAGGCCAACTGCAGTTTAATTATTTAAAATGTAAGCCGAAAGCCTGAACATTGAAGGTCGTGACAACAAAACAGGAGAAAACCCAGTAGCGTCAGACACCGTTTTAAGGGCCCAACCACACATTTTAAAAACAACTACTTAACAAGAGCTTTAAGATTGAAGCTCAGCTTTATCCAGTGGAGGACAACACCATGGAGCGGCAGACACCGTTAGTAGGCACCAACCACCAATTTTTACCAACAAATACTTAATGAGAGCCAGAAGGTTGAAGCTCAGATTTATACAGTGGAGGAAAACACCAGGGGGCGGCAGACACCGTTAGTAGGCCCCAACCACCAATTTTTACCAACAAATACTTAATGAGAGCCAGAAGGTTGAAGCTCAGATTTATACAGTGGAGGACAACACCAGGGAGCGGCAGACACCGTTAGTAGGCCCCAACCACCAATTTTTACCAACAAATACTTAATGAGAGCCAGAAGGTTGAAGTTCAGATTTATACAGTGGAGGACAACACCAGGGAGCGGCAGACACCGTTAGTAGGCCCCAACCACCAATTTTTACCAACAAATACTTAATGAGAGCCAGAAGGTTGAAGCTCAGACAAGGAAACCTTGAGGAGAAAACCAAGGAGGAGGAGAACACCAAGGAGGAGGAGAACACCGTTACTAGGCCCCAACCCAAGTAGTATGGCAACTGTAGTGTTACATTTAAAAATACTTAATGAGAGCCAGAAGGTTGAAGCTCAGATTTATACAGTGGAGGACAACACCAGGGAGCGGCAGACACCGTTAGTAGGCCCCAACCACCAATTTTTACCAACAAATACTTAATGAGAGCCAGAAGGTTGAAGCTCAGATTTATACAGTGGAGGACAACACCAGGGAGCGGCAGACACCGTTAGTAGGCCCCAACCACCAATTTTTACCAACAAATACTTAATGAGAGCCAGAAGGTTGAAGTTCAGATTTATACAGTGGAGGACAACATCAGGGAGCGGCAGACACCGTTAGTAGGCCCCAACCACCAATTTTTACCAACAAATACTTAATGAGAGCCAGAAGGTTGAAGCTCAGACAAGGAAACCTGGAGGAGAAAACCAAGGAGGAGGAGAACACCAAGGAGGAGGAGAACACCGTTACTAGGCCCCAACCCAAGTAGTATGGCAACTGTAGTGTTACATTTAAAAATACTTAATGAGAGCCAGAAGGTTGAAGCTCAGATTTATACAGTGGAGGACAACACCAGGGAGCGGCAGACACCGTTAGTAGGCCCCAACCACCAATTTTTACCAACAAATACTTAATGAGAGCCAGAAGGTTGAAGCTCAGATTTATACAGTGGAGGACAACACCAGGGAGCGGCAGACAGGCTTACTAGGCCTAAAATAAATAAAAATAGGCTCAAGGCACTTAGAGTTATCTCGCAGGGGTACACAGGCAGTATTGGTGTGGTCAGCGGAGGAGGATTGCAAGGAGGGACCGCAGACAGGCTTACTGGGCCTAAAATAAATAAAAATAGGCTCTATGCAGTTTTAAATAGGTTACATGGGTACACAGGCAGCATTGTTGTGGTCAGTGGAGGAGGATTGTAAGGAGGGACCGCAGACAGGCTTACTGGGCCTAAAATAAATAAAAATAGGCTCTATGCAGTTTTAAATAGGTTACATGGGTACACAGGCAGCATTGTTGTGGTCAGTGGAGGAGGATTGCAAGGAGGGACCGCAGACAGGCTTACTAGGCCTAAAATAAATAAAAATAGGCTCAAGGCACTTAGAGTTATCTCGCAGGGTACACAGGCAGCATTGGTGTGGTCAGCGGAGGAGGATTGCAAGGAGGGACCGCAGACAGGCTTACTGGGCCTAAAATAAATAAAAATAGGCTCAAGGCACTTAGAGTTATCTCGCAGGGGTACACAGGCAGCATTGGTGTGGTCAGTGGAGGAGGATTGCAAGGAGGGACCGCAGACAGGCTTACTGGGCCTAAAATAAATAAAAATAGGCTCAAGGCACTTAGAGTTATCTCGCAGGGGTACACAGGCAGCATTGGTGTGGTCAGCGGAGGAGGATTGCAAGGAGGGACCGCAGACAGGCTTACTGGGCCTAAAATAAATAAAAATAGGCTCTATGCAGTTTTAAATAGGTTACATGGGTACACAGGCAGCATTGTTGTGGTCAGTGGAGGAGGATTGCAAGGAGGGACCGCAGACAGGCTTACTGGGCCTAAAATAAATAAAAATAGGCTCTATGCAGTTTTAAATAGGTTACATGGGTACACAGGCAGCATTGTTGTGGTCAGTGGAGGAGGATTGCAAGGAGGGACCGCAGACAGGCTTACTAGGCCTAAAATAAATAAAAATAGGCTCTATGCAGTTTTAAATAGGTTACATGGGTACACAGGCAGCATTGGTGTGGTCAGCGGAGGACGATTGCAAGGAATGTCTGACACAGTTAGTACTCCCAAAAAATAAATAGATGTTAAAACAACAAAACAAAAAAACAAAAGTGTGGCATACTTAGGTACAGGGTTGGGCTCATCTGCTGAGTTTCTAACATAGTATTTTGGCAGTAAGTATTTACTGGTGTCAATATAGGACACTGACCCAGACTATTTTAACTAGCATTATAGATGTCAACAAATTGGTATTGTCAGTGCCAGGCATTGAATGATGTCAGTGCAGAGACTAAACATTGGTGAAGCTGTGAGAGATAATTTTGCACGTGGTAGAGCACAGTTTGAGCTGGGGGGTGAACTCTTTTGTGGCCGGCGGTACCGTCCCAGGGCCCCTCATGTTACAACGGTGTGTCTGACGTTGGGTGCGCGCCACCACCGCCAGAGACACTTTATTGTACTATGAGGGACCCAGTGGCATTGCCGTCGACCAAAAGCGGCACACCCACCTCTTCAGACAAACGGCACTCTAACGGGTGCTTGCGCCAAGTGGCGAGACCACGGCCCCGAGGGGGGAGTTTTCCCATTGAGGGAGGTGTAAACATGTCGTATGCTGGACAAACAGCTGCTGCAAATTAAGAGATTGGAACACTCAGTAAGACCAGTCCACAAGCAAGACCTTTTAATAGGAAAGCTAGGTGTCAGCCGGGAAAGGTGGGGCAAAATAATTTGAAATCCAGGAGTGGTTCATTTTAATGAAGGTTAGATCATCCACATTTTGGGTAGCCAGACGAGTCCTTTTTTCGGTTAATATTGGACCAGCAGCACTGAATACTCTTTCTGATAGCACACTAGCTGCTGGGCAAGCAAGCTCCTGCAATGCATATTCTGCCAATTCAGGCCAGGTGTCTAATTTGGATGCCCAGTAATCAAATGGGAATGACGGTTGAGGGAGAACATCGATAAGGGATGAAAAATAGTTAGTAACCATAATGGACAAATGTTGTCTCCTGTCACTTTGAATAGATGCTGCAGTACCTGTCCTGTCTGCGGTCATTGCGAAATCACTCCACAGCCTGGTCAGAAAACCCCTCTGTCCAACACCACTTCTGATTTGTGCACCTCTAACACCTCTGCCCTGTAGCCCCCTGCAGCTCGTGTGAGAACCATCACCGGCGCTGTGTGCTGGGAATGCCTGAATCAAACGGTCTACAAGAGTTGCTTGTTTGGTTGCTAATATTTGTTCGAGGTTCTCATGTGGCATAATATTTTGCAATTTGCCTTTATAGCGAGGATCAAGGATGCAGGCCAACCAGTAATCGTCATCGGTCATCATTTTAATAATGCGTGGGTCCCTTTTGAGGATACGTAAGGCATAATCCGCCACGTGGGCCAAAGTTCCAGTTGTCAAATCTGCGGTTGTGCTGGTTTGAGGGGCAGTTACAGGCAAATCTACGTCACTTGTCTCCCTTAAAAAAACAGAACCCGGCCTTGCAACGCCACTAATTTCTGTTGGCCCAGGAGAAGCTTCCTCATTAAAAAAGTACTCATCCCCATAATCCTCCTCGTCCTTCTCATCCCCTTCGCCCGCTACCGCGTCCTCTACACGGCCGTGACCAGACAATGGCTGACTGTCATCAAGGCTTTCCTCTTCCTTGGCTGCAGAGGCCTGCTCCTTTATGTGCGTCAAACTTTGCATCAGCAGACGCATTAGGGGGATGCTCATGCTTATTATGGCGTTGTCTGCACTAACCAGCCGTGTGCATTCCTCAAAACACTGAAGGACTTGACACAGGTCTTGTAGCTTCGACCACTGCACACCTGACAACTCCATGTCTGCCATCCAACTGCCTGCCCGTGTATCCTCCCACAAATACATAACAGCACGCCTCTGTTCGCACAGTCTCTGAAGCATGTGCAGTGTGGAGTTCCACCTTGTTGCAACGTCGATGATTAGGCGATGCTGGGGAAGGTTCAAAGACCGCTGATAGTTCTGCATACGGCTGGAGTGTACGGGCGAACGGCAGATATGCGAGCAAAGTCTGCGCACTTTGAGGAGCAGGTCGGGTAACCCCGGATAACTTTTCAGGAAGCACTGCACCACCAGGTTTAAGGTGTGAGCCAGGCAAGGAATGTGTTTTAGTTGGGAAAGGGCTATGGCAGCCATGAAATTCCTTCCGTTATCACTCACTACCTTGCCTGCCTCAAGATGTACAGTGCCCAGCCATGACTGAGTTTCTTTCTGCAAGAACTCGGACAGAACTTCCGCAGTGTGTCTGTTGTCGCCCAAACACTTCATTGCCAATACAGCCTGCTGACGCTTGCCACTAGCTGTCCTATAATGGCACACCTGGTGTGCAACAGTGGCAGCTGCGGATAGAGTGGATGTGCGACTGCGGTCTGTGGACGAGCTCTCGCTTCTGCAGGAGGACGAGGAAGAGGAGGAGGGGGGGCAAACGCCTACAGCCAACTGTTTCCTTGACCGTGGGCTAGGCAGAACTGTCCCAATATTGCTGTCCCCTGTGGACCCTGCATCCACCACATTCACCCAGTGTGCCGTGATGGACACGTAACGTCCCTGGCCATGCCTACTGGTCCATGCATCTGTTGTCAGGTGCACCTTTGTAGTCACAGACTGCCTGAGTGCATGGACGATGCGGTCTTTAACATGCTGTTGGAGGGCTGGGATGGCTTTTCTGGAAAAGAAGTGTCGACTGGGCAGCTCGTAGCGTGGTACAGCGTAGTCCATCAGCGCTTTGAAAGCTTCGCTTTCAACTAACCGGTAGGGCATCATCTCTAATGAGATTAGTCTAGCAATGTGGGCGTTCAAACCCTGTGTACGCGGATGCGAGGATGAGTACTTCCTTTTCCTAACAAGAGTCTCATGTAGGGTGAGCTGGACTGGAGAGCTGCAGATCGTGGAACTAGCGGTGGTGCCGGTGAACATGGCAGACTGAGAGAGGGTTGGAGATGGTATTCTTGCCGGTGCCCTACATGCAGTGTTTCCTACTATGAACCTGGTGATTCCCTGACTGCTTTGGCCTGGAGACAAAAGCTGCACAGATACTGCAGGTGGTGCGGGAAATGGTGGGTTTACAGTGAGGGAAGGGATGTAGATTTGCTGACTAGCTTCATTGGCCGAGGGTGCTCAACCTTTAGGCACGTTTGGTACTTAGTCCAGGCTTGCAAATGCATGGTGGTTAAATGTCTATGCATGCAACTTGTATTTAGACTTTTAAGATTCTGACCTCTGCTTAAGGTAGTTGAACATTTTTGACAGATGACTTTGCGCTGATCATTTGGATGTTGTTTAAAAAAATGCCAGACTGCACTCTTTCTACTATCGGATACCTTTTCAGGCATTGCAGACTGAGCTTCTTTAACCAGATGGCCACGCTGTCCTCCAACTGGTTTTGGTTTTGCCACGCGTTTTTGGCCAGATACGGGCCCGGCAGATGGAACCTGTTGTGATGTTGATGCCTGCTGCGGCTCCTCCTCCTCCTCCACTTCAGAACTACTGCGCCTGCACCCTGTTCCCCCAATGGCTGCCAATCGGGGTCAACAACTGGGTCATCTATGACCTCCTCTTCTATCTCGTGTGCAACTTCGTCTGTGTCACCGTGTAAGCCGGTGGTATAGAGTTCGTGACGGGGCACCATAGTCTCAGCTGGGTTTTATTCTGGCTCAGTACACTGCGAGGGCAATGTTCTGGTCTGAGTCAAAGGAACAGCATAGTAATCTGGCTGTGGCTGTGCATCAGTGCACTCCATGTCCGATTCAACTTCTAATGGGCATGGCCTGTTAACTGTTTCACTGTCTAACCCAGGAACGGTATGTGTAAAGAGCTCCATGGAGTAACCCGTTGTGTCTCCTGACGCATCCTTCTCTCTTCTTCTGGGTGAAGAAGACAAGGAAGCGACTTGTCCCTGACCATGAACATCCACTAACGACGCGCTGCTTTTACATTTAGCACTTTCAGAAGAGGAGGCAAAAGAGCTAGAGGCTGAGTCAGCAAGGAAAGCCAAAACTTGTTCTTGCTGCTCCGGTTTTAAAAGCGGTTTTCCTACTCCCAGAAAAGGGAGCGTTTGAGGCCTTGTGTAGCCAGACGAAGAACCTGGCTCAACAACTCGAGACTTAGGTGCTGTACTGCTTTTACCATGACCACCTGATGCTCCACCACCACTATCATCATTACCAGCTGACAATGTCCGCCCACGGCCACGACCTCTTCCACCAAACTTCCTCATTGTTTGCAAAATGTAACCAAAGTAACTGAAAGGAAAACTTTTTTCAGGGAGAATAAAAAAAAATAAAAAATGGCCCAGTATTACACACTAGGTTTTCTGTGGCACACAATGAGAGACAGATGCCACACACAGCACTGGCACAGAGGCAGACTTGCCAATCTTTATCTCCCACTATTTATTTATTTTTTTTCAGGAAGAATAATAAAAAAAAAAATTGGCCCAGTATTACACACTAGGTTTTCTGTGGCACACAATGAGAGACAGATGCCACACACAGCACTGGCACAGAGGCAGACTTGCCAATCTTTATCTCCCACTATTTATTTTTTTTTTCAGGGAGAATTAAAAAAAAAAAATGGCCCAGTATTACACACTAGGTTTTCTGTTGGCACACAATGAGAGACAGATGCCACACACAGCACTGGCACACAGGCAGACTTGCCAATCTTTATCTCCCTGCAGTAATCTCAGAAAAGTATGGCAGGCAGCTATAAAAAGGACTGCTGCACACAAAAGATCGGACAAACAAACAAGATAGCTGTGCAGAAAGGAAGGAACAACAGGATTTGTGCTTTGAAAAAAGCAGTTGGTTTGCACAGTGGCATACACACACAGCAACGCAGCTATCAGGGAGCCTTCTAGGGCAGCCCAATGAGCTACAGCACTGAGGAAAAAAAAATGTAGCTTCCACTGTCCCTGCAAACAAAAGGTGGTGTTGGACAGTGGAAATCGCTACAGCACAAGCAGTTTGGGGGTGAATGTACCCTGCCTAACACTATCCCTGCTTCTGCCGAAGCGGCAGCAACCTCTCCCTACGCTCAGATCAGCAGCAGTAAGATGGCAGTCGGCAGGAACGCCCCCTTATAGCCCCTGTGATGCCGCAGAAAGCAAGCCAATCACTGCAATGCCCTTCTCTAAGATGGTGGGGACTGAGATCTATGTCATCACGCTGTCCACACTCTGCGTCCACCTTCATTGGCTGAGAAATGGCGCTTTTAGCGTCATTGAAACGCGACTTTGGCGCGAAAGTCGCGTACCGCATGGCCGACCCCACACAGGGATCGGGACGGGTTTCATAAGACGCCGACTTTGCCAAAAGTCGGCGACTTATGAAAATGACCGATCCGTTTCGCTCAACCCTAGTGGTAAGTATTTTCATGATTATTTTAAATTTTTAGGTATTAAAAGCTGTTTGAAGCCTATGGAGAAATATGCCATAAAATATGTAGAGCAAGTTCCATTTTGACAAATGGTACTGAGCACATATAGAGATATTAATAAACTGATATGAACTAAAAAAAACAAAATCTGGAGATATTCAGAGGCATGTATTGTGTTATACATGTATGTTATTGTGAACAGTTAAGCAGGTTGAGATACAATGATCGCTAAAAGGCCTAAAATTAAAGATGACACATTTACCTTGTACTTTAGGCAAAAAAAATGTAATGTCATTTGTCTTACATTTTAAAAATTACAAAAAGGAAAATGGGCAGGTTCAAAAGTTTGAGCATAATTGGAGATTTTTGTGGTCAGATAACTTTGACCAAGGTTTCAGGCCTTAATTAGCCTGTTAAGGTTATGGCTTGTTCAATATCATCGTTAGGAAATGTCAAGTGATAAAAAACTCCCAGTTTTATAAAAATCAAGCATCCCCTTATATTGTGTCAAAAAATAGCAGCCATGGCGGAGGCCCACAAAGCAGTAAAATGCTACAAGACGATTGCAAAGAGTTTTCAAGTTGCCTTTTCCTCAGCTCGAAATGTAATTACCGTATATACTCGAGTATAAGCCGACCCAACGAGACCCCTAATTTTGTAACAAAAAAACTGGAGAAACTTAATGACTCGAGCATAAGCCTAGGGTGGAAAATGCAGCAGCTTCCGGTAATTATCAAAAATAAAGTAAAGTAAAATTGATTGAGACATCAGTAGGTTAAGTGTTTTTGAATATCCATATTGAATCAGGAGCCCCATATAATGCTCCATACAGTTCACGATGGGCCCCATAAGATGCTAAATATTAAAATATGCCCCATATAATGCTGCACAAATGTTGATTATGACCCCATAAGATGCTCCATACAGACATTTGCCCCATACAATGCTGCACAAATGCTGATTATTGCCCTATACGATGCTCCATGCAGACATTTGCCCCATATAATAGTGCACAAATGCTGATTATGGCCCTATAAGATGTTCCATGCAGACATTTGCCCCATATAATAGTGCACAAATGCGGATCATGGCCCCATAAGATGCTCCATACAGACATTTGCCCCACATAATGCTGCACAAATGCTGATTATGGCCCCATAAGATGCTCCATAGAGACATTTGCCCCATATAATGCTGCACAAATGCTCATTATGGCCCTATAAGATGCTCCATACAGACATTTGTCCCATATAATGCTGCACATGGCCCCATACAGATATTTTTCCCATCTAATGCTGCACAAATGCTGATTATGGCCCCATAAGATGCTCCATACAGATATTTGCCCCATATAATGCTGCACAAATGCTCATTATGGCCCTATAAGATGCTCCATACAAACATTTGCCCCATACAATGCTGCACAAATGCTGATTATGGCCCTATAAGATGCTCCATACAGACATTTGCCCCATATAGAACTGCACAAATGCTGATTATGGCCCCATAAGATGCTCCATACAGACATTTGCCCCATATAATGCTGCACAAATGCTGATTATGGCCCCATAAGATGCTCCATAGACACATTTGCCCCGTATAATGCTCTATAAATGCTGATTATGGCCCCATAAGATGCTCCATAGACACATTTGCCCCGTATAATCTAATATATAAAGCTGAATGTGTGTATGTGTGTATGTATGTATGTATGTGTGTATGTCCGGGATTGGCATCTGAACCGTCGCAGCTACAGCCACAAAATTTTGCACAGTCACACGTCTGGACCCCGAGAGCGTCATAGGCTATGTTGTGAGGTGAAATTTTAACCCCGCGCTTTCCAATTCACCAAACAATTTTGCCCCTATCTACATAATGGGGAAAAAGTGAAAGGAAAAGTGTTGGAGGCGTCGCAGCTACAGGCACAAAATTTTGCACAGTCACACGTCTGGACCCCGAGAGCGTCAAAGCTATGTTGTGAGGTGAAATTTTAACCCCGCGCTTTCCAATTCACCAAACAATTTTGCCCCTATCTACATAATGGGGAAAAAATGAAAGGAAAAGTGTTGGAGGCAAATTAACAGCTGCCAGATGTGAACAAGGGGGACTTAAAGAATGAGAGCGATGGCGCCAAAGAGTATATACTGTACAGTGGCTAAGTTGGGGCCCCGACATGGGATAATCACCACACCACCACGGGGATATGAACACACACACAAAATGTGCCACACACTACCACGTGCTCGAACACATATACCACCCTCAGCGCACATTTCACCACACATACACCAACCTCGCCACATAAAAGTAGAAACACAAAAGTCGCCGCTCAAAACTCGCCACGCGCAAAACTCTCCACATGCAAAACTCGCCACACGTGCAAAACTCACCTAATGGAAAACTCGCCACACGCAAAACTTGCACACGCAGAAAAATTGCCACATGCACAAAAGTTGCAACACATGCAAAAGTTGCCTCACACAAAACTTGCACATTCTCAAAAGGCACCACACATAAAACTCGCCACGCGCAAAACTCCCCATGCGCAAAACTTTCTGCACACAACTTGCTACACTAACCTGTCACATGCAACTCGACACACAAAAAGTTGCTACACGCATGTAGCCACACAAAACTCATCTCACAAAAGTCGCTACATGCATGTCATCACATGCAACTCAACACACACAACTTGACACACGAAACTCGCCCTAAAACACACACAAGTCTGGTATTATCCTTCAAAAATAAAAATCTGATTAATAAGCAGACAAACTACAAGAGCAACAAATGTACCATATAGGAATCCGGCAGCTGTCAGTCACATGACCAGTCTATTATGTGTATGTGTGAGCTAATATATACTGCCAGGGGGTGGGCTTACTGTTGGCTGGGGATTTATCAGGCTGCCATTTTAGCTTACAAATACTGAGGTAAAAATACTGACCAAATAACGTGTGAACGAGGGCTGATACAGGAGGAGATGACATACAGATATATACTATATACAGGAGGAGATGACACACAGGTATATACTATTTACAGGGGAGATGACACACAGGTATATACTATATACAGGAGATGACACACAGATATATACTATATACAGGAGAGATGACACACAGGTATATACTATATAGAGGAGGAGATGACATACAGGTACATACTACATACAGGAGGAGATGACATACAGGTATATACTATATACAGGAGGAGATGACACACAGGTATATACTATATACAGGAGCAGATTACCTACAGGTATATAGTATATACAGGAGGAGATGACATACAGGTATATGCTATGTATAGGAGGAGATGACATACAGGTATATACTATATACAGGAGGAGATGACACACAGATATATACTATATATAGGTGAGATGACACACAGGTATATACTATATACAGGAGATTACATACAGGTATATCTAATATATAAAGCTGAATGTGTGTATGTATGTATGTGTGTATGTCCGGGATTGGCATCTGCACCGTCGCAGCTACAGCCACAAAATTTTGCACAGTCACACGTCTGGACCCCGAGAGCGTCATAGGCTATGTTGTGAGGTGAAATTTTAACCCCGCGCATACCAATTCACCAAACAATTTTGCCCCTATCTACATAATGGGGAAAAAGTGAAGGGAAAAGTGTTGGAGGAAAATTGACAGCTGCCAGATGTGAACAATGAGGACTTAAAGAATGAGAGCGATGGCGCCAAAGAGTATATACCGTACAGTTGCTAAGGTGGAGCCCCAACATGGGATACTCACCACACACGGGGATATGAACACAAACACAAAATGCGCCACACACTACCACGTGTTATGATTTTCCCAATGGCAGGGAAATCAAAATAACAACGGACTAGCTCTCGGGTGATGGGAACTAAAGTGACCGTGACCTGAACCTGACACGACACTGGAAGTAGCCGGGGAGTGTTTCCTACGATGCCCTAGACACCACGCGCCAGCCGGAGATCTAACTACCCCTATCAGAGGAATATACAGGCCTGCCTTACCTCCAGAGATGAACCCCAAAAGGAGATAGCAGCCCCCCACAGATATTGACGGTGAGTCAAGAGGAAAAGACATACGTAGGATGAACAGCAGATTTAGCACAGTGAGGTCCGCTTACTAGATAGCAGAAGTACAGGAAAGAGTCACTTCACGGTCAACTTCAAAACACTACTCAAAAACACCATCCTGAAATTACTTTAAAACTCCAGTGACAACTCATGCCACTGGAGTGGCAATTCCAGTCCACGAGAGCTTCCAGCTACAGAGAGTCACATTGCAAATAGCTGGACAAAAATAGCATAAACTAGAAACAAAATTCAACTTAGCTGAACAGGATCTTGAGGCAGGAGAATGCAACAGAATGCTACTGATACATTGTTGGCCGGCATCAGACCAGCAGCCAAGCAGCCTTAAATAGGAAACTCCCCTAATGGGTGTCAACAGGTGATCAAGGATAGAAGAAGGCAAATAAGTGGCACTACCATAAAACACCACCGGGGGAGCCCACAAACAGAATTCACAACAACCACGTGCTTGAACACATATACGACCCTCAGCACACATTTCACCACACACACACCAACCTCGCCACATAAAAGTCGAAACACAAAAGTCACCACTCAAAACTCGCACCGCGCAAAACTCGCTACATGCAAAACTCGCCATATGCAAAACTAGGCTCACGCAAAACTCGCCACACGTGCAAAACTCACCTCATGGAAAACTCACCTCATGCAAAACTTGCACACACAGAAAAATTGCCACATGTACAAAAGTTGCACCACATGCAAAAGTTGCCTCACACAAAACTTGCACATACTCAAAACGCACCACACATAAAACTCGCCACGCGCAAAACTCGCCATGCACAAATCTTGCTGCACAAAACTTGCTACACTAACCTGTCACATGCAACTCGACACACAAAATGTTGCTACACGCATGTCGCCACACAAAACTCATCTCACAAAAGTCGCTACATGCATGTCGCCACACGCAACTCAACACACACAACTTGACACATGAAACTCGCCCTAAAACACACACAAGTCTGGTATTGCCCTTCAAAAATAAAAATCTGATTAATAAGCAGACAAACTACAAGAGCAACAAATGTACCATATAGGAAATACGGCAGCTGTCAGTCACATGACCTGTCTATTATGTGTATGTGTGAGCTAATATATACTGCCAGGGGGGAGGGCTTCCTGTTGGCTGGGGATTTATCAGGCTGCCAATAGCAACCAATCACAGCTCAGCTTCTATTTTGCTACAGTTAATTAACCTGAGCTCTGATTGGTTAATATAGGCAACAAAGACATTCTCAGTATAACAAAGCTAATATATGTTGTGAAATTCTTCTATTAGCTTAGTTTTTGCCTTTTAATAATTACATTTCTATCTATTTGTTTTGTGGTTTTTGTGTGCAGAATAAATTTTTAACACATTCTATTTTGCTAACAGCAGTCATTAACCCGGGCGAAGCCGGGTAGTACAGCTAGTGCTCTATAAATGCTGATTATGGCCCCATAAGATGCTCCATAGACACATTTGCCCCATATGCTATTGCTGCAATTAAAAAAAAATCACATACTCACCTTTCGTCGCTCAGGCACCTGGCACTTGCTATACTCCACTGCTGGGCGCCGCTCCATCTTCCTCTGCACTGACATGCAGGCAGAGGGCAGAAGCACACTAATCGCATAATCGCGCCCTCTGACCTGAGCATCACTGCAGAGGAAGATGGAGCGGTGCCCAGCGGTGGAACATGGATATGTGAATATTGCGCAATGCCACCAAATTCACCTGCTTCTGGCGCGTTCCCTGCACGACCCTGGTTCTCTGGGCACTGGCAGATTCTTCCTGTGTTGAGCGGTCACATGGTACCTCTCATTACAGTAATGAATATGCGGCTCCACCCCTATGGGAGTGGAGTCGAGTCCATATTCGTTACTGTAATGAGCGGTACCATGTGACTGCTCAATGCTGGAAGAAGCTGTCAGTGCCTGGAGAACCAGGGATGTGCAGGGACCGCGCTAGGAGCAGGTGAGTGTGATTAGACAGCTGCCGCTCCCCCTCCCCTGCCGACCCCTTGGAATGACACGAGTATACGCCAAGAGGGGCAATTTCAGCCTCAAAATATGGGGTGAAATTCTCAGCTTATACATGAGTATATACGGTAAGAAATGAGAGTTAACAGGAACAGTTGAGGTCAAAATACAGTATGTAAGACCAAGCAAAATTTTAAAGACAGCTGCTCACATGATTGCTATAAAGGCAAATAAGAACTGCAGCTTTACTGCAAAAGACCTTCAGAAAGATTTAGCAAACTGGAGTTGTGGTACATTTTTCTACTGCTCAGAGATACCTGCACAAATATGGCCTTCATGGAAGAGTCATCAGAAGAAAACCTCTCCTGTGTCTTCACCGTAAAATTAATTGTCAGAAGTATGCAAAAGAACATCTAACCCCTTAGTGATCGGGCCAAAATTTTTAAATCTGACCAGTGTCGCTTTATATGGTGATAATTCTGAAACACTTCAACAAATCCCAATGATTTTAAGATTGTTCGTTAGTGGCACATTGTATTCTATGATAATGGTAAATTTATCTTAATATGTTTTATGTTTATCTATAATAAATTTGACAAAAATGTAAAAAAATTACAATTTTCAAACTCTGAATGATTATCCCTTTAATCCAGATAGTCATACCCTTGAAAAACATTAATACATAAAATTTCACAAATGCCAGCTTTATATCAAATGACATTTCAACAAATTCTTCATTCAAACATAACACCATCTGTAAATTAGCTAAACATGAAAAGAGGTCGGCTCCTACAAATGGATAATGATCATAAACACACATCAAAATCCACAATATACTACATAACAAGGCACAAGCTGAAGGTTTTACAATAATCCTGACATTTCGCTGATCTGAACATCATTGAAAATTTGTGGCAAGACCTCAAAATAGCAGTGTATGCAAGATGACCCAAGAATCTCATAGAACTGGAAGAATTTTGCATGGAAGATGAAATCTAGTGATGAAAAGCACTAGAACAAAAATTGAAAGACTCAGAGTGCGCAAACCTTTGCATTGGCAAATTTTCCTTTTGGCAATTTTTAAAATGTAAAAGATGAATATATATATATATATATATATATATATATATATATATATATATATATATATATATATATATATATATACAGTACAGACCAAAAGTTTGGACACACCTTCTCATTTAAAGATTTTTCTGTATTTTCAAGACTACGAAAATTGTACATTCACACTGAAGGCATCAAAACTATGAATTAACACACGTGGAATTATATACTTCTAGGTTCTTCAAAGTATCTACCTTTTGCTTTGATGACTGCTTTGCGCACTCTTGGCAGTGTGAATGTGCAGTTTTCTTGGTCATGAAAATACAGAAAAATCTTTAAATAAGAAGATAAGAAGGAGTGTCCAAACTCTTGGTCTGTACTGTATATATATATATATATATATATATATATATATATATATACATATATATATATATATATGTGTATATATATAC
Source organism: Ranitomeya variabilis (assembly GCF_051348905.1). NCBI lineage: Eukaryota > Metazoa > Chordata > Amphibia > Anura > Dendrobatidae > Ranitomeya > Ranitomeya variabilis. The sequence goes on from NC_135237.1 coordinate 291,639,772, forward strand.
GTGTGTGTATATATATATATATATATACATATACATACACACTGCTCAAAGAAAATAAGGGAACACTAGAAACCCAAATTCTAAATATCACTGAATGAAATATTCCATTTGTAAATCTTTATTCGTTACATAGTGGAATGTGTTGAGAACAATAAAACCTAAATATTATCAACTTAAATAACAACTAAAATCCCACGGTGGTCTGGAGTTGGAATGATGCTCAGAATCAAAGTGGAAAATGAAGTCACAGGCTGATCCAACTTCACTGGAAATGCCTCGAGACAAGGAAATGATGCTCAGTAGTGTGTGTGGCCTCCACGTGCCTGTATGACTTCTCTACAATGCCTGGACATTCTCCTGATGAGGCGGCAGATGCTCTCCTGAGGGAACTCTTCCCAGACCTGGAATGAAGCATCCACCAACAGTCTGTATAATTTTACTCTTCAGCGGGGGAGAATGTGAATTGTGACAGATGACGGCCTTTTGCGCTGCTGCACTTGAGGACACGTGGAAGCGCAGCAGCGCAAAACGGCCGTCGTCTGTCACAATTCAAATTCTCCCCGGCTGAAGATTGCAATAAAGGACTATTTTTAGGACAGTGAGTGTCAGTTTTCTTCTTTCATTGTAATTTTCCTGCATACTTTTTATAGATTGAGCACCAGATCCTTTTGGGGCATTTATGGCATGTGGCTGTGGTGAGTGTGAGGCGCAGTGAACCCTTGTTGCAGATTCTTTGCTCTTTTTTTATTGTGGTTGGACAAACATTTGAACAGCCAAAGTCACATGAAGGCAATGGCGGGAAAGTGTCACTAGAGGTGGACAATGATGAGACACAATTGCCAGAGAGTCAGGAGGATGAGCAGGGTGTGGATGTGGAAGACGAGGTGGTGGATGACATAGTGACTGACCCAACCTGGCAGGAGGACATGCAGAGCGAGGACAGCAGCAAACATGGGGAAGGAGGCATATCACCCCAACAGGCAGGAACAAGCAGTGTGGTGGCCGCAGACAGAAGGCATGCATCCGTTCCACGTAACACCAACATGATGGAAGTTGCCATTCCAACTGTTAGATCTTCCCGAGTCTGGTTATTTTTGAAAGATTCTGCTGATAACCCCAAACATGCCATTTGCAGCACTTACAAGGCCCACATCACCAGAGGTAGCAAAACTATCAGGCTGACCACCACCAGCATGATTAGGCACATGGCAGCAAAGCACCCGACTTTGCGGGCTGAACCCCAGGTTCCAGGAAGACTGTCTGCAGGTGACAACACTGCTTCTTCCACTGTTTTGCATTCAAGCCAATCCCCAGTTCACCGTACCTGTGAAGATGCCTCGGGCCCTGCACCTGTTGTTGCCACAGTCAACCAGCACCATCATCAAGCCGTCCACGTCCATGTCCCAGCCCAGCCTTCAGTTCATTATACCCCAGTCATTGGAATGCAAGAGGAAATACCCAGCCAATGTCCCACAGTCCACAGTACTTAATTCGAACATTTCTCATCTACTTGCGCTCAAAATGTTGCCTTTTAGGCTGGTTGAGACGTAAGCTTCCGCAACCTGATGGCGGCGGCCATCCTAAGGTACTTGGTCCCCAGTCGCCACTATTTCTCCTGGTGTGCCATATCGGCATTACACCAGCATGTGACTTACAACATTACCCGTTCCCTCAACAATGCTGTTACAGGGAAAGTCCACTTAACCACGGACACGTGGACAAGTGCTTGTGGGCAGGGATGGTACATCTCAATGATGGCACACTGGGTTAACATAGTGGAAGCTGGGACCAAGTCGGACCTTGGGATGGAACACATCCTCCCCACGCCAATGTTTATCAAGGTTGCCCCCACAGTCTACAGCTCCTGCACCTCCTCCTCCTCCTCTTCAGCCTCCATCTCTGAAATGAACACATCAGTCAGAATCTGGAAGCACTGCAGCACTGCCTCAGCCAAGCGGCAACATGCTGTGCTGAATTTAATCTGCATAGATGACAAACCGCACTATGCAGAAGAGTTGTGGACAGCACTGAAAGAGCAGTCAGATATTTGGATGACACCGCTGAACCTACAGCCAGGCATGGTCGTGTGTGACAATGGCCAAAACCTGGTGGCAGCTCTGAGGCAAGGTGAGCTCACAGAAGTACCTTGCCTGGCCCATGCGTTTAACCTCGTGGTTCAACGTTTTCTGAAAAGCTACCTGGAGCTGCCAGATCTGCTAGTGAAAGTACGCCATCTGTCTACCCATTTTAGAAAGTCAGCTACAGCTTCAGCCACCCTTGCCATGCTTCAGCAGCATTTGCAGCTTCCGGCTCACCGACTGATGTGTGATGCCCCCACGCTTTGCAACTCTACACTGCATATGTTGGAAAGGATTTGTGAGCAGAAGAGGGCAGTTGTTGACTACCAGCTTCAACAAGGCCATCTGTATTCAGTACAGACTCCACACATGACCTCAGAAGTGGACATGGATGTCAGACATATGTACCATCCCCTTGAACTTTGAGGACTGCACCAAAATGGTGAGCGTCGATGACACCATAATTACAGTCACCATCCTTAAAAAGGAGGCATTTCAGGCAGAGCACAAGGACATGGAGCAAGGAACCATACAGGGTGATTACACTCAGCCCAGCCTCATGTCATTGCAACATGGATTGGTAGACAATGAGGAGGAGGAGAAAGAGGAAAAATAGGAGCTACTTTCATGCTCTATAGATGGTACTACAAGCACAGCTGTCATACCATCTGTTCAGCGGGGATGGCCTGAGGACAGGGAGGAGAAGAATGAGGATGAGGAGGAGGACAGGATGGTCAGTCATACTGTTGGTAAGGACACGGAACTCTTACCTGTTAGCAGTCTGGCATGCATGGCTGACTTTATGCTGCGCTGCTTTTGCCATTACCCTTGCAATATTAAAATTTTTGGTGACACTCATTACTGGTTGGTGACACTTCTAGACCCATGCTACAAGGATAACTTTCAATCTCTTCTTCCAGAGGCAGAAAAGTGTAAAAAAATGTTGCTCTACCAAAGGGCCCTTGTAGCGGAATTACTGAAAAAATTCCCATGTGAGAACGCTGGCAGCAGACGTCAGAGTTTGTTGTACAACCAAGGAGTCTAAGCGAGAGAGACATAAGTACAATCTGGCTCAGGCACAGGAACAATGGCAAAGTTTTGGGACAGTTTTCTCAGACCATCCCATCGCGCCGGCACAGAGGAAAGGGGTGCACAAGAATTGCAATGTTTGGGAAAATGGTGAGGGAGTACCTTGCAGATCATACAAACGTCCTCCATGATTCCTCTGTGCCTTTTAATTATTGGGTTTCCAAGTTGGACACGTGGCATGAACTGGCTCTCTATGCCTTGGAGGTCCTGGCCTGCCCTGCTGCTATTGTTCTATCAGATCGGGTATTTAGTGCCGTTGGTGGAATTATAACAGATAAGCACATCCGCCTGTCAACTGACAATGCTGACAGGCTGACTTTTATAAAATAGAACCAGGGCTGGATTGGACAAGACTTCTATACACCACTGAATGAAAACAGTGAAACATAACCTCAAACACATTGTCTTTTTGTGGAGGTGTATTCTCATGCACCTCTTCTCAACCACACATGGGTATCCGCTTCCCGATTTGATCTGTTTGGTTTTATCCTCCTCCTTATCCTCATCCTAATCATCCACAACCAGTACAACACCAGGGTGAACTAATTCCATGAAGCAAAAATCACTCAATTTTTGTACAAGGGTGTTTTTATGATGCCCGTTACTAATTAGAAACCAAAACAAATGTTACTCCTCCAGTGTAACTGTCATCAAAATGAGATGTATGTATATTCTTCCCATTTATTCTTATATTTTCAATTTTCATGTCTCTGAACCATCCTCTTATGACCTAGTGTATACCTCTAAATAGTAAAATATTGAATACTATTATATTACATTTTTATTTATATCCCTGTCTCTGAGCTGTTGCTAGGGACCAACATATCTCATTGGACACATTCTGGCTTCATATCTATAAACCTGTGTTCGCCCCTCCCTTTTGTTATTTTCTTTCATAGGTGTATTCACATTTTTTATTTATTTGTTTGATTTCAGTATGATTTATCTTTATGTCACCACATTCTCCACCACTAGATCACCCGGGTTAACAATATTTTTAAAATATTTACCCAGCATGGGGAAATGTTAGTCAGCCCATGCACTTCGTGTATGGGCGTTACAAGTCTAGGAGATGAGTTCCTTAACATTGGGCCTAGTTTTAATGTGGCCTTCATCAATGTTTCTTCATTCTCTGCCACTAGATCACCAGGGTTTATGTGTTCATGCTGCTACAGGCAGTCCAATTTTTGTCAAGGGTGTCTATGATGCCCATAGTATATTTTTAAAATATTTACCCCCATGGGGAAATGTTTGTTAGCCCACTTCGTGTATGCACATTACAAGTCTTGGAGGCCCGCTCCATAACATTGGGCCTAGTTTATAATAAGGCCTTCCTCCACATCTCATCATTCTCTGTCACCATGGTGAACATGTATGCTGCTACAGCCATTCAATTTTTGTGCAAGGGTTTCTTTATGATGGCAGTTACCAATTTGAAACCAAAACGAACCAGTGGGAAATGTCATAAAAATGAGATGCACGTATATTCTTCCCATTTATTCTTATATTTTCAATTTTTCATATCTCTGGACCATCCTCCAATGAGCTAGTGTATACCTCTACAATACAAAAATATTGAAATGCTATTATATTATATTTTAATTTATATCCCTGTGTCTGAGCTGTTGCTAGGGACAAACATATCTCGTTGTACACATTTTGGCTTCATATCTATGAACCTGTGTTCGCCTCTCCCTTTTGTTATTTTCTTTCACAGGTGGATTCACATTTTTTATTTATTTGTTTGATTTCAGTATGATTTATCATTATGTCTCCTCATTCTCCGCCACTAGATCACCAGGGTTAACGGTTTCTGTGCTGCTACAGCCTTTCAATTTTTGGCACAAGGTGTCTATGATCCCCATAACTAATTTTTAAAAAGTTTAAGCCCCATGAGGAAATGTTTGTCAGCCCATGCACTGCTTGTATGGGCATTACAAATCTAGGAGACCGGCTCCTTTACATTGGGCCTAGGTTTTAATGAGGCTTTCATCACTGTCTCCTCTGTTATGATTGAACTGGTGGTTAGGAGCACTAGAAATGACCAGATGAGCAAACTAGTAATACAGGACGAGCTCTGGGAAGTGGGAGCTCTGCTGACCGCAACCCCTAATCCTATCACAACAACTAGAAATAGCCGTGGAGCGTTCCTGACTCTGCCTAGACGCCTCTTCACAGCCTAAGAGCTAACTACCCCTAAAGATAGAAAATACAGCCTACCTTGCCTCAGAGAAATTCCCCAAAGAAATAGGCAGCCCCCCACACATATTGACTGTGAGTTAAGATGGAAGTCACAAACACAGGAATGAAATAGGTTTCAGCAAAGGAGGCCAGCCTTAACTAAACAGACTGAGGATAGAAAGGGTATCTTTGCGGTCAGCATAAAAAACTAACAAAAAACCACGCAGAGTGTGCAAAAGAGAGCACCGCACTGACTCACGGCGCGGTGGTGCCACTCTGCATCCCAGAGCTTCCAGCTAACAAGACAAAATCATAATAGCAAGCTGGACAAAAACACAGTGGTAACAAATAAGCTAGCAGGGACTTAGCTTTTGCTGAAGTAGACAGGTCATCTGAAAGATCCAAGTGAACTGAACCAGTACTAGGACATTGACAGCTGGCATCAAGTAACGATCTGAGTGGAGTTAAATAGAGCAGCCAGCCAAGGCCTAACCAAGGTCAGCTGGGGAAGGAACCTCAGAACCAGCAGCTCCTCTCACAGCCACCAGGGGGAGTCCATGGACAGAACTCGCCGAAGTACCATTCATAACCACAGGAGGGAGTTCGAGAACATAATTCACAACAGTACCCCCCCCCTTGAGAAGGGGTCACCGAACCCTCACCAGAGCCTCCAGGCCGATCCGGACGAGCCAAATGAAAGGCACGAACAAGATCGGCAGCATGAACATCAGAGGCAACCACCCAGGAATTATCCTCCTGACCATAACCTTTCCACTTGACTAGGTACTGAAGTTTCCGTCTCGAAACACGAGAATCCAAAATCTTCTCCACCACATACTCCAACTCCCCCTCAACCAACACCGGGGCAGGAGGATCAACGGAGGGAACCATAGGAGCCACATATCTCCGCAATAACGACCTATGGAACACATTATGGATGGCGAAAGAAGCTGGAAGGTCCAAACAAAATGACACAGGATTAAGAATTTCAGAAATCTTATAAGGACCAATGAAACGAGGCTTAAACTTAGGACACGAAACCTTCATAGGAACATAACGAGATGACAACCAAACCAAATCCCCAACACGAAGTCGGGGACCAACACAGCGACGGCGGTTAGCAAAACGTTGAGCCTTCTCCTGGGACAATGTCAAATTGTCCACTACATGAGTCCAAATTTGCTGCAACCTGTCCACCACAGAATCCACACCAGGACAGTCCGAAGGCTCAACCTGCCCCGAAGAAAAACGAGGGTGGAAACCAGAATTACAGAAAAAGGGTGAAACCAAAGTGGCCGAGCTGGCCTGATTATTAAGGGCGAACTCAGCCAAAGGCAAGAAGGACACCCAATCATCCTGATCAGCAGAAACAAAGCATCTCAGATATGTTTCCAAAGTCTGATTGGTTCGTTCGGTTTGGCCATTTGTCTGAGGATGGAAAGCTGAAGAAAAAGACAAATCAATGCCCATCTTAGCACAAAAGGACCGCCAAAATCTTGAAACAAACTGGGAGCCTCTGTCCGACACGATGTTCTCCGGAATGCCATGTAAACGAACCACATGCTGGAAAAACAATGGAACCAAATCAGAGGAGGAAGGCAATTTAGGCAAAGGTACCAAATGGACCATCTTAGAGAAGCGATCACAAACCACCCAGATAACTGACATCCTCTGAGAGACAGGGAGATCTGAAATAAAATCCATGGAAATATGCATCCAGGGCCTTTTCGGGACCGGCAAGGGCAAAAGCAACCCACTGGCACGAGAACAGCAGGGCTTAGCCCGAGCACAAGTCCCACAGGACTGCACAAAAGAACGCACATCTCGTGACAAGGAAGGCCACCAAAAGGATCTAGCCACCAAATCTCTGGTACCAAAGATTCCAGGATGACCAGCCAACACCGAACAATGAACCTCAGAGATAACTCTACTAGTCCATCTATCAGGGACAAACAGCTTCTCCGCTGGGCAATGGTCAGGTCTATCAGCCTGAAACTCCTGCAGCACCCGCCGCAAATCAGGGGAGATGGCAGACAAAACTACCCCCTCTTTGAGAATACCAGCCGGCTCAGGAACTCCCGGAGAATCAGGCACAAAACTCCTTGAAAGGGCATCAGCCTTCACATTCTTAGAACCCGGAAGGTACGAAACCACAAAATTGAAGTGGGAGAAAAACAGCGACCATCGAGCCTGTCTAGGATTCAACCGCTTGGCAGACTCGAGATAAGATTCTTGTGATCCGTCAAGACCACCACGCGATGCTTGGCTCATTCAAGCTAATGTCGCCACTCCTCAAACGCCCACTTCATAGCCAACAACTCTCGATTGCCCACATCATAATTGTGCTCAGCAGGCGAAAACTTTCTAGAAAAGAAAGCACATGGTTTCATCACAGAGCCATCAGAACCTCTTTGAGACAAAACAGCCCCTGCTCCAATCTCAGAAGCATCCACCTCGACCTGAAACGGGAGCGAAACATCTGGCTGACACAACACAGGGGCAGAAGAAAAACGACGCTTCAGCTCCTGAAAAGCCTCAACGGCCGCAGAGGACCAATTGACCACATCAGCACCTTTCTTGGTCAAATCAGTCAATGGTTTAACAACACTAGAAAAATTAGCGATGAAGCGACGGTAAAAATTAGCAAAGCCCAGGAATCTCTGAAGGCTCTTCACAGAAGTAGGCTGAGTCCAATCATAAATGGCCTGAACTTTAACGGGGTCCATCTCGATAGTAGAAGGGGAAAAAATGAAGCCCAAAAATGAAACCTTCTGAACTCCAACGAGACATTTAGACCCCTTCACAAACAAGGAATTAGCACGAAGGACCTGGAACACCATTCTGACCTGCTTCACATGAGACTCCCAATCGTCCGAAAAGACCAAAATATCATCCAAATATACAATCACGAATCTATCCAGGTACTTTCGGAAGATGTCATGCAAAAAGGACTGAAACACAGATGGAGCATTAGAAAGCCCGAATGGCATCACCAAGTACTCAAAATGGCCCTCGGGCGTATTAAATGCTGTTTTCCATTCGTCGCCCCGTTTAATACGCACAAGATTATACGCCCCTCGAAGATCTATCTTGGTGAACCAGCTAGCCCCCTTAATCCGAGCAAACAAATCAGACAGTAGCGGCAAAGGGTACTGAAATTTGACGGTGATTTTATTGAGAAGGCGGTAATCTATACAAGGTCTCAGAGAACCATCCTTTTTGGCCACAAAAAAGAACCCTGCTCCCAATGGTGACGACGACGGGCGAATATGCCCTTTCTCCAAGGACTCCTTTATATAACTCCGCATTGCAGCGTGTTCTGGCACAGATAAATTGAACAGTCGGCCCTTCGGAAACTTACTACCAGGAATCAAATTAATAGCACAATCGCAATCCCTATGAGGAGGTAGGGCACTGGATTTGGGCTCATCAAATACATCCCGGTAATCTGACAAGAACTCAGGGCCTTCAGAAGGATGGGAAGACGAAATAGACAACAATGGGACATCCCCATGTACCCCTTGACAACCCCAACTGGATACAGACATTGATTTCCAATCCAATACTGGATTATGGACCTGTAGCCATGGCAAACCCAAAACGACCACATCATGCAGATTATGCAACATCTGAAAGCGAATATCCTCCTGATGTGCAGGAGCCATGCACATGGTCAATTGAGTCCAGTACTGAGGCTTATTCTTGGCCAAAGGTGTAGCATCAATTCCTCTCAATGGAATAGGATACTGTAAGGGCTCAAAGAAAAAACCACAGTGCCTGGCAAACTCCAAGTCCATCAAATTCAGGGCAGCGCCTGAATCCACAAATGCCATAACAGAATAGGACGACAAAGAGCAAATCAGAGTAACGGACAAAAGAAATTTTGGCTGTACCGTACCAATGGTGGCAGACCTAGCGAACCGTTTAGTGCGCTTAGGACAATCAGAGATAGCATGAGTGGAGTCACCACAGTAAAAACACAGCCCATTCTGACGTCTGTACTCTTTCCGTTCAGCTTTAGTCAAGGTCCTGTCACATTGCATAGGCTCAGGCCTCCGCTCAGAAAACACCGCCAAATGGTGCACATTTTTGCGCTCACGTAAGCGTCAATCGATCTGAATGGCCAAGGACATAGACTCATTCAGACCAGCAGGCATGGGGAATCCCACCATAACATCCTTAAGGGCTTCAGAAAGACCCTTTCTGAAAATTGCCGCCAGGGCACATTCATTCCACTGAGTAAGCACAGACCACTTTCTAAACTTCTGACAATATACTGGGAGCTCTGCTGACCGCAACCCCTAATCCTATCACAACAACTAGAAATAGCCGTGGAGCGTTCCTGACTCTGCCTAGACGCCTCTTCACAGCCTAAGAGCTAACTACCCCTAAAGATAGAAAATACAGCCTACCTTGCCTCAGAGAAATTCCCCAAAGAAATAGGCAGCCCCCCACACATATTGACTGTGAGTTAAGATGGAAGTCACAAACACAGGTATGAAATAGGTTTCAGCAAAGGAGGCCAGCCTTAACAGACTGAGGATAGAAAAGGTATCTTTGTGGTCAGCATAAAAAACTAACGAAAAACCACGCAGAGTGTGCAAAAGAGAGCACCGCACCGACTCACGGCACGGTGGTGCCACTCTGCATCCCAGAGCTTCCAGCTAACAAGACAAAATCATAATAGCAAGCTGGACAAAAACACAGTGGTAACAAATAAGCTAGCAGGGACTTAGCTTTTGCTGAAGTAGACAGGTCATCTGAAAGATCCAAGAGAACTGAACCAGTACTAGGACATTGACAGCTGGCATCAAGTAACGATCTGAGTGGAGTTAAATAGAGCAGCCAGCCAAGGCCTAACCGAGGTCAGCTGGGGAAGGAACCTCAGAACCAGCAGCTCCACTCACAGCCGGGAGGGAGTTCGAGAACAGAATTCACAACACTCCTCATTGTCTGCCATTAGATCACCAGAGTAACGTAACGTAATTTTTGGCAAGGGTGTCTATGATGCCCATAAAATATTTTTTAAAAAGTTACCCCCCATGGGGAAATGTTTGTCAGCCCATGCACCTCATGTATGGGCGTTACAAGTCTAGGAGATCCGATCCTTAACAAGGGGCCTAGTTTTTAATTGTGCTAGTTGGGCAGGGGAGTCTATGTGCAGATATCCACATCACAGCAAGGCTTGCAGGCACTGTATGTGAGTCTATAGATCTCCCTGTATACATCAAAAGGCTCCATTACTGTCTGCTGCTGCGTATTTTATATATACCTAGCTGCAGTTATCCGTGGCATTTTTTTTAAAAATTTTAAGGTTACACCTGCTAATTTTATTATAAAGCAATAAATAGCTTCCATTTTTGTACATTTATTTGCTTGGTCACGCTCCAGACTACAGACTACAGCCAGGTCATTGCAATATAAGAGTGAGAAAATATAATTTTTTAACTATTTTTTTGGGAGCTCAGGCATCAGATGTGAGTGCAACAAAAAATCTGTCCTTTTATTGGTACTATCTAATATTTTGTAGTGTCTTACAACATTTTTGGACACCATTTTGCTTCCCTGAAACTCTGTAACTGGCCCAAAAATATTTAGCTACGGTTATTACATTTATCAATGTGAGCTGTACACCACACGCATCGCATATCATTGTGCTAAATCTCTTGAAATTTTAGTATTCCAACTTATTTTTGGGTGTCATAGCCTACTTTTTGACACAATTTTGGTGTGCCCCAAAAAATCAAGGCCACATTTTCAACACTCTGTTATCTCTGACTGATGCCTGGTGTACCAGTGGTGTCAAAATCTGCGCTTTGCAGGCATACATTACATTGTTCTGTCTGCTAGCCTTGGTCTACCCAGCATTTATTTTTTCAATAATAATTTTTAGTTAAGAATAATATTTAGTTTTAAAAATTAAAAAAATAAAATAAAAAATTATACAGTCTGTTATCTCCGTCACACGCCTGGTGTATCAGTGGTGTAAAAATCTTTGGTTCACAGGCATACGTTGCATTGCTCGGTCTTCTAGTCCTCATCTACTCAGTATTTATTGTTTTACAAAATTACAAAAAAACCTTAAAGAAAATGTGTACAGTCTGTTATCTCCCGTCAGACGTCTGGTGTATCTGTGGTGTCCAAATCTTCATTTTGCAGGCACACGTTATTTTTTTTGGTCTGCTAGCCTTGGTCTACTTGTAATTTTTTGCTTAAAAAATATTTTTTAAAAATGTATATATATTTTAACTTTCTGCTATCTCTGTCAGACTCTCAGTTAGGGTTGAGCGACCTTTACATTTATAGGATCGGGTCGGGTTTCACGAAACCCGACTTTTTCAAAAGTCGGGTCGAGTGAAATCGGCCGATCCTATAAAAAGTCGGGGTCGGCCGAAACTCGAAACCCAATGCAGTGCATTGGGTTTCCAATGGTTCCCAGGGTCTGAAGGAGCGGAAACTCTCCTTCAGGCCCTGGGATCCATATTTAAGTGTAAAATAAAGAATTAAAATAAAAAATATCGCCATACTTACCATCTGATGCGCCCTGGTACTAAGCGGGAACCTTCCTTCCTTAGAATCAGCCTTCCAGGACCTTGCGCCCTGCCCTGCTTCTTTCCGGCAGCCTTCCTTCCTAAGAATCAGCCCTTCCAGGACCCTCGGTGACGTCGCGGCTTGTGATTAGTCGCGCGAGCGGTCACATGGGCGGCCGCACGACCAATCACAAGCCGCGACGTCACCGCGACGTCACCGCGACGTCACCGCAAGGTCCTGGAAGGCTGATTCTAAGGAAGGAAGGTTCCCGCTTAGTACCAGGGCACATCAGATGGTAAGTATAGCGATATTTTTTATTTTAATTCTTTATTTTACACTTAAATCTGAATTCCGATACCAATTCCCGATATCTTAAACATATCGGGAATCGGTATCGGAATTCCGATTCCAGATTCAGAAGATCGCCGACTTCATGGCCGACCCCACACAGGGGTCGGGTCAGGTTTCATGAAACCCAACTTTGCCAAAAGTCGGCGACTTCTGAAAATTGCCGACCCGTTTCGCTCAACCCTACTCTCAGTGTATCTGTGGCCTCCAACTACTTGCTTTTTAGGCATATTGATCACATATAATTTTTCTCCAAATAAATCAATTTGTTTTGAGCTCTTAAAATATTTCAGTAGTCCATATAAAATGGACAAGGCAAGGGGAAAGGGACTGGGAAGTGGAAGTGATGCTGATGGTGCATTCAGAGGACAAGGCCGTGGCCAAGCTGAAAGTGGGCCACAACAAAGACCAACATCTTCACGCTCTACCTCCCTGTCCCAATTTCTAGGGGACCGCAGCACACCACTATTGAAGCCAGAGCAGTGTGAAATGGTTGTTGGTTGGATAGCGGATAATGCTTCTAGTCATTTAGCCACCACCTCCATGTATTCCACATGGTCTTTCCATTTTTCCAACCTCTAGACCATCCTCTTATGACCAAGTGTAAACCTCTCCAATCTAAAAATATTGAAATACTATTATATTATGTTTTTATTTATATCCCTGTCTCTGAGCTGTAGCTAGAGACCAACATATTTCGTTAGACACATTCTGGCTTCATATGTATGTACCTGTGTTCGCCCCTCCCTTTTGTTATTTTCTTTTATAGGTGTATTCACATTTTTTATTTATTTGTTTGATTTCAGTATGATTTATCATTATGTCTTTCCATTTTCAGCCACTAGATCACCTGGGTTAAAGGGTTCTATGTTGCTACAAACAGTCCAATTTTTTGCAAGGGTGTCTGTGATGCCTATAAAATATTTTTACAAAAATGTACCCCCCATGGGTAAATGTTTGTCAGCCAATGCACTACGTGTGTGGGCATTACAAGTCTAGGAGACACACTCCTTTACATTGGGACTAGCTTTTAATGAGGCCTTCATCAATGTGTCATCATTCTCCACCACTAGATCACCAGGGTTAGCGGGGTCTGTGCTGCTACAGCCAGTGCAGTTTTTGGTAAAGGTGTCTCTGATGCCCATACATTATTTCTAAAAAATGTACCCCCCAAGGGGAAAAGTTTGTCAGCCCATGCACTTAGTGTATGGGCATTACAAGTCTAGGAGACCCGCTCTTCAGCATTGGGCCTAGTTTTTAATAATGCCTTCCTCCACATATCATCATACTCCGCCACTAGAACACTATGGTGAATGTGTTGTATGCTGCTACAGCAGTTAAATTTTTGTGCAAGGGTGTTTTTAAGATGCCCATTAATAATTTGAAACAAAAAAAAGAACTCCCCCAGGGGAAAATGTCATAAAAATTAGATGTACGTATATTCTTCCCATTTATTCTTATATTTTCCATTTTTCCTATCTCTGGACCATCCTCTTATGACTTAGTGTATACCTCTCCAATCTAAAAATATTGAAATATTATTATATTATATTTTTATTTATATCTCTGTCTGTCCCTGCTTTTGCTAGAGACCAACATATCTCGTTGGACACATTCTGGCTTCAAATCTATGAACCTGTGTTTGGCCCTCCCTTTTGTTATTTTCTTTCATAGGTGGATTCACACCCTTTATTCAATTTTTTGAATTCAGTATGAGTGATCATTAATTATGTCTCCTCATTCTCTGCCACTAGATCACCAGGGTTAACGGGTTCTGTGCTTCTGCAGCAAGTCCAATTTTTGGCAAGGGTATCTATGATGCCCATAAAATATTTTTAACAATTTTACTGTTAGGGGTCGATTTCCCACCTCTGCACAGGGGGAATCTCGGGCCATCTCCACTGTGGTCTACCATGCTTCTCCTGCCACAGTGGAGGCTGCTCAGCAAAGACTTCGATCCCAGCATCTCGCTCAATCTGACTCTGTGAGGAGGATTACTGCTGCTTTTCCAGCTTCTGCCATTGAAGTCAGTGCTGGGCAGCGGCAAGCAGACGCTTTTGGGACTAAGTCCTGCTTTTCTCCTTCTGAGCATGCCCAGGGTAAGATCTCTCATTTGAGATCGAGGGTCACATGCTTGGATACTGCAGCAAAGCCCATTGGTCCTCCAGGAAGGTCCTGAAGGTGCTCAGGCTTTGTAGCAGCTTCTCATTGGTCCTTTTAGGAAGGTCTTGTTCTGGCTGCAGCTATTAAAGGCTCGCATGGCCGCACGGCCATGCGCTAGTATCTTTCTAAGTTATGTGCTTTGCGCCAGTGTGGTCATGTAAGATTGAGTTCAGGGACCCGGCTGAAATAAGCCCCTAGAATGCTGGCACCTCCGGTGATGAGTTTTGTGTGCATGCATGACCACTGACTGCTCTCTGTTGGGCAGCTAGCCTGTGCTTCTGTGAAGTCTAACAGGGTGCAGTGCTTTGCTTTCACGGCTGTTCTGTGAGTTAACAGAGCTAGCCAATACCGCCATATAGTGCTGCCATTTGCTAGCAGCAGGTTTTCCTGTACGGAGGACCCCGGGCTGCGAACGCTTCAATAACAATAAAAAACTATATTTTCTTGGTGCGTTCCGCTAGCCCTAACATTTACTTCCCCAGGGGGAAATGTTTGTCAGCCCTTGCACTTAGTGTATGGGCATTATGTGTGTAGGAGACCCGCTCCTTTGTAATGGGACAGTTTTTTTTAGGAGGCCCTCCTCCATGTTTCTTCCAAGGGGGATTGGGGTGCGTGCAAATTTGGGTCAAGGCGGCCCTTGCATTCAATGCATAAGGAAACTGTTTGGCAGGACCAACTGAAGACTGTGAAGTGGGTTTTCCTGTGGCCTTCCAGTATCTGGGTTCAAAGGCTTATTGGGGTGCATATGATTTGATAGCAGGGCAGGCCCTGCATTCAGTGCAACAGATTTTCAGGAGGCCCTCCTGTACCTCTCATGAAAGGGGTATTGGGGTGCGTTGTAATTCTTGGCAGCCCAGCCAGTCACTGCATAGGCAATAACAGCCTAGAAACCCACTGTTTAATAATGGCTAGCGTTGAGCGATACCTTCCGATATCGGAAAGTATCGGTATCGGATTGGATCGGCCGATAATCAAAAAATATCGGATATCGCCGATACCCGATACCAATGCAAGTCAATGGGAAAAATATCGGAATTAAAATAAACCCTTTCTTTCCTTGTAGGTTCATTCTACATGAAGGAAAACAACTAAGAATAATGTAGGATGTATTGGGGGAGGTGGTGGAGACATTAAAGGCATATAGGTTTAGCCCAATCAAATAGAATAGCAGGAATTTTAATTTTTGTTTTAAGACGTTCGGAGTTACAAAGATATTGACTATGTTAAGATTTTTTTTATTTTGTCAGATATTGGTGTTTCACTACTTCCATGCCCTTCACCTTCTTTTTTACTTCTCCCACACTTTCTTCTTCATCATCCTCAGCAGCAGCATCTTTGACATCAACAACTTCTTCACCTTATTCATCTTCTTCTTCATCTTCTACCTATTACTTTTTTTTGTTACATTCTTCATATTCTTTTTATTAAACTATTATTCTTATTCATATTCTACTTCTTCATCATATTCTTATTTGTGACAGGCATTCCTGTTGTTGTTATCTATAAAAGTTTGAAGATTACACATTCCATTCTGCCTCTCACAAAAGAGTTACAACAGGATTTATCCGCGTTCAGTAAGGGTGAGTGTCCACTGTCAGGAAACCCTGCTTGTTTGACGCTGCAGCGTCCAGATGTTCCAGCATAGTGGAGGGGATTTGTTGAAATCCCGTGTCCACTATGCGTGGAAACCCGCACGCGGCGGCCCTGCGACTCCGGACATGCTGCGCTTCTTTTCAGATCGCAGCATGTCCGTACACCTTGCGGGGACGCTGCGTCCCCGCAAGGCATATCACAGGGCCCTATGGCGAGGGGTGCGATGATCCCGGATGTGTACTGTACACATCCGGCACCATCGCGTCCCAGAAAGGGGGCGGGGCTTAGCGCCGAGCGGCTTTGCTGCTGCGGCGATACCGCCAGCCATCCTGAGCGTGGACACGCAGCCTTAGGTCTGCAGCAGCAGGCTTTTTCCATGGGCACCACGAGGAGGAACGGACTCACCCCCATACACTGCTTAGTCTTCTTCTGCTTATAATTTAGATATCTTTTGCTCTGATGTTTAGTCTTAAGCTAAATGTTCTTCTGCTCTTTGTTCTGTAGCCTCTTGTTTTTCTGCTTTTCGGTCTTACGTGTCGTCGTCTCCAGGGTCGTCGTCTCCGGGGTTGTCATCGTCATCGGGGTGGTCTTCAGGGTCATCGTCTGAAGGGTCATCATCTCAGTGGTTGTCATCTCTGGTGTCGTCGTCATCTTAGGGGTGGTCTTCAGGGTCGTCATCTTTAGGGTCTTGAACTTGGAAATGTAGCAGAAGGTACAAGAAGGCTGAGAAAACGCAGAGAACCAGCTAATGGAACTGGAACCCGGATGGCTACCCGAAGGTCCAAGAGCCAATGGAACTACCGAGGACCAGCTCACATTACTGGAACCCAGTTATTAAGCAGGAGGTACCCGTGCCAGAAAGCACTACCAAGGACCAGCTGACATTGGTGGAACTCGGATACCCAGAAGGAGGCACCTAAGCCAAAGGCTCTGCCCGGAACCAGCTGATGGTACTGGAACCAGGATGGGGAGGAGAAGGTACAAGAGCAAAAGACACTGCCGAGAACCAGCTGACGGCATTGGAACCCAGATGGGTAGCCGAAGGTCCAAGAGTCAATGGAACTACCGAGGACCAGCTCACATTACTGGAACCCGGTTACTAAGCAGGAGGTACCCGTGCCAGAAAGCACTACCAAGGACCACCTGACGTTGGTGGAACTTGGATACCCAGAAGGAGGCACCTAAGCCAAAGGCTCTGCCTGGAACCAGCTGACGGTACTGGAACCAGGATGGGGAGCCAAAGGTACAACAGCCAATGGAACTACCGAGGACCAGCTGACGTTACTGGAACCCGGTTACTAAGCAGGAGGTACCCATGCCAGAAAGCACTACCAAGGACCACCTGACATTGGTGGAACTCGGATACCCAGAAGGACGCACCTAAGCCAAGGGCTCTGCCCGGAACCAGCTGACAGTACTGGAACCAGGGGGACTTATTCAAGATTGTCTTCCTAGAGCCCCAACTAGTGGTGTTGGATCCCAGAGTCAGCATGGGGAGCAGAGTTTAGGCCGAAGCATGCACTGGAGGCAGTTTAATATCTGTTGTGTCTGCGTGGTGTTTGCAGGACAAGTTGCCGGCTACACAGCAGGGGAACAGCTGACGTTGCTGAACCCCACTGACACAGTGGTGAGGCGAGTGTTTTTCTCTGTGTAGCCAGCACTTCCGAGCCCCAACTAGTGGTGTTGGAGCCCAGGGTCAGCAGGGGGAGCATAGTGTAGTCTGAAGCCTGCACTCGAGGCAGTTTAACATTTGTAGGAGTGTCAGCGTGGCGGTCGCAGGACACATTGCCGGATACACAGCTGGGGATCAGCTGACATTACTGAAACCCAATAACACGGCAGCAAGTGTTGACTGTGCAAACAGCACTTCTGAGCAGCAACTAGCGATGTTGGAGCCCAGGGTCAGCAGGAGGAGCAGAGTGTAGGACGAAGCCTGCATTGGAGGCAGCTTAGTGTCTGTTGTGTCTGCGTGGCGTTTGCAGGACACATTGCCGGCTACACAGCAGGGGAACAGCTGGCGTTCCTGAATCCCACTGACACAGTGGCGAGGTGAGTGTTTTTCTCTGTGTAGCCAGCACTTCCGAGCCCCAAATAGTGGTGTTGGAGCCCAGGGTCAGCAGGGGGAGCATAGTGTAGTCCGAAGCCTGCACTCGAGGCAGTTTAACATTTGTAGGAGTGTCAGCGTGGCGGTCGCAGGACACATTGCCGGATACACAGCTGAGGATCAGCTGACATTACTGAAACCCAATAACACGGCAGCAAGTGTTGACTGTGCAAACAGCACTTCTGAGCAGCAACTAGCGGTGTTGGAGCCCAGGGTCAGCAGGAGGAGCAGAGTGTAGGACAAAGCCTATATTGGAGGCAGCTTAGTGTCTGTTGTGTCTGCGTGGTGTTTGCAGGACACGTTGCCGGCTACACAGCAAGGGAACAGCTGACGTTACTGAACCCCACTGACACAGTGTCGAGTGTTTTTCTCTGTGCAGCCAGCACTTCCGGGCACCAACTGGTGGTGTTGGAGCCCAGGGTCAGCAGGGGGAGCAGAGTGTAGGCCGAAGCCTGCACTGAGCAAATTGAAAGGGAACCTTTAACCCCCCCATTCATTAGTAAATAGAAGAGACACCTTGTGCAGCAGTAGTGCTGCACAATGAAAAGGTGGCTCTTTTAATTATGTTCCTTGCACACGCTGAATGAAACACTTCTAAAATTTTGCCTCTCATACCATGAAACCGTCTCGAAGGTGGGACTTTCCTTCTTAATGAGATGAAGCACAGCTGTCAAAAATACCCCCTTGGTGCTGGGTGCAGCCTCCTGAGCGTTGCTTTTTTGTGTTCCGGAGTCTGCGCTGTTGTGTTATCCCTTGGCCATGAGCTGTTACTGCGCATGCCCATGAATCCCAGCCCCGCAGTGTCTTCTGATTTATTCACACTGTGGGGCTGGGATTCATGGTCTTGCGCAGTAAATACCTTTGCCTCTCACTCATGTCCTTACGCCTGCTTCAGACTGTGCGGCGTCAGCTGATCCCTTATCGCATGCCATGACCGTGAAGCCGCACAGTCTGAAGAAGGTGGAAGGAGATGAGTGAGAGGCGAAGATATGCACTGCGCATGCCCATGAATCCCAGCCCTGCAGTGAGAATAAATAAGACACTGCAGGGCATGATCTCGGGCAGGGCGGTCACACAGGCGCAGCCAGCCTGACAACAAATGATGTCAGAAGACGGGCAGCGCTAACTGCGCATGGCCAAGGGATAACATAACAGCGCAAGCTCCGTGACAGATTCAAACAACGCTGAGGAGGTGGCGCATGGCAACAAGGGGGTTGCTGCGTGTCCTTACGAAGGAAAGTCACACCTCCAGGACAGTTAAACGGTATCAGGGGACACATTTTATAAGTGTTTAGTTCTGCGTGTGCCATGAGTATAACAAAAAGAGCCACCTTGTCCAAATGCAGCATTAGTGCTGCACAATGTGGCTCTTTTAGTTACAAACGCCTGGGGGGGCAGGTTCCCTTTAATTTTTGAACAACTGGAGTTACTGAGCACCACTGACACAGGGGCGAGTGTTTTTCTCTGTGCAGCCAGCACTTCCGAGCACCAACTGGCGGGTGTTAGAGCCCAGGGACAGCACGAGGAGCAGAGTGTAGGCCGAAGCCTGAACTGGAGGCAGCTTAGTGTCTTTGTGTCTGCGTGGCGTTTGCAGGACACGTTGCCGGCTACACAGCAGGGGAACAGTTGGCATTACTGAACCCCACTGACACAGTGGTAAGTGTTTTTCTCTGTGCAGCCAGCACTTCTGGGCACCAACTGGTGGTGTTATAGCCCAGGGACAGCAGGAGGAGCAGATTGTAGGCCGAAGCCTGCACTGGAGGCAGCTTATTGTCTGTTGTGTCTGCGTGGCGTTTGCAGGACACGTTGCTGGCTACACAGCAGGGAAACAGCTGGTGTTACTGAACACCACTGACACAGTGGCGAGTGCTTTTGTCTGTGCAGCCAGCACTTCCGGGCACCAACTGGCGGTGTTAGAGCCCAGGGACAGCAGGAGGAGCAGAGTGTAGGCCGAAGCCTGATTGGGGGAAGTTGAAAGGGAACCTTTGACCCCCCCCAAGGCATTTGTAGCTGAAAGAGCCACCTTGTGCAGCACTAATGATGCAAAAGGAAAAGGTGGATCTTTCAATTATGCTCCTTGCAAATGCAGAACTAAGCATTTATAAAATGTGTCCCCTCATACCGTGAAACCGTCCCGGAGGTAGGACTTTCCTTTGTAATGAGACGCAGCACAGCCGTCATTCCTACCCCCTTCGCACCATGCGCCACCTCCTCAGCGTTGTTTGATTCTGTCCCGGAGCCTGCGCTGTTATGTTATCCCTTGGCCATGCGCAGTTAGCACTGCCCGTCTTCTGACATAATTTGTTGTCAGGCTGGCTGTGCCTGTGCAGACACGCTGCCCGAGATCCCACCTCGCAGTGTCGTCTAATGTAATCACATTGCGGGCCTGGGATCCATGGGCATGCGCAGTGCATATCTTCGCCTCTCACTCCCCTCTTTCCGGCTTCTTCAGACTGTGCGGCGTCACGGCTGTGGCATGCTATTAGGGATCAGCTGAAGGCACACAGTCTGAAGAAGGCAGAGGGAGATGAGTGAGAGCCTGAGGTGAAGATATGCACTGTGCATGCCCATGGATCCCAGGCCCGCAGTGTGATTAAATCAGAAGAGACTACGAGGCGGGATCTTGGGCAGCGTGACCGCATAGGCGCAGGCAGCCTGACAACAAATGATATCAGAAGATGAGCAGCACTAAGTATGCATGGCCAAGGGATAACATAACAGCACAGGCTATGGGACAGATTCAAACAACGCTGAGGAGGCGGCGCACGGCACCAAGGGGGTAGGAATGACGGCTGTGCTGCGTCCCATTACGAAGGAAAGTCCCACCTCCGGGACGGATTCACGGTATGAGGGGACACATTTTATGAGTTCTGCATGTGCATGGAGCTAAACTAAAAGAGCTACCTTTTCCTTGTGCAGCATTACTGCTGCACAAGGTGGCACTTTCAGGAACAAACACCTGGGGGGGACAGGTTCCCTTAAATTTCAGTAGTTGTGTCAACGTGGCGGTCACAGGACACATTGCCGGCTACATAGCTGGGGATCAGCTGACTTACTGAAACCCAATAACACTGGGTCATGTGTTTTGACTGTGCATTCGGCACTTCTGAGCATCAACTGGTGGTGTTGGAGCCCAGGGAATACAGTTAAGGTGGTAGAAACATGAACGCAACAGGAGACCTGGATACTGTAGCCAACCAATTATTTAATCTGGAAGAGGAGTGGCAAATTCCTGCGAGATCGAGGCCTTGTTCATTTTCAGAAAAGTAAGCCAGTCAACGTTATCGAAGGGTAGTTGCATGCGACGGTCTGTTAGTACACCACGTGCGGCACTAAAGACGCGTTCCGATAATACACTAGCAGCAGGGCAAGCCAGCACCTCCAATGCATACTGGCTTAGCTCTGGCCATGTATCCAGCTTAGAGACCCAAAATTTGAAGGGGGAAGAGCCATCTGGGAGTACAGTAAGAGGGCAAGACATGTAGTCTGTCACCATCTGATGGAAACGTTGCCTCCTGCTGACTGGAGCCATCTGTGATGGTGTACACATGTCTGGCGGGCACACAAAACTGTGCCACAGTTGGGCCATACTGGTCTTGCCTTGTGCTGAGGCACTGCTTCTGCTCCCTCTTTGTGCAGAGCTTCCTCCACTGCCTCGACGCACTGAGCTGCTTTGTAAAGCACTAGCAGCACTGCTCTCAGTTGGACTGGAGAAGATGATGGAATTCACCAGTGTGTCTTGGTACTCCCGCACTCTACACTCCCGGTACAACGGTGTTATGAGGCTTTGTACGTTGTCCCGGTCACGATGATCTAGGAGGGTGTACACCCAATAATCAGCCGTGTTAAGAATGTGGGCGATGCGGTGGTCATATCTCAGGTACTGCAGCATGTAATCAACCATGTGCTGCAGACTGCCAACTGGCCAAGAAACGCTGTCCCCTGCTTGAGGCGTGATCTCTGCCTGCTCTGCATCACCCCACCCTCGCTCTACACACTGACTATTGGAGAATTGTGTAACTCCCTCCTCTGGACCGAAGTCTTCCTCCTCCACTGACTCCTCCTCATCCTCCTCACAAAGTGTCCCCTGCCTATGCCTTTGTGAGGAACCACGTAGCGCTGACGGTCCAGAAGCTGATGGAATTGGTGACTCCTCATCCTCCACCTCTTCCACAACATCATCCCTTAGCGCTTGCAGTGTTTGTTGAAGCAGGCAGATAAGGGGGACAGTCATGCTGGCTAGTGCATCATCTGCACTCGCCATCTGCGTGGAATTATCGAAGGAACGCAAAACCTGGCAGACGTCCTTCATAGTGGTCCACTCAGTGGTTGTGAAGTCTGAACAGCGCGGAGTGCGATTTCTTTGCGTCTGATGCAGCTGGTACTCCATTACTGCTGGCTGCTGCTCACACAACCGCTCCAACATATGTAACGTGGAATTCCACCTGGTGGGTAGGCCACATATGATGCGATGTTCCGGATGGCGGAATCGGCGCTGCAGAGCTGCAATGCGCAATCTTGCCATGCTGGAACGCCGCAAGTGAGCACACTCTAGGCGGACCTTGTGCAGCAGTGCATCAATATCCGAATAGTCCCTCAAAAAACTCTGCACGACCAAGTTGAGCACATGTGCCAGACATGGGATGTGAGTGAGGTTGCCTAGGCCCAGAGCTGCCACCAGATTTCGGCCATTGTCACACACT
The DNA here is from genome assembly GCF_051348905.1 of Ranitomeya variabilis. Lineage (NCBI taxonomy): Eukaryota > Metazoa > Chordata > Amphibia > Anura > Dendrobatidae > Ranitomeya > Ranitomeya variabilis. The sequence goes on from NC_135237.1 coordinate 291,662,562, forward strand.
ACCATGCCAGGCTGGAGATTCACTGGCTCAAACCACACACGCTCTCCTGCTTGATGGCATTCCAGAGCTCCTGCGCTGTGTGGCTTCGATTCCCTAAAGAAATTAATTTCAAGACGGCCTGTTAACGTTTGGCCACAGCTGTGCTCATGTCGGTCGTAACAGGTAAACGTTCACGGGTCCATGTGGAGGTGGACTGTCATGGCTCCTGCAGCGATGATTCTGAGGAACTTGTGTATGAGGAGGAGTCAATGCATACAGACTGGATTCCTGCAATCCTTGGAGATGGCAGAACACGTCCTGTGCCACTCGCACGATCTGTACCCAGCTCAACAACATTAACCCAATGGGCAGTGAGGGAAAGGTATCGCCCCTGTCCATGGTGACTGGTCCATGCATCGGTGGTGAGGTGGACCTTACTACTGAAGGCATTCAGTAGTGCGTGTTTTATGTGTCCCTCCATATGCTTGTGCAAGGCAGGGACGGTTTGCCTGCTGAAATAAAAGCGGCTGGGCACATTGTATTGTGGGACTGCCAATGCCTTCAAGTTACAGAAGCTGTCAGTCTCCACCAGCCTGAATGACAGCATTTCAAGGTACAGTAGTTTTGCAATGCCAGCATTCAGAGCCTGTGCTCGGTGGTGGTTTGCCGAGAATGGCAGCCTTTTCTCCCATGCCTGTGCTACCAATGGCTGTAGACTGGGCTGGGAGTGTGAGGATGACTGGGAACGTGGTGCTGTGGGTGGAATTACACGGGGTCTCTGGACAACAGTGCCAGAGGTTCTTCCATGGCGATCCTACGAGAAAGCCAAACCAGCTGTGTGTGAGCTGGAGGAAGAGGCAACAACACGAGCTGAAGAGGTGGTAGGTGCCGCTGTTGGTTGGCCTAGGTCTTCAGTGTGTTTTTTTAACTCCACCGCGTGCTTGGTCCACTGTTGTGAATTCTGCTCTTGGGTTCCCTTCGGTGGTTGTTGGTAGTAATGCAGTTGTCCCTGGGTTGCAATCCTGGGCAGGTGTCCCTGCTGATTGCAGCTCTGACTGGGATATTTAGGTGTGCAGGATTCATTAGCCCTTGCCAGTTGTCCATTGTTCTTGGAGGCTTTGCATCTCTGTCTGGTTCCTCCAGCCCTGCTGCCAAATCAGCAAAGATAAGTGTCTGGTTTTGTTTCTACAGCACACATGCTGTGTGCTTTACAATTCAGTACTATTCAATGTTTTTTCTTGTCCAGCTTAGACTGTGTTTGGATATTTCAGTCTAGTTGGATTCTCAGGAGATGCAGATTTACATTCCATGTCTTTAGTTAGATGGAGGAATTTTTGTATTATCTGCTGTGGATATTTTTAGGGTTTTAATACTGACCGCTTAGTATTCTGTCCTATCCTTTCCTATTTAGCTAGCGTGGCCTCTTTTGCTAAATCCTGATTTCTGCCTGCGTGTGTCTCTCCTCTAATACTCACAGTCAATATTTGTGGGGGGCTGCCTATCCTTTGGGGTTCTGCTCTGAGGCAAGATAGAATTCCCATTTCCATCTACTGTATAGGGGTATTTAGTCCTCTGGCTGTGTCGAGGTGTCTAGGATGTGTTAGGTACACCCCACGGCTACTTCTAGTTGCGGTGACAGTTTAGGGTTTGCGGTCAGTACAGGTTCCACCTACTCCTGAGAATAGTCTCATGCGGCTCCAAGGTCACCGGATCATAACAGTACAACTGGCCAACAATGAGTTAAATGCATCTCAGAAGAAGGGAAGAAAGAGCCATTTTTTTCTGTAGCCTGCTTTGTCTTTTCTTCCCTCTTTTTCTCTGGGTGGCTGAGGAGTCTTGTGCTAGCATGGATGTTCAGGGATTAGCTTCTCGTGTAGACCAGCTTGCTGCTAGAGTACAGGGTATTTCTGATTATATTGTTCAGACTCCAGTTTTAGAGCCTAAGATTCCTACTCCTGATTTGTTTTTTGGGGACAGGTCCAAATTTTTGAGTTTTAAAAACAACTGTAAACTGTTTATTGCTCTGAGACCTCGATCCTCTGGTGATTCCATTCAGCGGGTTAAAATTGTCATCTCCCTGCTGTGTGGTGATCCTCAGGATTGGGCATTTTCCCTGGAATCTGGGAATCCGGCCTTGCTTAATGTAGACGCCTTTTTTCAGGCTTTAGGATTATTATATGATGAACCAAATTCTGTGGATCAAGCGGAGAAGACCTTGTTGGTCCTGTCTCAGGGTCAAGAAGCGGCAGAATTGTATTGTCAGAAATTTAGAAAATGGTCTGTGTTGACTAAATGGAATGATGATGCTTTGGCGGAAAATTCCAGAAAGGGTCTTTCTGAATCCGTTAAAGATGTTATGGTGGGGTTCCCCACGCCTTTCGGTCTGAGTCATTCTATGTCTCTGGCCATTCAGATTGATCGGCATTTGCGGGAGCGCAGAACTGTGCGCGCTGTGGCGTTGTCCTCAGAGCAGATGCCTGAGTCAATGCAGTGTGATAGGATTCTGTCTAGAATGGAACAACAGGGATTCAGACGTCAGAATAGGTTGTGTTTTTATGGTGGCGATGCTTCTCATGTCATTTCAGTCTGCCCTAGGCGTACAAAGAGGATCGATAGTTCATTTACCATCAGTACTGTACAACCTAAATTTTTATTATCTGTGTCCTTGATCTGCTCATTATCATCATTTTCTGTCATGGCGTTTGTGGATTCAGGCGCCGCCTTGAACTTAATGGACTTTGAGTTTGCCAGGCATTGTGGTTTTCCCTTGCAGTCTTTGCAGAACCCTATTCCTTTAAGGGGCATTGATGCTACACCTTTGGCTAAAAATAAGCCCCAGTTCTGGACACAGGTGACCATGTGCATGGCGCCAGCCCATCAGGAAGATTGTCGATTTCTGGTGTTGCATAATTTACATGATGCTATCGTGCTGGGTTTTTCGTGGTTGCAGGCACATAATCCTGTGTTGGATTGGAAGTCTATGTCTGTGACTAGTTGGGGATGTCAGGGGGTTCATAATGATGTTCCTTTGATGTCAATCTCCTCTTCTTCCACTTCTTAAATTCCAGAGTTTTTGTCTGATTTTCAGGATGTATTCGATGAGCCCAAGTCCAGTTCCCTTCCACCGCATAGGGACTGTGATTGTGTGATTGACTTGATTCCAGGCTGTAAGTTTCCTAAGGGCCGACTGTTCAACCTGTCTGTGCCTGAACATACCGCCATGCGGAGTTATGTTAAGGAGTCTTTGGAGAAAGGACATATTCGGCCATCTTGTTCACCGTTGGGAGCAGGATTTTTTTTGTTGCTAAGAAGGATGGCTCCTTGAGACCCTGTATTGATTATCGCCCCTTGAATAAGATCACGGTCAAGTTTCAATACCCTTTACCTCTGCTTTCCGATTTGTTTGCTAGGATTAAGGGGGCTAGTTGGTGTACTAAGATTGTCCTTCGGGGGGCATATAATCTTGTTCGTATTAAGCAGGGTGATGAATGGAAAACTGCGTTTAATACGCCCGAAGGCCATTTTGAATACCTTGTGATGCCATTCGGGCTCTCTAATGCTCCATCTGTTTTTCAGTCCTTCATGCACGATATCTTCCAGACTTATCTTGATAAATTCATGATTGTATAATTGGATGACATTTTATTTTTTTCTGATGATTGGGAGTCTCATGTGAAACAGGTCAGGATGGAATTTCAGATCCTTTGTGATAATACTTTGTTTGTGAAGGGGTCTAAGTGTCTCTTTGGAGTGCAGAAGGTTTCTTTTTTGGGCTTTATTTTTTCTCCCTCATCTATAGAGATGGATCCGGTTAAGGTTCAGGCCATTCATGATTGGATTCAACCCACATCTGTGAAGAGCCTTCAGAAATTTTGGGGCTTTGCTAATTTTTATCGCCGTTTCATTGCTAACTTCTCCAGTGTGGTTAAACCCTTGACTGATTTGACGAAGAAAGGTGCTGATGTGACAAATTGGTCCTCTGCGGCTGTCTCTGCCTTTCAGGAGCTTAAATGCCGATTTACTTCTGCCCCGGTGTTGCGTCAACCAGATGTTTCTCTTCCGTTTCAGGTTGAGGTTGACGCTTCTGAGATTGGGGCAGGGGCCGTTTTGTCTCAGAGGGATCCTGTTGGTTCCTTGATGAAACCGTGTGCCTTCTTTTCCTGTAAGTTTTCGCCCGCTGAACGCAATTATGATGTCGGCAATCGGGAGTTGTTGGCTATGAAGTGGGCGTTTGAGGAGTGGCGACATTGGCTCGAGGGAGCTAAGCACCGTATTGTGGTCTTGACCGATCATAAAAATCTGATTTACCTCGAGTCTGCCAGGCGGCTGAATCCTAGACAGGCTCGATGGTCCTTGTTTTTTTCCCGTTTTGATTTCGTGGTCTCGTATCTTCCGGGTTCTAAGAATATTAAGACTGATGCCCTCTCTAGGAGTTTTTTGCCTGATTCTCCTGAGGTCCTTGAACCGGTCGGCATTCTGAAAGAAGGGGTGGTCCTTTCTGCCATTTCCCCTGATTTACGATGGGTTCTTCAGGAATTTCAGGCTGACAAACCTGACCGCTGTCCAGTGGAGAAACTGTTTGTTCCTGATAGATGGACTAGTAGAGTGATTTCTGAGGTTCATTGTTCTGTGTTGGCTGGCCATCCTGGTATTTTTGGTACCAGAGATTTGGTTGGTAGGTCCTTTTGGTGGCCTTCTTTGTCACGTGATGTGCGTTCTTTTGTGCAGTCCTGTGGGACTTGTGCGCGGGCCAAGCCTTGTTGTTCCCGTGCTAGTGGGTTGCTTTTGCCTTTGCCGGTCCCTGAGAGGCCCTGGACGCATATTTCTATGGCTTTTATTTCTGATCTTCCGGTTTCCCAGAAGATGTCTGTCATCTGGGTTGTTTGTGACCGGTTCTCTAAGATGGTCCATTTGGTGCCTTTGCCTAAATTGCCTTCCTCTTCTGATTTGGTTCCGTTGTTTTTTAAGCATGTGGTTCGTTTGCATGGTATTCCGGAGAATATTGTGTCCGACAGAGGGTCCCAGTTTGTTTCTCGGTTTTGGCGGGCCTTTTGTGCTAAGCTGGGCATTGATTTGTCTTTTTCTTCCGCATTTCATCCTCAGACAAATGGCCAGACCGAGCGAACTAATCAGACTTTAGAAACTTATCTGAGATGCTTTGTGTCTGCTGATCAGGATGATTGGGTGCCTTTCTTGCCATTGGCCGAGTTTGCCCTTAATAATCGGGCTAGTTCGGCTACTTTGGTTTCGCCCTTTTTTTATAATTTTGTTTTTCATCCTCGTTTTTCTTTGGGGCAGGTTGAGCCTTCTGACTGTCCTGGTGTGGATTCTGTGGTTGACAGGTTGCAGCAGATTTGGGCTCATGTGGTGGACAATTTGGTATTGTCTCAGGAGGAGGCTCAACGTTTTGCTAACCGTCGTTGGTGTGTTGGTTCCCGGCTTCGGGTTGGGGATCTGGTCTGGTTGTCTTCCCATCATGTTCCTATGAAGGTTTCTTCCCCTAAGTTTAAGCCTTGCTTTATTGGTCCTTATAGGATTTCTGAGATTATTAATCCGGTGTCTTTTCGATTGGCCCTTCCGGCTTCTTTAGCTATCCATAATGTCTTCCATAGATCTTCTTTGCGGAAATATGTGGTGCCCGTTGTTCCTTCTGTTGATCCTCCGGCCCCTGTGTTGGTTGATGGGGAGTTGGAGTATGTGGTTGAGAAGATTTTGGATTCTCGCTTTTCGAGGCGGAGGCTTCCGTACCTTGTTAAATGGAAGGGTTATGGCCAGGAGGATAATTCTTGGGTTTTTGCCTCTGATGTCCATGCTGCTGATTTGGTCCGTGCCTTTCATCTGGCTCGTCCTGATCGGCCTGGGGACTCTGGTGAGGGTTCGTTGACCCCTCTTCAAGGGGGGGTACTGTTGTGAATTCTGGTCTTGGGTTCCCTCCGGTGGTTGTTGGTAGTAATGCAGTTGTCCCTGGGTTGCAATCCTGGGCAGGTGTCCCTGCTGATTGCAGCTTTGACTGGGATATTTAGGTGTGCAGGATTCATTAGCCCTTGCCAGTTGTCCATTGTTCTTGGAGGCTTTGCATCTCTGTCTGGTTCCTCCAGCCCTGCTGCCAAATCAGCAAAGATAAGTGTCTGGTTTTGTTTCTACAGCACACATGCTGTGTGCTTTACAATTCAGTACTATTCAATGTTTTTTCTTGTCCAGCTTAGACTGTGTTTGGATATTTCAGCCTAGTTGGATTCTCAGGAGATGCAGATTTACATTCCATGTCTTTAGTTAGATGGTGGAATTTTTGTATTGTCTGCTGTGGATATTTTTAGGGTTTTAATACTGACCGCTTAGTATTCTGTCCTATCCTTTCCTATTTAGCTAGCGTGGCCTCTTTTGCTAAATCCTGATTTCTGCCTGCGTGTGTCTCTCCTCTAATACTCACAGTCAATATTTGTGGGGGGCTGCCTATCCTTTGGGGGTCTGCTCTGAGGCAAGATAGAATTCCCATTTCCTTCTATAGGGGTATTTAGTCCTCCGGCTGTGTCAAGGTGTCTAGGATGTGTTAGGTACACCCCACGGCTACTTCTAGTTGTGGTGACAGTTTAGGGTTTGCGGTCAGTACAGGTTCCACCTACTCCTGAGAAAGTCTCATGCGGCTCCAAGGTCACCAGATCATAACAGTCCACACATGTTTCCACATATTTGTGGTATTGAGGTTGCTGATATTTTTCCCTCTTTTGACTTTCTGATGACCCACCTTGCATTTGACAAAGCAAATGTCATGTGCAACTGTATCAAAAAAGGACCAGGCACTTCAAGTCTTGGGAGTGCCTGTTTTGGCTTTTGGAAGAGGCGTGCTCCTAACGTTTGCCGAAGTGGAAGCTACAGGAACCACAGTCTTCCCCCTCCCTCTCCCTCTTTGGCCCGTTCGGGGAATCTCTTCCTCAGAGCTGCTCCCACCACCTTCCTGTACTTCACGCCATGATGGGTCAAGGACCTCATCATCTACACTACCCTCTGCCACCAACTGCTTCTCCTGGGTAGTCTCAGCAGCACAGTACACACCAGAAAGTGGCAACTGAGTGTCATCATCAGATGCGTACTGCGGTGTGGTGACCGGAGGCACTGGCCCACCCGTTTTTTCAGAGTCAGAGAGACAAAGCTGTTGGGCATCACTGCATACTGCCTCTTCTTCCATTTCTCCAATACTGCTTGGCTTGTTCCCTGTTTCCAAGCCAAGAGATTCAGAGAACAGAAGTAGAGATGGCTCCTGTCCTGGGCTCTCTGACTGCCTGGGCAATTTGGCAGGTGGTGAAGAAACAGATGGCTGCTCTCCAGTGCTCTGTGCCCGAGAGGATGTAGCACTAATTGAAGTCGATGCATTAGCTGCCATCCATCCGACAATGGCTTCAATTTGTTCTTCATGCAGCAGTGGTGTATGGCGATCTCCTACAAAGCTGTGCAAGAAGGACTATTCCCTGCTGAAACTGGGTAATGATGAGTCACTGGTGCCCGCAGCAGGCACAGAATCCCCACGTCTTCTCCCTACTCTGCACCCACACCCACGTGCCTTACTCCCTGCCTTCTTCATCTTGGTTGACTGAAAAAGATAAGCAGAAAAGTACTAAGGGCTTAGTGTGCTTATTCCTGAACAGCTCCTAACAGGTATAAGAAACACTAATTTTCTAAAGTGTGGACTAGACTTTAATATGAGCTAATGTGGCCTACACAACTGTAAAGTGGTGTGTTTGGTGAACTTTATTATTTTTTTTTTTTTCAGAACTGACTACAGAGTGAGCTGCACTCACATGCAGACCGTGCAGACAGCCGTGAACGGCGCTGCAAGGCCAAAACAAGCTCCTCTATGTAATCCTATATAGTGTTTTTCCACAATCTACCAGGATACGGAGGGAAAGCCACTAATAGGATAAATTAGAAAAAATGTGCAGCAGGCTGCACTAATTGAGAAACAGACAATGGAACGGTATGAGGCACTGACTCACCCTGAGCTGACTACAACCGGCTGTGGCTGCGGACAGACTACAGAGCGATGTGCACTCACACAGAGACAGTGCAGACAACCATAAACGGCGCTGCAAGGCCAAAAAAAGCTGCTCTATTTAATCCTATGTAGTGTTTTTCCACAATTTAGCTGGATACGGATGAAAAGCCACTAATAGGAAATATTTGAAAAAATGTGCAGCAGGCTGCACTAATTGCAAAAAAGGACAATGGATTGAACAGTATGAGGCAGTGACGCACCCTGAGCCAACTACAAGCGGTTGTGGCTGTGGACAGACTACAGAGCGATGTGCACCCACACAGAGACCGTGCAGACAGCTGTAAATGGCGCTGCAAGGCCAAAAAAACCTCCTCTATGTAATCCTATGTAGTGTTTTTCCACAATTTTCCTGGATACAGATGGAAAGCCACTAATAGGAAATATTTGAAAAAATGTGCAGCAGGCTGCACTAATTGCAAAAAAGGACAATGGATAGAACAGTATGAGGCAGTGACGTACTCTGAGCTGACTACAACCGGCTGTGGCTGTGGACAGACTACAGAGTGAGCTGCACTCACACACAGAGAGACCTTGCAGACAGCTGTGAACAGCGCTAAATAGTATACAGCGCTGCAAGGCAAAAGCAAGGATCTCACACAGCGGTTGCTAAATTAGCCCTGGTAAAGCACAATGAAGCAAATCGCTATCTCTAAACTGGCCCTCAGTCAGAACACAGCATCCTGTCCCTAACTGAATTCACAGCAGAGTGAGCCCTAAATGGTGGCAGCGACTTTTATAGTGCATCATGACATCTTTTCAGCAGCCAATCACAGCCATGCCAGTACTTACATGCCCACCATGCAGAACAGGATGTGCCCACACTTCTATTCATTCCTCATTGGCTGAATTCGGGCACTTTGAATTGTGGGAACTTCCGATTCCAGTATCCGATATACGGAAAATATTGGAACTCGGTATCGGAATTCCGATACCGCAAATATCGGCCGATATCCGATACTTGCGGTATCAGAATGCTCAACACTAATAATGGCCCTTTATGAATATTAATGCCGCCTGATGGCCCTCTAAAAATAGGGTTTGTGACTTTAAGAGTCCCTCCTTCAGAAATGAAGCAAGATGTGTCTCCTTATGTGCCACACACCACATGGCCAGCTAGGGTTGTTAAATGTTACAATGACATTTCCCAGTGAATGCATTTGTATTGTTGAAAGCAATGTTAAAGTTGAAAAATGAATCAAAAACGCTGAGTGTGAACATAGCAAAAGTGGTGGAGGAATATTTCAGTCTTTGGTTAATTATTTTGCCTTATAGACAAGTCATTGTGCTGGAAAGGATGTACCTTAACATATATACCAGCAAAATCCATTTTGATTTCATTTTTGTATGTTTTTTGGTGCACCTGTAAAAATGGCATGAAACTCTGACAACATTGCTTACAACTGGGACCTAGGAGACAGAAATGCTTCCAGGGTCGATTCCCATGATGTTCCCATGTCATTTGAGTAGTATTTCAGACATTTTTAGACCTTAAAAGAACCCCCGGGGGGATCGCGGTAAAATACTCGGGTTTCCCATAGACGTACATTGGGCTCTTTGCTCGGGTCGAGTACTGGAGTATTCCAATTTGCTTGACCCGAGCATTTTAGTGCTCGCCCATCACTATCCCTGACCTGTGTTTCTGTCCTCCGTTTTGGTATCGCTTAGCTTGCTTTGGTTTTCTGACCTCCTGGCTTGTTTCTGACTACCTCTTCGGTTTCTCCCCCCATGCTTTTGTCTGGTCCTTACCCGTTTGCTTGCTTCTGACCCTGTGTTTGCTTAGACCTCAGATATTACATTTTTCCGCTCGTTGCTGACTTGGGTAGTTTGGCAATTCTGCTGCCACCTTTTGGTTGCCCTGCTGCTGCATTGCAGCTCTGCCCTATTGTCATCTGGTGGAGCTTGCACAGACCTGCATTGCAGCTGCATGACAGGCATATTTTGTACCGTTGGCAGTACTACCTAACACTGAAACCTTATCCAAGTTATTTATTGAGCATATTGTGCGATTGCATGGTGTGCCTCTGTATTTGGTGTGTGATAGAGGGGCACAATTTGTGTCCAAGTTCTGGAGGGCTTTCTGTTAGAGACTGGGTGTTGATTTGACCTTCTACTTGGCTACCATTCTGAAACCAATGGACAGATGGAGAGAACCGACCAGTTACTTGAACAAATTTTGTGGTGTCTAGCTACGTCTTGGCAAGCTGATTGGTGCTTCGCACTGCCGGTGGCTGAATTCACATTCAATAATTGGGTTAATCAGTCCACTGGTCTTTTCTGTAATTACTGTTTTCACCCCCATTTTGGTGAATTTTCCAGGCTGGATTGGGGGAGTCCAGGGGCTGATTCGGCTGATCAATGGTTGGAGGAGGTATGGAGTGAGGTTCAGAAGAAGATTGGGGTGGCTCAGGGCAAACAGAAAAATGTTGCTGATAAGCGACTATCTGTGGGACCTATACTAAAAAATACTTGGCACTCAGAAGAATGTTTTGCAAGTTGATTATTCCATTTATTTGTACACCCAGTTTAGAAAATGAACGTTTTCGGTCCAAACATCAGACCTTCATCAGAAATGTCTTTTTTAACAAACTGAAATACAAGTAGATAATATAAAGCAATGAATGTCAATCTACAATGAGACATAATATACATGGTGCACAACATAAAGGACAATGGAATTGTTGTGATATTATTTCCAGACCATATCCATCATGTGACAGACCGAGTGCATGCAACCAAGGCGGCTGGAGAAGATCCGGGTTAGTGGTCCGTGAGTAGTCAGAGCTTTCAATTATTGAGAGCTGGATGACAGGAGATAAACATGATCGTATAGCTGTACGTGCAAATAAGGAAAAGAAACAACGGCACACTTAGTGGAAGGTTGTGGCTTATGACGGTAAGTCCCGACAGTGGACTAACATAGTGGTGAAGGTCCATGTTGTCTCAAAAGGATACTAGGTGAAGCATAAATCCGGGTACTGGTACAACGTACTGTGCTCTACAGCATGCTAGTGATAGCCTATAAAGCAAGTGTGATAACATATACAGATTAGCACTGGTGATGGTGTCTATGCTGTCAGAGGCATGAGTCATAATATAAATACTGTACGTGACATGCTTAGAGACTAAGTAGGTGGTCTAAGGCACATTGAGGCGAACAGCAAGGAGATACCAAGCGAGTGAAAATGCAGGATAAAAACGTTGAAAATAGAATGTATATGTCTTTTCTGGAGCCAAGTGGTGGTCCCGCTTGTGATGTGAATGATATAAATGCTACACCGTAGTGTACAACAGTGTAAGGAAGTTATGAGAACAAGAACCATGTTACCTGGTAGATATAACGTGGAAGGGTATATCAAGGCCTAGATAGGCCAGAGCTGGGTGGCCCGGGATAAGGCAGGGAGGCTAACAGCCTGGAATATATGAGGGAACAATTATATGATAACCCCAAAATGAAACCACTGACGCTCTACAGGTTTAAATGAAGGAGTAGTTACCAGGTTGCTGGACGATGCCTGGATAGGTGCTGCTGTGAGAAAAAGCGCCGGTCCACTGCTACTTAGCAGTGGACCGGCGCTTTTTCTCACAGCAGCACCTATCCAGGCATCGTCCAGCAACCTGGTAACTACTCCTTCATTTAAACCTGTAGAGCGTCAGTGGTTTCATTTTGGGGTTATCATATAATTGTTCCCTCATATATTCCAGGCTGTTAGCCTCCCTGCCTTATCCCGGGCCACCCAGCTCTGGCCTATCTAGGCCTTGATATACCCTTCCACGTTATATCTACCAGGTAACATGGTTCTTGTTCTCATAACTTCCTTACACTGTTGTACACTACGGTGTAGCATTTATATCATTCACATCACAAGCGGGACCACCACTTGGCTCCAGAAAAGACATATACATTCTATTTTCATCGTTTTTATCCTGCATTTTCACTCGCTTGGTATCTCCTTGCTGTTCGCCTCAATGTGCCTTAGACCACCTACTTAGTCTCTAAGCATGTCACGTACAGTACTTATATTATGACTCATGCCTCTGACAGCATAGACACCATCACCAGTGCTAATCTGTATATGTTATCACACTTGCTTTATAGGCTATCACTAGCATGCTGTAGAGCACAGTACGTCGTACCAGTACCCGGATTTATGCTTCACCTAGTATCCTTTTGAGACAACATGGACCTTCACCACTATGTTAGTCCACTGTCGGGACTTACCGTCATAAGCCACAACCTTCCACTAAGTGTGCCGTTGTTTCTTTTCCTTATTTGCACGTACAGCTATACGATCATGTTTATCTCCTGTCATCCAGCTCTCAATAATTGAAAGCTCTGACTACTCACGGACCACTAACCCGGATCTTCTCCAGCCGCCTTGGTTGCATGCACTCGGTCTGTCACATGATGGATATGGTCTGGAAATAATATCACAACAATTCCATTGTCCTTTATGTTGTGCACCATGTATATTATGTCTCATTGTAGATTGACATTCATTGCTTTATATTATCTACTTGTATTTCAGTTTGTTAAAAAAGACATTTCTGATGAAGGTCTGATGTTTGGACCGAAAACGTTCATTTTCTAAACTGGGTGTACAAATAAATGGAATAATCAACTTGCAAAACATTCTTCTGAGTGCCAAGTATTTTTGAGTATTGGATTGAGGGGCTGGAAACCCGACTTGAGCACCACACAGGAACCTTGAGTGCCGTGCATATTTTTCATTATCTGTGGGACCTAATTTGCTGGTGGGAGACCAGGTGTGGTTGTCTACCAGGAACGTACATCGGAAGATTCCTTCTGTTAAGCTGGGTCCTAAGTTTATTGGTCCTAATGAGGTCATTGAGGTTGTCAACCCAGTTGCCTTCCATTTACACTTACCTCCGTCACTTTGGATCCCCAATGTATTCCAAAAGTCCCTTCTTAGGGTATGTGCACACGTTGCGGATCCTCTGCGGATCCACAGCGTTTTGCAGTGCAGGTCTGCCCTTGCAGACTTGTTACTATAGCTGCAGCATGACATAAATATTATTTACTATAAATGCAGAAAATGTCCCCTTGCCCCGTCACAGGCCTAGATGCAAAACAATCATTAGCGAGATCTGTTCCATCATATATTTTTATACTGTAATAAACTCACCTCTAAGCTTTCATTTTTCCAAATTGTATAACCCCAATTTTGATAACCTATCTTGGTAATGCAGTTTGCCCATTCCCTTAACCCCTTCCCGACCTGTGACACAGCATATGCATCATGAAAGTCGGTGCCGATCCGACCTGTGACGCATATGCTGTGTCACAGAATGAATGCATCCCTGCAAATCGGGTGAAAGGGTTAACTCCAATTTCACCCGATCTGCAGGGACAGGGGGAGTGGTACTTCAGTTCAGGGGGGTGGCTTCACCCCCCCATGGCTATGATCGCTCTGATTGGCTGTTTCACTTTCAACAGCCAATCAGAGCGATTTGTAATATTTCACCTATGAAAACTGGAGAAATATTACAATCCAGCCATGGCCGATGCTGCAATATCATCGGCCATGGCTGGAAACCCTGATCTGCCCCTCCCACCACCACTGATCTCCTCCCCAGCCCTCCGTCCTGTGCTCTGCTCCCCTCTGTCTGCCTGTCCGCTCCCCCGTCCTCCTGTCCACTCCCCCGTGCTCCGATCCCACCCCCCGTGCTCCGATCCCCCCGTGCTCTGATCCCTCATGCTCCGATCCTCCCTCACACTTACTGAGCCTCCCAGTGTCCATCCGTCTGCTTCATGGGCACCGCCATCTTCCAAAATGGCAGGCGCATGCACAGTGCACACGCCGAATCTGCCGGTCGATTCGTTCCAGGTACATTTTGATCACTGTGATAAAACCTATAACAGTGATCAAAATAAAAAAATAGTAAATGAACCCCCCCTTTATCACCCCCATAGGTAGGGACAATAATAAAATAAAGAAAATATATTTACATTTATTTTTCCACTAGGGTTAGGGTTAGAACTAGGGTTAGGGTTAGGGCTAGGCTAAGGGTTAGAATTAGGGTTAGGGTTAGAATTAGGCAATGTGCACACGGTGTGGATTTGGCTGCGTATCCACAGCGGATTGGCCACTGCGGATTCGTAGCAGTTTTTCATCACGTTTACTGTACCATGTAAACCTATGGAAAACCAAATCCGCTGTGTCCATGGTGCGGAAAATACAGTGCGGCAATGCTGCATTATATTTTCCACAGCATGTCAATTCTTTGTGCAGATTCCGCAGCGTTTTACACCTGTTCCTCAATAGGAATCCGCAGGTGAAATCCGCACAAAAAACACTGGAAATCCGCAGTAAATCCGCAGGTAAACTGCAGTGAATTTTATCTGCAGATTTTTCAAAAATGGTGCGGAAAAATCTCACATGAATCCGCAATGTGAGCACATAACCTTAGGGTTAGGGTTGGAACTAGGGCTAGTGTTGGAATTAGGGTTCAGACTAGGCTTGTGGTTAGGGTTATGGTAAGGGGTGTGTTGGGGTTAGGGTTGTGGTTAGGGTTGGGATTAGGATTAGGGTTAGGATTGGGATTAGGGGTGTGTCGGGGTTAGGGATGTGATTAGGGTTATGGCTAGAGTTGGGATTAGGGTTCGGGGTGTGTTGGGGATAGTGTTGAGTTAGAATTGAGGGGTTCCCACTGTTTAGGCACATCAGGGGTCTCCAAACGCAACATGGCACCACCATTGATTCCAGCCAATCTTGCTTTCAAAAAGTCAAATGGTGCTCCCTCCCTTCCGAGCCCTGACTATTGAAGTCCAATTTCTCCTGTTACCCTTGCGAAAATAAAAAATTGCTTGCTAAAACATAATTTTTGAGGAAAGAAAAATGATTTTTTATTTTCATGGCTCTGCGTTATAAACTTCTGTGAAGCACTTGGGGGTTCAAAGTGCTCACCACACATCTAGATAAATTCCTTGGGCAGTCTAGTTTCCAAAATGGGGTCACTTCTGGGGTGTTTCTACTGTTTAGGCACATCAGGGGCTCTGCAAATGCAACGTGATGCACGCAGACCATTCCATCAAAGTCTGCATTCCAAAACATCACTACTTCCCTTCCGAGCCCCCACGTGTTCCCAAACAGTGGTTCACCCCCATATATGGGGTATCTGCATACTCAGGACAAACTGGACAACAACTTTTGGAAGCAAAAAAAAGGGGAGAAGCCAGCACTGCTTATGGTCAGAACGCAATACAAAAGGTGCACATGCACATACTGAATTCTAACTGTATTTCAAATGAGACATTTAGCAAATAATTGATCAATTCTTTGAGCTACCCCGCCACTTCACGGCAATCTCATAATGGGGCAGTCCTACTCTACGTATTTTATTAACATTGTGCCATTACGGCCTCCTAAATGTATAAAGAGTATTAAAAGAAAGACACCATTACATTACTATAACATGCAAACTGTACCTGGAGCATTTTCAGAATCACTCCC
Organism: Ranitomeya variabilis; assembly: GCF_051348905.1. Lineage (NCBI taxonomy): Eukaryota > Metazoa > Chordata > Amphibia > Anura > Dendrobatidae > Ranitomeya > Ranitomeya variabilis. The sequence goes on from NC_135237.1 coordinate 291,678,063, forward strand.
TTGGTGCCAGGAAGGGCAAGCGCAGGTAAAGGCCGATCAGGTCCTGTGCGGACATTTCAGATCTGGCTTCCACACTGCCAAACCAGCACCAAAGTTAAAGGGTGAGACAGGCTGAGACACAGGTGCACAAGTAACTGTTTGCTAAATGTCTCATTTTGAAATACAGTTAGAAATTAGTATGTGCACTTGCACCTTATGTATTGCATTCTGACCATAAGCAGTGCTGGCTTCTCCCCTCTTTTGCTTTTACATTGGTATGTGGCTGACCACCACTGTTGTCGCGCACGCTGGGTTATGTACGCCATTCTTTCTGTGTTCACTGTGATTGATAGGCTGCTGTACACACACACAGCAGCCCTGCCCTGCCCTAGGCTCTGTTTAACTGTGCACCTGTGTCTCAGCCTGTCTCACCCTTTATCCGTGGTGCTGGTTGGGCAGTGTGGGGGTTAAACCTGAAATGTCTATAGCTGGACCTGGTCAACCTTTATCTGCACTTGCCCTTTCTGGCACCATGGGAGTGATTCAGAAATGCTTCAGGTACAGCTTGCATTTAATGTGGTCTTCCTTTTTAGGAGGTCTTTATGGCACACCAAATATAAAAAACATAGAGTAGGACTGCCCCATTATGAGAATGCCGTGATGTGGCGGGGAAGCTCAAAGAATTGATCAATTGTTTGCTAAATGTCTCATTTTGAAATACAGTGAGAAATTAGTATGTGCATGTGCACCTTATGTATTGCATTCTGACCATAAGCAGTGCTGGCTTCTCCCCTCTTTTGCTTTTACATTGGTATGTGGCTGACCACCACTGTTGCCACACATGCTGGGTTATGTACGCCATTCTTTCTGTGTTCACTGTGATTGATAGGCTGCTGTACACACACAGCAGCCCTGCCCTGCCCTAGGCTCTGTTTAATTGTGCACCTGTGTCTCAGCCTGTCTCACCCTTTATCTGTGGTGCTGCTTGGGCAGTGTGGGGGTTAAACCTGAAATGTCTATGGCTGGACCTGGTCAACCTTTATCTGCACTTGCCCTTTCTGGCACTATGGAAGTGATTCAGGAATGCTTCAGGTACAGCTTGCATTTAATGTGGTCTTGCTTTTTAGGAGGCCTTTATGGCACAGCAAATATAAAAAATGTAGAGTACTACATTGTAGAGTACTACATACTACAGTATAGACCACTATGAGAATGCCGTGACGTGGCGGGGTAGCTCAAAGATTTGATCAATTGTTTGCTAAATGTCTCATTTTGAAATACAGTTAGAAATTAGTATATGCATGTGCACCTTATGTATTGCGTTCTGACCATAAGCAGTGCTGGCTTCTCCCCTCTTTTGCTTTAACAACTTTTGGAGTCCAATTTCTCCTGTTACTCTTGTGAAAATAAAAAATTGAGGGCTAAATATAATTTTTGAGGAAAGAAAAATGATTTTTTATTTTCATGACTCTGCGTTATAAACGTCTGTGAAGCACTTGGGGGTTTAAAGTGGTCACCGCACATCTACATTAGTTCCATGGGAGGTCTAGTTTCCAAAATGGGGTCACTTGTGGGGGAGCTCCAATGTTTAGGCACACAGGGGCTCTCCAAACGCGACATGGTGTCCGCTAACGATCGGAGCTAATTTTTTATTCAAAAAGTCAAATGGCGCTCCTTCCCTTCCGATCCCTGCCGTGTGCCCAAACAGTGGTTTACCCCCACATGTGAGGTATCAGTGTACTCAGGAAAAATTGCCCAATAAACTTCAGGATCCATTTTATCCTGTTGCCCATGTGGAAATGAACAAATTGATGCTAAAATACATTTTTTGTGAAAAAAAATATACTTTTTCATTTTTACGGATCAATTTGTGAAGCACCTGGGGATTCATAGTGCTCACTATGCATCGAGATAAGCTCCTTGGGGGATCTAGTTTCCAAAATGTGGTCACTTGTGGGGGAGCTCCAATGTTTAGGCACACAGGGGCTCTCCAAACCCGACATGGTGTCCGCTAAAGATTGGAGCCAATTTTTCATTGAAAAAGTCAGCTGGCGCTCCTTCCCTTCCGAGCCCTGTCGTGCACCCAAACAGTGGTCCCCCCCATATGGGGTATTAGCGTACTCAGGACAAATTGTACAATAACTTTTGAGGTCTAGTTTCTCTTTTTACTCTTGGGAAAATTAAAAAAATGTTGCTAGAAGATCATTTTTGTGACTAAAAAGTTAAATGTTCATTTTTTTCCTTCCATGTTGCTTCTGCTGCTGGGAAGCACCTGAAGGGTTAATAAACTTTTTGAATGTGGTTTTGAGCACCTTGAGGGGTGCAGTTTTTAGAATGGTGTCACTTTTGGGTATTTTCAGCCATATAGACCCCTCAAACTGACTTCTAAAGTGAGGTGGTCCCTAAAAAAAATGGTTTTGTAAATTTCGTTGTAAAAATTAGAAATAGCTGGTCAAATTTTAACCCTTATAACTTCCTAGCAAAAAAAAATTTTGTTTACAAAATTGTGCTGATCTAAAGTAGACATGTGGGTAATGTTATTTAGTAACTATTTTGTGTCACATAACTCTCGTTTAACAGAATAAAAATTCAAAATTTGAAAATTGCGAAATTTTCAAAATTTTTGCCAAATTTCAATTTTTTTCACAAATAAACGCAAAAATTATTGACCTAAATTTACCACTAACATGAAGCCCAATATGCCACAAAGAAACAGTCTCAGAACCGCTGGGATCCGTTGAACCGTTCCTGAGTTATTATCTCATAAAGGGACACTGGTCATAATTGCAAAAAACGGCCAGGTCATTAAGGTCAAAATAGGCTGGGTCATGAAGGGGTTAATCACCTTGCTTGCTCTTCTCTGCACCTGCTGTGTTGTTTTTATACACCAGAGACCAACGTTTTACACAGTTTGCTTAGTGTGGACGCACTAGTGATTTGCATAGAGACAAAACTATGTTCTTGTTAAAGTTGACTGAACAGAGGAATATTCGTTCAGTATGCATAACAGGATGTGGTTCTGATCTGATGTCTGTCTCCAGCTGATGTTCTTCACATTACCCATCCTACTACATGTCCTCTGAAATCTAGGATGGGCTGCACAATGATATATGACAGTTGGTATCTTTAAAATCCTAAAAGAGTGCACTAGATAAACAATTATTTTTTGTTAAATAAAGGTATTAAGAAAAATATTTAATACATATATGTGTAATATTTATTTTATTAACGTATTTGAATACATTTCTTGAAGAGCCCCTCTAAGTTAACATTCATCATGCAATATTTGTTTTAACAATATACAGTCTAGGAAAGAAAATCTTAATGCAATTGCTTTCTTTTCACATAGTATCAGTTTATACTTAACCTATTGTGAAAGTATGGACTAATAGTACCCATTGGCATACAATCTTTAATGATGAATACCCTGATCTATCAGCAGTATATGTAACAAAGATGGCATTTTAAAGTGTAACCTTTTTGCAATTTTCTCCACTTAATGCATTTTAAGCATATCGGTAAGTTTACATCAAATGTGTTTCACTAGTAAAGTGCCTACTTGCACCTTGCAGCCTTTAAAAATAGTTCTTCCAAGCATATAATTTAGTATGTGAGTGACATTAAAGAAATACTTTCTAAGGCAGTTCATTAGCATGGCTATAAACCTTTGTAATTATTTTTTATTGGAACAAAATGTCATCCTCTTATATGCTAGTAAGAAGTAACAAGAGAATTGAAACTAAGGCATAAAAGAAAGAAGTTAGAAAAACACATTTTTACCTCTAACATTATTTCATCAGACTCCACTTTTCATATCAATTTATTCCACAATCTTTGTGTTGTTAGGATAAAACAAATTATAATTGTCCCTTGTTTCTCTAATGTTTCTAAAACATCTAACTGAAGCTAATTGTTCTATTTTTAAGCCCAATTTACAAGGCTATTTATTTAATGTAGGTAAGAAAATACTATTGAAATTGCTTTCTTTTCATATAGTATCAATTTAAACTAAACCTATTGTGAAAATATGGATTAATAGAACCCATTGGCATACACTCTTTAGTGACAAAAATCCTGATCTATCAGCCAAATTTCAAAACTTTTCTGTTCCTCATCATCTCTGTTGTTTGCAAGCAAATCATTTCTACTTATAAAGATGCATCAAAGGAATTTTTTTTAAAGGAGCTATCTGAAGTTCAAAAGTGGGAAGCTTTGGTATTATTTTATTTCCCATTTGTGCCCTAATTATTCTGCTTTTCCGATTTTAAAGTCTTCTAGTGATATGGGCTAGAAATGAGAAGATCTGACAGAATTCAAATTTGCCAAATAGCAGTTACTATCCGTAAATTGAATATTCTCTAGTATGCTCTGGGGAGTCTTCAGATCCCTGAATATAAAAAACAAAAAGTAGAAAAAAAGCTCATTCTCACTGCTCACCTCCCAGACTGCCCCTGCTGTCTGGTTCTTCACCCTCTGTCACACTGCATCTTTGACCAAGTTCATTTGGCTGGAATTTAAGTCCATGAGTAAGCCATGTAAGGTCAGAAGTCCCAGCCTAGAGTGAACACCAAACTGAGACTTCTGTCTGCAAGCCCCGGGGATCACTGCACACGTGTAAGTCCCAGCCCTAAGTTAATACTGGATGCAACTTGAGTGTGTGCTATCCATAAACGATATAAAGTAAATAAATAGATATGAGATGAAGCCTCAGCCAGCTCACCAATTCGCTTCACAGGTGCATGGAACCCGTCCTGACCCAACGTGTCTTCAATCCAATATGTGAAAAAAGTTAGTAGTTCCAGCTCCTTTTAAAATTTCCAATTCTTTATTTTTCCATTAAAAATGCAAAGTCCTTGTGCAAAGTGGATGTAGTTACAGTGGATACAGAAAAACAAGCAACGCGTTTCGATCTAATATGATCTTTTTCACAGCTTGAACTCATCCTCATCTGTGAGTCTTTATATATGGCATTACTTCTGTTCTGCTCTTGCTATTACACGAGATTAAAAAGAAACTGCAGTAGAACAGAGGACAGAAACAGAGAATTCCAGAGAATTAGAAAAATTAATAGCAAGAACTACTGGAACTACTAACTTTTTCACATATTGGATATCCATAAACGATCTGTTGTGGACAGGGACAGCAAAAACACCTTAAAAATGTCATGTGCATATATCCATTAAATTATTCATTATTATTTTTATTATTATTATTATTACTCATTTTGTGCAAGTTGTCATATTCAGTATAGCTGTTCACATGTTCTGCTCTCAGAATTGTGTGAGATTTTGCTAGAAACCAATTAACACCATCTCTCTGCAACCTTCCCATTGCAGATTTCCTTGACTATTCGGAATACCTTCCGTGTGAAAACATTGACAGGTGATAATTTAGAAACCAGGGATCTCATTCTACCTCTCTGTCCAAATACTGAACCATACTAATGGAAAAAAATCACTTGTCAGCTCATTCTAAGGAAATGCTGAATTTGTATGTATAACGTCTGTGTACAGTTTCTTTCACCAAATCAATGCTAATAGAGTCTTCCTCAGCACTCTATTCAGATAGCTTTTAAATGTATATTTTCTTTTTACTGTGTCAGTTTTCATTTTTAGTATAGAAGAATAGGAGACAAAAAAGCGCATATAGGGTCTTATCCTCAGGACTGCTCTTAAAGAATTATGAGAGAACTGCTCACCTGATGGTGCAAAGTAAAGGCGTGTAATTTGTCAGCTGCTGCAGATCCACAGGTCGGCGCTCCGACCTCTTAGAGACGTTATAATAGATAAATGTGGATAAAATCTGCGCTGCTGTGACAAATAATGAATCCAGATATAGTTGTAAGGTGTTCAGGTGGTTTATTCAACGCGTTTCGAAGCTCATGGCTTCTTCTTCAGGAAGTTTCCACACAAAGATCTTTGTGTGGAAACTTCCTGAAGAAGAAGCCATGAGCTTCGAAACGCGTTGAATAAACCACCTGAACACCTTACAACTAGGGTTGAGCGAAACGGGTCGTTCATTTTCAAAAGTCGCCGACTTTTGGCTAAGTCGGCGTCTCATGAAACCCGATCTGACCCCTGTGCTTGTCGGCCATGCGGTACGCGACTTTCGCGCCAAAGTCGCGTTTCAATGACGCGAAAAGCGCCATTTCTCAGCCAATGAAGGTGAACGCAGAGTGTGGGCAGCGTGATGACATAGGTCCTGGTCCCCACCATCTTAGAGAAGGGCATTGCAGTGATTGGCTTGCTGTCTGCGGCGTCACAGGGGCTATAAAGGGGCGTTCCCGCCGACCGCCATCTTACTGCTGCTGATCTGAGCTTAGGGAGAGGTTGCTGCCGCTTCGTCAGAAGCAGGGAGAGCGTTAGGCAGGGTCCACTAACCACCAAACCGCTTGTGCTGTAGCGATTTCCACTGTCCAACACCACCTTCGGTGTGCAGGGACACTGGAAGCTACATTTTTTTTTTCTCTCAGCGCTGTAGCTCATTGGGCTGCCCTAGAAGGCTCCGTGATAGCTGTATTGCTGTGTGTACGCCACTGTGCAAACCAACTGCTTTTTTCAAAGCACATATCCTCTTGTTCCTTCCTTTCTGCACAGCTATCTTTTTTGTTTGTCCACAGTTTTTATTTAATTTGTGCATCAGTCCACTCCTATTGCTGCCTGCCATACCTGGCTTACATTACTGCAGGGAGATAGTAATTGTAGGACAGTCCCTGTTTTTTTTTTTTTTTGTGGAAGATTAAGATTGGCATTTCTGCTACAGTGCCATCCCTGTGTGTGCCATCTCTCACTGAGTGGGCCATAGAAAGCCTATTTTTTTTTTTTTCTTGATTTGTGTTCTAAAATCTACCTCAACACAAAAACACTACATCAATCAGTGGGAGAAAAATATTGGCCTCAGTCAGGGCTTGTGTGCCACTCCTGTGTGTGCCATCTCTCATTCAGTGGGCCATACAAAGCCTATTTATTTTTTTGTTTTTTTTAATATTATTGGGTTTCTAAAGTCTCCGTAAAAAAAAAAAAAATACATAAAAAAACAGTGGGAGAGTAATATTGCCCTTTCAGCTTGTGTGCCAGTCTTGACTCCTGGGTGTGCCACCTCTCTCTCTCTAATTGTGGGCCATAGAAAGCCTATTTATTTTTTTGCTTTTTTTAATATTATTTGGTTTCTAAAGTCTCCCTGAAAAAAAAAAATACATAAAAAAACAGTGGGAGAGTAATATTGCCCTTTCAGCTTGTGTGCCAGTCTTGACTCCTGGGTGTGCCACCTCTCTCTCTCTAATTGTGGGCCATAGAAAGCCTATTTATTTTTTTGCTTTGTTTAATATTATTTGGTTTCTAAAGTCTCCCTGAAAAAAAAAAAAAATAAAATAAAAAAACAGTGGGAGATTAATATTGCCCTTTCAGCTTGTGTGCCAGTCTTGACTCCTGGGTGTGCCACCTCTCTCTCTCTAATTGTGGGCCATAGAAAGCCTATTTATTTTTTTGCTTTGTTTAATATTATTTGGTTTCTAAAGTCTCCCTGAAAAAAAAAATACATAAAAAAACAGTGGGAGAGTAATATTGCCCTTTCAGCTTGTGTGCCAGTCTTGACTCCTGGGTGTGCCACCTCTCTCTCTCTAATTGTGGGCCATAGAAAGCCTATTTATTTTTTTGCTTTTTTTAATATTATTTGGTTTCTAAAGTCTCCCTGAAAAAAAAAATACATAAAAAAACAGTGGGAGAGTAATATTGCCCTTTCAGCTTGTGTGCCAGTCTTGACTCCTGGGTGTGCCACCTCTCTCTCTCTAATTGTGGGCCATAGAAAGCCTATTTATTTTTTTGCTTTTTTTAATATTATTTGGTTTCTAAAGTCTCTCTGAAAAAAAAAAATACATAAAAAAACAGTGGGAGAGTAATATTGCCCTTTCAGCTCGTGTGCCAGTCTTGACTCCTGGGTGTGCCACCTCTCTCTCTCTAATTGTGGGCCATAGAAAGCCTATTTATTTTTTTGCTTTTTTTAATATTATTTGGTTTCTAAAGTCTCCCTGAAAAAAAAAAATACATAAAAAAACAGTGGGAGAGTAATATTGCCCTTTCAGCTTGTGTGCCAGTCTTGACTCCTGGGTGTGCCACCTCTCTCTCTCTCTAATTGTGGGCCATAGAAAGCCTATTTATTTTTTTGCTTTGTTTAATATTATTTGGTTTCTAAAGTCTCCCTGAAAAAAAAAAATACATAAAAAAACAGTGGGAGAGTAATATTGCCCTTTCAGCTTGTGTGCCAGTCTTGACTCCTGGGTGTGCCACCTCTCTCTCTCTAATTGTGGGCCATAGAAAGCCTATTTATTTTTTTGCTTTTTTTAATATTATTTGGTTTCTAAAGTCTCCCTGAAAAAAAAATACATAAAAAAACAGTGGGAGAGTAATATTGCCCTTTCAGCTTGTGTGCCAGTCTTGACTCCTGGGTGTGCCACCTCTCTCTCTCTAATTGTGGGCCATAGAAAGCCTATTTATTTTTTTGCTTTGTTTAATATTATTTGGTTTCTAAAGTCTCCCTGAAAAAAAAAAAAAACATAAAAAAACAGTGGGAGATTAATATTGCCCTTTCCGCTTGTGTGCCAGTCTTGACTCCTGGGTGTGTCAACTCTCTCTCTCTAATTGTGGGCCATAGAAAGCCTATTTATTTTTTTGCTTTGTTTAATATTATTTGGTTTCTAAAGTCTCCCTGAAAAAAAAAATACATAAAAAAACAGTGGGAGAGTAATATTGCCCTTTCAGCTTGTGTGCCAGTCTTGACTCCTGGGTGTGCCACCTCTCTCTCTCTAATTGTGGGCCATAGAAAGCCTATTTATTTTTTTGCTTTTTTTAATATTATTTGGTTTCTAAAGTCTCCCTGAAAAAAAAAAATACATAAAAAAACAGTGGGAGAGTAATATTGCCCTTTCAGCTTGTGTGCCAGTCTTGACTCCTGGGTGTGCCACCTCTCTCTCTCTAATTGTGGGCCATAGAAAGCCTATTTATTTTTTTGCTTTTTTTAATATTATTTGGTTTCTAAAGTCTCCCTGAAAAAAAAAATACATAAAAAAACAGTGGGAGAGTAATATTGCCCTTTCAGCTTGTGTGCCAGTCTTGACTCCTGGGTGTGCCACCTCTCTCTCTCTAATTGTGGGCCATAGAAAGCCTATTTATTTTTTTGCTTTGTTTAATATTATTTGGTTTCTAAAGTCTCCCTGAAAAAAAAATACATAAAAAAACAGTGGGAGAGTAATATTGCCCTTTCAGCTTGTGTGCCAGTCTTGACTCCTGGGTGTGCCACCTCTCTCTCTCTAATTGTGGGCCATAGAAAGCCTATTTATTTTTTTGCTTTTTTGTAATATTATTTGGTTTCTAAAGTCTCCCTGAAAAAAAAAATACATAAAAAAACAGTGGGAGAGTAATATTGCCCTTTCAGCTTGTGTGCCAGTCTTGACTCCTGGGTGTGCCACCTCTCTCTCTCTAATTGTGGGCCATAGAAAGCCTATTTATTTTTTTGCTTTTTTTAATATTATTTGGTTTCTAAAGTCTCCCTGAAAAAAAAAATACATAAAAAAACAGTGGGAGAGTAATATTGCCCTTTCAGCTTGTGTGCCAGTCTTGACTCCTGGGTGTGCCACCTCTCTCTCTCTAATTGTGGGCCATAGAAAGCCTATTTATTTTTTTGCTTTTTTTAATATTATTTGGTTTCTAAAGTCTCCGTGAAAAAAAAAAATACATAAAAAAACAGTGGGAGAGTAATATTGCCCTTTCAGCTTGTGTGCCAGTCTTGACTCCTGGGTGTGCCACCTCTCTCTCTCTAATTGTGGGCCATATAAAGCCTATTTATTTTTTTGCTTTTTTTAATATTATTTGGTTTCTAAAGTCTCCCTGAAAAAAAAAATACATAAAAAAACAGTGGGAGAGTAATATTGCCCTTTCAGCTTGTGTGCCAGTCTTGACTCCTGGGTGTGCCACCTCTCTCTCTCTAATTGTGGGCCATAGAAAGCCTATTTATTTTTTTGCTTTTTTTAATATTATTTGGTTTCTAAAGTCTCCCTGAAAAAAAAAATACATGAAAAAACAGTGGGAGAGTAATATTGCCCTTTCAGCTTGTGTGCCAGTCTTGACTCCTGGGTGTGCCACCTCTCTCTCTCTAATTGTGGGCCATAGAAAGGCTATTTTATTTATTTATTTTTTTTATTAGTATTTGGTTTCTAAATTGTCCCTGAAAAAAACATTTTATCTTATTTGGTTTCTAAAGTCTCCCTGAGAAAAAAAAAAAAAATTAGGTGGGAGAATAATATTGACATTAGTGCTTGAGTGACAGTCCTGCGTGTGTGTCATCTCTGTGATTTTGTGCCACAGAAAACAGAGTGTGTAACATTGTGCCTGATTTTCCTTGTGGTCTCACCAACCTGTTAAGGGATATAGAAATCATACTGAAGTTATAGCTCACCGTGTAAGTTGTTTGACAGCAACAAATAAAGTTACTTTGGTTAATTTTTTAAAACAATGAGGAAGTCTGGTGCAAGAGGTCGTGGCCGTGGGCGTTCATTGTCAGCTGGTAATGATGGTAGTGGTAGTGGAGCATCAGGTGGTCGTGGGGATAAAAATATTCCACCTAAGTCTGGAGCTGTGGAGCCAGTTTCGTCGTCTGGCTACACAAGGCCTCGAACGCTCTCTTTTCTGGGAGTAGGAAAAACACTATTAAAGCCGGAGCAGCAACAGCAAGTTTTGGCTTACATTGCAGACTCAGCCTCTAGCTCTTTTGCCTCCTCTTCTGAAACTGGTAAATGTAAAAGCAGCGCGTCGCTTGTGGATGTTCACGGTCAGGGACAAGTCGCTTCCTTGTCCTCCTCAGCAAAAACTACAACAAGAGAGAAGGATGCAGCAGGCGACACAACGGGTCACTCCATGGAGCTCTTTACACATACCGTCCCTGGCTTAGAAAGTGAAACATTTAACAGGCCATGCCCATTACAAGTATATTCTGACATGGAGTGCACTGATGCACAGCCACAGCCAGAGTACTATGCTGCTCCTTTGACTCAGACCACCACATTGCCCTCTCAGGGTACAGATCCACAATCAGACCCTGATGAGACTATGTTGCCCCGCCACGAACGCTATACCACAGACCGACACAGTGACACAGACGAAGTTGCACACGAGCTCGAAGAGGAGGTAATAGATGACCCGGTTGTTGACCCCGATTGGCAGCCATTGAGGGAACAGGGTGCAAGCAGTAGTTCAGAAGCAGAGGTGGAGGAGGGGCCGCAGCAGGCATCAACATCGCAACAGGTTCCATCTGCCGGGCCCCTATCTGGCCCAAAACGCGTGTCAAAGCCAAAACCTGTTGGAGCACAGCGTTGCCATCCGGTTAAAGCTCAGTCTGCAATCCCTGAAAAGGGATCCGATGCTAGGAAGAGTGCAGTCTGGCATTTTTTTAAACAACATCCAATTGATCAGCGCAAAGTCATCTGTCAAAAATGTTCTACTAGCTTAAGCAGAGGTCAGAATCTGAAAAGTCTCAATACTAGTTGCATGCATAGACACTTAACCACCATGCATTTTCAAGCCTGGACTAACTACCAAACGTCCCTTAAGGTTGTAGCACCCTCGGCCAATGAAGCTAGTCATCAACGCAACATCCCTTCCGTCACTGTAAGGCCACCATTTTCCGCACCACCGGCAGTATCTGTGCAGGTTTCTTTGCCAGCCAAAAGCAGTCAGGGTCCGGGAATCACCAGTTTTGTAGGCGGAAATATTGCATCTAGGGCACCGGCGGAAACAATACCGTCTCCAACCGTCTCTCAGTCTGCCATGTCCACCGGCACACCCGCAAGTTCCACGATCTCCATCTCTCCAGTTCAGCTCACACTACATGAGACTCTGGTTAGAAAAAGGAAGTACTTATCCTCGCATCCGTGTACACAGGGTTTTAACGCCCACATAGCTAGACTAATCTCGTTAGAGATGATGCCCTACCAGTTAGTTGAAAGCGAAGCTTTCAAAGCCCTGATTGAGTACGCTGAACCCCGATACGAGCTACCCAGTCGACACTTTTTTTCCAGAAAAGCCATCCCAGCCCTGCACCAGCATGTTAAACAGCGCATCGTCCATGCACTCAGGCAATCTGTGAGTACAAAGGTGCACCTGACTACAGATGCATGGACCAGTAGGCATGGCCAGGGACGTTATGTGTCCATCACGGCACACTGGGTGAATGTGGTGGATGCAGGGTCCACAGGGGACATCAATTTCGGGACAGTTGTGCCTAGCCCACGGTCTAGGAAACAGTTGGCTGTAGGCGTTCGCACCCCCTCCTCCTCCTCCTCCTCGTCCTCCTGCAGAAGCTACAGCTCTTCCACAGACCGCAGTCGGCCAACCACTCCATCGGCAGATGACACTGTTGCACACCAGTTGTCCCATTATGGGCCAGCTACTGGCAAGCGTCAGCAGGCTGTATTGGCTATGAAGTGTTTGGGCGACAACAGACACACCGCGGAAGTTCTGTCCGAGTTCTTGCAACAAGAAACGCAGTCGTGGCTGGGCACAGTAGATCTTGAGGCAGGCAAGGTAGTTAGTGATAACGGAAGGAATTTCATGGCTGCCATCTCCCTTTCCCAACTGAAACACATTCCTTGCCTGGCTCACACCTTAAACCTGGTGGTGCAGTGCTTATTGAAAACTTATCCTGGGTTCTCCGACCTGCTCCTCAAAGTGCGTGGACTTTGCTCACATATCCGACGTTCGCCTGTACACGCCAGCCGTATGCAGACCTATCAGCGGTCTTTGAACCTTCCCCAGCATCGCCTAATCATAGACGTTGCAACAAGGTGGAACTCAACACTGCACATGCTTCAGAGACTGTGCCAACAGAGGCGGGCTGTTATGTTTTTGTGGGAGGATACACATACACGGGCAGGCAGTAGGATGGCAGACATGGAGTTGTCAGGTGTGCAGTGGTCGAAGATACAAGACATGTGTCAAGTCTTTCAGTGTTTTGAGGAATGCACACGGCTGGTTAGTGCAGACAACGCCATAATAAGCATGAGCATCCCCCTAATGCGTCTGCTGATGCAAAGTTTGACGCACATAAAGGAGCAGGCGTCTGCACCAGAGGAAGAGGAAAGCCTTGATGACAGTCAGCCATTGTCTGGTCAGGGCAGTGTACAGGACGAGGTAGCGGGCGAAGAGGAGGTGGAGGACGAGGAGGATGATGGGGATGAGTATATTTTTAATGTGGAACCTTTCCCGGGGGCACTGGAAATTGGTTGCGTGTCAAGGCCGGGTTCTGGTTTTTTGAGGGACACAAGTGACGTAGATTTGCCTGCAACTGCCCCTCACCCAATCACAACCGGAGATTTGACAACTGGAACTTTGGCCCACATGGCGGATTATGCCTTACGTATCCTAAAAAGGGACACACGCATAACGAAAATGATGAACGATGACGATTACTGGTTGGCCTGCCTCCTTGATCCACGCTATAAAGGCAAATTGCAAAATATTATGCCACATGAGAACTTGGAACTAATATTAGCAACCAAACAATCAACTCTTGTTGACCGTTTGCTTCAGGCATTCCCAGCACACAGCGCACGTGATCGTTCTCACACGAGCTCAAGGGGGCAACAGACTAGGAGTGATATTGGTGCACACATCAGAAGTGGCGTTGGACAGAGGGGTTTTCTGACCAGGTTGTGGAGTGATTTTGCTATGACCGCAGACAGGACAGGTACTGCTGCATCAATTGAAAGTGACAGGAGACAACATTTGTCCAGTATGGTTACTAACTATTTTTCATCCCTTATCGATGTTCTCCCTCAACCGTCATTCCCATTTGATTACTGGGCATCAAAATTAGACACCTGGCCAGAATTGGCAGAATATGCATTGCAGGAGCTTGCTTGCCCGGCAGCAAGTGTCCTATCAGAAAGAGTATTCAGTGCTGCAGGTTCAATATTAACCGAAAAAAGGACTCGTCTGGCTACCCAAAATGTTGACGATCTAACATTCATTAAAATGAACCACAACTGGATTTCGAAATCTTTTGCCCCACCTTGCCCGGCCGACACCTAGCTTTCCTATGAAAAGCTCTTGCCTGTGAATTACTTTTCTAATGTCTAATTTGCTGCAGCTGATTGTACAGCATACGACATGTTTACACCTCCCTAAATGGCCAAACTCCCCACACGGGGCCGTGGTATCACGACTTGGCGCAAGCACCCGTGAGACTGCTGTTTGTCTGAAGAGGTGGGTGTGCTCGCTTTTGGTTGACGGCATTGCTACTGGGTCCCTCATAGTACAATGTAGTGTCTCTGGCGGTGGTGGTGCGCACCCAACGTCAGACACACCGTTGTAACATGAGGGGCCCTGGGGCGGTCCCGCCGGCCTCAAGAGAGTTCCCCCCTCCCCCAGCTCAAACTGTTCTCTACCACGTGCAAAATTATGTCGCACAGCTCCACCAATCTTTAGTCTATTCGCTGACATCATTCAATGTCTGGCACTGACAATACAAATTTGTAGACATCTATGATGCAACTTAAAGTAGTCTGTGTCTGTGTCCTATATTGGCACCATTAAATAGTTACTGCCAAATTACTATGTCAGAAACTCAGCAGATGAGCCCACCCCTGTACCTAAGTATGCCACCTTTTTTTTTTTTTTGGTTGTTTTGCGAGACATTAACATCTATTTATATTTTGGGAGTACTGGGACAGACACTCCTTGCAATACTCCTCCACTGACCACCAAGCTGCCTGCCCGTGTATCCATGTAACCGATGTAAAACAGCCATGAGCCTATTGTTTGTTATTTTAGGCCCTTGATAGCCTGTCTGCGGTCCCTACTTTAAATACTCCTCCACTGACCACCAAGCTGCCTGCCCGTGTATCCATGTAACCGATGTAAAACTGCCATGAGCCTATTGTTTGTTATTTTAGGCCTTTGATAGCCTGTCTGCGGTCCCTACTTTAAATACTCCTCCACTGACCACCAAGCTGCCTGTGTATCCATGTAACCGATGTAAAACTGCCATGAGCCTATTGTTTGTTATTTTAGGCCTTTGATAGCCTGTCTGCGGTCCCTACTTTAAATACTCCTCCACTGACCACCAAGCTGCCTGTGTATCCATGTAACCGATGTAAAACTGCAGTATTTTGCTTATAAAAAAGAAAATACTGGAGAGATATCAAATGCAGACATTTTAACATTAAAAACAAAAACACATACAACAAAAAACTGGTACAGTACAAAAATTGGCCACCAGCTACAAAAACTTTCTCCTGCAAGTAGTTAACTGAAAGGTTTTTTTCCATTGAAAACACAGATATGGCATCCACCGAGTGTTGTCCTGTCGCGTCTTCTTTATATTATTGCCAAGAAGCTGCAACTGAATAAAGCTGAGCTTCTACCTTCTGCCTCTTATTAACTGCTTTTTTTTAAAAAAATTGTCCACCAGCTACAAAAACTTTCTCCTGCAAGTAGTTAACTGAAAGGTTTTTTTCCATTGAAAACACAGATATGGCATACACCGAGTGTTGTCCTGTCGCGTCTTCTTTATATTATTGCCAAGAAGCTGCAACTGAATAAAGCTGTGCTTCAACCTTCTGTTCCAAATTACCATTTTTAAAAATGCCATTGGCTGTTCCGGCCTACTAAAGGTGTCTGTCTGCCCCTGCCTGGTGTTGTCCTCAACTGAATAAAGCTGAGCTTCAACCTTCAGTTCCAAATTACCATTTTTAAAAATGCCATTGGCTGTTCCGGCCTACTAAAGGTGAATGTCTGCCCCTGCCTGGTGTTGTCCTCAACTGAATAAAGCTGAGCTTCAACCTTCAGTTCCAAATTACCATTTTTAAAAATGCAATTGGCTGTTCCGGCCTACTAAAGGTGTCTGTCTGCCCCTGCCTGGTGTTGTCCTCAGCTGAATAAAGCTGACCTTCAACCTTCAGTTCCAAATTACCATTTTTAAAAATGCAATTGGCTGTTCCGGCCTACTAAAGGTGAATGTCTGCCCCTGCCTGGTGTTGTCCTCAACTGAATAAAGCTGAGCTTCTACCTTCTGTTCCAAATTACCATTTTTAAAAATGCCATTGGCTGTTCCGGCCTACTAAAGGTGTCTGTCTGCCCCTGCCTGGTGTTGTCCTCAACTGAATAAAGCTGAGCTTCAACCTTCAGTTCCAAATTACCATTTTTAAAAATGCAATTGGCTGTTCCGGCCTACTAAAGGTGTCTGTCTGCCCCTGCCTGGTGTTGTCCTCAACTGAATAAAGCTGAGCTTCAACCTTCAGTTCCAAATTACCATTTTTAAAAATGCCATTGGCTGTTCCGGCCTACTAAAGGTGTCTGTCTGCCCCTGCCTGGTGTTGTCCTCAACTGAATAAAGCTGAGCTTCAACCTTCAGTTCCAAATTACCATTTTTAAAAATGCCATTGGCTGTTCCGGCCTACTAAAGGTGAATGTCTGCCCCTGCCTGGTGTTGTCCTCAACTGAATAAAGCTGAGCTTCAACCTTCAGTTCCAAATTACCATTTTTAAAAATGCAATTGGCTGTTCCGGCCTACTAAAGGTGTCTGTCTGCCCCTGCCTGGTGTTGTCCTCAACTGAATAAAGCTGACCTTCAACCTTCAGTTCCAAATTACCATTTTTAAAAATGCAATTGGCTGTTCCGGCCTACTAAAGGGGTCTGCCCCTGCCTGGTGTTGTCCTCAACTGAACAAAGCTGAGCTTCCACATTCTGGCTTTCGCCCTATACTATCAGATATTAAACTGCATTTGGCCTACTAGTGTGGTTAGGCCCTTGAAACAGTGTCTGCTGCTCTTGGGTTTGCTACTCCACTGAACAAAGCAATGCCGCCTGTTTAGTCCTGTTACCAATTTTGAACTGCATTTAGCCTACTTTATTCTTTGGCCCTATATCTGTTTCCTCCTCATCCTGCCCATTGCCCAGCCACTGCTAGATGAGTCTGCTGGTACATTGACCTAGACCACTACATTCCCCTTATACTCTACACAGCCAGAATCTGACCCTGCTGAAAGTAAGGTTCCCCTTCCCGCATGTTATACCACCTTACACAGGGACAGAGAGGAAGGTGCAGATGAAAGTGCAGGTTCCTTCATCAGGTGGGGGGGCATACTCGTTGGCGACGTCACTGGCACAGGGCCCCTCAGAGTACGCAAAAGTGTCGCTGCTGGTGGGAGGCGCCCCCGCCATGCAAACACACCGCTGTACTTTGAGGGGCCCTGTGCCAGTGCCAATGCGAACGAGTGGGCCCCCCCTGCTTGCTCAGGATCACAGCACTTGCAACGTTGAAATACTTACCTTTCCCTGCAACACCGCCGTGACGTAGTCCGCATTTCCTGGGCCCACGAAAAACTTGAGCCGGCCCTACTCCCCCCACAACTTTTGCCAAATGACCCCCAATTCCCTATGCCCAACTATTATTATAAAGTTAATTAAGATTGACAAGCTTCAGAAACAAGAATGGATGTTTTTGGCATTAAAATGGGCACTGTAGGTGTTTTCCTGGCCTCCACTCACTGCCGACTATGCTTCCCCATTGACTTGCATTGGGTTTCGTGTTTCGGTCGATCCCCGACTTTTAGCGATAATCGGCCGACTGCACTCGACTCGACTCTGGACAAAATCGGGTTTCACAAAACCCGACTCGATCTTAAAAAAATGAAAGTCGCTCAACTCTACTTACAACTATATCTGGATTCATTATTTGTCACAGCAGCGCAGATTTTATCCACATTTATCTATTATAAAGTTTTCATTTTTAGCACAAGGTTTAACAAATTAGGCAGCATATATTCTATATATTCTATTGAGGTTATTCACAGTGATATTGTCAACATTTTGGAGGATAAAATGTATATGATTTTACAGAAGTAAGCTGAAAATTGAAGGCATGACCTGCTTTTTTTCTATATCTATGACATGACAATGCAATATATCCTGACTAGGGATGACTTGAAAGTTTGGGGTCCGTACTGGACACCTAGTGTCCTGTACCAAACCCCAAACATGCACTTTTTACTGTACATCCATTTTCCTGTTCAGGTTCACCAGTCCAATAAAGCTTGTTGAAAGGCTGCAGTGCAGGAAATGAACATGTAGCGCAGCAAATCAAATTTTTTTTAGACTGTGAGCACTTCCAGAGCCATCACAGCCATGACAAACCATGGCAAACCACCAGTGTCTTGATAGAGAACTCCTTTGAGCTGGCTTTGGTGTGCTCATTTCACCTATGCTTCTCCCTTCTGCAAATCCCTTGTCTCCCAATTCCACAATGCATCCGCTTCAAGCTACTGACACTGACCTTCAAAGCCATCCATAATCTGTCTCCCTCAAATATCTCTGAACTTATTGTGATGCCCGGGAGACCGAAGTACCCAGCACTAGACCAATGAAGTCTGTCTCTTGATGGGGATGTCACGAATGGCTTGACCCAGTGCTGTGGTCTCAGGCAATGCACAGTGTAAGGGATATCGTGAAGGAACAGGCACTTACTTGATCAGCAGCAGATCCTCCCAGTAGTGATGATCCCGATCTTGAGTAGATGATTATTGTCCAAATGAAAGACTGAGGCGTTGAAACGTTAACTCAGTTTACTTCAACATGAAGGGATTTGCAATCAGTACTGTCACCGGAGTCTGTATGAGCACTCTGAATTACTCTGACCTTGTCAAGATTTCTATCTCTTATTATGCGCAGTTTCCATGTGGCCCTGCTGCTGTATGTGAACTGGCTGCTGACTCAATCTGTCCCTCCCGGGTCCTGGTTCGACGGGCAACCCGAGTTCTTTTTGTCAGTTTATCCCCTCTGGGAATACCGCTGAACTCTGTGTCTGTTGCTGCGCCTGACCCTAGTGAGGCTGATATCACCTCACATCTTTCCGGTTGCTGTATTATATATAATGAATATAGCCGCGGATCCGGTATCCGTCTCTGCGCCTATTCTGGGTAATAATTAATGCTACCCGGTTCTCACAATGTCCTTTCTCTCTATTCTCCTTCTCTTCAGGTCGATGGTCCTGACTTATCAACCGTCATAGGGTTGTTAGAAAATCAGTTGTATGACCTTTCACTCCTAGCTCCCTAGCCCAACTGCCAGTCCTTTTCTCAGACCAGAATAGATCAAGGGGAGTCTCTGGAGCTCCCCCTTCTGGCCGGAGATGGTAGTGCAGTCTTGCTATTTTAGTATTTGTATTTGGTGTCAATAACTATTTTTGTGGCAAATACCCCTAGGGGCGCCACATTATCTTCCTCCTCAACATTTTTTAAATGATCTAGATAAGGGAACTGAAAGTAAAGTAATCAATGTTGAACATGAGGCAAAGCTGGGAGGGATAGCAAACACTAGAGAAGACAGAGAAAGGATTCAGAAGGATCTAGATCAGCTTGAACAATGAGCAGCGACTAATAGAATATTTGATGGAGAAATGTAAGATTCTACATCTGGGCAAGACAAATTAAAATTACATCTACAGAATGGGAATAAAATGGGGAATAAAACTAAGCAACAGCACGTGTGAAAAAGGCTTTGGTATATTAATAGATCACAGACGCACATGAGTCAACAGTGTGATGCAGCAGCAAAAAATGAGCAAAAACACCATTCTAGGATGTATTAAGAGATGCATAGAGTCAATATCACATGAAGTAATTATCTCCCTCTACTCCTCCTTGGTCAGGCCTCATCTGGAATACTGTGTCCAGTTCTGGACACCACATTTTAAAAAAATACATTAAAAACTGGAGCAAGTTCAGAAAAGAGCTACCAGGATGGTGAGCGGACTGCACAGTATGTCCTACAAGGAACAATTAAAGGATCTGGGAGTGTATAGCTTTAAAAAAGAGGCTTAGAGGAAACTTAATAGCTGTCTACAAATATCTGAAGGAATGTCACATCATCAAGGGATCATCCTTATTTTCATTTGCACATGCAAAAACATGAGAAGCAATGAAATAAAACTGAAAAGGAGACGAGACAGATTCAATATTAGAAAAATCTTTTTGACAGTGAGTGTGATCAATGAGTAGAATAGTCTGCCACAAGAGGTTATGACTTCTTCAATAGAATTCTACAAACAAAGGCTGGACAGACATCTGTCTGAGATTGTTTATTGAAACCTATGCTGCATTGAGCAGGGGGTTGGACACGATGACCCTTGAGGTACCTTCAAACTCTAACATTCTATGATTCTAGATTCTATGATTCTTCCTCCTGTGACACCACCTGATCCATCACAGCCTGAAGCATTTTTTCAAGGAAGCATAGAAGTGGTAAGATAATGCTCATGATGCCGTTATCAATAGAGATGAGCGAACCTTTAAAGATTCAGTTCACTTTGGATCGGTGAACATCCCGTTGTTCGCCAAATGGTTCGACGAACATACTTGAACCCCATTGACTTCAATGGGAGGCAGAACCAAGTGCATAGGCTACACCTTTAGGGGGAAAAAAGCTGCCAGAACAGCTAAAATTAGGGGCAGACACCAATAAAAGTGAATAGAGGGATCCCATGCTGTTATTTTTATTATCGAAATAAATAATTAACAAAGCTGGTGTGGGGTTACATCAATTTTAGACAACCAGCCATGCTAAAGCTAACAGCTGGGGGCTCGAATTTCCAGGCTGCCAGTGTGTCATGGATATTGCCCCCCAGCCTAAAAGTAATAGCCCACAGCCACTCCAGTAAAAGCACATCTATTAGGTGCGCAAAATCTGGTGCTTTGCCCAGCTCTTCCCACTTGCCCTGTGGTGTTGGCAAGTGCGGTTCAAATTTGTGTGGTTGATTTCACCTTTGTATTGTACTGTGACATCAGCTCACGAGTTATTAATGGAGAGGTGTCTATGAGGCCTCTTTCACACTTCTGTCTTTCTTTTTCCATCACAATGCGTCACTGTGAAAAAAACGGATCCAGCAAATGGTGCTGCTGGATCCATTTTTTTCTCATAGATTTGTATTAGCGAGGAATTGTGATGGATGGCCACACGTTTCATCCGTCATACCCTGGATCCGTCGTAAAATTGCTGTCCGTTGGGCAGAGACAACGCACAGAGGAACGTTTTTTGTGTACGTCGGAAAATCGCTCAGCGACGAATCCTGCGCTGTCCATCATTGGCTATAATGGAAGCCTATCGACGCAGGATCCATCGCACTGTGAAAAGCAGGAATACAGCGACAGATGCCATCTTTTCAAACTGAGCATGTGGGAAGAATTTCCTGTCAGAATTTCTCTCTCTCTTTTTACTATTGATGCTGCCTATGCAGCATCAGTAGTATAAAGATATAATGTTAAAAATAATAAAAAAAATAAATCGTGATATTCTTACCTTCCGGTGTCCCTCGTGGTCCCCGCAGCCTTCCCGATGTTAGCGCTTCCAGTGATGCATAGCAAAATGACCCTATGACGTAGTGGTCTCGCAAGACTGCTACGTCATCACAGGTCATTGTCTCGCTATGCATCACTGGGAATGGAGCATCGCGAGCATCGGCAAGGCTGTGGGGGCTGCGCGGGATGCCGGATGGTAAGAATATCACGATTTTTTATTTTTTAATTATTATTCAAATAGGTTGTGTTGTGTATGCGTTTCCGCAGCGAAAAACCACAGCGAAGACGCATACACAACGTGTGCACATAGCCTTCTAAGATGCACTGGAACCGTAAAAAAAACAGCTTCAGTGCATCCGTTTTTTACAATGAGCACAGGATCCGTCTTTTCAACATTTTGACGGATTGTGACTGATTGTAAAAACGGAAGTGTGAAAGAGGCCTAAGACACCTCTACATTACTAATCCTAAAGTCATATTGCAAATAAACACATAGCCAGAATAAAGTCCTGTAATTAAAAGAATGACGCAGACTCCTGTAATGAATCTAAATTAACCCAACTTTTACAACTTTTCCCATGGCACTCATGCTGATTTCAGTGAGTTGAACTGAGTTCATTGGCTGTGAACTGTCAGGATCTTTCTGATGGCACCGCCTTGCAACACTGATGAAAAATGCTGCCTTGCTGTGTGTTAGCTGATGGTGGGAATTTGTGCATCCTGCTGTTCAGGTGAGCAGGGAGTGGCTCCCTGCACATGACTGTGAGGAATGCATCACCTAATTATTACCCCTGGATTAGGGCTGGATTTATAAGGCCTACATCTAATCCAGTTCAGTGATGTTTATTCAGTTTCCTTGTGTAGGTGTATGGTGTGTGGTTCCTGGTTGAGCTCTGGTTGTTTCTCCATAGTTTCTAATGGTCATTAATGGGTCTTCTTTATTAGCTACTGCACTAGGGTTTCCCTTTTGGATTTCATTTGTATTTTTACGCTAGCATTCGATTTACCCTTGTACCTAACTCCACATTGTCCGTGTCACCAAATGCCAGCTGCCCTGTGACAGTAGCCTGGTAAAGGCTCTAAAAGTTCCCCTTCATGAGTGGGTGAAAAATATCCTAGCAGTGGTGACTTGCACAAAGTGTGTTTGTGACTGTGCTTTTGCTGGCCTGATGCGAGTTGCTACAGAGTAGCTATTCCTGTACATAACAGTATCCACTTCAAGATACTAACATTGACCTACAAAACCGTACATTATCTGCTTCCCCCATATATCTGTGAACTAATCTCTCGATATTTCTAACCATGTAATGTCTGGTCCTCCCAAGAACTCCTGCTCTCCGCCACAATCGTATGTTCCTCATTCAATCGCCTGCAAGACTTCTCCTGAGAATTCCCGATCCAGTCTTCACCCCCGCCCTCCTTGCCAGGTGGATGGCCCATGAAACCATAGACAGGAGAGTCATCAAAAAGCACAAGGGACTGCTGCATGACTTAGGTCTCAGACTACTTGCCTAATTTGCAAGGGGGGGAGGTAGAACACTGATGCCCATGGACCTCAGGTGCAAAATCTGCACTTTCAGCAGGGGACCGGGTGGGAGACATAGCAAAGGAACTGAAGGCACTCTCATCCAACCAATCTAAAACACCTCTAAGACAAGCCGTTCTCTTGTCTATGAAACATAGAACATCCTGTCATCTGTGTGCACCAGGGGAAGACATTTCATTTGGGCATGTAGCAAGTACAGATGGATCATGTCCTTTTTTTTCCCTGAAGCAGCTACACTACCACCAGCAACAACATGGCCACATTCACTATTTGATGCTCCCCTCATTGTTTTCAACCCCAAAAAATTGAAAAGTATTACATTGCCTGTATGCTAAGAGACAGTGACAAGCAGATTATTACACTGCCTGTTTTCAGAGTACCCCCTAAAATAATAGACACAAAACCAGTGTTAGCTTTCTCGTATACCTCTTCTACCTACACCTTCACCTCAACCTCCTCCTCCACCTTAAGTTCCTACTCCACTCCCACCTTCGCCTTCTTGTTCTATATTGTCATTTATTTATTTTTTTAATTCTATGTTCTATTAAGTCAGCTGCCTAACAAAAACAAAAAGCCCCACAAAAGCAGTGTTGTATATCCTCTCCCTGCCTCTTCCACGTACACCACCATGTCCACCTCCTACACTTGGACATATGACTCCTGGTTCAAGGTTATTACTTTTTCTTGTTTTGCATTCTGAGTTATTTATTAAAAGGGCAAATGTCCTGCTCTTACTCCAGTTAACTTCCTTTTGCGACACACTCGACCTGAATATGACTATTTTACAGCCATTTTAATGCACTGAAGTTCAGATCACCATTGACTCTATTGGGTTCGAGTCGGGGGTCAAGTTTGAGATGAAGTTCATACCTGAACCAATCTTTTTTACTGTATATTAACCCCTTACTGACATCAGGCATAATAGTACACTGATGTCGGTATCCCCCGCTTTGATGTGGGCTCCGGCGGTGAGCCCACATCTTTTCCTGGACATGTCAGCTGTTTTGAACAGCTGACATGTGCCTGCAATATCCAGAGGTGGATTTGCGATCCACCCGCAGCTATAAACTAGTTATATGCCTCTGTTATACTCTGACAGCAGCATTTAAATTGCGCTTCTTTCCATCAGGCCGTCAATGCGCGCATCGGGGACCCAGTCACATGATCGTGGGTCATCAGTTGGTTGGCATGAAAACCAGGGGTCTCCTTGAGACCACTATGATTGTCAATGCCAGATTGCTATAAGCACCACCCAGTGGTCATAGCAAGTCAGTCATTCAGCTACATTGAGGCGATCTGAACATCACCTCTATGTAGCTGAGCCAATCGAGTTGTGCCTGCTTCTAGTCTCCTATGGAGACTATGAAGCATGGCAAAAGTAAAAAAAAAATGTTTTTAAAAATATAAAAGAATAAAAAAATATAAAAGTTTAAATCACCCCCCTTTTGCCCCATTCAAAATAAAACAATAAAAAAACAAACCTGCATATATTTGGTATTGCCGCATTCAGAATTGCCCGATATATCAATACAAAAAAAGGATTAACCTGATCGCTAAGGCTACTTTCACACTAGCGTCGTTTGTAATACGTCACAATGCGTCCTTTATGAGAAAAAACGCATCCTTCAAAGTTGCCCGCAGGATGCATTTTTTACCCATAGACTTACATTAGCGATGCATGGCGACGTATGGCCATACGTCGCAACCTTCGTGCGACGGTTGCGTCGTGTTTTGGCGGACCGTCAGCACAAATAAATGTTACATGTAACGTTCTTTTGCGCGTCGTGTCCGCCATTTTCGACGGCGCATGTGCTGCCGAAACTCCGCCCCCTCCTCCCCGCACATTACAATGGGGCAGCGGAAGCATTGTAAAACTGCTTCCGCTGCCCACATCGGGCATTACTTTCACAACATGCGTCGGCACATCAGGCCGACGCATAGTGATGGCCCCATGCCGACGATAGTGAGAAAGAAACCTAAACAGCATAGCGATAAAAAAAGTCAAAACGACAGAATTACTTTTTTTGTTCGCCGCGACATTGCATTAAAATGCAATAATGGGCGGTCAAAAGAATGTATCTGCATCAAAATTGTATGATTAAAAACATCAGCTCGGTTTGAAAAAAATAAGCCCTCACCCAACCCGAGATCACGAAAAATGTAGACGCTATGGGTATCGGAAAATGGTGCTTTTTTTTCATTTAAAGCAAAGTTTGGAATTTTTTTCACCACTTAGATAAAAAGAAACCTAGAAATGTTTGGTGTCTATGAAGTCGTAATGACCTGGAGAATCATAATCACTGATCAGTTTTAGCATTTAGTGAACCTAGCAAAAAAGCCAATCAAAAAACAAGCATTTTTTTGCAATTTCACCTCACTTGGAATTTTGTTTCCCGTTTTCCAATACATGACATGGTAAAACCAATGGTGTCATTCAAACGTACAACTCGTCCCCCAAAAAATAAACCCTTACATGGCCATATTGATGGAAAAATTGTTTTTTGTTTTTCCAAAATCTTTATATTAAAATTATAATGCTATGTTCGTATGTTGTGTTTTTGATGCGTTTTTTTCTACAGGCAAAACCCACTCTCTTGATAGTGTGGCGGTATACAGAAGTAGAAAATACTAACACCATCTCTTTAAATGTTCAGTTGGTTTATTGTTACAGTCCATATGCATGTGGGTATCACCCCGCTCAGGGGCAATACAGGTTCAGGTTTACTTTAGGACACAAAACCACTGGAGAACCTCCCTCCAGTCTAGCTGAACCCCAACTGCCTCTTGAGCCCCATGATTTAAGCCTCATACCGTGTGACTTTCCCCCATTTGACTGCACACATGACTAAATTCATGACTGTGACATCACACAGCTCACAGCAGTGCTTGGCTTTGTAAGAGAAGATACAATGGACATTCTCCCACCCGCTCTATGAATGTCCACTAAAAATCAGCCATAATGTAACTTTAATTTTAACCTCCCAACACATAGTGTGCTGGAGGAAACTACTCTGGTTTCACATCACTGACTTCAAAATGCGCAGTGACACATATCTCCCCTCCAACACTACACCAGTGACTTTGTCACAGTAGTGAAGAAACAACACTAAAAAAGCAAGTTTTTCTTAGTCTGTGCTGTATTTTTTATGCATTTTTTCTAAATATGTTTTTGTCAGGGTACTTTTATCTCTTGTGCATCCTGATAAAGTTTAGTGCATAAAAAAATAATCTGACTCAACTTCATCATGTTTTGGCACCAAAAAGTAGCAAAACCTGATACTTCCATTTTTGCAGTGTTTTTCGCACTACCCATTGCTTTCAATGAATGAAAAATGCTGAAAAAAGTTGAAAAATGCTGAAAGAAGTAAAATGCTGCATTTTGCAAAAAAGCAGCTCTTTGACAAAGCAATCAGGGAAAATAATCCAAGTTGTGTGCATGAGATTTCTGAAATCTCCACAGACTATTGGTACTGTGAAGCACAGTTGAAAATTTGCATTAAAAAATGCTGCGAAAAAGGCAATGTGTTGGCATAGCCTTATTCTATGTAATTAGACTAGTAACCTGATTTTATTAGCTTTTATTTTCTTTAATCCTAATAATAACTTTTAATTTCTTATCAACATCTAGAATTCATGGGCTTAAACAACCTTTTCGCATAAAACATGAAAATTAAAATTGCTTCACATTTTATAGTTCTGGTACCAATTGTAAGTTTATACATTTGTGTTCACCAGGAAATGTATTTCAAGCTTTATCTCTGTATAGACTCCAGTCCAGTCTCCCGGTCACCTTTTTCAGATAGAAAGTTTGTAAAATTATATTGTCTCGTTAACCAGCCTTACTTTCTATTCTACTATCATACCATCATCAGACAATGAAGTTACCTTCTAAAATTACAAAAACAATGAACTCCAAGAAGGAGAATTTGGAATTGAGATTTTAAACTACAGATGTATCAAAAAGCCAATATAATAATAATAATGATCATAATAATAATAACAACTTTATACAGCGTCAGTAAATTCCACAGCACTTGACAATAAATCGGGGACATGTACAGGCAATAAAGGATTAATAGAGCAACACATTGTTCAACAGTTACAGGCAGAGTGAGGGCCCTGCTCACTAGGTTACAATCTATAAGAAAATAGGGGGGCACAGTAGGTATAATGTGCTTGTCATGTACGGTCCAGCCATCAATATAAAAAAAGGGGTTTCAAATAAGCTGCATGAGCCGGTCATCAAACAGTATCTGTCGCAGGTACCAAGTTCTATTGAGTGTATGAAGGATGTGCAGGCAGATGACTAGGTGGGACCAGCATCTGAGGAAAGTTTAGACAGGAGGAACAGGAAGAGTTAGATTTGTGAAGTCAGGTGGAAGAGTGAGGCCGGCCTCACACTAGCAAGTTTTACGGACGTAAGAGCGCAGAAATTACGTCCGTAAAACTTGCAAAATAAACGGCACAATTATTCTCAATGGGGCTGCTCCTATTAGCCGTATATTACGGTTCAGTATTATACGGCTTTCTACGGCCGTACAAAATCGCAGCATGCTGCGTTTGTCAGCGTATTGCGCAAAAAAATCGCTAATGAAAGTCTATGGGGGCGAGAAAAATACGGATTCCACACGGACCAGCAGTGTGACTTGCGAGAAATACGCAGCGCTGTTAGTGAAAAGTCGGTAATTCAATTGCCGGCTTTTCATTTCTCCTGCACAAACCCGACATGATATGAGACATGGTTTACATACAGTAAACCATCTCATATCCCCCTTTTTTTTGCATATTCCACACTACTAATGTTAGTAGTGTGTATGTGCAAAATTTCAGCGCTGTAGCTGCTGAAATAAAGGGTTAAATGGCGGAAAAAATTGGCATGGGCTCCCACGCAATTTTCTCCGCCAGAGTAGTAAAGCCAGTGACTGAGAGCAGATATTAATAGCCAGGAGAGGGTCCATGGTTATTGGCCCCCCGTGGCTAAAAACATCTGCCCCCAGCCACCCCAGAAAAGGCACATCTGGAAGATGCGCCTATTCTGGCACTTGGCCACTCTTCCCACTCCCTGTAGCGGTGGGCTATGGGGTAATGAAGGGTTAATGCCACCTTGCTATTGGAAGGTGACATTAAGCCAGATTAATAATGGAGAGGCGTCAATTATGACACCTATCCATTATTAATCCAATTGTTGGAAAGGGTTAAAAAACACACACACACATGATTTAAAAGTAGTTTAATGAAATAAACACAGCGGTTGTTGTAATAATTTATTGTTCTCTCAATCCATCAGGAACACCCTCGCTTGGAAAAATAATAAACGCACAAGATACATACCTTCTGGTGAACCGTCTCGTCCCACGAAGTAATCCATCTGAAGGGGTTAACTAATATTACAGGCACGAGCTGTGATAAACCACTCGCTGGTACCTGTAATCCCCGGGTGCTGAAAGGAAAGCAGGATCTGTACTTACATTGAGTCGCGGTGAGGCGCCCTCTGGTGGATGTTCTCATGAACTGCAGCCTGGGAACTTTTTCCCACGCTCCAGGTCATATGAGGACATCCACCAGGGGGCGCATCACCGCGACTGAAGGAAATGTAGGTCAATGACCTACATTTCATTCATTCGCCGGGGAATTACAAGCACGAGCACCGCTGCATTTAGCAGGGCTCCTGCCTGTAATATTAGTTAACCCCTTCAGATGGATTACTTCGTGGGACGAGACGGTTCAGCTGAGGGTATGTATCTTGTGCGTTTATTATTTTTCCAAGCGAGGGTGTTCCTGATGGATTGAGAGAACAATAAATTATTACAACAACCGCTGTGTTTATTTCATTAAACTACTTTTAAATCATGTGTGTGTGTGTTTTTTAACCCTTTCCAACAATTGGATTAATAATGGATAGGTGACATAATTGACGCCTCTCCATTATTAATCTGGCTTAATGTCACCTTCCAATAGCAAGGTGGCATTAACCCTTCATTACCCCATAGCCCACCGCTACAGGGAGTGGGAAGAGAGTGGCCAAGTGCCAGAATAGGCGCATCTTCCAGATGTGCCTTTTCTGGGGTGGCTGGGGGCAGATGTTTTTAGCCACGAGGGGCCAATAACCATGGACCCTCTCCTGGCTATTAATATCTGCCCTCAGTCACTGGCTTTACCATTCTGGCGGAGAAAATTGCGCGGGAGCCCACGCCAATTTTTTCCGCAATTTAACCCTTTATTTCAGCAGCTACAGTGCCGAAATTTTGCACATACACACTACTAACATTAGTAGTGTGGAATATGCAAAAAAAAAGGGGATATGAGATGGTTTACTGTATGTAAACCATGTCTCATATCCTGTCGGGTTTGTGCAGGAGAAATGAAAAGCCGGCAATTGAATTACCGGCTGTTCACAGATATCGCGCTGAATGAAATCTAAATACAGAATATATATATATATGTGTCTCAATGACATATATATATATATATACTGTATATATGTTTTCCCGAACATTTGAGCACATAAATCCATTAGATGTCGGTTTTGCAAGCCTGCGCGAAAATCTCGCAGTACGGATGCCATACGGATTACATACGGAGGATGCCATGCGCAAAATACGCTGACACACCCTGACTACGGATCAATATTTTGGGAACATTTCTCCGTATTACGGCCGTAGTACGGACGTATAATACGTGGCGTATTGTCTTACGCCAAGTGTGAGGCCGGCCTGATAGTTAGAGATCGGGGAGGCGATACTGTATATGGTGGTGTAGAACTGAGGAAAATTTTATGGATGAGAGAGATAAATTTATAGTGTACTGTGTAGTGAATCGGTAACCCATGCAATGACTGGCACAAGGTGGAAAAGAATCCAGTACTCCAAAATAAAGCAAGAAAATCTTCAACTTATTGTGTATTATCCAGACAATCCAGTGTTGTGTAAGTATGAGTGATGTTTTGGTCAAGAAGGGGCCCCTTGGACTCTCTTCTCGATTTTTACACATATCTGAACAGTATCTGACCAGAAAAACAGTTTGTTCTACATTACGATTACAACCAGTTCCATTTCCTCGATACATTATTAATCAGTTATGATACAGGAGAGCTAAACACGGATCTCTAGACCAAGGATACAGATATAAACATTCGCCTGCACTTCAGCAACTTTCACCCAACTTCTTCTAAAAAGCCTTTTCCCACCTCTCAGTTTATACATGTAAAAAGGATCATCTCAGGTTATTGAGTGGATGAGCACATGGGTGAAATGTACACTAAATTTAGAATGAGGGGCTACCTGGATAAAGTTCTTAAAAAATGCCTGATTCCACAAGTGAAAATATAATCAAACAATATGTAGATTGCATAGGTTTTTGTGCATATTAATCATCCTTTTTCTTACAAGATACATGGCTTCATACGTAACCACTGGGATATTGTACACAAGGGCTGTCCTTATGTTTCTGTATTCCATAATTCCTTCCTCCCATGCTTTTGTCGCTCCCCAAATCTAAGGAATAGACTTGTTAGAATGGATGCAAACCCCTAAACTAAAAGCACACAATTTTGTTCAGCACTACAAAAAAAACGTAACAAGGTTTTGAAGGGCGATACGGACACTACCCTTAGACAGGTGTAGGAATACCCATGTGAATTCTCATTTGTAGCTTATGGGATTAAATGCCCTTGTGTCCTACTACAAATTGTCAAAACAACTCAGTCTGTGAGAGAATCGTATCTCTCAGCACAAATCATCCATTAGATGTGAAAGATTAAATCTCCCATTACCATTTCAGTTTCATAAAATAAGCCAGAAACTAAGGCAACTTCAGTTTCAGATCTTGGAACAGATCCCACCACACAGAAGAGGTGGTAGCCGAGCTCAGCAACTCAGAAAGAGAGAAGCATTCTGGATCTTCAGCTTGCAAACATTAGAACCTAAGTGTCTGAATATGGAATTAGATGTCGAGAGCTTTTAATTTTAAATTGGCATGTTGTTCTTTATATCCACAGCAACACACATCCCCTGAGACCCCATTTTATGGGTAATATTTTGGCACAATTTGTGTCCCTCTTGTGTTTCCCTTCTTTTTTCTTTTTCTTTATTTTAATTTTTTAATTTTTATTTAATTTGTTCATGTTTTTTATTTTTTATATTTTAATTGTATTTTTAATTTAATTTATTTTTATTTAATTTTTATTTTATAAATTTTTTATTTTCCCTCCTTTTTTCATTACATTATGTTAATATTTATTTTTAATTTTATTTTTTATGTTGTCTTCCCCCTTTTTCTCTTGCCACACTTTGCAATACCTTCTTAATATTCCTATTATTCTATATTAATTCCTCTTTTACCTAAGTGTTTTTCAATTGTCTGTATTTTCCTGTGGTTAATGGTCTACAGAAAGACTTTTTAGTGACACTGTTCCTGGGGTATGTCTTTACTGACGCCCTCCGGTGAACGTGTCATCACTGGCAGACATGTCAACCACTGCTAACCGCCGACATCACTTCTGGTCCAGCGATCGGATATGACATTGCGGGTACCTGTTATATAAACCAGAGCAATGCACTCCTGCTGCTCAGTACAGGCTATTTTATCCTCCCTACTCCAGTCACCCTGGCAAGCCTCTGTATTTTATTTTTTTCAGTGACAAAATATGGCCGCCATCGTGATTCCCTCTTCAGCATTCTGAGTTACATGAATCCTATTCATAGCTCACCATACACAAGTAAGTTGACACACTCTGTACCATATCCATGACAATATTCTGGCTAGATGTACATCATATATTTGTCATACATGTCACAACTTTGTCTTCGTGTCAGAGTAAACTTCTCTGTTATTATACTTTTGCCATTTATCAAGTGTAACTTCAAGTTTATGTAAATCAGTATGCTATTTTTCCTTTTTTTTCATTGAAAGCATTCTGTTTTGCCTGACGACATATACTTTTATGAAAATACATGTGATTTTATAAATGTCTTCATCTGATGTTTAATTTGATTGTTTGTCCTTTTTTTGTATAGTGCATGTTTGAGAAAGGTCTGTTAGACTGAAACCTCAAGTATATATGCACAGCTCTGGATTGTCTGAATAATACACAATATATTCAAGATTATTTTGCTTTATTTTGGAGTGCCAGATTCTTTTCTGTATATATTAAGGGGTTGGTCACTACCCGAGCACCCTCTGACATTTGGAGAGCCGCATTTAACTATGCTACATGGCACAACATGAAGGTATCAGTTCAGCAGCTGGACAGAAATATGACCCTGTCTAACACATTCAGGATGGATTGGAATAGAGACTTTTTTGATAGAGGGAGACCAATTAGTAGGGAATTGCAGTAGTTTAGATGAGAATGGCAGTAAGAGTTATTGCAGGTTCAAAGGTGAGAGGTCAGATTCTGTTGATGTTTTTAAGGTGCAGGTGACAAGAGTGAGTGATGGATATAGGGAGTACAAATCTATCTATTAAATTTATGCCTCAAGACAGTGAACGTGCTGCTTGGGTGTTATGGTTGAACCACCCAAGGAAATTTCAATATCAGGTAAAGGTAGATTAGTAGATGGAGAACATTTTGGAAGTTCAGTGTTGGAGAGATTCATTTTCAGATAGAGGTAGAACATGATGTTAGAGAAAGCAGATAAACACTCCCTGGTATTTTGTATTATGGTTGTGGGGAGTCAGGAGTGGATGTGCATAACTGGGTGTCATCAGCATATACCGTAGATGATACTGGAAACCAAATCTGCAGATCATCTGTCCAATAGTAGCAGTGTATAGAGAAAAGAGAAGGGGGGTCTTGAATTGAACCCTGAGGAACTCCTACAATATTTGCAGCATTATCAAGCAAATATAATTTCTTGCTAATAAATGCTACAAGAGTCATATCTGAGAATCCAACAGATAAATACGGAGATACAATAACATCAGGTCACCAAATATGAGTTATTTATTCACCATTGATACAGTTGCTATATTCTTTTGCTTGCATTTTTATGCAGACATAGCAGCTTGCACCTGTTCTCATTTGCTTTATGCTGTAATGAAGTGCTGGTCATTTTTTTTTTGTAGTATACTGTTGGAGATTTTCACTGCCTTCTTTTCTGACCGAAAACTGAACACTTCTCCCTTCATCCTAAGGCTGTTTTGAAATTTGTAGGATTTTATTCCTCGAGAGACATGTTTGATAAATATTAGGTTTTGGTCTCATCAAAGATACTTACAACTTGTCATAGGTGATGGGCTCTCATGAATTGGCCAATTTATGCACTAAATGCATTTACTTTTATAAATATATTCCATACAGCATTAATGCAGTCCAAATTTGACATATTTAAAGTTTGCATACATCTAAGTGCTTACAGTGTGCTGCCATATTCTCTTGAGTATATATATGACTCCTATGACTCAAGGCCACACACATGGATCTGTGAATGCTTGGCTCTCTACTATGTCAACAGGAAATTAAGGAAATGAAGTGACCATCAATTGCGGCATATACCAAGGTGATGCACTGTCCCCATTGCTGTTCTGCATAGGCTTGAACCACATCAGTCACATAATTACAGAGTCTGGCTATGGATACAAGTTCAAGAGGGGAAGCACCATCAGCCACCTCCTCTACATGGATGACATCAAGCTGTATGCGAAAAACGAGCAAGACATCAATTTACTGATCCACCTGACAAGGATCTACAGCGAAGACGTCGGGATATCCTTTGGACTGGGGATGTGCGGCCAGTTGGTGATAAAGAGAGACAAGGTAGTCAAGACTGATGGAGTGGAATTACCAGCAGAGCACATAGCAGATGTACAGACATGCTACAAGCACCTAAGCATCTAACAGGGATATGGTAACCATGATGAGGAGGCAAGGAAAGCAGCAACATCCAAATACCATGAAAGGGTAAGACAGGCCCTGAAGAGCCAGCTCAATGGGAAGAATAAAATCCACGCCATCAATACATATTCCCTGCCAGTTATCAGATATCCTTCTGGCATAGTGTGCTGGCCAAAAGAAAAGAAGGAAGCTGCAGATGTGAAGACACGAAAGCTCCTCACAATGCATGGAGTTCTCCACCCTAAGTCTAACACCCAAACTTTGTATACCAACAGAAAGGAGGGTGGTCGAGGCTTGATAAGCATCCAAGCCACCATCATGGCTGAAACAAGGAGTATCCAGTAACACATCAGGAAAATGGCACCAAAAGATGAGATTCTGAGAGAATGTCTAAGGCAGCAACAACAGATCTGGAAGGAAAAACAGGAACATGAAATGTCGTGGCAAGACAAGCCGATGCATGGGATATACCATTGACAGATACTGGAAGTGGCTGACATGGAGAAACCCTACCAATGGCTGGAGAAAGCTGGACTCCGAGACATCACAGAGGCACTAATCATAGCAGCACAAGAGCAAGCATTAAGTACCAGATCCATAGAAGCAGGAATCTACCACACAAGACAAGACCCAAGGTGCAGACTATGCAAAGAAACCTCAGAAACCACTCAACACATAGTGGCAGGATGCAAAATACAAGCAGGAACAGCGTATACCAAACACCACAAGCAAGTAGCGCAAATTGTATACAGTAACATCTGCACAGCATATAGGCCAATAAGTCCAGGTGGAAGTCCCCAGAAAATGTGGTGGAGAATGAAAGTGCTAAAATCCTGTGGGACTTCAAGATTCAGACGGATAATCAGGTGTTGGCTAACCAACCAGACATATTGATAATAGACAAAGATCAGAAGACAGCAATGATAATAGATGTGGCAGTGCCAAGTGACAGCAACATCAGAAAGAAGGAATATGAGAAGCTGGAGAAACACCAGGGCCTCAAAGGACAACTGAAGAAGATGTGGAAGGTGAAGGCAACAGTGATTACAGTGGTGATAGAAGCACTTGGAGCAGTGGTCCCTAAGTTGGAAGAATGGCTACAACAGATCCCAGGAGCATCATCTGTCCAGAAAAGCGTAATGCTGGGAACAACAAAGATCCTGCGCAGAACCCTCAAACTCCCAGCCCTCTGGTAGAGGACCAGAGAATGAGAAAGGACAAAAAAAGACCACCCCAATTGGGGGGGTGAGAAGGAAGTTTTTATGTATATTTATATATATATAGTAATTGAGGAGGGAAGGTCCTGAATGGCATGATGTAGATAGATAGATAGATAGATAGATAGATAGATAGATAGATAGATAGATAGATAGATAGATAGATAGATAGATAGGTGGATGTGTGGGATAAATCAATTGGATGGGGAAAGAGATATGGATGTATTCATAAAATTGAATAGAGATCAATAGATCAATTTGTAGAGGAACAAGTTCAAGGTAAATTTCATGAAATTCTTGGTTTCTTGCAAATTTTAAAATTATGACATTTGATTTGTGGTTTAAAAAAATAAAAACTTTCTCGACACCTTTTCTCACACTGCTGAACATCAGAGAACAGGCAAACATAATTTTGTGTTGCCACATTGTTTTCACCATAATGCCCTGTAGCTATGTTATCTATTGAATTATCATATCTGGTACAGTGGTGATCAGTACCTGGGCAATCAGTGATCAGCAGTTCCCAGCAGAACAAAGTTTATACATCAGAGTCATTTCCTTCTCCAGAGTCTCTGGGTAAGGGCTCATACTCACCAGTGAGAAACTCAGATGAGTCTTGCATGTTAATTCCCAGCACTGCACCTGGCACTCAGATCGGAGAGTGCGGCCGCATAGCAATACATGCAGCCGCACGCTCCGCTCCTGAGTGCTGGGTCCAGCGCCGGGTATTGACGTGCGACACTCATCCGAGTTTCTCGCAGGTGAGTATGAGCCCTTAAGGCCCCGTCTCACATAGCGAGATCGCTAGCGAGATCGCTGCTGAGTCACTAGTTTTGTGACGCAACAGCGACCTCAGTAGCGATCTCGCTATGTGTGACACGTACCAGCGATCAGGCCCCTGCTGCGAGATCGCTGGTCATGTCGGAATGGCCTGGACCTTTTTTTGGTCGTTGAGGTCCCGCTGACATCGCTGAATCGGTGTGTGTGACACCGATCCAGCGATGTCTTCACTGGTAACCAGGGTAAACATCGGGTTACTAAGCGCAGGGCCGCGCTTAGTAACCCGATGTTTACCCTGGTTACCAGCGTAAATGTAAAAAAAACCAAACAGTACATACTCACCATCTGTTGCCCGTCAGGTCCCTTGCCGTCTGCTTCCTGCTCTGACTGAGCTGCCGTAAAGTGAGAGCACAGCAGTGACGTCACCGCTGCGCTCTGCTCTCACTGTACGGCGGCTCAGTCAGAGCAGGAAGCAGACGCCAAGGGACCTGACGGGCAACAGATGGTGAGTATGTACTGTTTGTTTTTTTTGGTAACCAGGGTAAACATCGGGTTACTAAGCGCGGCCCTGCGCTTAGTAACCCGATGTTTACCCTGGTTACCCGGGTGCTGCAGGGGGACTTCGGCATCGTTGAAGACAGTTTCAACGATGCCGAAGTCGTTCCCCTGATCGTTGGTCGCTGGAGAGAGCTGTCTGTGTGACAGCTCCCCAGCGACCACACAGCGACCACACAGCGACGCTGCAGCGATCAGCATCGTTGTCTGTATCGCTGCAGCGTCGCTGTGTGAGACGGGGCCTTTAGTCTCTTTTTTTGCAGAGTGTAAGCTCTTATCACCAGCAGGGTCATTTATCTATCTCTCTTGCCTGTAAAGTGTCAGCACTTATGGTCAGAGAGGTTGTCTCTCCTCTCCCTCATATGTATTTTACAAGCAATTACAATCTTTACCATTTTGAAATCCAAGCTAATTTAATTGCCCTAAATCAAATTTTTGGAAAGAATTCTGCAATGTCAAGTTTCAAAACATGTGCACTTGTATATAAATGCTGCTGTATACATGCAGATACAAGGGGGCTGAGTTTGTTGGGAAAGCTTATATGCAGCACCATGCACAGCAACAGCATTAATGGAACCACGCCCACCCACATGACAAGCCACACCCATCTGTCAGTTTCCAAAACCCTGAACTGAGGTGGAATCTGAAGCATAAAGCAGGAGATTCTCAGCCAGAGAGCATGTGACCAGAAAAGCAATTTATGATTTATATATTTGGCTTACCTTAAATAGCTAACATATTCAGACATTAGATTGGGACTCACAATATAAATTCCCTATAGGTATGTCTTTGGCATGTGGGAGTAAACTGGAGTAGTCAGAGAAAACCCACGCAAACACAGGGAGAACATACAAACTCCTTGCAGATGTTGTCCTTGGTGGGATTTGAACTCAGGACCCCAGTGCTGCAGTGCTAACCACTGAGCCACCATGCTGCCCAGGTTGCCCGAAGATTTAGAAAAGCAAAGAATTTATTAAAATGCTTATCAATGGCAGTTAGCTCATGTAAAAGTGACATGTAATGTAGTGGCCAACCCCTGTAAT
Organism: Ranitomeya variabilis; assembly: GCF_051348905.1. Taxonomy (NCBI): domain Eukaryota; kingdom Metazoa; phylum Chordata; class Amphibia; order Anura; family Dendrobatidae; genus Ranitomeya; species Ranitomeya variabilis. The sequence goes on from NC_135237.1 coordinate 291,715,357, forward strand.
ATGAGTATACATTTAAATAAATGTCATAAAAGTGGTCCTCCTATATTCATAGTCACAGTACAAGTGTCATAGTCATATGCTTTAATTCCTGCTTAATATTAGAAGCATTTCTTACTTTAAATCTTTTTTATGGGCATACTGTGCACTATGTGGCTAGATTACTTTACACATTCACAGCGAAAAATAACAAATTACTATGGATTGTGGAACACAGTTGACAGAAAAAAAAAGCTGATCCAGTTCCTTAATTTTAGGAATAATGTACTTGTACGATAAACGTGCCTGCAAAGTGAATTATGGTAGCTCTGATCTCTCAGAATGTTTCTTAGCTATGTGCTGTAATACACAGTGGACCAAAATTGCTGCATGCCTCAATGATCTCTGTTTCATGTTTCATGTCAGTTCCAATGCAGTGCATCAGATCTGACAAGGAGCAAACACACTTATGTGAACAAGCCATAAGAGTAATAGAAATCATTTCAGCCTTATCCCAGGTGACACAGTAGTTTCTATAGAGTCAATGGACAGCAGAAGTCACAATTAAATGGTCGGTAAATAGAATACTATTGAAATAAAACAGAGCTAACATTTCGCTCTTACGCTATAACAGCCTTATATAATTAAAGTTCAAGCTTTTATTCCACTACTACTTTTGAAAGTGATCTTGTACAATACTCTATAGAAGTATGAAATAATAAATGTGCATTTGTATTTCACTATGAAACAATTGTCTGCAATAATTCTTAACTCCGTATCTACTGTGTCAATATCATAAATGACAAAATCACTTTTCTCCAAAAGCAATGCCTCAATAGCCAATATTATAAAACATAATAAGTCACAAAGTAACAATCTAAAAGACTAATTGTCATAAACCTTTGTTAAAAACAAAAATAAAAAGTTTTAAAAAAGTGTCATTAAGCTGGTTCTTATTAAGATAGATTGTTCACCATTAGTTTTCATTGTTAGATTTTCTTTCTTAAAAAATGTTTGGGCTTGAAAAGATTTTGAATGTCTAATTAGAAGATAAAATGAAATGGTAAATCACTTGACAAATTATATTAATCATGATCTAGCTGTATAGGATAATTAAAACTGTCTCCAATTCATTTTCTTTATGGCAATGTGCAATCATCCTGATGAATTAATAAAAAATAATTCCAGATGCATGAACTATATTTAAAGATAAAGCTTGGCATGAATCTTTAAAAAGTCCACCTTGGGGATTTTTATTATATCATTCTATAAAAAAAATTCAATTGAAATGAGAACTTTACTTGTAAACACATTTGCATAAATCAATAGTACAGGTAATTATAATAAACTTTAAAATGTATAATATAGTATATATAGTATAAAATGTATAATAATGTTTGTAATCAGAAAATTACGCTTCTATGTCCCTTTATGAGCAACAAATTCCCCTCTCTGTTGATCCGCAACTCACCATCAACTGAAAAAACAGCTTGACTCAAAACCAGATGGATTGCCAACAGAAGGAGATGTCAGATTAACCTCCTGTTATATTTCATGGAGAGAGGAGGGGGAAAGGATGAGCAGGGAAGGAGGACCTGAGTAAGGAAACGGGTAGAAGGAAGCATAAAGATATGTGCTGAACTTATTAGCAATTGTTTTACCTTACCCTAGATCTGGATTCACATCTACACTGATAAGTACCAGTGATGAGCGAGTGTACTCATTGCTCGGGTTTTCCGAAGCACGCTCGGGTGACCTCTGAGTATTTATGACTGCTCAAAGATTTAGTTTTCATCGCGGCAGCTGAATGATTTACAGCTACTAGCCTGCTTGATAACATATGCGGATTCCCTAGCTACCAGGCAACCCCCACATGTACTCAGCCTGGCTAGTAGCTGTAAGTCATTCAGCTGCCGTGATGAAAACTAAATCTCCGAGCAGTCATAAATGCTCGGAGGTCACCTGAGCGTGCTCAGGAAAACCCGAGCAACGAGTATACTTGCTCATCACTAATCAGTACTACTATATAATTTCTTCCGTTTTTTTTGTCATTTTTGCTAAGGAATAAAGAGCAGGAATCCCTCTTTCTATATTTGCTTGGTACAGGAGACATCAAAGCAGCTAATTTTTGCCCACTAGCTCACAGACAATTACAAATTTGAGACTGAGACTCCAGAGGAAGCAAAAAGGTGAAAATACAGGATACAATGTATATAATGATCAGATCTAGTGCTGGTCTTTGTATACAAATAGGACAACTTATTCTAAAAATATACTTAAGTATGGCTACCTTATAAGTTGCCCTATCGGAAAAGTATCCTCTTCTTATAATAAATTTGCATCTATTTTTGGTAACATTTTATGTTTTCAGGAATATTCGTTAATCAAATATGCTATTCTTTCAAAACTACCTGAAAGGAAATTGAAGTGACTGCACAATGCTTATAGCTCACAAAAAACATATGCAGCATATGTCTGTAATAAAAAATGTATTCACTGAAGTGAACACAGAATTTAAAAAAATCACAGAAAAAAGGCAGTCATATTTACCCACACCGGGAATCCATATTAACTCACTGCAGGATGCAGCAGGCCCCTATTGTAAAGGTGAAAGCAGCACAGATGCAAAACACTGATGAAACAACCACTCATACATCAGGCCATTCAAGGATTACCTAGGGCACCAGTCTCACAGATATATGAAGTGCACAGTGAATGATATGCAGCCTATTATTGATGCCCATACTATGATATCAGGTGGGCTGCCCAGCACTATATAAGTGCACCCCACAATGACAGACATCCTAATTCCTGAAGCCAACATTGAAGGTTCTGGATGTACTCTGCAAAAAATAAAAAAATGTGCAGCCAAAAAGATATAAACAATGCATTGGGTATTGGGCGATATTTTGGCAAAAATTCCAAGTTTGCAACTCACTTCTAGAGTAAACATTTTCCTGTGAGTCACTACAATGAAAATTAAAGCACCCCAGTGAAAAGGACATACAAACCAAAAACATCACAGAAAAAAAGTCAGCCAGGCTTCTTATGAATGATTGAAAGCTCATCTTAGACTAAGGCTGCATGGTGTCTTGACCCTGCATTGACTGTGTATCGAAAGCGGTAAAATTACATAAAACACTTTAAATAAATTATGTAGTTTTTATAATGTTTTTGTTCTCAATGCTGCCACAACTACTATACAATCAGGACTGTAATATATGCACAATGTTATCACACTGTACATGGCCACAGTTAGTCACACATTAGAAAATATAATTTGGACTTCACATTCATTCTACCAGTTGGGTTTAATTAATAAATAAATATTACAAGTATTAAATGTTTTGGACATTTAATACAGAAAATAGTTGATAGTTATTCGATTGCCAGATGTAAAATTAAATATAATAGCATTTGCTGTTATAATTACCTCTAATATGACCTTAAAAAGAGCAGGTAATCTTTTAAAAGAAAAGACTTGGAAATCATTGATGCGCTGGGCACTTTCTTAAATATAATGGGTAAGCCTTTTTGGAAGTTTAAATCTTAAAATAATTGTATTATTAAGACTTACTTTTGGGACTATGTAGTGTCCTGTTTTGTCAAAAGTGTGTAACAATGATAAATGATAAATGCACGATCCATGAACCATCACTGTAATCTGCAACCAAGCAGACAGGATAAACCAGTCACAGCTAGTGAGAGATTATATAATAATAAAAGCTATAGAAGGAATTATAGAGGTTTACTTTAATCCTACTGTGTTGAGTTTATCAGTCTGCTCTACTATCATTGATTGCTTTGGTAGAATGACCTGAGAGCTTTAAACTATTACTAATAGGCCATATACCAATTTGCTAATTTTTTAAATCATTAGTTCTTTCATTTACATGTAATATCAATGAAAAAGTGAGATTGGAACATACATACATATATACATATGTTTTATTCTAAACATCCATTCCTTTATGATCTTTAATTAAATCAGTGTTTAAAGACTGCAGGCATCAGAGCTTCTGGTCCAGTCCACAAATCAAAAAACTACATAAGTAGCTTGATTTTCTAAAACCATTAACTACAGGCTTTTAATTATTAAGATTTTTAGGGGACTAGGAATGAGTCAACTGATTTGATGCAAATTGAATTAATTTCATATTTTTTCAATTTTGTGGAATCTAAATGAATGTCAACAATTTGCAATGTGATTCTCACAAATGGCCAAAAAAAATGCACTCAGTCATTTCACACAATGCAAAGAATTGAATCAGCCAGAGAAAGTTCACATACACTCAGGGATGACCGGCTGTTTTCCCATAATATCTTGCTACTATCATAGCCAATCAGGAAATATTAGTGGACTAATTAAAATTGAGGCAGGTAGGTGTAGCAGTCATGTGTGAAAGAATTGGGATAGAGAGAAAACTTCACGGCTCATTACTTAACAATAGAGATAGGAAGAAATAGCCATAAAAATTGGACAAATTCTACAGATAATTTTGTGATATAGTGCATTACAGGAATAAAAAAGCTTAGTGTAGTATTCTGTGAATAATACAGAGATTCAATTGATATGAGAGAGAGAAGGAGGAAAAATGTCATCAGAGATTAATCACTTAAAGCTGCTACTTTTTAATTAAACATTTTTTTTCAGTCTTCATGTAGAAACTGTCACGGTTCCACCCCTCAGTGTTTCTGGGATGCAGTTACTGACAGGTCAGCCATCCAATCTGGTACAGGGGTGTGCTGAAGCTGTAATTTGATTGACAGCTTGGCCATCCAATATGCTACAGGGGCATTCTGAGCTGACAATGTGTTGACTGACAGCTCAACTATCCAATCTGAGACTGTGAGGCGTCGGCTGTCTCCATGTGTTCATTATTCCTGTTAATTGCCATGCTTCTTAACTGAGCTGTGCCTCCCAGAACTCTGCCAGACATACATTCAGCCTGTGAGGCTTGTTCTTTCCTGTGCCTTGAGTTCTGAAAGCTTGTTCAGTTGCCTGATCTTGGACTTCATTCTGACCATCTGCCTGTTTAACCCCTTCAGCTCTGATCCATTATCCTCCCTGTACTCTGACCTTGGGACATTACCTGACTACACTTTTGTATCTTCCTTCTGTTTATGATGGACCCTCCTGGCTTTTGACCTTGGACTCCTTGACCACTCTGACTCACGGTACTTGGCCGTGAGAATTGACTATGTCATAGAAACTAGCAGCAAGCCAACACAATATTTTTAGCAATCTATTAACTGTATATTTCAGAGAAAGTGTGCATGTCACATGCTTATATACTGAGTGCATGCATTTCTCAGACACTTCTTTTTCAAAAAAAGAGGGAATAATTATCTAAAAAAATGAGCAAAATATAGAAATTTAACGATTAATTTCACAACATGTGCTTGTCACAAATCTAGTAGCGTAGCTAAAGAGAGGTGAATGCCTTGGGCCCTGCACTCTTAAGGACCCTGACAGAGCAATGTTACTCTCAAGCTCTGTGGTAGTCAGGGGTTTGCTAGGCACTTTGAACAAGGCCCAGGCCCCAGATCATGAATGTACTGCCCCAAATTTCAAATTCCCTTTTTTTTTCAATAAACTTTATTACCTGTCCATGAGCACACAAAGGGTTTCCCTGACACAGCCTTGTGTAGTGTGGCTGTGCAATTACCTTGGTAGATTCTCTTTGTCCCCACACCATGGTCCTTCTCTTCAGTTACAGCATAGGAATAATCCATCCATTTGCACAGAAACTGCACAGCATCAATAATGAGAGAAGGGGCTTTAATCAGTAGATGAAGTAGGTGAGTGGAGACAACAAGGCCACTGGCCCTGAGGTAAGGAAGACAAGGGCAACCCTTTCACAGCTGTGGCTGCTGTTCACACATAGGAGCTCCCTCTGTCCTATAAACTGTAAGGTCACAAGCAGATCAGCAGTTGGGACAAGGATGGAGGGGAAGGAAGTTTGACAGGATCAGTGCATTCCACACAAGAGATCCTCTGGTTACTGAAGAAGAGTGAGTATATCCTGTAAATATCATATGTATGTCTGTATGATGTGTATATCTGCAAGTAATATGCCTGTGATGGCTATTGTATATATTCATGCAGAAGTCATGTATGTGTGATGTGTTCCTGGGTGTGTGCATGCGGTATGTGTGATGTGTGCTTGGCTCTGTGTATTATATCCCTGTGTGTGTGTTGACACTTATCTCTGTGTGCTGCTAACTTTCTACATTTGTTCATAACTCGTATGGAAAGGTTACTAAATCTGTGCCCTACAGTCATGCAGCATTTGCAAAAAAGGGATGTAAATGTATGTCAGATATAAGTGGTTTGTAATGGATCTGTTGTTTTTTTTTTGTTTGCTTGTTTGTTTTTATGCTCTGATAACTTTCTTGTAGTGTCTGCCATTAAATTACTCTAATACCTTTAAATCAGTTTTTTAGGTGAAAAAAAGAAGTTCCAAATATATTACTGTCTTAACTGCCTATGATGTGTATTTTAATCATAGGTCTCTAAGGGCTGTAGGAAAGTAACTCAGGAGCAGAGCAGACTTCATACACAGCAGATGCTTGCTGTGCTGCACAGCCAATAACTGCCTGTAACTCTAGTTTGCTCATATTATTATTGAAGTTTATTCATATAAATATCTCTGTCAATCACTAAATGGCTGTTGATCTCCAAACACAGATGGTCAAATTACGCAGGTTAATTGAATACCCGATCAATGAGAGATTACTTCCTCCCACCTTTCCCTAAACCTGTGGATAATGCCCTGAAGGACAGCTGTGGATATAAAAGGGACATTTTTCATTCTATAGTGAGACTCTATATGCAACCAAGGCACCATGGCTCTAACCGGAGGAATGCATATTTACTGATTTGGGATGAGCCCTGATCCATTCGGTCACTTGGCAATGATGAGATACTACTCAGCCCGGGGATCTTGAGGAGCTACAGGGGACTGGTGTTCGTAAACACCGTCCAAGGGCTTCACAATGAGGGAGGCAGAAAGACAGACCTAACAGACCATAGGTGAGGCATACAAAGCAGGTTTCAGATGCCACCATGTCCAACCCCACCATCTCGGTCTTGGGACAAGGACTGAAAGGAATGCACTGCCACAACAAGAAACAGCGACTACAAGAGCCATGCCAGCTTAACGGATTGAATTCCCGGCCATCGATACTCAATCCAACTTGATCCAGGAATTGGTGCAATGGGATGCCCAAAACATTGTGGAGGACAATGAAAACTCCACTGAGGAATTGTACAGTTTTTCAAATCAAGAATACAGTGTTAGACTGGAATCAAATACACCATCCCAAGCAGGTCGAATCCAGGAATTGCTGATCACATTGGGACCCAGAGCCTCAAGTGAGGAGAGGACTTGTGTTATGGAATCAGTTTTGGAAGTTCAATTAACCTTACCACCAGAGTCAGACCCTATCTCCATGATGGCCCACCAACAAGGAAATGATCTTTGCTACAGAGATGTGCCAGTGTTTAATGAGTCAAACACAGATGTGGATGAACATCTGCAAAGCTTTGATACACTGATGCACCAGTTGCTCACAGTTGATTGGGCAAAACACCTTTGGACTAGTTTGACTGGCAGGGCACAGGATGCTGTATGGTTGCTTCGGTATCAGAGCTGCCTGGACTATTAAGGACACCCTTTTGGCCCTTTTTACTATTTCATCTGAGAGATATCACACCAATTTACAAACTTTATCTCACCACGGGGCCTCCTATGTGGAATTTGGCAGTCAACTCAAATGACACTGCAACCCCTGACTCAATAGTCTGGCTGCCCCGCCACTGATGCCCTCTGGGAAGTGATCATGTTTGAGCAAGTTATTGAGAAAATGGACCCAGAAATATCAGAATGGGTAGCCAACAGGAAGCCCAACAGCTCAGAGCAAGCAGCCCGATTACCCAGTGAGTTTACAACCAATTGAACCCACTGGAGACTCAATATGTCCACCATTGTGACCTCATGTCTCCACAGGTACTAAAAAGCTAAAGATGAAAAAAAGTTTAATAAAATAAAATTGGATAAAACCTTAAAGCACTCCTTTCTCCCCATTTAAAAATACAAAAATTATAAAATAAAAAAAGTTTGATATCATGACTAATAAAATTCGATGTAACAAAATATAAAATTTAAACCGTACACTGATATCTCATCTCCCGAGATCTTGGTGCCGAGATCTCTATCTGTGCATGCGCCACCCCCCGGTGGCCATTTTCCTGGAGTCCACCGCACAGGAAACCATGGAACTGCTTGGGCTCTGGCCTTTCACGAAATGTCAGCAGGGTCGCCGCAGCATCGGAGGCACCCATAGCAGTATCGGAGACCCCTGCAGCACCGAACACCCCCGCAGCACCGCCAGAGACCCCCTCATCCCAGTCTGTGGCCTGCAGCAATGGTACCGGTAAAGTATATCCACACCCCAAATTTTGGGGAAAAAAAGTGTGTCTTATAATCCAAAAAATACAGTATGTGTGCTTTTATGCATTTTTTCCCCATTAATGTAAATGGGTGGAAAACTCTGAAAGAATCGATGGTGCAGATATTAAATTGCTTCAAATCCTCAATGAAAAAATAAGCAGCGTGTGAATGAGATTTCTGAAACACAAATATAATTAATGTTTGAGCTGAATCCATTGCATAACTAATATGAATGAAAGTAAAGGGTCTCCATTAATTATTGTTGGGGTCATTTGGGTTCCTCTATATTTCCATGTTTAGAATGGAAGATAAACGGCATCATGCAGAACACTGATTTCTCATCCTTAACCCCGTAGTGACAGAGCCAATTTGGTACTTAATGACCGGGCCAATTTTTACAATTCTGACCACTGTCACTTTATGAGGTTATAACTCTGGAACGCTTTAACGGATCCCGCTGATTCTGAGATTGTTTTTTCGTGACATATTGCACTTCATATTAGTGGTAACATTTCTTCGATATTTCTTGCGATTATTTATGAAAAAAATGGAAATATGGCGAAATTTTTTTTAATTTTGCACTTTTGAAAGTTTGTATTTTTATGCCCTTAAATCAGAGAGATATGTCACACAAAATAGTTAATAAATAAAATTTCCCACATGTCCACTTTACATCAGCACAATTTTGGAAACAAACTTTTTTTGTTAGGGAGTTATAAGGGTTAAACGTTGACTAGCAATTTCTCATTTTTACAACACCATTTTTTTTTAGGGACCACATCACATTTGAAGTCATTTTGAGGGGTCTATATGATAGAAAATAACCAAGTGTGATACCATTCTAAAAACTGCACCCCTCAAGGTGCTCAAAACCACATTCAAGAAGTTTATTAACCCTTTACGTGCTTCACAGGAACTGAAACAATGTGGAAGGCATTTTTTATTTTCACAAGTGTAAAAACAGAAATTTAACCATGCATTTTGTTGTGCAATTTCTCCTGAATATGCCGATATCCCATATGTGGGGATAAACCACTGTTTGGGCGCACCGCAGAGCTTGGAAGAGAAGGAGCGCCATTTGACTTTTTCAATGCAGAATTGGCTGGAATTGAGATCGGATGCCATGTCATGTTTAGAGAGCCCCTGATGTGCCTAAACAGTGGAAACGCTCCACAAGTGACACCATTTTGGAAACTAGACCCCTTAAGGAACTTAACTAGATGTGTGGTGAGCACTTTAAACCCCCAAGTGCTTCACAGAAGTTTATAAAGTAGAGCCATGAAAATAAAAAATCGCATTTGTTTACACAAAAATGGTATTTTTGCACCCAAATTTTTATTTTCCCAAGGGTAACAGGAGAAATTAGACTACAAAAGTTGTTGTGCAATTTCTCCTGAGTACGTCGATACCCCATATGTGGGGGTAAACTACTGTTTGGGCGCACTACCAAGCTAGGAAGAGAAGGAGTGCCATTTTACTTTTTCAATGTAGAATTGGCTGGAATTGAGATCGGACGCCATGTCGCGTTTGGAGAGCCCCTGATGTGCCTAAACAGTGGAAACCCCCCACAAATGACACCATTTTGGAAACTAGACCCCTTAAGGAAATTATCTAGATGTGTGGTGAGCACTTTAAACCCCCAGGTGCTTCACGGAAGTTTATAACGTAGAGCCGTGAAAATAAAAAATCACATTTTTTCTACAAAAATATTTTTTTGCCCCAAAATTTTTATTTTGACAAGGGTAACAGGAGAAATTAGACCACAAAAGTTGTTGTGCAATTTCTCCTGAGTACTTCGATACCCCACATGTGGGGGTAAACCACTGTTTGGGCGCACCGCAGAGCTTGGAAGAGAAGGAGCGCCATTTTACTTTTCAATGTAGAATTGGCTGGAATTGAGATCGGACACCATGTCGCGTTTGGAGAGCCCCTGATGTGCCTACACAGTAGAAACTCCCCACAAGTGACCCCATTTTGGAAACTAGACCCCTTAAGGAACTTATCTAGATGTGTGGTGAGCACTTTAAACCCCAAATGCTTCACAGACATTTATAACGTAGAGCCGTGAAAATAAAAAATCCTTTTTTTTCCCTCAAAAATGATTTTTTAGCCTGCAATTTTTTATTTTCTCAAGGGTAACAGGAGACATTGGACCCCAAAATCTGTTGACCAGTTTGTCCTGAGTACGCTGATACCCCATATGTTGGGGGGGGGCACTGTTTGGGTACCCATCAGGGCACGGAAGAGAAGGAGCGCCACTTGGAATGCAGACTTTGATGGGATGGTCTGCGGGTGTCATGTTGCATTTGCAGAGCTCCTGATGTACCTAAACAGTAGAAACCCCCCACAAGTGACCCCATTTTGGAAACTAGCCCCCCCAAAGAGCTTATCTAGATATGTGGTGAGCACTATGAGTCCCCAACTGCTTCACAAAAGTTTATAATGTAGAGCCATGAAAATAAAAAAAATCATATTTTTTCTACCAAATTGATATTTTCACCACCAAATTTTTACTTTCACAAGGGTAAGAGGAGAAATTGGACCCCAAAATGTATTGTGCAATTTATGCTGAGTAGGCTGATACCCCATATGTGGGGGATAAACCACTGTTTGCGCGCATGGCAGAGCTCGGAAGGGAAGGAGCGCCGTTTTGGAATGCAGACTTTGATAGAATGGTCTGCGGGCGTTATGTTACGTTTGCAGAGCCCCTTATGCACCTAAACAGTAGAAACCCCCTACAAGTGACCCCATTTTGAAAACTAGACCCCCCAAGGAACTTATCTAGATGTGTTGTGAGAACTTTGAATGCCCAAGTGCTTCACAGAAGGTTATAATGCAGAATCGTGAAAATAATAAAAAAAAAAATCCACAAAAAAGATTTTTTTAGCCCCCAAATTTTTATTTTCACAAGGGTAACAAGCGAAATTGGACCCCAAAAGTTGTTGTCAATTTGTCCTGAGTACGCTGATACCCCATATGTGGGGGGACCACTGTATGGGCGCATGGCTGAGCTCGGAAGGGAAGGAGCGCCGTTTTGGAATGCAGACTTTGATAGAATGGTCTGCGGGCGTTATGTTGCATTTGCAGAGCCCCTGATGTACCTAAACAGTAGAAACCCCCCACAAGTGACCCCATTTTGGAAACTAGACCCCCCAAGGAACTTATCTAGATGTGTGGTGAGAACTTTGAATGCCCAAGTGCTTCAGAGAAGTTTATAATGCAGAGTCGTGAAAATAAAAAAACATTTTTTTTCCACAAAAAAGATTTTTAGCCCCCAAGTTTTTATTTTCACAAGGGTAACAGGAGAAATTGGACCCCAAAAGTTGTTGTCCAATTAATCCCGAGTACGCTGATGCCCCATATATGGGGGTAAATGTTGTGAATTCCGCTCTTGGGCTCCCTCCGGTGGTTGTAAGTAGCATTTTTGTGAATTTTGCTCTTGGGCTCCCTCCTGTGGTTTTGAGTGGTATGGCTGCTTCTTGGATTTAGCATCAGCAGCTGTTTCCACTGATCGTCTTTCTGGCTCGGCTATTTTAGTCTGGCCTTATCCCTCAATCAATGCCAGTTGTCAATTGTTCCAGCTTGGAGTCACGGCTCTTTGGATTTCCCTGACACTCTGACCAGTTCAGCAAAGCTAAGTCCTTGCTTGTCCTTTTGCAGTTCACTTGTTGTGGACTTATTGTTCAGCACTTTCTATGTTTTGCTCATTTGTCCAGCTTATCAGTATGGATCTATTCAGCTAGGCTGGAAGCTCTGGGCAGCAGATTTTGCCCTCCACACCTTTAGTCAGGTGTGGAGATTTTTACATTTCTCTGCGGTGGACTTTTTCTAGTTTTTATTACTGACCGCACAGTGTTCTGTCCTTTACTGTCTATTTAACTAGTAGTGGCCTCCTTTGCTAAATCTTGTTTCATACTACGTACGTCATTTCCTTCTCCTCTCACAGTCATTATTTGTGGGGGGCTGTCCTATCCTTTGGGGATTTTCTCTGAGGCAAGATAGCTTTCCTGTTTCTACCTTTAGGGGTAGCTAGTTCTCCGGCTGTGACGAGGTGTCCAGGGAGTGACAGGAACATCCCACGGCTACTGCTAGTGTTTGTGTTAAGATCAGGAACTGAGGTCTGTATAGTTACCACCTGCTCAGAGCTAGTCGCATGTCGCTCCTAAATCACCAGACCATAACAGGTAAACCACTGTTTGGGCGCACAGCAGAGCTCAGAAGGGAGGGAGCACCATTTGACCTTTTGAACACAAAATTGGCTGTGGTGTTTAGAGACCCCTGATGTACCTTAACAGTGGAAACCCCCCCAATTCTAACTCCAACCCTAACCCCAACACACCCCTAACCCAAATCCCAACCCGATCCATAATCCTAATCACAACCCTAACCCCCAAAACACCCCTAACCCTAATCCCAAAGCTAACCACAACCCTAATCAAAACCCTAAACCGAACACAACCCTAATCCCAATCTCAACCCTAGCCTCAAAACCTAACCCTAATCCCAATACACCCCTATCCCTAATCCCAACCCTAGCCTTAACCCTAATCCCAAACCTAACCCTAATCCAAAATGTAACCCTAATGCCCAAACCCTAACTTTAGCCCTAAACCTAGCCCCAACCCTAACCCTAACTTTAGCCCCAACCCTAGCTCTAACCGTAATCCTAGCTCTAACCCTAGCCCTAGCCCTAACCCTAACCCAAGCCCTATCCCTAGCCCTAACCCTAAGGCTATGTGCACATGTTGCGGATTTTGCTGCAGATCCGCAGCGTTTCCGCAGCTGCGGGTCCGCAGCAGTTTCCCATGAGTTTACAGTAGAATGTAAACCTATGGGAAACATAAAACGCTGTGCCCATGCTGCGGAAAAAACCACGCGGAAACGCAGCTGTTTACATTCCGCAGCATGTCAATTCTTTCTGCGGTTTCCGCAGCGGTTTTACACCTGCTCCATAATAGAAAACCGCAGGTGTAAAACCGCAGGGGAATCCGCACAAAAAACGCGGTACATCCACGATAAATCCGCTGGAAAAACGCAGCGTTTTGGCCCTGCGGATTTATCAAATCCGCTGCGGAAAAATCCACTGAGAACCATTCTACGTGTGCACATATCCTAACCCTACCCCTAACCGTACCTCTAACCGTACCCCCAACCCTACCCCTAACCCTACCCCTAACCCTACCCCTAACCCTAATTGGAAAATAGAAATTCATACATTTTTTAAATTTTATTATTTTTTCCTTACTAAGAGGGTGATAAAGGGGGGGGCTTATTTACTATTTTTTTTATTTTGATCACTGTGATAGGATCTCACAGTGACCAAAATAAAACAAGTGGAAGAATCTTCCTCTGCCGACCGGCAGATCATGGCGGGCGCACTGCGCATGCGCCCACCATTTTCTTACCGGAGCAAGAAGCCGGCGGCCAGCAGAAGAAGCAGGAGGACCCAGGGACACCGGTAAGTATAACAGGGTCCCCGAATCCCCCTATTTCTCTGTCCTCTGATGTGCCATCACATCAGAGGACAGAGAATGACGTCACTTTTTTTTTTTTTTTGCGGTCGCCGGTAAACAGTTAATTACCGGCGATCGCAAAACAGGGGTCGGTAAAAACCGACCCCAATCATGTTCTTTGGGGTCTCGGCTACCCCCGGCAGCCGAGACCCCAAAGATCTTCCGGGTGCCGGGCGGTGGGCGCACTGCGCATGTGCCCGCCATTTTTTCCCCGGAAAAAGATGGCGGCGCCCATGGGGAGCCACGAGGAGCACCGGGGGAGATAGGTGAGTATTGAGGGGCGATCGGGGACCCCATTTCTCTGTCCTCCAATGTGCGATCACATCGGAGGACAGAGAAATTAAATGGCAAATCGTGTTTTTTTTTTTGTTGCGACCGCCGGCGCTCGCAACTCAGGGGTCGGTAACCCCCCCCGAATCATGTTCTCTGGGGTCTCGGCTACCCTCGGCAACCGAGACCCCAGAGAAAATCTGACTCTGGGGGGGCGCTATTCACTTTTTCCACAGCTCCGTTAATTAACGGCGCTGTGGTTTAAGTACCCTTAGCGGCCGCCGTTAAAAGGCGTATCGGCGGTCGTTAAGGGGTTAAGCTGATCATATTAGAACCCACATGCACCGTAATAATCAGTGAGTTCCTACTGTTTCACTTTGAATCAGTTTTGCAGCGGATTTATTTTAAACACTTAGTTTCTAAAAACAGAACAGATGTCTGGCATTTCAGAAGGCAAGTGAGAAAGTAGACTATTATCTTAAATTCACAGTTTGGAAGCAGCTTGTTTTCAACATGTTGCACATATCTTTGCACTTTGTTTTGGTTCTTTTGACTTTGTTTTGGTTCTTTTGCTGTGTATAATCACTGTGTCAACTGTGTTGTTACATGGGTCCGCAGGTTTAAAATACATTGTCTGTACTTAATGACTTATCACTGTGTTGCATACGTGCCAGGGACATCTGCATTGTCTGCATTCAGACCCCTTTAAATTATTTACTCTTTGTTTCATTGCAGCCATTTGGTAAATTCAAAAAAGTTCATTTTTTCACATTAATGTACAATCTGCAACCCATCTTGACTGAAAAAAACAGAAAAGTTGAAATGTTTGCAAATTTAATAAAAAAGAAAAACTGAAATATCACATAGTCATTAGTATTCAGACCCTTTGCTCAGACACTCATATTTACATTACATGCTGTCCATTTCCTTGTGATCCTCCTTGAGATGGTTCTACTCCTTCATTGGCAGCCAGCTGTGTTTAATTAAACTGATAGGACTTGATTTGGAAAGGCACAAACCTGTCTATATAAGACCTCACGGCTCACAGTGCATGTCAGACCAAATGAGAATCATGAGGTCAAAGGAACTGGCAAAGGAGCTCAGAGACAGAGTTGTGGCAAGGCACAGATCTGGTCAAGGTTACACCAGAATTTCTGCAGTACTCAAGGTTCCTAAGAGCACATAATCCTTAAATGGAAGAAGTTTGGGACCACCAGAAGTCTTCCTAGACCTGGCTATCCAGCCAAACTGAGTAATCATGTGAGAAGAGCCTTGGTGAGAGAGGTAAAGAAGATGCAGTAGGGAGATGGGAGAAAGTTTCACAAAGTCAACTAACACTGCAGCCCTCCACCAGTCGGGCCTTTTGGCAGAGTGACCCGATGGAAGCCTCGCCTCAATGCAAGACATATGGAAGCACGCATAGAGTTTGATAAAAAAAAAAACATGAAGGATTCCCAGACTATGAGAAATAAGATTTGCTGGTCTGATGAGATGAAGGTAGACCTTTTTGGTGATAATTCTAAGTGGTATGTGTGGAGAAAACCAGGCACTGCTCATCACCTGCCCAATACAATCCAAACAGTGAAACATGGTGGTGGCAGCATCACGTTATGGAGGTGTTTTTAAGCTGCAGGGACACAACGACTGGTTGTCATTGAAGGAAACATGAATGCAGCCAACAGAGATATCCTGTATGAAAACCTTTTCTAGAGCGCTCTGGACCTCAGACTTGGCCGAAGGTTCACCTTCCAACAAGACAATGATCCTAAGGACACAGCTAAAATAACAATGGAGTAGATTCAGAACATCTCTGATCATTCTTGACTGACCCAGCAAGAGCCCTGACCTTAACCCAATTGAGCATCTCTGGAGAGACCTGAAAATGGCTATTCACCAATGTTCACCATCCAACCTGGTGGAACTGGAGAGTATCTACAAGGAAGAAAGGCAGAAGTTTCCCAAATCCAGGTGTGAAAAACTTGTTGCTTCTTTCCCAAGAAGACTTATAGCTGTACTAGCTCAAAAGGGTGCTTCTACTCAATACTGAGCAAAGGGTCTGAATACTTATGACCATGTGATATTTCAGTTTTTCTTGTTTAATAAATTTGCAAAAATGTCTACGTTTCTGTTTTTGTCAGTCAAGATGGGGTGCAGAGTGTACATTAATGAGAACAAAAATGAACTTTTTTGAATTTATCAAATGGCTGCAATGAAATAAAGAGTGAAAAATTTAAAGGGCTCTCCATACTTTCCGTACCCACTGTAATTCTAAGACTTACCAGGGCTATATCAATAGAACATGATCTATTAATGGCAATTCTGAGAATTATATGATTTTGTCAATTTGTCATTATCCCCAGCTTTCTAGTTGTTACCCAGTTCATCACACTTGATCTGTCAACTCGCTTGGCCAACAATTATTACATTGATGACACTGTGATGTTTTTTTAACCATACTGTTGTGTAGGGTTTAAATGGTAAATACCAGACAACTTTTGAAACCTGCTGAATGGGTAGTGCCATGGCTGTCTATGGTAGACTTTCTGAATTGACTGATTATATTAGTCAATTTCTTTGGTCCACTGTTGGTCTGTGGTATTTCTCATAGTGTTTTAAGGTATTCATGTAGAGCTAAGTAAAGTACAAATATTATTACTTTGCCATTTGCAAAGACTCTTAGCATGGTATAACAAGGATATACAGACCATTAAGGTATTTTGAAAAGGAGTAACTTTTATCCTATATAATTGCAATTTGATTACTTTGTCATTGTCACCTTAAAGCAACTGAAATATTGCACCTATACTGTCAGGTTTTGTAGAGTTAGAAGTATGTTTTCAATAATTCTTAATACAGATTTATTGTGTTATAACAATAAGCTGTGGGAAAACTTTGTTTTTCTAATGGACAAAAAATATTTATTTTTGCTTGTCGTTGAGATAAAGTAATTTAATGGGATAAACAGTAGCTCACTATATTTAGTATTCAGTAGAAAAACAAATATGTACTATATAATAATATACTGCATATAAAAAGCAATAGTAGTAGCAATAGTACATTGCAGAAATTTTGATTCATGATCACAGCACATGATGGTGTGATAACATGAGCTGTGCCTGTGCCGTTAGCAGCGATTGTCGATTGTACTGCACAGCTAGTATGCTTTTATAATTTCTGGGGTAGGAGATAACTCTAATTTTTACCATTTCACTTCTCAGTGCAGACCACAGCATTTAAATGATAAAAAATTAGGGGTTTTCCTGTCAGCAAATTATTATTCCCTAAACACAAAATGCTCTTGCTGTGAGGAATAGGATTCCAGTGAGTCACCTATTTCTTCTATTTATGGAAGCCTTTTAAGTCCTGATGTAGTTAGCTGATGGTCAATTTTGCATTTATATAGTGTTGATTTAAAGTTTGTGAACCCCTCAGAATTTTCTATACTTCAGCATAAAATTTGACCTATGTCTGCATCAAATTTTCATACAAGTCCCAAATGTAGATAAGAATAACCAAATTAGACAAATGAGTAAAAAATATTACACATTTTTAAATGAGGAAAATGATCCAATAGCACATGTCTGTTAGCGGCAAAGTATGTGAACCTCTGCTCTCCGTGTCTGATGTGTGCCTCTTGGGCAGAAATAACACAATCTAAACATTTTTGGTAATGGTTTATCAGTGCTGCTTGGAGTAATTTTAGCCCATTCGTCCCTACAAAACAGTTTCAATTATGTTATGTTGATTAGTTTTTTCCCATGAACTTCTCACTTAGAATCCTTTTACAACATTTATATAGGATTGCAGTCAGGATTTTGACTTGGCCATTCCAATATGTTAACTTTATTCTTCTATCATAATTCTTTTGTACAGCAACTTGTGGCCCTTGGATTGCTACCTTACTGCATGACCTATATATTTTATATTTAGTTCAAGGACAGAAATTGCTATTACAATTCAGAATTTCTTGGGCCATTAAAAGATAGCAAGCTTTCCTGATGTAATAAAAAAGGCCCAAACAATGACCTTGCCACCATGGAGTTTCATAGATGACATGAACTCTATGTGGTATTTATAACCCTTAAATCGATCTATAACCAACGTGTAGTGATGCACCCTATAAATATTGAAGGCAGGATATCTTCATGCACAGGATCATTGGGATAAACAAAGGATACAATTAACACTCCACTTAATCATAAAAACAGATCCAGAAGGCCATTGCAATCACGTAGGTTTTCCTTGATTGCTTTATTCATGAAAACTGGACCCATTTCAGGGCATCTCATAATTTCATCAGCAAATGAAAACTTTGGACGTTCTGAAAAATCAAGTTTTGTTGAATAAAGCAATAGGAAAAATCTATGTGACTGCTTTCTTGATCTCACATCATCTATTTTCCACGTGTACCACTACTGTAAGTGGAGTGCCAATTGACTGCATTGTATCCTTTTCCAGGCTAGTGAATTTCTTGCCTACTAGATTGATTTGTAATAAAAAGGTGAAGCCTAATCTTCAGGGCCTGAATGAAAAAATTTGAGAGCGGGACCCTTACCTACAGAAGTAGCAACTACTAACTTGAAAATTAACGCATTGCATACTGTAATACAGCAAAACTTAACTTGCACTTTAACAGAGCACAAATCATTAAACCTGTCCCATTTAAGTTTGCTACATGTTACTTCTTTAACAGAACACACAAAAGGTAAAAGCGCACACTGGACAATTATGATAAATGTTGTAATTTTATTAACATTAGGGAAAAACAGACTAAAAGCAATGAAAACAATCTTGAGTAAGGGATGTTCTTAATGTCTAACAAAACAGAAATAACCTTGTCATTTAGGCAAATTCACAAAGCAGAATTCTATAAATTCATTAGCTTCTGTTTCATGGATGCCACCCATTTTATTATGAAACTCGCCCGTCCTGATAACAGTGGTCTCATAATTGAATATTCACTGAGTATATACATGGAGTCTCTTAATCATGTGAGGTTTTCTGATCTTATTTTACCAGCTATAATATAACCTACAGACTTTGATCTGGCTTCTATAAAATATATTTGATCCTTTCTGAGCAAATTCCCTTTCCTGTGTGCTTGTACAGTTTTGATGTGCAGAAATAATGGCCCATTGTCTTGGAACTCTGCCTATTGAAGCCTAGTTGTGCCAGGCTGACATCATACAATGAGTAGCCTGAACTCAAACATTAACTTTTTTCTAAAATCTTAGTAGGAATATCGAGGACATGAAGATGCTGTATTAGGCATATTGGTCATACATAGCACCTTATTTAAATAACTGCCACAATTTGAACTTTTCAATTGTTTGCTGGAATTCTTGTTTTTCCATCACATATTGTTTTATATTTACACTTCTATCAATGTACAGTATATGTTGAAAGGGCCCAAGCTTGTACTTGCATATTTCTTTTATACAGTATATTGGTATTAACAATACTAGTTATCTCACACTACTGATATCCATGCTACATGCTATTATTAATGAGAATACACTAGTATCTTCTGTACAATGAGGAAAAAAGTATTTAGTCAGCCACCAAGTGGCAAGTTCTCCCACTTAAAAAGATGAGCGAGGTCTGTAATTGACATCATAGGTAGACCACAACTATGAGAGCCAAAATGAGAAAACATATCCAGAAAATCACCTTGTCTGCTTTGGCAAGGTTTATTTTGCAAATTATGGTGGAAAATGAGTATTTGGTCACCTAAAAACATGCAAGATTTCTGGCTCTCACAGATCTGTAACTTATTCTTTCAGAGGCTCCTCTGTCCTCCATTCATTACCTGTAGTAATGGCACCTGTTTGAACTTGTCATCAGTATAAAAGACACCTGTCCACAACCTCAAACAGTCATACTCCACACTCCACTGAGGTGAAGACCAAAGAGCTGTAGAAGGGCACCAGAAACAAAATTGTAGCCCTGCACCAGGCTGGGAAGACTGAATCTGCATAGGCAAGCAGCTTGGTGTGATGAAATCAACTATGGGAGCAATCATGGAAGACATACAAGACCACTGATAATCTCCCTCGATCTGGGGCTCCATGCAAGATCTCACCCCGTGGGGTCAAAATGATCACAAAAACAGTGAGCAAAAATTCCAAAACCACACAGGGGAACCTAGTTAATGACCTGCATAGAGCTGGGACCACCATAACAAAGGGCATCAGTAACACACTACGATGCCTGGGACTCAGATCCTGCAGTGCCAGACGTGTTTCCCCCCGATTAAGCCAATACATGTCCGGGCCTGTCTGAAGTTTGCTAGAGAGCATTTGGATTATCCAGAAGAGTATTGGGAGAATGTCATAAGGTCTGATGAAACTAAAGTAGATCTGCTTGGCAGAAACAAAACTTGTCATGTTTGGAGGAGACAGATTGCTGAGTTGCATCCAAAGAACACCATACCTACTGTGAATCATGGGGTGGCAACATCATGCTTTTGCGCTATTTCTCTGCAAAGGGACAGGACGACTGATCTGTGTACATGAAAGAATGAATGGGCCATGTGTGGTGAGATTTTGAGTGCCAACCTCCTTCTATCAGCAAAGGCATTGAAGATGAAATGTGGATGGGTCTTTCAGCATGATCATGATTCTAAGCACACCACCAGGGCAGCAAAGGAGTGGCTTCTTAAGAAGCATATGAAGGTCCTAGCCAGTCTCCAGATCTCACCTCCATAGAAAACTTTTGGAGGGAGTTGAAAGCCTGTGTTACCCAGCGACATGCCCAAAACATCAGTGCTCTAGAGGAGATCTGCATGGAGGAATGGGCCAACATACCACCAACAGTGTGTGCCAACCTTGTGGAGACTTACAGAAAAAGTTTGACCTCTGTCATTGCCAACAAAGGATATAAATGAAATATTGATATGAACTTTTGTTCATGACCAAATACTTATTTTCCACCTTAATGTGTAAAATAAATCTTGCCAAATCAGACAAGGTGATTTTCTGGATTTGTTTTCTCATTTTGACTCTCATAGTTGTGGTCTACCTATGATGTCAATTACAGGCCTCTCTCATCTTTCTAAGTTGGAGAACTTGCACAATTGATGGCTGACTAAATACTTTTTTCTCCACTGTATATACATATCCTGTAACGCTGCCTATACATGTAATTCTTTCAGTTACATGTTTGATTGTTCTACAGGACAAGTTTACTTTTACCCCACCATTCGTATACAAATAGCTTTTATTCTTTGGTGTTTATTGTGTATATAAGTTTACTCAGCTTTGCACAGAAGGCCACTTCCTGACGCCATATTGGACCATGCTAACTTACTCGGCCTTATCAATTATTGGGCAATATGAGATACGCTAAGAGTTTTTTCTTCTCACTTTAAAGGGTGTTGGAGATAGATTTTTAGGAGCACTTATTTATGTTCTTGACATTTTTTTTTATCTAATACCATTAGATACTTTCCACTTAGGCTTATATTTGTATTTATTTATTTATTTGTTTGGCACTCCTTTTCAAAGGTAATTTTTTTTGTTGTGTGCATAAACACAAGGGAGCATTTATATATGTTTTAGATATTTACTCATATTTAAATTTATCTATCTTTGATTTTTTATTTCATTATGCATTGGATTATTGTTGTCCTTGATAATAATCGCTTTGTGAACAGCCCTGAATGGACCTTAACGACCAACCAATATTTTTGCTCTTGCTCCACCTATTTGCATTATTGATGTGATGAAAACAGCCCAACATGGACCAAGACATAAGCAAACTCCCACACATGCATATAGCCATGTGTTCAGGTAATAAATACCGGGGGTCGCATACCCATCAATATAAGGGACACTCCAAATACCATAGATAAATACTTCAAAAACAATAGGAGTACACGTCCAAAGTTTAGTATAAAAATTAGTACAAATTTTATTATATAGTAGTAATCATACATATAAAAAGACAAAGTCACAAGAAACAATACCACATTGTAGCAGTGAGAAAAACTGAGGAGACAGCACTGAAAAAATAGGCAGAGTACCCCTGAGTAAGGTCAGCATATCACGTCTGAAGCAAAAAAGTGCATATCACTGGGCAGAGAAGGGATAACCAGCACAAAGGTATGTCATTATTACCCTATCATATGTCCCAAAGTACAGAAACAAACACAGTAAAGTGCATGAAGTGCCAGGCATGGTTCCCTAAATCTTACCCATACTGCAGACCACCCGGGGTAATCGCCAGAGCCCCAACGCACGTTTCGCGTCGGCTTCGTCAGGGGGCAGTGCCATTCAGTGTGATAATCCCGTATTTATGAGGTGAGTGAATCCCCATCAGGTGCCACTCATTGTGGCGCATGTCCGGCGTCGGTCGCGCCGGGAGTTACATCACGCGTCGCGCCCACCATGGCGTCGCGTTCCGCAAGGACGTCCTAATGATGTCAGTGGAACGCAAAACGTCACTGCAGGGCGCCCACGCGATGTCCCAGAATTCGGACCGCATCGGGCATGCGCACAGTGGATACCAAGATCATCCCGCCCCTTGGACGTAACGTGCGCGGGTAAGAGTGTATGTACCGCCGTGCCCTTCTATTTTGCCCCCCTAGCCCGATGCTATACAGTGAGTGTGTACTCACCAACCGTACATCTACACATATGTCAGCATCAATGCACAAGAACCAGAACCCAATAGAAACAAAAAATATATATACGTGTCAAAGTAACAATGTCATGACCAGAAAAAATATATATACATGTAGTCATACCTCACCAAAATAATTCATATACAAATATCTATAATAGATAGCAAAATAAAGTGTATACATCAATTTACTACCAATAAATACAAAATAACGTGACCACAACATATGCATATACTTATATACCAATACAGGACATGTGAGATACTAAAAACAGTGATACATATTAAAGAGCAATGTATCTCTCAGCAGAAAAGAGTGCAAGTGAGCCAAAACATGTATATAAACCCAGACACACACATATAAACAATATACAATTCGTCATAAATGCGTTAAGCATCAGCTGATTCACAGTATATCATTACACAGGGCCAGAGGATAGGACATCGATGGAATCCGGCCCCACGCTTCTGGAATCACACGTCTCTTATCCAGAGGATTCATGATGTTCACACAAAAAGGTATGGAGTACAATAGCAGAAACTATACAAATGTAAATGCAAAAATGGACAGATTAATAAACACACCAAAACAACACTAAAAAAATAGTACACAAGAACATATAATTAAAAACAGATCCGGAACTTCTCCACTATAAGAAGGAACTGAAACTCAACTGTTCGTTTAACCCTAATGGGGCCATTGTATTTAGCAAGGTTACCCACCGGCATTCACATTGTGCTAATTTACGTTTGAGGTCACCGCCCCTGATGCCTGCACGGACCTTATCAATCCCCCAAATCTTCAAATATCTTGGGTTACATTGGTGGTATATGCGGAAGTGTCTTGGTATAGGTTTCAAACTGTCCACATCCTCCACATCCCGAGCTCCCACAATGTCCCTCACGTGCTCACGCACGCGTACGCGCAATTCTCTTGATGTCAATCCAACATAGATCAGTTTGCACGTACACACAGCGTAATACACCACAAATGTGGTGCTGCACGTGATATGTTCTCTTATCTGATACTGTTTTTTCTCATCTGAGGATGTGAAGGATGTGGCCCTTACCAGATTTTTACATGCCAGACACCCTCCGCATGGAAAGAAGCCTTTTCTTTGTTGGCCCGCTCCAAAATGGTCCGGGGGTTTGGCCACATAGTGGCTATGTACCAATATATCGGATATGTTGTTACTACGACGTGCCATCATCAGGGGTTGATCTGATAAATGTTTCCTCAAAATTCGGTCTGTCCGTAGCACCGACCAGTGCTTCTTAATGATGTTTCTCAGTACATCCCACCTATGATTATATGTAGATATAAAACGTGGTTGGCTGTTGTGAATTTGCTTTTTGCTCCCTCTAGTGGTTACTAGTTTTTTGACTCTGGTTTTTCTGTCATTCCTTTTATCCGCACCTGGGTCGTTAGTTAGGGGTGTTGCTATATTAGCTCCCTGGACCTTCAGTTCAATGCCTGGCAACGTAGTTATCAGAGCTAGTCTGCTGTGCTCTTGTCTACTGATCCTGGTTCCAGTTATATCAGCTAAGTCTGCCTTTTGCTTTTTGCTATTTTGTTTTGGTTTTGTATTTTTGTCCAGCTTGTTCCAAATCTATATCCTGACCTTTGCTGGAAGCTCTAGGGGGCTGGTGTTCTCCCCCCGGACCGTTAGACGGTTCGGGGGTTCTTGAATTTCCAGTGTGGATTTTGATAGGGTTTTTGTTGACCATATAAGTTACCTTTCTTTATTCTGCTATCAGTAAGCGGGCCTCTCTGTGCTAAACCTGGTTCATTTCTGTGTTTGTCATTTCCTCTTACCTCACCGTCATTATTTGTGGGGGGCTTCTATCCAGCTTTGGGGTCCCCTTCTCTGGAGGCAAGAAAGGTCTTTGTTTTCCTCTACTAGGGGTAGCTAGATTCTCCGGCTGGCGCGTGTCATCTAGAATCAACGTAGGAATGATCCCCGGCTACTTCTAGTGTTGGCGTTAGGAGTAGATATATGGTCAACCCAGTTACCACTGCCCTATGAGCTGGATTTTTGTATTCTGCAGACTTCCACGTTCCTCTGAGACCCTCGCCATTGGGGTCATAACAGTTTGCCAGGCCAGTATTAAATGTTTAATGCATTGCAGAAGAGGGATTATAAGAAAGAAGATTCTGAGGTTTTTTTTTCTCCTTCCCCTTTACCTCAGAGTGGCTATGCTTGCTGCAGACATGAATGTCCAGACCTTGATTACAAGTGTGGACCAGCTGGCTACTCGTGTGCAGGGCATACAAGACTATGTTATCAGAAATCCTAGGTCAGAACCTAAAATACCGATTCCTGAACTGTTTTCCGGAGACAGGTTTAAGTTTAGGAATTTCGTGAATAATTGTAAATTGTTTTTGTCCCTGAGACCCTGTTCATCAGGAGATTCTGCTCAGCAAGTAAAAATTGTTATTTCGTTCTTACGGGGCGACCCTCAGGATTGGGCTTTTTCGCTGGCGCCAGGAGATCCGGCATTGGCTGATCTGGATGCGTTTTTTCTGGCGCTCGGTTTACTTTATGAGGAACCCAATCTTGAGATTCAGGCAGAAAAGGCCTTGCTGTCTATGTCTCAGGGGCAGGACGAGGCTGAAGTGTATTGCCAAAAATTTCGGAAATGGTCCGTGCTGACACATTGGAACGAGTGTGCACTGGCCGCTAATTTTAGAAATGGCCTTTCTGAAGCCATTAAGAATGTTATGGTGGGTTTTCCCATTCCCACAGGTCTGAATGATACTATGGCACTGGCTATTCAAATTGACCGGCGGTTGCGGGAGCGCAAAACCGCAAATTCCCTCATGGTGTTGTCTGAACAGACACCTAATTCGGTGCAATGTGATAGAAAAACCGCAAATTCCCTCATGGTGTTGTCTGAACAGACACCTGATTTAATGCAATGTGATAGAATCCTGACTAGAAATGAGCGGAAAATTCATAGACGCCGGAATGGCTTGTGCTACTACTGTGGTGGTTCTACACATGTTATCTCAGCATGCTCTAAACGTATAGCTAAGGTTGTTAGTCCTGTCACCGTTGGTAATTTGCAACCTAAATTTATTCTGTCTGTAACTTTGATTTGCTCACTGTCATCTTATCCTGTCATGGCGTTTGTAGATTCAGGTGCTGCCCTGAGTCTCATGGATCTCTCATTTGCTAAGCGCTGTGGATTTACTCTTGAACCATTAGAAAATCCTATTCCTCTTAGGGGTATTGATGCTACACCATTGGCAGCAAATAAACCGCAGTATTGGACTCAGGTTACCATGTGCATGACTCCTGAACACCGCGAGGTGATACGTTTCCTGGTTTTACATAAAATGCATGATTTGGTCGTTTTAGGGCTGCCATGGTTACAGACCCATAATCCAGTCCTGGACTGGAAGGCTATGTCAGTCTCAAGTTGGGGCTGTCGTGGTATTCATGAGGATTCCCTGCCTGTGTCTATTGCTTCTTCTACGCCTTCGGAAGTTCCGGAGTATTTGTCTGATTATCAGGATGTCTTCAGTGAGTCTGAGTCCAGTGCACTGCCTCCTCATAGGGACTGTGACTGTGCTATAGATTTGATCCCAGGCAGTAAATTTCCTAAGGGAAGACTGTTTAATCTGTCGGTACCTGAACATACCGCTATGCGTTCATATATCAAGGAGTCTCTGGAAAAAGAACATATTCGTCCGTCTTCTTCCCCTCTTGGTGCGGGATTCTTTTTTGTGGCAAAAAAGGACGGATCTTTGAGACCTTGTATTGATTATCGGCTGTTAAATAAGATCACTGTCAAATTTCAGTATCCTTTACCGCTGTTGTCTGACTTGTTTGCCCGGATTAAGGGTGCCAAGTGGTTCACCAAGATAGACCTTCGTGGTGCGTACAACCTTGTGCGCATTAAGCAAGGTGATGAATGGAAAACCGCATTCAATACGCCCGAAGGTCATTTTGAGTACTTGGTGATGCCTTTTGGGCTCTCCAATGCGCCTTCAGTTTTTCAGTCCTTTATGCATGACATTTTCCGGAAGTATCTGGATAAATTTTTGATTGTTTATCTGGATGATATTTTGGTTTTTTCTGATAATTGGGATTCGCATGTGGAGCAGGTCAGGTTGGTCTTTAAAATTTTGCGTGAAAATCCTTTGTTTGTCAAGGGCTCAAAGTGTCTCTTTGGTGTACAGAAGGTTCCCTTTTTGGGGTTCATTTTTTCCCCTTCTGCTGTGGAGATGGACCCAGTCAAGGTCCGAGCTATTCTTGATTGGACTCAGCCCTCGTCAGTTAAGAGTCTTCAGAAGTTCTTGGGCTTCGCTAACTTCTACCGTCGTTTTATCGCTAAATTTTCTAGCATTGTGAAACCTTTGACGGATATGACCAAGAAGGGCTCCGATGTAGCTAACTGGGCTCCTGCTGCCGTGGAGGCTTTCCAGGAGTTGAAACGCCGGTTTACTTCGGCGCCTGTTTTGTGCCAGCCTGACGTCTCACTTCCCTTTCAGGTTGAGGTGGATGCTTCGGAGATTGGGGCAGGGGCCGTTTTGTCGCAGAGAGGCCCTGGTTGCTCTGTTATGAAGCCTTGTGCCTTTTTCTCTAGGAAATTTTCGCCTGCCGAGCGAAATTATGATGTGGGCAATCGGGAGTTGTTGGCCATGAAATGGGCATTTGAGGAGTGGCGTCATTGGCTCGAGGGTGCTAAGCATCGTGTGGTGGTCTTGACTGATCACAAAAATCTGATGTATCTCGAGTCTGCTAAACGCCTTAATCCGAGACAGGCCCGCTGGTCATTGTTTTTCTCCCGCTTTGATTTTGTTGTCTCGTATTTACCAGGTTCAAAGAATGTGAAGGCCGATGCTCTTTCTAGGAGCTTTGTGCCTGATGCTCCTGGAGTCGCTGATCCTGTTGGTATTCTTAAAGATGGAGTTATCTTGTCAGCTATTTCTCCGGATCTGCGACGTGTGTTGCAGAGATTTCAGGCTGATAGGCCTGAGTCTTGTCCACCTGACAGACTGTTTGTCCCGGATAAGTGGACCAGCAGAGTCATTTCCGAGGTTCATTCCTCGGTGTTGGCAGGTCACCCGGGAATTTTTGGCACCAGAGATCTGGTGGCCAGGTCCTTTTGGTGGCCTTCCTTGTCAAGGGATGTGCGGTCATTTGTGCAGTCCTGTGGGACTTGTGCTCGA
Source organism: Ranitomeya variabilis (assembly GCF_051348905.1). Taxonomy (NCBI): domain Eukaryota; kingdom Metazoa; phylum Chordata; class Amphibia; order Anura; family Dendrobatidae; genus Ranitomeya; species Ranitomeya variabilis. The sequence continues at coordinate 291,743,373 of NC_135237.1, forward strand.
GCTAAGCCTTGCTGTTCTCGTGCCAGCGGTTTGCTCTTGCCCTTGCCTGTCCCGAAGAGACCTTGGACACATATCTCCATGGATTTCATTTCTGATCTTCCGCTATCTCAGGGCATGTCCGTTATCTGGGTGATATGTGATCGCTTCTCCAAGATGGTCCATTTGGTTCCTTTGCCTAAGCTGCCTTCCTCTTCCGATCTGGTTCCTGTGTTTTTCCAGAACGTGGTTCGTTTGCACGGCATCCCTGAGAATATTGTGTCAGACAGAGGATCCCAGTTCGTTTCCAGGTTCTGGCGATCCTTTTGTAGTAGGATGGGCATTGATTTGTCGGTTTCGTCTGCTTTCCATCCTCAGACTAATGGACAGACGGAGCGAACCAATCAGACTTTGGAGGCTTATTTGAGGTGTTTTGTCTCTGCTGATCAGGACGATTGGGTGACATTCTTGCCGTTGGCTGAGTTTGCCCTTAATAATTGGGCTAGTTCCGCCACCTTGGTTTCGCCTTTTTTCTGCAACTCTGGTTTCCATCCTCGCTTTTCTTCGGGTCATGTGGAGCCTTCTGACTGTCCTGGGGTGGATTCTGTGGTGGATAGGTTGCAGCAGATCTGGAATCATGTGGTGGACAACTTGAAGTTGTCACAGGAGAAGGCTCAGCGCTTTGCCAACCGCCGCCGCGGTGTGGGTCCCCGACTACGCGTTGGGGATTTGGTGTGGCTTTCTTCCCGCTTTGTTCCTATGAAGGTCTCCTCTCCCAAATTTAAACCTCGTTTTATTGGGCCTTACAAGATATTGGAAATCCTTAATCCTGTATCTTTTCGTCTGGATCTTCCTGTGTCGTTTGCTATTCACAATGTATTTCATAGGTCCTTGTTGCGGCGGTACATTGTGCCTGTAGTTCCTTCTGCTGAGCCTCCTGCTCCGGTGTTGGTTGAGGGCGAGTTGGAGTACGTGGTGGAGAAGATCTTGGATTCTCGCCTCTCCAGGCGGAGGCTTCAGTACCTGGTCAAGTGGAAGGGCTATGGTCAGGAGGATAATTCCTGGGTGGTCGCCTCTGATGTTCATGCGGCCGATTTAGTTCGTGCCTTTCATGCCGCTCATCCTGATCGCCCTGGTGGTCGTGGTGAGGGTTCGGTGACCCCTCACTAAGGGGGGGGTACTGTTGTGAATTTGCTTTTTGCTCCCTCTAGTGGTTACTAGTTTTTTGACTCTGGTTTTTCTGTCATTCCTTTTATCCGCACCTGGGTCGTTAGTTAGGGGTGTTGCTATATTAGCTCCCTGGACCTTCAGTTCAATGCCTGGCAACGTAGTTATCAGAGCTAGTCTGCTGTGCTCTTGTCTACTGATCCTGGTTCCAGTTATATCAGCTAAGTCTGCCTTTTGCTTTTTGCTATTTTGTTTTGGTTTTGTATTTTTGTCCAGCTTGTTCCAAATCTATATCCTGACCTTTGCTGGAAGCTCTAGGGGGCTGGTGTTCTCCCCCCGGACCGTTAGACGGTTCGGGGGTTCTTGAATTTCCAGTGTGGATTTTGATAGGGTTTTTGTTGACCATATAAGTTACCTTTCTTTATTCTGCTATCAGTAAGCGGGCCTCTCTGTGCTAAACCTGGTTCATTTCTGTGTTTGTCATTTCCTCTTACCTCACCGTCATTATTTGTGGGGGGCTTCTATCCAGCTTTGGGGTCCCCTTCTCTGGAGGCAAGAAAGGTCTTTGTTTTCCTCTACTAGGGGTAGCTAGATTCTCCGGCTGGCGCGTGTCATCTAGAATCAACGTAGGAATGATCCCCGGCTACTTCTAGTGTTGGCGTTAGGAGTAGATATATGGTCAACCCAGTTACCACTGCCCTATGAGCTGGATTTTTGTATTCTGCAGACTTCCACGTTCCTCTGAGACCCTCGCCATTGGGGTCATAACAGTTGGCCGTCCCACGTTTTACTCTTCTTATTTCTCTTAGTTTCCACCAACAACTCATCTCTTCTTGTTTTTTTGGCTCTTATATACCCCTTCTTTATAGACCGACCACTATACCCACATTGTCTGAACCTCTCCCCAAGGTCCCGTGCCTGTTCTTCAAAAAGAGCATCGGATGTGCAGATCCTTCTTTTTGGAATCTAGCAATGTGGAGGCGGATATACGTGAGCTGGTGTTGGAGTTACTGGATTTTGTGCTGACACATAATTTCTTTGTTTTTAAGGACCGATTTTTTCTCCAGAGACAGGGCACTGCGAAGGGGGCGGCCTGTGCTCCATCCTATGCTAATTTATTTTTGGGATTTTGGGAGCGTGAGATTTTTCACGGTGGAGCGCAGGCCGCCCCACAGATCCTTGGATGGTATCGATATATCGATGACGTCCTATTCGTCTGGCATGGTCCCGTCCTGGAGTTACAGAAATTTATGATGTGTCTTAACAGCAACGAATCCAACATCAGGCTCACGTACTCCTACCACCACAGTGAGATCTCCTTCCTGGACATTATACTGAGGGTAAATGATGATGGTTTTATCTTTACCGACATGTACCGAAAGGAGACCTCAGTCAATGCCCTCCTGCACTCCACATCCTCACATCCACCATCCACGATAAGAGCCATCCCCGTGGGGCAGTTCCTTCGGGCTCGAAGGATCTGCACATCCGATGGTCTTTTTGAAGAACAGGCACGGGACCTTGGGGAGAGATTCAGACAACGTGGGTATAGTGGTCGGTCTATAAAGAAGGGGTATATAAGAGCCAAAAAAACAAGAAGAGATGAGTTGTTGGTGGAAACTAAGAGAAATAAGAAGAGTAAAACGTGGGACGGCCAACCACGTTTTATATCTACATATAATCATAGGTGGGATGTAATGAGAAACATCATTAAGAAGCACTGGTCGGTGCTACGGACAGACCCAATTTTGAGGAAACATTTATCAGATCAACCCCTGATGACGGCACGTCGTAGTAACAACATATCCGATATATTGGTACATAGCCACTATGTGGCCAAACCCCCGGACCATTTTGGAGCGGGCCAACAAAGAAAAGGCTTCTTTCCATGCGGAGGGTGTCTGGCATGTAAAAATCTGGTAAGGGCCACATCCTTCACATCCTCAGATGAGAAAAAACAGTATCAGATAAGAGAACATATCACGTGCAGCACCACATTTGTGGTGTATTACGCTGTGTGTACGTGCAAACTGATCTATGTTGGATTGACATCAAGAGAATTGCGCGTACGCGTGCGTGAGCACGTGAGGGACATTGTGGGAGCTCGGGATGTGGAGGATGTGGACAGTTTGAAACCTATACCAAGACACTTCCGCATATACCACCAATGTAGCCCAAAATATTTGAAGATTTGGGGGATTGATAAGGTCCGTGCAGGCATCAGGGGCGGTGACCTCAAACGTAAATTAGCACAATGTGAATGCCAGTGGATAACCTTGCTAAATACAATGGCCCCATTAGGGTTAAACAAACAGTTGAGTTTCAGTTCCTTCTTATAGTGGAGAAGTTCCGGATCTGTTTTTAATTATATGTTCTTGTGTACTATTTTTTTAGTGTTGTTTTGGTGTGTTTATTAATCTGTCCATTTTTGCATTTACATTTGTATAGTTTCTGCTATTGTACTCCATACCTTTTTGTGTGAACATCATGAATCCTCTGGATAAGAGACGTGTGATTCCAGAAGCGTGGTGCCGGATTCCATCGATGTCCTATCCTCTGGCCCTGTGTAATGATATACTGTGAATCAGCTGATGCTTAACGCATTTATGACGAATTGTATATTGTTTATATGTGTGTGTCTGGGTTTATATACATGTTTTGGCTCACTTGCACTCTTTTCTGCTGAGAGATATATTGCTCTTTAATATGTATCACTGTTTTTAGTATCTCACATGTCCTGTATTGGTATATAAGTATATGCATATGTTGTGGTCACGTTATTTTGTATTTATTGGTAGTAAATTGATGTATACACTTTATTTTGCTATCTATTATAGATATTTGTATATGAATTATTTTGGTGAGGTATGACTACATGTATATATATTTTTTCTGGTCATGACATTGTTACTTTGACACATATATATATTTTTTGTTTCTATTGGGTTCTGGTTCTTGTGCGTTGATGCTGACATATGTGTAGATGTACGGTTGGTGAGTACACACTCACTGTATAGCATCGGGCTAGGGGGGCAAAATAGAAGGGCACGGCGGTACATGCACTCTTACCCGCGCACGTTACGTCCAAGGGGCGGGATGATCTTGGTATCCACTGTGCGCATGCCCGATGCGGTCCGAATTCTGGGACATCGCGTGGGCGCCCTGCAGTGACGTTTTGCGTTCCACTGACGTCATTAGGACGTCCTTGTGGAACGCGACGCCATGGTGGGCGCGACGCGTGATGTAACTCCCGGCGCGACCGACGCCGGACATGCGCCACAATGAGTGGCACCTGATGGGGATTCACTCACCTCATAAATACGGGATTATCACACTGAACGGCACTGCCCCCTGACGAAGCCGACGCGAAACGCGCGTTGGGGCTCCGGCGATTACCCCGGGTGGTCTGCAGTATGGGTAAGATTTAGGGAACCATGCCTGGCACTTCATGCACTTTACTGTGTTTGTTTCTGTACTTTGGGACATATGATAGGGTAATAATGACATACCTTTGTGCTGGTTATCCCTTCTCTGCCCAGTGATATGCACTTTTTTGCTTCAGACGTGATATGCTGACCTTACTCAGGGGTACTCTGCCTATTTTTTCAGTGCTGTCTCCTCAGTTTTTCTCACTGCTACAATGTGGTATTGTTTCTTGTGACTTTGTCTTTTTATATGTATGATTACTACTATATAATAAAATTTGTACTAATTTTTATACTAAACTTTAGACGTGTACTCCTATTGTTTTTGAAGTATTTATCTATTGCATTATTGATGTGGTTGCATCATGCTGTGTTTTATGTGTGACAAATTGTACTTATGCTTTTAATGCCATTTTGGCATACATTTACGATACCATGCAATATACATTTTTTTTGCAACACTAATATAAAAAATAACGATTTATTTGTTTTTTGTTTAATTTTTTTTATAGTTCATGTTTCACACCAAATAACCTGTTGATTAATATGTTTCAGCTTATTATGGTCACGTGGATATATATATATATATACACTCACCGGCCACTTTATTAGGTACACCTGTCCAACTTCTTGTTAACACTTAATTTCTAATCAGCCAATCACATGGCGGCAACTCAGTGCATTTAGGCATGTAGACATGGTCAAGACAATCTCCTGCAGTTCAAACCGAGCATCAGTATGGGGAAGAAAGGTGATTTGAGTGCCTTTGAACGTGGCATGGTTGTTGGTGCCAGAAGGGCTGGTCTGAGTATTTCAGAAACTGCTGATCTACTGGGATTTTCATGCACAACCATCTCTAGGGTTTACAGAGAATGGTCCGAAAAAGAAAAAAAATCCAGTGAGCAGCAGTTCTGTGGGCGGAAATGCCTTTTTGATGCCAGAGGTCAGAGGAGAATGGGCAGACTGGTTCGAGCTTATAGAAAGGCAACAGTGACTCAAATCGCCACCCGTTACAACCAAGGTAGGCCTAAGAGCATCTCTGAACGCACAGTGCATCGAACTTTGAGGCAGAAGGGCTACAGCAGCAGAAGACCACACCGGGTACCACTCATTTCAGCTAAGAACAGGAAACTGAGGCTACAATTTGTACAAGCTCATCGAAATTGGACAGTAGAAGATTGGAAAAATGTTGCTTGGTCTGATGAGTCTCGATTTCTGCTGCGACATTCGGATGGTAGGGTCAGAATTTGGCGTAAACAACATGAAAGCATGGATCCATCCTGCCTTGTATGGAGCATCTTTGGGATGTGCAGCCGACAAATCTGCGGCAACTGTGTGATGCCATCATGTCAATATGGACCAAAATCTCTGAGGAATGCTTCCAGCACCTTGTTGAATCTATGCCACGAAGAATTGAGGCAGTTCTGAAGGCAAAAGGGGGTCCAACCCGTTACTAGCATGGTGTACCTAATAAAGTGGCCGGTGAGTGTATATTGTTGTGAATTTGGTTTTTGGGCTCCCCCGGTGGTCACTGGTGGTACTGGACTTGTGTGCTTCACTTTCTCTGTTCACCTGTTTCCATCAGGATATGGGAGTATCCTATTTAGCCTTGCTGCTCAGTTATTCTAGTGCCGGCCATCAATGTAACCAGAGCCTTTCTGTTGCATGTTCCTGCTTCTAGACTACTATCAGCTAAGTTGGACTCTTAGTCCTAAGTTTGTTTTGCATTTTTGTTCCAGTTCACAGTTATGTTATTTTTCTGTAGCTGGAAGCTCTTGTGGGCCGAAATTGCCACTCCGGTGTCATGAGTTGACACATGAGTTTTAAAGTAATTTCGGGATGGTATTTTAATAGGGTTTTCAGCTGACCGTGAAGTTCCCTATTGTATCTTCTTGCTATCTAGTAAGCGGACCTCGCTTTGCTGAACCTACCTTCATACTGCGTATGTCTCCTTTTTGGGGGGATTTCCCTAGAGGTAAGCCAGGTCTGTCTTTTCCTCTATTAGGGTTAGTTAGTCCTCCGGCTGGCGCTAGGCGTCTAGGGATAAAACGTAGGTACGTCACCCGGCCACTGTTAGTTGTGTGGTAGGTTTAGCTCACGGTCAGCTCGAGATTCCATCACCCAAGAGCTAGTCTGTTATTTAAGTTCTCTGACGTTCCCTTGCCATTGGGAACCATGACAGTATATATATATATATATATATATATATATATATATATATATATATATATATGCCTCAAGGGCAGACTTGTCGTAGGTGCAACCTACAACCACACAGGGGGTCAAAAAGGTAAAAGGGCCACATTCACCATTAAAGCAGTTGGAATTATGCAAGGGGCCCATATATTGTTCTTGCACAGGAGGCCTGGCAGAGAGGAGAGACTGGGGAATAACGGGGAGACAGGAGGATTAGTCGGGCAGCAGAGTTTAGGATGGATTGGAGTGGTGCCTGAGTGATAGAGGGGAGGCCAGAGAGTAGGAGGTTACAGAAGTCGAGGTGGGAGATGATAAGGGCATGCACTAGTGTTTTTGTGGTTTCATGGTCAAGGAATGCACGGATCTGGGAAATGAGTTGGAATCGGCAGGAGGAGGCAAGGGCTTGGATTTGTGTCTTGAAAGAGAGGGCAGAGTCAAGGATCACACCGAGGCACTGAGTATAATAAGGGACATTCAATTAGCATAGAATACGTATTGCTGCAAATCGAATTTCATTTTAAAATCTGCATAATTCAACTAATTTGAATCTTGTCAGATCTGCGGATTTTTAGTCTTACTCCTTAGCTGAGAAATTTGTAAAATTGTTTCTACTCTATTTACTTTTGTTAATATAATGTTGCCTTATTTTATTATATTCCATTGTTAACCTCATGTGTGTTCTGTTCTATATTATGTATCATATGAGTGTTTGCATGTAGTTATCTGATTTTATTTTGAATGTTGAAATTAATCCTGATGTATAGATTTCATATTAACAAAGAATTAATGTCAGAAACATGTTCAGTGTTTGTGATCAGTGACATAGCAGATATCAATGTCAAGGAGCTTTATGGAATATATTCCAAGCATATATCAAAAAGGGCAAGGAAGGATCAATGGTCAGGATGCAGTAACGTTTGAAACCTGAACAATAACAAAATAATAAAAAATACTGCAGGCACAACTGAGTTTTCAGAAAGGTGTGAATGGGCAATTCTTTCAGTGACAACCAGTGGACATGCTGTATAGCATGACAACTGGACGTGGCCAAGCATGGACACCAAAGAGCCCCAATGTCAGTGACTCTGGACCATGGTGAGATGAGAAATTCAAGCTGTTTTTTTCTGCTTGAATCACTACAAATTGTAATACAAAGAAGTTGGCTTTTTCTTTTTCTCTTTTTTGATATGTTGAAAATATGTGTAGAAAAATAGAATTCTCGTAGGAGCTGTCGAGTTCAGTTCTTCATTTTCTTTTAACGGATACCTCACTTGATTTGCAGTCACATTCAACCTTACTGACAAGGATTAATAGGAATGACTAAGGTGTAAATTTGTTGCTTTCAAATGTGCCTCTGACAATGAATAATGTCAGCTTAATTGGAAATGATAATTCAGCACTGATTACAGAGTGACTGACAAAGATCACCCTTTAATTAAAGTTTTACATCTGGTGACAGATTTGAAGGGAATTAGCATTGTAGCAGAATAACTTGCTTTAAATCTTCACTGCAATTTACAGTGATTACCTGGAGTTTACAGCTCTCTCCTTACTACGTGTTTTGTTGAAAATAAACACCATCATACCCGTGCTGAAAACAGTATTTTCTGAATTAATGTATTAAGGGAAAATGCTGAGTGCAAGTTATAAGAAGCTTTTAGACTGCTTGTAAATGGGTCATCTATTGTTAGCCTTCTAAATTCAGAAAAGTGAAATAAACAAATGTTCACAGCTAAAAATCTGCAATACTTAATCTGTATTATACACCGTGTTCCAAATTATTATGCAAATTGGATTTAAGTGTCATAAAGATTTAATTGTTTTGTTTTTCAAATAAACTCATGGATGTATTGTGTCTCAGAGCTCAATGGATCACTGAAATCAATCTTACACACATGTGATAATTAGTTTTCCAGGTGAGCCTAATTAAAGGTAAACTACTTAAAAATGATGTTCCACATTATTAAGCAGGCTGTAGTTATTACTTAACACGGGAAAGAAAAAGGATCTCTCTGCTGCCGAAAAGCATCCAATAGTGCAATGCCTTGGTGAAGGGATGAAAACATTAGATATTTCCCGAAAACGTAAGTGTGATCATCGTACTGTTAAGAGATTAGTGGATGATTCTGAGCACAGACGTGTTCGTGCTGATAAAGGCAGAATAAGTAAGGATTCTGCCAGGCAAGGTCATCAGATTAAGAGAGCAGCTGCTAAAACGCCATTACAAACCAGCAAACAGATATTTGAAGCTGCTGGTGCCTCTGGAGTCCCTCGAACCTCAAGGTTCAAGAAACAGTTGCAGTGGGCCCAGGCATAGATGATGATTAATTTTCAAACAGTCTTGTTTACTGATGAGTATCGAGCAACCCTGGATGGTCCAGATGGATGGAGTAATGGATGGTTGGTGGATAGCCACCATGTCCCAACAAGGCTGTGACAACAGCAAGGAGGTGGAGGAGTCATGTTTTGTGCTGGAATCATGGGGAAACAGCTGGAAGGGTCCTTTAAGGTTCCTGAAGGTATGAAAAGTAGCTCTGCAAAATATATAAAGTTTCTGACTGACAACTTTCTTCCATTGTATAAAAAGCAGAAACATGCCTTCAGGAGCCAAATCATCTTCATGCATGACAATGCACCATCTCATGCTGCAAAGAATACCTCTGAGTCATTGGCTGCTATGGGCATCTTCCCCTGACCTCAACCCTATAGAGAACCTTTGGAATATCATCAAGCAAAAGATCTATGAGCTTGGGAGGCAGTTCACATCAAAACAGCAGCTCTGGGAGGCTATTCTGATTTCATGCAAAGAAATACAAGCAGAAACTCTCCAAAAACTCACAAGTTCAATGGATGCAAGAATTGTGAAGGTGATATCAAAGAAGGGTTCCTATGTTAACATGTAACTTGGCCTGTTTGGATGTTTTGGAGTTAATTAGCTTTTTTGTTCAGTGAATGTGACCTTCTAATGCTGCAAATTCCACAAATGAGCATTTTAAGTTCTTTAAAACATATTGAATGTTTAGAAATTCTACCGTGCCTAATAATTTGGAACAGTGCATTTTGAGTTTTAATTCATTTTGGAGATTATACTGTTATCATTGGGAGGTTTCTTTAATAAAATTTGATGTATACTCTAACGGGTGATGACTTTTATTAGACTGACTGTCATTTGCACTGACCATTTGGGAAAATCAGAGAAAAATATAATTTGCATAATAATTTGGAACATGGTGTATAGTACGTATTCTGTATTTCCCAGCTCCTGCACTCTCCTAAAATAGAATAGTAAAAAACAGATGTACTACACTGTTATTCATCTGATGTGTGTCATGCTTTAAAGGGTTATCTAATCTTAAAGGGCTTTAACAGGCTTCAGCTATATTTCTGCCATCACTCTATGGAAATGTGCAAATTGCCTCTGCTGAAAAAAAGAGGACTTAACTATAGCGCCACCTATTGGAAGTAGCGATCCTACAAGTCACAATCAACCCTTTAATGAGTCGTGCAATATGACTTAGGATAAAAGCCAAATCAGTATCTCAATTCAATTTGGCTTCTATCCTAAGTCATATTGCACGACTCGTTAAAGGGTTGATTGTGACTTGTAGGATCGCTACTTCCAATAGGTGGCGCTATAGAGTTAAAGAAGTTGTCCACTACTATAACCTTTTTTTTTTTCTTTCATAAATCTTGCTATTATGTGCCACTGAAAACATCTACTGTGTTTATTTTAGCAATATTACCTTTTATCATGCTGTAGCAGCACATTTTAGTGCTGGATTCAGCTCTCATGGAGTTAATCGACAACTTCCTTTCTCCTGAGTCATTGTGCTCTAATACTACAAGTTCCATGATGCATTGCACTGCTACTAAGCCTGAACCTAGCACACCCACTCCAAAACACACCCCAACCCCTCCCTCCTCTCCCTCCTCTAGTTTCAAAAAGATTTGTGATGTCATTTCTGTCCAACCTCCTCTTTTACATCTGTCCAACCCACACTCCATTACACATAGATAGATGGATAGATAGATGGATAGATAGATAGATAGATAGTTAGATACATACAGATATATCTATGTCTATTTCCATAGGTATGTCCATATCCATGTTTCTAAACCCCTTCACCCCCTGGAGCTTTTTTGTTTTTGTTTATCGCTCCCCTTCTTTCCAGAGCCATAATTTTTCCGTCAGTATGGCCATGTGGGGGCTTATCTTTTGCAGAACAAGTTCTACTTTTGAACGCCATCATTGGTTTTAGCATGTCGTGTAGCAGGAAATGTGAAAAAAATTCAAAGTGCAATGAAATGGCAAAAAAAGTGCAATCCCACACTTGTTTTTTGCTTGGCTTTTTTGCTAGGTTCACTAAATGCTAAGGCTGTGTGCACACGTTGCGGATTTGATTGCAGATCCGCAGCGTTTTTTGCTGCACTGAATTGCATCAAATCCGCAGTGTAGTGTACAACCAATGTAAGTCTATGGGAGCCGCAGACTTGTGCACATGCTGCGGAAAAAGCCGCACCGAAACCGCACCAAGAACTGCATCAAAACCGCACCAAAAACTGTATCAAAACCGCACCAAAACTGCGAAACTGCACCAGGTTTTGATGCAGTTTTTGGTGCAGTTTTGATGCAGTTTTTGGTGCAGTTTTGATGCTTTTTTTGGTGCGGTTTATGCGCGGTTTTAATGCCGTTTTTGGAAATAAGTAAATAAACGGAAAATGTGCATGATTTGAATGGAAACATGCATGAAAAAACGGATTCCAAGGCCGGATTCATCATTTCACAGCTCAGTTTCATACTTTTTTTGCCGGATCCGTCGCTGTGCGTTTTTTCGCCGGACAGAAAAAACGTTCCTCTGTATGTGTTTTCCATCCGGCGGAAACAGCTTTTTTTGACGGATCCGGCAAAAAACGGATGAAACTCTATGAGAAAAAGACGGATCGTCGGAAAAAAATGGATCCGTTTTTTTCAAAACTCGCCGGATTGTGCCTCACGGCAAAAACCTGATGTGTGAAAGCACCCAAATATATGGATAGATACATCTATGTATCTATAGATATATCTATAGATAAATATATCTATAGATAGATATATCCATAGATATATAATAGAAAGGCCGATGTTTCTATAAGGCTACTTTCACACTTGCGTTTTTCGCAATCCGTCTTTTTGGGAAAAAAACGGATCCTGCAAATGTGCTCGCAGGATGCGTTTTTTACCCATAGACGTGTATTAGTGAAGGATCACGACGGATGGCCACACGTCGCGTCCATCGTGCAACGGATGCGTCGTGTTTTGGCGGACCGTTGGCACATCCGTCACGTCTGCCATTTTCTACCGCGCATGCGCGGCCAAAACTCCGCCCCCTCCTCCCCGGACTTCAGAATGGGCAGCGGATGCGTTGAAAAACTGCATCCGCTGCACACGACGTGCACAAATTTCACAACGCGCGTCGGTACGTCGGCCCAACGCATAGCGATGGACCCGTGCCGACGCAAGTGTGAAACAGGGCTTAATGAGCGTTTAATTTAATAAAAAACTGAAAAAAACGGTGTGGGCTCCCGCGCAATTTTCTGTGCCAGAGGGGGAAAGCCGACGGCCGAGGCCAATATTTGTAGCCTGCTATGAATATCAGCCCGCAGCTGTCTGCGTAGCCTTTACTGGCTATTAAAATAGGGGGACCCCCCAAAAAAAATGACGTGGGGTCACCCTATATTTTATAGCCAGAAAGGCTACGCAGACAGCTGCGGGCTGATATTCATAGCCTAGAGAGGGGCCATGGATATTGGTCCCCCCCCGGCTACAAATACCAGTCCGCAGCCACCCCAGAAATGGCGCATCTGTAAGTCTACGTTCACATTAGCGTTCGGCGCCGCAGCGTCGCCGCATGCGTCATGCGCCCCTATATTTAACATGGGGGTGCATGGACATGCATTGTGCTGCGTTTTGCGACGCATGGGTTTTTTTGGCCGCAAGCGTTGGGCGCAGAGGACACAGCAAGTTGCATTTTTTTTGCGTCCAACTTTCGGCCAAAAAGGACGCATGCGTCGTTTTAGCGTGCGTTTTGTTGCATTTTTGTTTGCGTTGCGTCTCCGACGCTGCGGCGCACAACGCAAATGTGAACGTAGCCTTAGATGCGCCAATTCCGGCACTGAGGCTGGTTTCACACTTGCGTTTTTGGACGCTGCGTTTTAGCGCTAAAAAACGCATGCATTTTTTTCCTATACTTAACATTAAAAACGCATGCGTTTTTTCACATGCGTTTTGACGCGTTTTCGGCAACGCATGCGTTTTTGAACGCGCGCGTTTGTTTGTGTTAAAAACGCATGTGTTTTTATAGAAAAAAAACAGAAAAAACACTGAAAAACCACCCACCACCATCAGGGTGATAAAGGGATCCAAACCCTAACCCTACCCCTATAACCTCACCCCTAACCGTGTAATGAACATTTTATGACATAGTGCCACGATATTTAAGTGCCACGTATGTAAGTGCCACGTATGTAAGTGCCACGTATGTAAGTGCCACGTGTATAAGTGCCACGTATGTAAGTGCCACGTATGTAAGTGCCACGTATGTAAGTGCCATGTATGTAAGTGCCACGTATGTAAGTGCCACGTGCCACGTATATAAGTGCCACGTATGTAAGTGCCACGTATATAAGTGCCACGTATGTAAGTGCCACGTGCCACGTATGTAAGTGCCACGTATGTAAGTGCCACGTATGTAAGTGCCACGTGCCACGTATATAAGTGCCACGTATGTAAGTGCCACGTGCCACGTATTTAAGTAAGTGCCACGTATGTAAGTGCCACGTGCCACGTATTTAAGTAAGTGCCACGTATGTAAGTGCCACGTGCCACGTATATAAGTACCACGTATGTAAGTGCCACGTATCTAAGTGCCATGTGCCACGTATGTAAGTGCCACGTATGTAAGTGCCACGTGCCACGTATGTAAGTGTCACGTATGTAAGTGCCACGTATATAAGTGCCACGTATGCAAGTGCCACGTGCCACGTATATAAGTGCCACGTATGTAAGTGCCACGTGCCACGTATGTAAGTGCCACGTATGTAAGTGCCACGTATGTAAGTGCCACGTATGTAAGTGCCACGTATATAAGTGCCACGTATGCAAGTGCCACGTGCCACGTATATAAGTGCCACGTATGTAAGTGCCACGTGCCACGTATTTAAGGACAATGGCTCCTGCAGTGCATCACTGAGGTTACTATACACTGGTCTCACTTTATGGCAAAAAGCTGTGTGGGAACTTTCTCATACAGCATACCATAAAGTGAGACTAGGGACTATTTTCTCACAGGGGCGTAGGAATACATTGTGGGGAATACATTGTGGAAGGATACCTTCCTCCCCTCATTGTGTTCCTGGAGCCCCTAGAGAGTGGTTGCATCACCTGATGCTCCTGCTCTCTACGGGAGATCGTCGTGGGACACTCGTTTTAATTGGATTTCTGCGGATCAGGGAGTATAGTGTTTGTTTATTATTTTAATATTTTTTACAGATGACAATGGCTTCGGGGATCAAAGTGACAAGTGATGGTGAGTATGTACTCTATGTTATATGTACTGTATGTCTGTTGTATGTATGTACTGTATGTGGCATGTCACATGAAGTCACATGTTGCATGTTGTCGCATGCTGCATGTCGTTGCATGGCGCATGTTGTCGCATGACGCATGTTGTCGCATGCTGCATGTCGTCGCATGTCATCACATGCTGCATGTCGTCGCATGGCGCATGTCGTCGCATGGCGTCGCATGGTGCATGTTGTCGCATGCTGCACGTTGGCGCATGTCGTCGCATGCTGCATGTCGTCGCATGGCGCATGTTGTCGCATGGCGCATGTTGTCGCGTGCTGCATGTTGTCGCATGGGCATGTCGTCGCATGGCGCATGTTGTCGCATGGCGCATGTTGTCGCATGCTGCACGTCGTCGCATGGTGCATGTTGTCGCATGGTGCATGTTGTCGCATGGCGCATGTTGTCGCATGCTGCACGTCGTCGCATGGTGCATGTTGTCGCATGGTGCATGTTGGCGCATGTTGTCGCATGCTGCATGTTGTCCCATGGCGCATGTTGTCGCATGGCGCATGTTGTCGCATGCTGCACGTCGTCGCATGGCGCATGTTCTGTATGTGTGTATGTACTGTATATGTGTTTTTTTTTTTTACATTCAACACATTAGCCGGATGATGGGACTACTACTGTCCCATCATTGGCTAATGTGTCACTCACTGTCACTGTAGCAGGTAGAGCCCGATGGGACTTGTAGTCCCATCGGACGATGCCTGCACAGAGACACTGGGGCTCTGCATGCCGGTATGTGCGGGCGGCGCCGGTACGTGCGGACCGTGGCTCTGCGTGCCAGCATGTGATGGCCGGCGCCGCCGCCCGCACATACCGGCACCGGCACCGGCACGCAGAGCCACGCACATCACATCGAGGATTCCCTGCCTAGCCCCGCCCCCAGCACATGCACAGCTCCGCCCGCCCCCCAGCACAGCCCCGCAGGCAGCGGGGCCGGGGCTCTGCATGCCGCGCCGGTATGTGCGGGCCGGGGCTGTGCGGGCCGGCGCTGCCCTCACATACCGGCGCCGGCCCGCACATACCGGAGCCGGCACGCAGAGCCCCGCACATCACATCGTGTATTCCCTGCCTAGCCCCGCCCCCAGCAAGTCCCGCCCGCCCCTAGCACAGCCCCGCAGGCAGCCCACAGCCCAGTCACTCTTGAGTGACTGCTGACTGTGCGGCTGGGACACGCCTGCTGCTGACGTCACGTCAATTTCCAGAGCCTGGAAATTGACGTGACGTCGGCGGAAATAAGCGGCGGCTGCAGCCTGGGGATCACGTGACCCGGACTCAGCCGCCGCTACAGCGCCGCTCACAGGCGAAAACGGCAACGGAAGGTAATCACACAATTCATCAGGGGCCCCGGGGGGATACATTGGGGGGTTAATTGAAAGTAGTGGACAACCCCTTTAAGTCTTCTTTTTTTCAGCAGAGGCAATTTGCATATTTAAATTCCCAGAGGAGCATTGCACGGCGAATAAGCCTCCTTACCTTGACAAGCCAGCTGGTATGTCACTCTCCATAAGGAGAAACGTTACCCCTTAGACCCCACTCTATGGAAATGCACATTGTTGAATCCTTTGTGCATTGTATGCACTGTCAGGATTCTGCTCTGTTTCATACTTGCAATCTCATGCTGACTAGCCTCCTATTCACTTCTGTCTATAAAAGTTTGAGAAAATCAAGAAGAGTTGCTAGTCAGAACATGACCCGACTTATACACATCCTTGCAGTGAAGGGTCTGACCATTCAAGCAGGCAGTGAAGCAATATCCTGACAATGTACTTATTTCAACACTGTCAGAATTTAGTATTTGGTAGTGTTGAGCGATACCTTCCGATATCGGAAAGTATCGGTATCGGAAAGTATCGGCCGATACCGTCAAAGTATCGGATCTAATCCGATACCGATACCCGATCCCAATGCAAGTCAATGGGACGAAAATATCGGAATTAAAATAAACCCTTTCTTTCCTTGTAGGTTAATTCTACATGAAGGAAAACAACTAAGAATAATGTAGGCTGTATTGGGGGACGTGGCGGAGACATTAAAGGCACAGAGGTTTAGCCCAATCTAATAGAATAGCAGGATTTTGTTTTGTTTTTTATGACGTTCGGCGTTAGAAAGATTTTGACTATGTGAATTTTTTTTTTATTTTGTCAGATATTGATGTTTCACTACTTCCACGTCCTTCACCTTCTTTTTTACTTCTCCCACACTTTCTTCTTCATTATCCTCATCATCAGCTTCTTTGACATCAACTTCTTCACCTTATTCATCTTCTTCTTCATCTTCTACCTATTATTTTTTTGGTTACATTGTTCATATTCTTTTTATTTTACTATTATCTTCATCATATTCTACTTCTTCATCATATTCTTATTTGTGACAGGCATTCCCGTAGTTGTTATCTATAAAAGTTTGAAGATTACACCTTCCGTTCTGCCTGTCACAAAACAGTTACATTTGTCCGCGTTCAGTTTGGCCTGCAGCATCAGGCTTTATCCAGGGGCACCACGAGGAGGAACGGACTCACCCCCATACACTGCTTAGTCTTCTTCTGCTTATAATTTAGATAATATTTTTTGCTCTGATATTTAGTGTTATGCTTAATGTTCTTCTGCTCTTTGTTCTGCAGCCTCTTGTTCTTCTGCTTCTCGGTCTTCCAGGTCGTCGTCGTCTCCAGGGTCGTCGTCTCCGGGGTCGTCGTCATCGGGGTGGTCTTCAGGGTCATCGTCTCCAGGGTCGTCGTCATCACGGTGGTTGTCGTCTCTGGTGTCGTCGTCATCTTAGGGGTGGTCTTCCGGGTCATCGTGTTTAGTCTCTTGAACTTGGAAATGTAGCAGAAGGTACAAGAAGGCTGAGAAAATGCCGTGAACCAGCTGATGGAACTGGAACTCGGATGGCTACCCGAAGGTCCAAGAGCCAATGGAACTACCGAGGACCAGCTGACGTTACTGGAACCCGGTTACTAAGCAGGAGGTACCTGTGCCTGAAAGCACTACCAAGGACCACCTGACGTTGGTGGAACTCGGATACCCAGAGGGAGGCACCTAAGCCAAAGGCTCTGCCCGGAACCAGCTGACGGTACTGGAACCAGGATGGGGAGCAGAAGGTACAAGAGCAAAAGACACTGCCGAGAACCAGCTGACGGTGCTGGAACCCGGATGGGTAGCCGAAGGTCCAAGAGCCAATGGAACTACCGAGGACCAGCTGACGTTACTGGAACCCGGTTACTAAGCAGGAGGTACCCATGCCTGAAAGCACTACCAAGGACCACCTGACATTGGTGGAACTCGGATACCCAGAGGGAGGCACCTAAGCCAAAGGCTCTGCCCAGAACCAGCTGACAGTACTGGAACCAGGATGGGGAGCAGAAGGTACAAGAGCAAGTGTCTGCGTGGCTTTTGCAGGACACGATGCCGGCTGCACAGCAGGGGAACAGCTGGCGGTGCTGAACCCCACTGACACATTGGCTGGTGTTTTTCTCTGTGCAGCTAGCAGTACCGGGCCCCAACTGGCGGTGTTAGAGCCCGGGGTCAGCAGGAGGAGGAGCAGGAGGAGGAGCAAGGGGGAGGGGAGTGTAGGCCGAAGCCTGCAGTGGCGGCAGCTTTGGGTCTGTTGTGCCTGCGTGGCGGTCGCAGGACACGTTGCCGGCTACACAGCAGGGGAACAGCTGGCGGTGCTGAACCCCACTGACACATTGGCGAGGTGTTTGGCTCTGTGCAGCCAGCACTTCCGGACAGCAACTAGCGTTGTTGGAGCCCGGGCTCTGCCGGTGGAGCAGAGTGTAGGCCGAAGCCTAATTGAACCGATTTCAAAGGTAACCTTTAACCCCCCCTCAGGGGTTACAAACTAGAAGAGCCACAGCTTATGCAGCAGTAGTGCCGCACAAGTCAAAGGTTGCTCTTTTAATTTTGCTCCTTGCACACGCCGAATGAAACACGTATAACATTTAGCCCTTTATACAGTCAAACTGTGTTGGAGGCGCGAGTTCCCTTTGTAATGAGACGCAGCACAGATGTCAAGAATCCCACCTTGGTGCTGGGTGCAGCCTCCTGAGCATTGTTATTTGCTGTACAGGAGTCTGCGCTGTCGTGTTATCCCCCGGCCTAGCGCTGTTAGCGCTGCCCATCTTCTGACCTCATTTAATGTCGGCCGGTGCGGTTCGCGATGACCATGAATCCCAGCCCCGCAGTGTCTTAACATTGTTAAAACACTGCGGGGCTGGGATTCATGGCCTGGCGCAGAACATATGTTGGCCTCTCGCACTCGGGTCCTTACACCCGCTTCAGACTGTGCGGCGTCAGCTGATCCCTTATCGCATGCCACGGCCATGAAGCCGCACAGTCTGAAGAAGGCGGAAGGAGATGAGTGACAACAGGCGAAGATATGCACTGCTCATGCCCATCAATCACACCCTCGCAGTCCCAATAAATAAGACACCGAGGGGCGTTGTGTGGGTCAGGGCGGCCGCAGAGGCGCAGGCAGCCAAAGAATGATGCCAGAAGACGGGCAGCGCTACCAAGGGGGTTGCAGCGTGTCATTACAAAGGAAAGTCACACCACCGGGACGGTTAAATGGTCACACAGAGGACACATTTTAGACGTGTTTTCAGTTCCACATGTGCGAGGAGAATACGTTTATGAGCCACCTTGCACACATGCAGCATTACCGCTGTACGAGGTGGCTGTAAAACGTACAAACGCCTGGGGGAGGGGGGACAGGTTCCCTTCAATTTCAGTTCTTGTGTCTGCGTGGCTTTTGCAGGACACGATGCCGGCTGCACAGCAGGGGAACAGCTGGCGGTGCTGGACCCCACTGACACATTGGCTGGTGTTTTTCTCTGTGCAGCTAGCAGTACCGGGCCCCAACTGGCGGTGTTAGAGCCCGGGGTCAGCAGGAGGAGGAGCAGGAGGAGGAGCAAGGGGGAGGGGAGTGTAGGCCGAAGCCTGCAGTGGCGGCAGCTTTGGGTCTGTTGTGCCTGCGTGGCGGTCGCAGGACACGTTGCCGGCTACGCAGCAGGGGAACAGCTGGCGGTGCTGAACCCCACTGACACATTGGCGAGGTGTTTGGCTCTGTGCAGCCAGCACTTCCGGACAGCAACTAGCGTTGTTGGAGCCCGGGCTCTGCCGGTGGAGCAGAGTGTAGGCCGAAGCCTAATTGAACCGATTTCAAAGGTAACCTTTAACCCCCCCTCAGGGGTTACAAACTAGAAGAGCCACAGCTTATGCAGCAGTAGTGCCGCACAAGTCAAAGGTTGCTCTTTTAATTTTGCTCCTTGCACACGCCGAATGAAACACGTATAACATTTAGCCCTTTATACAGTCAAACTGTGTTGGAGGCGCGAGTTCCCTTTGTAATGAGACGCAGCACAGATGTCAAGAATCCCACCTTGGTGCTGGGTGCAGCCTCCTGAGCGTTGTTATTTGCTGTACAGGAGTCTGCGCTGTCGTGTTATCCCCCGGCCTAGCGCTGTTAGCGCTGCCCATCTTCTGACCTCATTTAATGTCGGCCGGTGCGGTTCGCGATGACCATGAATCCCAGCCCCGCAGTGTCTTAACATTGTTAAAACACTGCGGGGCTGGGATTCATGGCCTGGCGCAGCACATATGTTGGCCTCTCGCACTCGGGTCCTTACACCCGCTTCAGACTGTGCGGCGTCAGCTGATCCCTTATCGCATGCCACGGCCATGAAGCCGCACAGTCTGAAGAAGGCGGAAGGAGATGAGTGACAACAGGCGAAGATATGCACTGCTCATGCCCATCAATCACACCCTCGCAGTCCCAATAAATAAGACACCGAGGGGCGTTGTGTGGGTCAGGGCGGCCGCAGAGGCGCAGGCAGCCAAGGAATGATGCCAGAAGACGGGCAGCGCTACCAAGGGGGTTGCAGCGTGTCATTACAAAGGAAAGTCACACCACCGGGACGGTTAAATGGTCACACAGAGGACACATTTTAGACGTGTTTTCAGTTCCACATGTGCGAGGAGAATACGTTTATGAGCCACCTTGCACACATGCAGCATTACCGCTGTACGAGGTGGTTGTAAAACGTACAAACGCCTGGGGGAGGGGGGACAGGTTCCCTTCAATTTCAGTTCTTGTGTCTGCGTGGCTTTTGCAGGACACGATGCCGGCTGCACAGCAGGGGAACAGCTGGCGGTGCTGGACCCCACTGACACATTGGCTGGTGTTTTTCTCTGTGCAGCTAGCAGTACCGGGCCCCAACTGGCGGTGTTAGAGCCCGGGGTCAGCAGGAGGAGGAGCAGGAGGAGGAGCAAGGGGGAGGGGAGTGTAGGCCGAAGCCTGCAGTGGCGGCAGCTTTGGGTCTGTTGTGCCTGCGTGGCGGTCGCAGGACACGTTGCCGGCTACACAGCAGGGGAACAGCTGGCGGTGCTGAACCCCACTGACACATTGGCGAGGTGTTTGGCTCTGTGCAGCCAGCACTTCCGGACAGCAACTAGCGTTGTTGGAGCCCGGGCTCTGCCGGTGGAGCAGAGTGTAGGCCGAAGCCTAATTGAACCGATTTCAAAGGTAACCTTTAACCCCCCCTCAGGGGTTACAAACTAGAAGAGCCACAGCTTATGCAGCAGTAGTGCCGCACAAGTCAAAGGTTGCTCTTTTAATTTTGCTCCTTGCACACGCCGAATGAAACACGTATAACATTTAGCCCTTTATACAGTCAAACTGTGTTGGAGGCGCGAGTTCCCTTTGTAATGAGACGCAGCACAGATGTCAAGAATCCCACCTTGGTGCTGGGTGCAGCCTCCTGAGCGTTGTTATTTGCTGTACAGGAGTCTGCGCTGTCGTGTTATCCCCCGGCCTAGCGCTGTTAGCGCTGCCCATCTTCTGACCTCATTTAATGTCGGCCGGTGCGGTTCGCGATGACCATGAATCCCAGCCCCGCAGTGTCTTAACATTGTTAAAACACTGCGGGGCTGGGATTCATGGCCTGGCGCAGCACATATGTTGGCCTCTCGCACTCGGGTCCTTACACCCGCTTCAGACTGTGCGGCGTCAGCTGATCCCTTATCGCATGCCACGGCCATGAAGCCGCACAGTCTGAAGAAGGCGGAAGGAGATGAGTGACAACAGGCGAAGATATGCACTGCTCATGCCCATCAATCACACCCTCGCAGTCCCAATAAATAAGACACCGAGGGGCGTTGTGTGGGTCAGGGCGGCCGCAGAGGCGCAGGCAGCCAAAGAATCATGCCAGAAGACGGGCAGCGCTACCAAGGGGGTTGCAGCGTGTCATTACAAAGGAAAGTCACACCACCGGGACGGTTAAATGGTCACACAGAGGACACATTTTAGACGTGTTTTCAGTTTCACATGTGCGAGGAGAATACGTTTATGAGCCACCTTGCACACATGCAGCATTACCGCTGTACGAGGTGGCTGTAAAACGTACAAACGCCTGGGGGAGGGGGGACAGGTTCCCTTCAATTTCAGTTCTTGTGTCTGCGTGGCTTTTGCAGGACACGATGCCGGCTGCACAGCAGGGGAACAGCTGGCGGTGCTGGACCCCACTGACACATTGGCTGGTGTTTTTCTCTGTGCAGCTAGCAGTACCGGGCCCCAACTGGTGGTGTTAGAGCCCGGGGTCAGCAGGAGGAGGAGCAGGAGGAGGAGCAAGGGGGAGGGGAGTGTAGGCCGAAGCCTGCAGTGGCGGCAGCTTTGGGTCTGTTGTGCCTGCGTGGCGGTCGCAGGACACGTTGCCGGCTACACAGCAGGGGAACAGCTGGCGGTGCTGAACCCCACTGACACATTGGCGAGGTGTTTGGCTCTGTGCAGCCAGCACTTCCGGACAGCAACTAGCGTTGTTGGAGCCCGGGCTCTGCCGGTGGAGCAGAGTGTAGGCCGAAGCCTAATTGAACCGATTTCAAAGGTAACCTTTAACCCCCCCTCAGGGGTTACAAACTAGAAGAGCCACAGCTTATGCAGCAGTAGTGCCGCACAAGTCAAAGGGTGCTCTTTTAATTTTGCTCCTTGCACACGCCGAATGAAACACGTATAACATTTAGCCCTTTATGCAGTCAAACTGTGTTGGAGGCGCGAGTTCCCTTTGTAATGAGACGCAGCACAGATGTCAAGAATCCCACCTTGGTGCTGGGTGCAGCCTCCTGAGCGTTGTTATTTGCTGTACAGGAGTCTGCACTGTCGTGTTATCCCCCGGCCTAGCGCTGTTAGCGCTGCCCATCTTCTGACCTCATTTAATGTCGGCCGGTGCGGTTCGCGATGACCATGAATCCCAGCCCCGCAGTGTCTTAACATTGTTAAAACACTGCGGGGCTGGGATTCATGGCCTGGCGCAGCACATATGTTGGCCTCTCGCACTCAGGTCCTTACACCCTCTTCAGACTGTGCGGCGTCAGCTGATCCCTTATCGCATGCCACGGCCATAAAGCCGCACAGTCTGAAGAAGGCGGAAGGAGATGAGTGACAACAGGCGAAGATATGCACTGCTCATGCCCATCAATCACACCCTCGCAGTCCCAATAAATAAGACACCGAGGGGCGTTGTGTGGGTCAGGGCGGCCGCAGAGGCGCAGGCAGCCAAAGAATGATGCCAGAAGACGGGCAGCGCTACCAAGGGGGTTGCAGCGTGTCATTACAAAGGAAAGTCACACCACCGGGACGGTTAAATGGTCACACAGAGGACACATTTTAGACGTGTTTTCAGTTCCACATGTGCGAGGAGAATACGTTTATGAGCCACCTTGCACACATGCAGCATTACCGCTGTACGAGGTGGCTGTAAAACGTACAAACGCCTGGGGGAGGGGGGACAGGTTCCCTTCAATTTCAGTTCTTGTGTCTGCGTGGCTTTTGCAGGACACGATGCCGGCTGCACAGCAGGGGAACAGCTGGCGGTGCTGGACCCCACTGACACATTGGCTGGTGTTTTTCTCTGTGCAGCTAGCAGTACCGGGCCCCAACTGGCGGTGTTAGAGCCCGGGGTCAGCAGGAGGAGGAGCAGGAGGAGGAGCAAGGGGGAGGGGAGTGTAGGCCGAAGCCTGCAGTGGTGGCAGCTTTGGGTCTGTTGTGCCTGCGTGGCGGTCGCAGGACACGTTGCCGGCTACACAGCAGGGGAACAGCTGGCGGTGCTGAACCCCACTGACACATTGGCGAGGTGTTTGGCTCTGTGCAGCCAGCACTTCCGGACAGCAACTAGCGTTGTTGGAGCCCGGGCTCTGCCGGTGGAGCAGAGTGTAGGCCGAAGCCTAATTGAACCGATTTCAAAGGTAACCTTTAACCCCCCCTCAGGGGTTACAAACTAGAAGAGCCACAGCTTATGCAGCAGTAGTGCCGCACAAGTCAAAGGTTGCTCTTTTAATTTTGCTCCTTGCACACGCTGAAAGGAACACGTATAACATTTAGGCCCTTACACAGTCAAACTGATTTTGAGGCGTGAGTTCCCTTCGTAAAGAGACGCAGTACAGCTGGCAAAAATGCCACCTTGGTGCTTGGCGCGGCCTCCTGAGCATCGTTATTTGTTGCACAGGAGTCTGCGCTGTCGTGTTATCCCTTGGCCTTGCGCTGTTAGCGCTGCCCATCCTCTGACATCATGTAATGTCGGCCGGTGCGGTTTGCGATGACCATGAATCCCAGCCCCGCAGTGTCTTAACATTGTTAAAACACTGCGGGGCTGGGATTCATGGCCTGGTGCAGTACATATGTTCGCCTCTCGCTTGGTTTCTTACACCCGCTTCAGACTATGCGGCGTCAGCTGATCCCTTATCGCATGCCACGGCCATGAAGCCACACAGTCCGAAGAAGGCGGAAGGAGATGAGGGACAGGCGAAGAAATGCACCGTTCATGCCCATCAATCACACCCTCGCAGTCCAAATTAATAAGACACCGAGGGGCGTTGTGTGGGGCAAGGCGGCCGCAGAGGCGCAGGCAGCCAAACAATGATGCCAGAAGACGGGCAGCGCTACCAAGGAGCTTGTTGCGTGTCAATACAAAGGAAAATCACACCTGAGGGACGTTTTAATGGTCGCAGAGGACTCATTTTAGACGTGTTCAGTTCCCCATGGGCAAGGAGACTAAGTTTCTGAGCCACCTTGCACACATGCAGCATTACTGTCGTACAAGGTGGCTGTAAAACGTAGAAACACCTGGGGGAGGGGGGACAGGTTTCCTTCAATTTCAGTTCTTGTGTCTGCGTGGCTTTTGCAGGACACGATGCCGGCTACACAGCAGGGGAACAGCTGGCGGTGCTGAACCCCTCTGACACATTGGCTGGTGTTTTTCTCTGTGCAGCTAGCAGTACCGGGCCCTAACTGGCGGTGTTGGAGCCCAGGGTCAGCAGGAGGAGGAGTGGGAGCAGAGTGTAGGCCGAAGCCTGCACTGGAGCAAGTTGAAAGGGAAACTTTAACCCCCCCCCAGGCGTTTGTAGCTGAAAGAGCCATCGTGTACAGCACTAATGCTGGAAAAGGTAAACTTAGCTCTTTTAATTATGGTCCTTGCACATGCTGAACCTAACACTTATGAAAAGTGTCCCCTCCTACCGTGATACCGTCCGGTAGGTGGAACTTTCCTTTGTGATGTGACGCAGCACAGCCGTCATTCTTACCCCCTTGGCGCCGTGCGCCGCCTCCTCAGCGTTGTTTGAATCAGTCCCGGAGCTTGCGCTGTTAGGTTAGCCCTTGGCCATGCACAAATTTTGCGCTGCCCGTCTTCTGACATCATTTGGTGTCAGGCTGGCTGCGCCTGTGCGGCCGCGCTGGCCGAGATCCCGCCTCGCACTGTCTTCTGATTTCATCCCACTGGGGGCCTGAGATCCGTGGCCATGCGCAGTGCATATCCTCGCCTCTCACTCCCCTCCCTACGGCTTCTTCAGACTGTGCGGTGTCACGGCCGTGGCATGCTATTAGGGACCAGCTGACACCGCACAGTTTGAAGAAGCCGTAGGGAGATGAGTGAGAGGTGGAGGTTCAGATATGCACTGCGCATGTCCATGGATCTCAGGCCCCCAGTGGGATGAAATCAGAAGACAGTACGAGGCGGGATCTCGGCCAGCGCGGCCGCACAGGCGCAGCCAGCCTGACACCAAATGATGTCAGAAGACGGGCAGCGCAAAATGTGTGCATGGCCAAGGGCTAACCTAACAGCGCAGGCTCCGGGACTGATTCAAACAACGCTGAGGAGGCGGCGCACGGCGCCAAGGGGGTAAGAATGACGGCTGTGCTGCGTCACATCACAAAGGAAAGTTCCACCTACCGGACGGTATCATGGTAGGAGGGGACACTTTTCATAAGTGTTAGGTTCAGCATGTGCAAGGAGCACCACGAAAAGAGGCACTTTTTCCCTTTGCATCATTACTGCTGCACAAGGTGGCTCCTTCAGTAACAAACGCCTGGGGGGGGGACAGGTTCCCTTAAATTTAACTTGTTGTGCCTGCGTGGCGGTCGCAGTACACGTTGCCGTATACACAGCAGGGGAACAGCTGGCGGTGCTGAACCCCACTAACACATTGGCGAGGTGTTTGGCTCTGTGCGTACAGCACTTCTGGACGGCAACTAGCGGTGTTGTAGCCCAGGGACAGGTGGAGGAGGAGGAGGTGGAGGAGGTAGGAGGAGGTAGGAGGGATTGCCACACACACAGCAGGGGAACAGCTGACGTTACTGAACCCCAATAACAGAGGAGGGACTGTTGGGACTGTGCGTACAGCACTTCCAGGCAACAACTAGCGGTGTTGGAGCCCAGGGACAGGTGGAGGAGGAGGAGGTGGAGGAGGGATTGCCACACACACAGCAGGGGAACAGCTGACGTTACTGAACCCCAATAACAGAGGAGGGACTGTTGACTGTGCGTACAGCACTACCAGGCAACAACTAGCGGTGTTGGAGCCCAGGGACAGGTGGAGGAGGAGGAGGTGGAGGAGGTAGGAGGGATTGCCACACACACAGCAGGGGAACAGCTGACGTTACTGAACCCCAATAACAGAGGAGGGACTGTTGACTGTGCGTACAGCACTACCAGGCAACAACTAGCGGTGTTGGAGCCCAGGGACAGGTGGAGGAGGAGGAGGTGGAGGAGGGATTGCCACACACACAGCAGGGGAACAGCTGACGTTACTGAACCCCAATAACAGAGGAGGGACTGTTGGGACTGTGCGTACAGCACTACCAGGCAACAACTAGCGGTGTTGGAGCCCAGGGACAGGTGGAGGAGGAGGAGGTGGAGGAGGGATTGCCACACACACAGCAGGGGAACAGCTGACGTTACTGAACCCCAATAACAGAGGAGGGACTGTTGACTGTGCGTACAGCACTACCAGGCAACAACTAGCGGTGTTGGAGCCCAGGGACAGGTGGAGGAGGAGGAGGTGAAGGAGGGATTGCCACACACACAGCAGGGGAACAGCTGACGTTACTGAACCCCAATAACAGAGGAGGGACTGTTGGGACTGTGCGTACAGCACTACCAGGCATCAACTAGCGGTGTTGGAGCCCAGGGACAGGTGGAGGAGGAGGAGGTGGAGGAGGTAGGAGGAATTGCCACACACACAGCAGGGGAACAGCTGACGTTACTGAACCCCAATAACAGAGGAGGGACTGTTGACTGTGCGTACAGCACTACCAGGCAACAACTAGCGGTGTTGGAGCCCAGGGACAGGTGGAGGAGGAGGAGGTGGAGGAGGTAGGAGGGATTGCCACACACACAGCAGGGTAACAGCTGACGTTACTGAACCCCAATAACAGAGGAGGGACTGTTGACTGTGCGTACAGCACTACCAGGCAACAACTAGCGGTGTTGGAGCCCAGGGACAGGTGGAGGAGGAGGAGGTGGAGGAGGGATTGCCACACACACAGCAGGGGAACAGCTAACGTTACTGAACCCCAATAACAGAGGAGGGACTGTTGGGACTGTGCGTACAGCACTACCAGGCAACAACTAGCGGTGTTGGAGCCCAGGGACAGGTGGAGGAGGAGGAGGTGGAGGAGGGATTGCCACACACACAGCAGGGGAACAGCTGACGTTACTGAACCCCAATAACAGAGGAGGGACTGTTGACTGTGCGTACAGCACTACCAGGCAACAACTAGCGGTGTTGGAGCCCAGGGACAGGTGGAGGAGGAGGAGGTGGAGGAGGGATTGCCACACACACAGCAGGGGAACAGCTGACGTTACTGAACCCCAATAACAGAGGAGGGACTGTTGGGACTGTGCGTACAGCACTACCAGGCAACAACTAGCGGTGTTGGAGCCCAGGGACAGGTGGAGGAGGAGGTGGAGGAGGTAGGAGGGATTGCCACACACACAGCAGGGGAACAGCTGACGTTACTGAACCCCAATAACAGAGGAGGGACTGTTGACTGTGCGTACAGCACTACCAGGCAACAACTAGCGGTGTTGGAGCCCAGGGACAGGTGGAGGAGGAGGAGGTGGAGGAGGTAGGAGGGATTGCCACACACACAGCAGGGGAACAGCTGACGTTACTGAACCCCAATAACAGAGGAGGGACTGTTGACTGTGCGTACAGCACTACCAGGCAACAACTAGCGGTGTTGGAGCCCAGGGACAGGTGGAGGAGGAGGAGGTGGAGGAGGGATTGCTACACACACAGCAGGGGAACAGCTGACGTTACTGAACCCCAATAACAGAGGAGGGACTGTTGGGACTGTGCGTACAGCACTACCAGGCAACAACTAGCGGTGTTGGAGCCCAGGGACAGGTGGAAGAGGAGGAGGTGGAGGAGGGATTGCCACACACACAGCAGGGGAACAGCTGATGTTACTGAACCCCAATAACAGAGGAGGGACTGCTGACTGTGCGTACAGCACTACCAGGCAACAACTAGCGGTTTTGGAGCCCAGGGACATGTGGAGGAGGAGGAGGTGGAGGAGGGATTGCCACACACACAGCAGGGGAACAGCTGACGTTACTGAACCCCAATAACAGAGGAGGGACTGTTGACTGTGCGTACAGCACTACCAGGCAACAACTAGCGGTGTTGGAGCCCAGGGACAGGTGGAGGAGGAGGAGGTGGAGGAGGTAGGAGGGATTGCCACACACACAGCAGGGGAACAGCTGACGTTACTGAACCCCAATAACAGAGGAGGGACTGTTGACTGTGCGTACAGCACTACCAGGCAACAACTAGCGGTGTTGGAGCCCAGGGACAGGTGGAGGAGGAGGAGGTGGAGGAGGTAGGAGGGATTGCCACACACACAGCAGGGGAACAGCTGACGTTACTGAACCCCAATAACAGAGGAGGGACTGTTGACTGTGCGTACAGCACTACCAGGCAACAACTAGCGGTGTTGGAGCCCAGGGACAGGTGGAGGAGGAGGAGGTGGAGGAGGGATTGCCACACACACAGCAGGGGAACAGCTGATGTTACTGAACCCCAATAACAGAGGAGGGACTGTTGGGACTGTGCGTACAGCACTACCAGGCAACAACTAGCGGTGTTGGAGCCCAGGGACAGGTGGAGGAGGAGGGGGTGGAGGAGGGATTGCCACACACACAGCAGGGGAACAGCTGACGTTACTGAACCCCAATAACAGAGGAGGGACTGTTGACTGTGCGTACAGCACTACCAGGCAACAACTAGCGGTGTTGGAGCCCAGGGACAGGTGGAGGAGGAGGAGGTGGAGGAGGGATTGCCACACACACAGCAGGGGAACAGCTGACGTTACTGAACCCCAATAACAGAGGAGGGACTGTTGGGACTGTGCGTACAGCACTACCAGGCAACAACTAGCGGTGTTGGAGCCCAGGGACAGGTGGAGGAGGAGGAGGTGGAGGAGGTAGGAGGGATTGCCACACACACAGCAGGGGAACAGCTGACGTTACTGAACCCCAATAACAGAGGAGGGACTGTTGACTGTGCGTACAGCACTACCAGGCAACAACTAGCGGTGTTGGAGCCCAGGGACAGGTGGAGGAGGAGGAGGTGGAGGAGGTAGGAGGGATTGCCACACACACAGCAGGGGAACAGCTGACGTTACTGAACCCCAATAACAGAGGAGGGACTGTTGACTGTGCGTACAGCACTACCAGGCAACAACTAGCGGTGTTGGAGCCCAGGGACAGGTGGAGGAGGAGGAGGTGGAGGAGGGATTGCCACACACACAGCAGGGGAACAGCTGACGTTACTGAACCCCAATAACAGAGGAGGGACTGTTGGGACTGTGCGTACAGAACTACCAGGCAACAACTAGCGGTGTTGGAGCCCAGGGACAGGTGGAGGAGGAGGAGGTGGATGAGGTAGGAGGGATTGCCACACACACAGCAGGGGAACAGCTGACGTTACTGAACCCCAATAACAGAGGAGGGACTGTTGACTGTGCGTACAGCACTACCAGGCAACAACTAGCGGTGTTGGAGCCCAGGGACAGGTGGAGGAGGAGGAGGTGGAGGAGGTAGGAGGGATTGCCACACACACAGCAGGGGAACAGCTGACGTTACTGAACCCCAATAACAGAGGAGGGACTGTTGACTGTGCGTACAGCACTACCAGGCAACAACTAGCGGTGTTGGAGCCCAGGGACAGGTGGAAAAGCAGAGGAACACAATGTAGGCCGAAGCCTGAGAAAGTCGAAAGGGAACCTTTAACCCCCCCCCAAGGCGTTTGTAGCTGAAAGAGCCAGCTTGTGCAGCACAAAAGATGCAAAAGGAAAAGGTGGCTCTTTTCATCATGCTCCTTGCAAACACAGAACTAAACACTTATAAAATGTGTCCCCTGAAACCGTGAAACCGTCCCGGAGGTGGGACTTTCCTTCATAATATGACGCAGCACAGCCGTCATTCCTCCCCCCCGGGCGCCGCGCCCCGGCTCCTCAGCGTAGTTTGATTCTGTCCCGGAGCCTGCGCTGTTATGTTATCCCTTGGCCAGGCACACTTAGCGCTGCCCATCTTCTGACATCATTTGGTGTCAGGCTGGCTGCGCCTGTGCGGCCGCGCTGGCCGAGAGCCCGCCTCGCAGTGTCTTCTGATTTTATCCCACTGGGGGCCTGGGATCCATGGCCATGCGCAGTGCATATCCTCGCCTCTCACTCCCCTCCCTACGGCTTCTTAAGACTGTGCGGTGTCACAGCCGTGGCATGCTATTAGGGACCAGCTGACACCGAACAGTCTGAAGAAGCCGTAGGGAGATGAGTGAGAGGTGGAGGTTCAGATATGCACTGCGAATGTCCATGGATCCCAGGCCCCCAGTGGGATTAAATCAGAAGACACTGCGAGGCGGGCCCTCGGCCAGCGCGGCCGCACAGGCGCAGCCATCCTGACACCAAATGATGCCAGAAGACGGGCAGCGCTAAGTGTGCCTGGCCACGGGATAACATAACAGCGCAGGCTCCGGGACAGAATCAAACAACGCTGAGGAGCCGGGGCGCAGCGCCGGGGGGGGGAGGAATGACGGCTGTGCTGCGTCATATTACGAAGGAAAGTCCCACCTCCGGGACGGTTTTACGGTATCAGTGGACACATTTTATAAGTGTTAAGTTCTGCGTGTGCAAGGAGCTAAACCAAAATAGCTACCTTTTCCTTGTGCAGCATTACTGCTGCACAAGGAGGCTCTTTCAGTAACAAACGCCTTGGGGGGGGGGCAGATTCCCTTACATTTCAGTTGTTGTGTCAGCGTGGCGGTCGCATGACACATTGCCAGCTACACAGCTGGGGATCAGCTGACGTTACTGAAACCCAAGAACACTGGGTCGTATGTTTTGACTGTGCAGACGGCACTTCTGAGCCTCAACTGGCGGTGTTGGAGCCCAGGAATTTAAGTTCAGGTGGTAGAAAGATGAACACAACAGGAGACCTGGATAACGTATACAGTGACCTAATTATTTAATCAGGAGGAGGAGTGGCAAATTCCTGCGAGATCCAGGCCTTGTTCATTTTCAGGAAAGTAAGCCGGTCAACGTTATCGGAGGATAGTCGCATGCGACGGTCAGTTAGTACACCACCTGCAGCACTAAAGACACGTTCCGATAATACACTGGCCGCAGGGCAAGACAGCACCTCCAATGCATACTGGCTTAGCTCTGGCCATGTATCCAGCTTTGAGACCCAAAACTTGAAAGGGGAAGAGCCGTCTGGGAGTACAGCAAGAGGGCAAGACATGTAGTCTGTCACCATCTGACGGAACCGTTGCCTCCTGCTGACTGGAGCCGTCTGTGATGGTGTAGACTTTTGTGGGGGGCACAGAAAACTGTGCCACAGTTGGGCCATACTGGTCTTGCCTTGGGCAGAGGCACTGCTTCTGCTCCCTCTTTGTGCAGAGCCTCCACCACTGCCTGGACGCACTGAGCTGCTTTGGAATGCACTAGCAGCACTTCTCTCAGTTGGAATGGAGAAGATGATGGAATTGACCAGTGTGTCTTGGTACTCCCGCATTTTTCGCTCCCGGTTCAACGGTGTGATGAGGCTTTCTACGTTGTCCCGGTAGCGAGGATCGAGGAGGGTGAACACCCAATAATCAGACATGTTGAGAATGTGGGCGATGCGGCGGTCGTTTCTCAGGCACTGCAGCATGTAATCCACCATGTGCTGCAGACTGCCAACTGCCCAAGAAACGCTGTCCCCTGCTGGAGGCGTGATCTCTGCCCGCTCGTCATCACCCCACCCTCGCTGTACACACTGAGTACTGGACAATTGTGTAACTCCCTCCTCTGGACGGATGTCTTCCTCCTCCATTGACTCCTCCTCATCCTCCTCACAAACTGTCCCCTGCCTACGGGTTTGTGAGGAACCACGTGGCGCTGGCTGTCCAGAAGATGATGGAAATGGTGAATCCTCATCCTCCACCTCTTCCACAACATCATCCCTTAGCGCTTGCAGTGATTTTTCAAGCAGGCAGATAAGGGGGACAGTCATGCTGACTAGTGCATCATCTGCACTCGCCATCCGCGTGGAATAATCAAAAGGACGCAAAACCTGGCAGACGTCATTCATAGTGGCCCACTCTGTGGTTGTGAAGTCTGTACGGCGCTGAGTGAGACTTCTTTGCGCCTGAAGCAGCTGGTACTCCATTACAGCTTGCTGCTGCTCACACAACCGCTCCAACATATGTAACGTGGAATTCCACCTGATAGGTAGGTCACATATGATGCGATGTTCCGGCAGGCGGTGTCGGCGCTGCAGAGCCGCAATGCGCGCTTTTGCCGTGCTGGAACGCCGCAAGTGAGCACACTCTAGGCGGACCTTGTGCAGCAGTGCATCAAGATCCGGATAGTCCCTCAAAAAGCTCTGCACGACCAAATTGAGCACATGTGCCAGACATGGGATGTGAGTGAGGTTGCCGAGGCCCAGAGCTGCCACCAGATTTTGGCCATTATCACACACTACCATGCCTGGCTGGAGATTCGCTGGCACAAACCACACATCGCTCTCCTGCTTGATGGCATTCCAGAGCTCCTGCGCTGTGTGGCTACGATTCCCCAAAAAAATTAATTTCAAGATGGCCTGTTGACGTTTGGCCACGGCTGTGCTCATGTCGGTCGGAACAGGTACACGTTCATCACGGGTCCATGTGGAGGTGGACTGTGACGGCTCCTGCAGCGATGATTCTGAGGAACTGGTGTAAGAGGAGGAGTCAATGCGTACAGAATGGATTCCTGCAATCCTTGGAGTGGGCAGGACACGTCCTGCGCCACTCGCACGGTCTGTACCCGGCTCAACGACATTAACCCAATGGGCAGTGAGGGAAAGGTATCGCCCCTGTCCATGTTGACTGGTCCACGCATCGGTGGTGAGGTGGACCTTGCTACTGACGGCGTTCAGTAGCGCGTGTTTTATGTGTCCCTCCACATGCTTGTGCAGGGCAGGGACGGCTTGCCTGCTGAAGTAAAAGCGGCTGGGCACATTGTACTGTGGGACTGCCAATGACATCAAGTCACGGAAGCTGTCAGTCTCCACCAGCCTGAATGACAGCATTTCCAGTGACAGAAGTTTGGCAATGCCTGCAGTCAGAGCCTGTGCTCGTGGGTGGTTTGACGAGAAAGGCCGCCTTTTCTCCCATGCCTGTACTACCGATGGCTGTAGACTGGGCTGGGAGTGTGTGGATGACTGGGAAAGTGGAGCTGCGGGTGGAATTACAGCGGGTCTCTGGACAACAGGGCCAGAGGTTCTTCCACGGCGATCCTGGGAGGAAGCCGAACCAGCTGCGTGTGAGCTGGAGGAAGAGGCAACATGAGCTGAAGAGGTGGTAGCTGCCGCTGTTGGTTGGCCTAGCTCTTCAGTGTGTTTTTCTAACAACGCCGGGTGCCTGGTGCGCACATGTTTCCACATGTTGGAGGTATTGAGGCTGCTGACATTTTTCCCTCTTTTGACTTTTTGATGACACACCTTGCATCTGACATAGCAAATGTCATCTGCAACTGTGTCAAAAAAGGACCAGGCACTGCAAGTCTTGGGAGCGCCCTTTTTGGCTTTTGGAAGAGACATGCTCCTAACGGGTGCCAAAGCGGAGGCTGCAGGATCCGCAGTCTTCCCCCTCCCTCTCCCTCTTTGGGCCGTACGGGGAATCTCTTCCTCAGAGCTGCTCCCACCACCTTCCTGTCCCTCACGCCAAGATGGGTCAAGGACCTCATCATCTACACTACCCTCTGCCCCCAACTGCTCCTCCTGGGTAGTCTCAGCAGCAGAGCACGCACCAGTAAGTGGCACCTGAGTGTCATCATCAGCTGATGCGGCCTGCGATGTGGTGACCGGAGCCACTGGCCCACCCGCCTCTTCAGAGGAAGAGAGAAAAAGCTGTTGGGCATCACTGCACCCTGCCTCTTCTTCCATTTCTCCAATGCTGCTTGGCTGGCCCCCTGTTTCCATGCCAAGAGATTCAGAGAACAGAAGTAGAGACGGCTCCTGTCCTGGGCTCTCTGTCTGCCTGGGCAATTTGGCAGGTGGTGAAGAGACAGATGGCTGCTCTCCAGTGCTCTGTGTCTGAGAGGATGTGGCACTAATTGAAGTTGATGCATTAGCTGCCATCCATCCGACAACGGCTTCAATTTGGTCTTCACGCAGCAGCGGTGTACGGCGCTCTGACACAAAGCTGCGCATGAATGACTGTTGCCTGGTGAAAGTGGGTGCTGATGAGTCACCGGTGCCTGCAGCAGGCACAGAATCCCCACGTCCCCTCCCTGCTCCGCGCCCACGCCCACGTGCCTTACTCACTGCCTTCTTCATCTTGGTTGACTGATAAAGATAAGCAGAAAAGTACTAACGGCTTTGTGTGCTTATTCCTGAGCAACTCCTCCTAACAGGTATAAGAAACACTAATTTTCTAAAGTGTGGACTAGACTTTAATATGAGCTAATGTGGCCTACACAAATGTAAAGTGGTGTAACTGGTGTGTTTGGTGAACTTTATTATTTATTTATTTTTTGGGGGCTGAACTGACAACGGATAGAGCTGCAGTCACACGAAGACCGTGCAGACAGACGTAAACGGCGCTGCAAGGCCCAAAAACCCTCCTCTACGTTATCCTATGTAGTGTTTTTCCACAAGTTAGCTGGAGACGGGTGGAAAGACACTAATAGGATTTTTTGGAAAAAATGTGCAGCAGCCTGCACTACTTAAAACAAAATGAAGATTGATTTGGCGGTATGACGCAGTGAAGAACCCTGAGCTGGAGACAACCAGGCTATGGCTGCTCACAGACTACAGGGCGAGCTGCAGTCACACGGAGACCGTGCAGACAGCCGTAAACGGCGCTGCAAGGCCCAAAAACCCTCCTCTACGTTATCCTATGTAGTGTTTTTCCACAAATTAGCTGGAGACGGGTGGAAAGACACTAATAGGAATTTTTTGAAAAAATGTGCAGCAGCCTGCACTACTTAAAACAAAATGAAGATTGATTTGGCGGTATGACGCAGTGAAGAACCCTGAGCTGGAGACAACCAGGCTATGGCTGCTCACAGACTACAGGGCGAGCTGCAGTCACACGGAGACCGTGCAGACAGCCGTAAACGGCGCTGCAAGGCCCAAAAACCCTCCTCTACGTTATCCTATGTAGTGTTTTTCCACAAATTAGCTGGAGACGGGTGGAAAGACACTAATAGGAATTTTTTGAAAAAATGTGCAGCAGCCTGCACTACTTAAAACAAAATGAAAATTGATTTGGCGGTATGACGCAGTGAACAACCCTGAGCTAGAGACAACCAGGCTATGGCTGCTCACAGACTACAGGGCGAGCTGCAGTCACACGGAGACCGTGCAGACAGCCGTAAACGGCGCTGCAAGGCCCAAAAACCCTCCTCTACGTTATCCTATGTAGTGTTTTTCCACAAATTAGCTGGAGACGGGTGGAAAGACACTAATAGGATTTTTTTGAATAAATTAGCAGCAAACTACACTACTTAAAAAAAAAAAAAAAGAACAGTATGAGGCAATGAACCACCCTCCCTGAACTGAATACAACCAGCTATGGATGGCCTATGTGGCTGCACTCAGACTAGAGAGTGGGCTGCACTCACACACACACACACACAGACCTTGCAGATCGCTGTGAAAACAGCGCTACAAGGCAAAAGCAAGGTGAATAGTAGGTGAACACAGCGGTTGCTAAATTAGCCTTTGGAAAGCACAAAGAAGCAAATCGCTATCTCTAAACTGTCCCTCAGTCAGCAAACAGCGTCCTGTCACTAACTGAATTCACAGCAGAGTGATCGCAAAATGGCGCCAGCGACTTTTAAACTGCATCATGACATCATTTCAGCAGCCAATCACAGCCTTGCCAGTAGTTTCATGCCCTCCATGCTAAACAGGATGTGCCCACACTTGGAATCATTCTCATTGGCTGAATTTCTGCATTTTGAATCTTGGAACTTCCGATTCCGGTATCCGATACGCGGCAAGTATCGGAATCCCGGTATCGGAATTCCGATACCGCAAGTATCGGCCGATACCCGATACTTGCGGTATCGGAATGCTCAACACTAGTATTTGGCAATCATATACAGTGACTCCCAAAATGTAGCTGAAGCCTGAAAATAACACTTAAAAAGAGGTTGTCCAATCTAAGAAGCAAAGTTCTCACTCAATGTGACTACAGACTGCCAATTTCCCATTGTACTTTTATACAAGGCAATGCTAACAGGACTACTTGTATGGGATTAAAAGAACAGGGAGGGGAGGAAAAAATATGACGATCTGAAGGTGCTATTTTACCACATATAGTATAAAATTCTGTTTTTATTATTCAAACAAAGCATTTCTAGAACGAAACGCTCTTCACTAGGGTTGAGCGAAACAGATTGGCCAATTTCAAAAGTCGCCGACTTTTGGGAAAGTCGGGTTTCGTGAAACCCGACCCGATCTCACTGTGGGATCGGGTCGGCCGTCGGCGATCTTCGCTCCAAAGTCGGGTTTCGTTTTTTATATATATATATATATATATATATATATGTCATTGAGACACATATATATATATTTATATTTACTTCAGCGCGATATATGTGAAAAGCCGGTAATTCAATTGCTGGCTTTTCATTTCTCCTGCCTAAACCCGACATGATATGAGACATGGTTTACATACAGTAAACCATGTCATATCCCCCTTTTTTTGCATATTCCACACTACTAATCTTAGTTGTGTGTATGTGCAAAATTTTGGCGCTGTAGCTATTAAATTTAAGGGTTAAATCGCAGAAAAAATTGGCGTGGGCTCCCGCGCAATTTTCTCCGCCAGAGTGGTAAAGCCAGTGACTGAGGGCAGATATTAATAGCCAGGAGAGGGTCCATGGTTATTGGCCCCCCCTGGCTACAAACATCTGCCCCCAGCCACCCCAGAAAAATATTTTAACCCCTTCAGATGGATTTACCTCGTGGGACGTGACAGTTCATGAGAGGGTATGTATATTGTTGGTTTATTATTTTTCCAAACGAGGGTCTTCAGGTTGATTGAGAGAGCAATAAAATATTAAAAGAACCTGTGTGTTTATTTCATTAAAATACTTTTTAATCATGTGTGTGTGTGTGTTTTTAACCCTTTCATACAATTGGATTAATAATGGATAGGTGTCAGAATTGACACCTCTCCATTATTAATCTGGCTTAATGTCACCTTACAATAGCAAGGTGGCATTAACCCTTCATTACCCCATATCCCACTGCTACACGGGAGTGGGAAGAGAGTGGCCAAGTGCCAGAATAGGCGCATCTTCCAGATGTGCCTTTTCTGGGTTGGCTGGAGGCAGATGTTTGTAGCCAGGAGGGCCAATAACCATGGACCCTCTCTAGGCTATTAATATCTGCCCTCAGTCACTGGCTTTACCACTCTGGTGGAGAAAATTGCACGGGAGCCTATGCCAATTTTTTCCGAAATTTAACCCTTAAATTTAATAGCTACAGCGCCGAAATTTTGCACATACACACTACTAACATTAGTAGTGTGGAATATGCAAAAAGAGGGGGATATGACATGGTTTATCATGTCGGGTTCAGGCAGGAGAAATGAAAAGCCGGCAATTGAATTACCGGCTTTTCAACATTATAGCGCTGAAGCAAATATTAAAAAAATATTCTTCCCCATTGAATTGCATTGGGTTTTGTGTTTTGGCCGATCCCCGACCCCGACTTTTCAATAAGATCGGCCGATTTCACTCGACCCGACTTTTGAGAAAGTCGGGTTTCATGAAACCCGACTCGATCTCAAAAAATGAAAAGTCGCTCAACCCTACTCTTCACCAGATACAAATAAAAACGTACATAGAGTGAATTGCATTCTTATAAGCACATAGATAAGGTTTAGCTTAATTAATTATTTAACCCTTACCATATAATCACATATCAGTATAAACTTATACTCCCAGATATTAAATGAAACAATTATCAGTAACAAACAGATATCAATGTATGCCTATTCAGCATGTATGGTCTATACATTCATTCATCAGGGGCTAAAGTGGACAATTTAAAAATCCTGAAATTTTCCCTATTCATTAATCTTTGATATCTATTAGTATTAATAGCTGATATTTTCTCTATTATAGTAAGCTATAGATAGGCAGGATTTTTTCATGCACATGAAAAAAATGCCTTAACAAACTATTGCTTATAATTAGAGATGGGCAAACTTTAACAGTAAAGTTCGCCGTCCGCTCCGAACAACTAATGTTTGGGCATGGACACCGAACACGGACTTCACCAGGAAGTCCATGTTACTGTTTAGGTATGGCTGCCCAAACACCGGGTGTTTGTTCCACTGTCATGTGCATGACAGCATTGCAAACACCACGTCTGATCGGCGGTGAAACCATCCAACACCTGCTGCCGCTAATAACAGTGAGCGCAGGAGCGGCAGATGGGAGTGTTCATCAGCCTCTCCTGCGCTGTAAATGAATAAAAAAAAAACAGCATGGGTTACCTTGTATTTTTGATACTTAGCCAGGCAAAAGGCACAGCTGACATCAAGATAACGGCTTGGTAATGGAGAGGCGTCTGTAAGATGCCTGTCCATTATTAATCCTATAGTTGAATTGTAAATAAATACACAGCCAGAATAAATAATTTTATTTGAAAATAAAGCACACTTAATTTTTTATTTAAAATATCAAACACAGTTATACATACTTAATGCTCAATTCACTGAAGTCATGGTTTACTGTAAAAAAAAAAAAAAAAAAGCAACCATATCCCTCACCTGTCCATAGTTCTGTCCCATGCTGTAATCCATTTCTGTGGATAAACAGTTTTGAACCTGGATAGTGTCAAGATGCGACCATCCAGGCTGAGAACCACTGGTGACTGAACTGCTGAGAGCGCAGCCTCAGAGATCGGTGGTGATTGGTGACATCATTGAGGCTACCTCTGGTCACTGAGGCTGCGTTCCCAGCCGGGCTGATTTGTCATGACCTAGGTGAGATCCCCCTCTCACACTAATATTAAGGGAAATGGCATTCTGTCTCTTCAACAAAAAGCAGCAATAAAGTCTCTCCAACAGAGCCAAGATTTGGTAATTCGTATTGCAGGTAAGGGGGGAGAGTTGTGCTATTAAGTAAACTATATTCAAGAGCCAATTAGGATTTTAAATTATAAAGAATATTATAGTCAGTTGTCTGTTGATTCATCGGTTTAACGTTTTAATGAATATTCTGCAC
Source organism: Ranitomeya variabilis (assembly GCF_051348905.1). Classification (NCBI taxonomy): domain Eukaryota; kingdom Metazoa; phylum Chordata; class Amphibia; order Anura; family Dendrobatidae; genus Ranitomeya; species Ranitomeya variabilis. Next base: position 291,782,790 of record NC_135237.1, read on the forward strand.
TAATAAAAGAAACTACTAGACGGTCTATTCTTAATAAAAAGGGAAAGGATTTTTTGTCTTTTAACCCTTTTCTGCCATCAGACGGAATAGTACGTCGGACCGGAAAAACGCTCATCGGCATGACAACCAGAGTTTTCCTTGAGATCTCTATGGTTGTTGATGCCAGATTGCTATGAGCACCACCCTGTGGTCGACGCTCATAGCAATGCAGTAATTCTGCTACATAGAGGCGATCTGAGCATTGCCTCTATGAAGCAGAGCCAATCAAGTTGTGGCAGATTCTAACCTCCCATAGAAGCTGTTGAAGCATGCCAAGAGTGAAAAAAAAGTTTTTAAAAATATAAAAAAAATTAAAAATATATAAAAGTTCAAATCACCCCCGCTTTTGCTCCATTCAATATAAAACAACAACAAAATCAAACCTACACATATTCGGTATCACCACGTTCAAAATCGCCCCATTTATCAATAAAAAAAGGATTAATCTGATCGCTAAATAGCATAGCGAGAAAAAAGTCAAAACGCCAGAATTACTGGTTTGTTGGTCGCTGCAACAATGCGTTAACATGCAATAAAGGGTGATCAAAGGAATGTATCTGCACAAAAATAGTATCATTGAAAATGTAAGTTAGGCATACAAAAAATGAGCCCTTACTCAACCCCAGATCATGGAAAATGGAGATGCTATGGGTAGGGTTGAGCGAAACGGGTCATTCATTTTCAAAAGTCGCCGACTTTTGGCAAAGTCGAGTTTCATGAAACCCGATCCGACCCCTGTGCGGGGTCGGCCATGCAGTAAGCGACTTTCGCGCCAAAGTCGCGTTTAAATGACGCGAAAAGCGCCATTTCTCAGCCAATGAAGGTGAACGCAGAGTGTGGGCAGCGTGATGACATAGGTCCTGGTCCCCACCATCTTAGAGAAGGGCATTGCAGTGATTGGCTTGCTTTCTGCAGCGTCACAGGGGCTATAAAGGGGCGTTCCCGCCGACCGCCATCTTACTGCTGCTGATCTGAGCGTAGGGAGAGGTTGCTGCCGCTTCTTCAGAAGCAGGGATAGTGATAGGCAGGGTACATAAAGCTGCAAACCGCTTGTGCTGTAGCGATTTCCACTGTCCAACACCACCTTTTGTTTGCAGGGACAGTGGAAGCTACATTTTTTTTTCCTCAGCGCTGTCCTGTCGCTCATTGGGCTGCCCTAGAAGGCTCCCTGACCCTGATAGCTGCGTTGCTGTGCCTGTGTGTGTATGACGCTGTGCAAACCAACTGCTTTTTTCAAAGCACAAATCCTCTTGTTCCTTCCTTTCTGCACAGCTATCTTTTTTGTTTGTCCACACTTTTTATTTAATTTGTGCACTCAGTCCACTCCTTATTGCTGCCTGCCATACCTGGCTGAGATTACTGCAGGGAGATAGTAATTGTAGGACAGTCCCTGTTTTTTTTTTTTTTTTGTGGGAGATTAAGATTGGCATTTCTGCTAGAGTGCAATCCCTGTGTGTGCCATCTCTCACTCAGTGGGCCATAGAAAGCCTATTAATTTTTTTGCTTGATTTGGGTTCTAAAATCTACCTGAAAAAAAATCACTACATCAATCAGTGGGAGAAAAATATTGGCCTCAGGGCTTGTGTGCCACTCCTGACTCCTGTGTGTGCCATCTCTCACTCAGTGGGCCATAGAAAGCCTATTAATTTTTTTGCTTGATTTGGGTTCTAAAATCTACCTGAAAAAAAATCACTACATCAATCAGTGGGAGAAAAATATTGGCCTCAGGGCTTGTGTGCCACTCCTGACTCCTGTGTGTGCCATCTCTCACTCAGTGGGCCATAGAAAGCCTTTTTTTTATTATTATTTGGTTTCTAAAGTCTCCCTGAAAAAAAAAAAAAAAATTCAAACAGTGGGAGATTAATATTGCCCTTTCTGCTTGTGTGCCAGTCTTGACTCCTGGGTGTGCCATCTCTCTCTCTCAAATTGTGGGCCATAGAAAGCCTATTAATTTTTTTGCTTGATTTGGGTTCTAAAATCTACCTGAAAAAAATCACTACATCAATCAGTGGGAGAAAAATATTGGCCTCAGGGCTTGTGTGCCACTCCTGACTCCTGTGTGTGCCATCTCTCACTCAGTGGGCCATAGAAAACCTTTTTTTTTTTATCATTTGGTTTCTAAAGTCTCCCTGAAAAAAAAAAAATAATAAAATAGGTGGGAGATTAATATTGACATTTGTGCTTGAGTGACAGTCCTGCGTGTGTGGCATCTCTGTGATTTGGTGCCACAGAAAACAGAGTGCGTAACATTGGGCCTGATTTTCCTTGTGGTCTCACCAACCTGTAAAGGGATATTGAAATCAGACTGAAGTTATAGCTCACCGTGTAAGTTGTTTGACAGCAACAAATAAAGTTACTTTGGTTAAGTTTTTAAAACAATGAGGAAGTCTTGTGCAAAAGGTCGTGGCCGTGGGCGTTCATTGTCAGCTGGTAATGATGGTAGTGGTAGTGGAGCATCAGGTGGTCGTGGGGATAAAAATATTCCACCTAAGTCTGGAGCTGTGGAGCCAGGTTCGTTGTCTGGCTACACAAGGCCTCGAACGCTCTCTTTTCTGGGAGTAGGAAAACCGCTTTTAAAGCCGGAGCAGCAACAGCAAGTTTTGGCTTACCTTGCAGGCTCAGCCTCTAGCTCTTTTGCCTCCTCTTCTGAAACTGGTAAATGTAAAAACAGCGCGTCGCTTGTGGATGTTCACGGTCAGGGACAAGTCGCTTCCTTGTCCTCTTCAGCAAAAACAACAACAAGAGAGAAGGATGCAGCAGGCGACACAACGGGTTACTCCATGGAGCTCTTTACACATACCGTCCCTGGCTTAGAAAGTGAATCACTTAACCCCTTAAGCCCCGAGGGTGGTTTGCACGTTAATGACCTGGCCAATTTTTACAATTCTGACCACTGTCCCTTTATGAGGCTATAACTCTGGAACACTTTGACGGATCTTGGCGATTCTGACACTGTTTTCTCGTGACATATTGTACTTCATGGTAGTGGTAAAATTTATTCAATATAACTTGTGTTTATTTGTGAAAAAAATGGAAATTTGGCGAAAATTTTGAAAATTTCGCAATTTTCCAACTTTGAATTTTTATGCCCTTAAATCACAGACATATGTCACACAAAATACTTAATAAGTAACATTTCCCACATGTCTACTTTACATCAGTACAATTTTGGAACCAAAATTTTTTTTTGTGACGGAGTTATAAGGGTTAAAAGTTGACCAGCAATTTCTCATTTTTACAACACCATTTTTTTTTAGGGACCACATCTCATTTGAAGTCATTTTGAGGGGTCTATATGATAGAAAATACCCAAGTGTGACACCATTCTAAAAACTGCACCCCTCAAGGTGCTCAAAACCACATTCAAGAAGTTTATTAACCCTTCAGGTGTTTCACAGGAATTTTTGGAATGTTTAAATAAAAATGAACTTTTAACTTTTTTTCACACAAAATTTATTTCAGCTCCAACTTGTTTTATTTTACCAAGGGTAACAGGAGAAAATGGACCCCCAAAGTTGTTGTACAATTTGTCTTGAGTACGCTGATACCCTATATGTGGGGGTAAACCACTGTTTTGGCGCATGGCAGAGCTCGGAAGGAAAGGAGCGCCATTTGACTTTTCAATGCAAAATTGACTGGAATTGAGATGGGACGCCATGTTGCGTTTGGAGAGCCCCTGATGTGCCTAAACACTGAAACCCCCTACAAGTGACACCATTTTGGAAAGTAGACCCCCTAAGGAACTTATCTTGATGTGTGGTGAGCACTTTGACCCACCAAGTGCTTCACAGAAGTTTATAATGCAGAGCCGTAAAAAAAAAAATCATAAATTTTCACAAAAATGATCTTTTCGCCCCCAATTTTTTTATTTTCCCAAGGGTAAGAGAAGAAATTGGACCCCAAAAAATGTTGTGCAATTTGTCCTGAGTACGCTGATACTCCATATGTGGGTGTAAACCATTGTTTGGGCGCATGGCAGAGCTCGGAAGGGAAGGAGCGCCATTTGACTTTTCAATGCAAAATTGACTGGAATTGAGATGGGACGCCATGTTGCGTTTGGAGAGCCCCTGATGTGCCTAAACATTGAAACCCCCTACAAGTGACACCATTTTGGAAAGTAGACCCCCTAAGGAACTTATCTAGATGTGTGGTGAGCACTTTGACCCACCAAGTGCTTCACAGAAGTTTATAATGCAGAGCCGTAAAAATAAAAAATCATATTTTTTCACAAAAATGATCTTTTCGCCCCCAATTTTTTATTTTCCCAAGGGTAAGAGAAGAAATTGGACCCCAAAAAATGTTGTGCAATTTGTCCTGAGTACGCTGATACCCCATATGTGGGTGTAAACCATTGTTTGGGCACATGGCAGAGCTTGGAAAGGAAGGAGCGCCATTTGACTTTTCAATGCAAAATTGACTGGAATTGAGATGGGACGCCATGTTGCGTTTGGAGAGCCCCTGATGTGCCTAAACATTGAAACTCCCTACAAGTGACACCATTTTGGAAAGTAGACCCCCTAAGGAACTTATCTGGATGTGTGGTGAGCACTTTGACCCACCAAGTGCTTCACAGAAGTTTATAATGCAGAGCCGTAAAAATAAAAAATCATATTTTTTCACAAAAATGATCTTTTTGCCCCCAATTTTTTATTTTCCCAAGGGTAAGAGAAGAAATTGGACCCCAAAAAATGTTGTGCAATTTGTCCTGAGTACGCTGATACCCCATATGTGGGTGTAAACCATTGTTTGGGCGCATGGCAGAGCTTGGAAGGGAAGGAGCGCCATTTGACTTTTCAATGCAAAATTGACTGGAATTGAGATGGGACGCCATGTTGCGTTTGGAGAGCTTCTGATGTGCCTAAACATTGAAACCCCCCACAAGTGACACCATTTTGGAAAGTAGACCCCCTAACGAACTTATCTAGATGTGTTTTGAGAGCTTTGAACCCCCAAGTGTTTCACTACAGATTATAACGCAGAGCCGTGAAAATATATATATATTTTTTCTCAAAAATGATTTTTTAGCCCCCAGTTTTGTATTTTCACAAGGGTAACAGGATAAATTAGACCCCAAAAGTTGTTGTCCAATTTCTCCTGAGTACGCTGATACCCCATATGTGGGGGGAACCACTGTTTGGGTGCATGACAGAGCTCGGAAGGGAAGGAGCGCCATTTGGAATGCAGCCTTAAATGGATTGGTCTGCAGGCATCACGTTGCATTTGCAGAGCCCCTGATGTACCCAAACAGTACAAACCCCCCACAAGTGACCCCATATTGGAAACTAGACCTCCCAAGGAACTTATCTAGATGTGCTGTGAGAACTTTGAACCCTCAAGTGTTTCACTACAGTTTATAACGCAGAGCCGTGAAAATAAAACATCTTTTTTTTCCCACAAAAATGATTTTTAGCCCCCCAAATTTTTATTTTCCTAAGGATAACAAGAGAACTTGGACCCCAGAAGTTGTTGATCAATTTGTCCCGAGTACGCTGATAACACATATGTTGGGGTAAACCCCTTTTTGGGCGCACGGGAGAGCTCGGAAGGGAAGGAGCACTGTTTTACTTTTTCAATGCAGAATTGGCTGGAATTGAGATTGGACGCCATGTCACGCTTGGAGAGCTCCTGATGTGCCTGGACAGTGGAAACTCCCCAATTCTACCTGAAACCCTAACCCAAACACACCCCTAACCCTAATCCCAACGGTAACCCTAACCACACCCCTAGCCCTGACACACCCATAATTCTAATCCCAACCCTAATCCAAACCGTAAATGTAATCCAAACCCTAACCCTAACTTTAGCCCAAACCCTAACTTTAGCCCCAACCCTAACCCTAACTTTACCTCCAACCCTAGCCCTAACCCTAACCCTAACCCTACCCCTAACCCTAATCCTAAACGTGACTGAAATACGTGGCACTGAAATACGTGGCACTGAAATACGTGGCACTGAAATACGTGGCACTGAAATACGTGATACGTGGCACTTGAATACGTGGCACTGAAACACGTGGCACTGAAATACGTGATACGTGGCACTGAAATACGTGGCACTGAAATACGTGGCACTGAAATACGTGGCACTGAAATACGTGGCACTGAAATGCGTGATACGTGGCACTTGAATACGTGGCACTGAAACACGTGATACGTGGCACTGAAATACGTGGCACTGAAATACGTGGCACTGAAATACGTGCAACTGAAATACGTGCAACTGAAATACGTGGTACTTAAATACGTGGCACTAAAATATGTGGCACTGAAATACGTGATACGTGGCACTGAAATACGTGATACGTGGCACTTAAATACGTGGCACTGAAACACGTGGCACTGAAATACATGATACGTGGCACTGAAATACGTGGCACTGAATTTCGTGGCACTGAAATACGTGGCACTGAAATACGTGGCACCTAAATACGTGGCACTTAAATACGTGGCACTATGACTGTCAGAAAATGTTCATTAAACGGTTAGGGGTGAGGTTAGGGGTTAGGGTTTGGATCCCTTTATCACCTTGATGGTGGTGGGTGGCTTTTCAGTGTTTTCTGTTTTTTTTCGATAAAAACGCATGTGTTTTTAACGCAAACAAACGCATGTGCATAAAAACGCAAGAAAATACTGCAGGTTGTATTTCTGAAAATGAACGCATGCAGAAAAAAAACGCATGCGTTTGAAAACGCGACCAAACGCGTACAAAAAAAGCATGCATTTTCAATGTTAAATATAGGGAAAAAACGCATGCTTTTTTTGTGCAAAAAACGCTGCAGACAAAAACGCAAGTGTGAAACCAGCGACGCTTTTTATAGCAAAAAAGTTTTTGCGTCTCCACATTTTGAGACCTATAATTTTTCCACATCTTGCTCCACAGAGTCATGTGAGGTCTTGTTTTTTTGCGGGACGAGTTGACATTTTTATTGGTAACATTTTCAGACACATGACTGTTTTTGATCACTTTTTATTCCGATTTTTGTGAGGCAGAATGACCAAAAACCTGCTATTCATGAATTTCTTTTGGGAGAGGCGTTTATACCGTTCCACGTTTGGTAAAATTGATAAAGCAGTTTTATTCGTCGGGTCAGTACGATTACAGCGATATCTCATTTATATCATTTTTTTATGTTTTGGCGCTTTTATACGATAAAAACTATTTTATAGAAAAAATAATTATTTTGGTATCGCTTTATTCTCAGGACTATAACTTTTTTATTTTTTTGCTGATGATTCTGTATGGTGGCTTGTTTTTTGCGGGACAAGATGACGTTTTCAGCGGTACCATGGATATTTATATCAGTCTTTTTGATCGCGTGTTATTCCACTTTTTGTTCGGCGGTATGGTAATAAAGCGTTGTTTTTTGCCTCGTTTTTTTTTTTTTTTTCTTACGGTGTTTACTGAAGGGGTTAACTAGTAGGGCAGTTTTATAGGTTGGGTCGTTACGGACGCGGCGATACTAAATATGTGTACTTTTATTGTTTTGGTTTTTTTATTTAGATAAAGAAATGTATTTATGGGAATAATATATATATTTTTTTTATTATTTATTTAGGATTTTTTTTTTTTTTTTTTTTTTTTTACACATGTGGAAAAAATTTTTTTTTTACTTTTTTACTTTGTCCCAGGGGGGGACATCACAGATCGATGATCTGATAGTGTGCACAGCACTCTGCCAGATCTGTGATCTGCTGTGCAGGGCTGCAGGCTTACCAAGTGTCTGCTCTGAGCAGACACTCGGTAAGCCACCTCCTTCCCTGCAGGACCCGGATGCCGTGGCCATCTTGGATCCGGGACCTGCAGCCAGGAAGGAGGTAGGAGACCCTTGCAGCAACGCGATCACATCGCGTTGCTCCGGGGGTCTCAGGGAAGCCCGCAGGGAGCCCCCTCCCTGCGCGATGCTTCCCTATACCGCCGGTACACTGCGATCATGTTTGATCGCGGTGTGCCGGGGGTTAATGTGCCGGGGGCGGTCCGTTACCGCTCCTGGCACATAGTGCCGGATGTCAGCTGCGATAGGCAGCTGACACCCGGCCGCGATCGGCCGCGCTCCAACCGTGAGCGCGGCCGATCGCGTATGACGTACTATCCCATCACCCGGAATTAAGTCCCAGGTCACCTTGACGGGATAGTACGTCATACGGGATTAAGGGGTTAACAGGCCATGCCCATTACAAGTAGATTCTGACATGGAGTGCACTGATGCACAGCCACAGCCAGAGTACTATGCTGCTCCTTTGACTCAGACCACAACATTGCCCTCTCAGGGTACTGATCCACAATCAGACCCTGATGAGACTATGTTGCCCCGCCACGAACGCTATACCACCGACCGACACGGTGACACAGACGAAGTTGCACTCGAGCTCGAAGAGGAGGTAATAGATGACCCAGTTGTTGACCCCGATTGGCAGCCATTGGGGGAACAGGGTGCAGGCGGCAGTAGTTCAGAAGCGGAGGTGGAGGAGGGGCCGCAGCAGGCATCAACATCGCAACAGGTTCCATCTGCCGGTCCCGTATCTGGGCCAAAACGCGTGTCAAAGCCAAAACCTGTTGGAGGACAGCGTGGCCATCCGGTTAAAGCTCAGTCTGCAATCCCTGAAAAGGGATCCGATGCTAGGAAGAGTGCAGTCTGGCATTTTTTTAAACAACATCCAATTGATCAGCGCAAAGTCATCTGTCAAAAATGTTCAACTAGCTTAAGCAGAGGTCAGAATCTGAAAAGTCTCAATACTAGTTGCATGCATAGACACTTAACCACCATGCATTTTCAAGCCTGGAGTAACTACCAAACGTCCCTTAAGGTTGTAGCACCCTCGGCCAATGAAGCTAGTCAGCAACACAACATCCCTTCTGTCACTGTAAGGCCACCATTTTCCGCACCACCGGCAGTATCTGTGCAGGTTTCTTTGCCAGCCAAAAGCAGTCAGGGTCAGGGAATCACCAGTTTTGTAGGAGGAAATATTGCATCTAGGGCACCGGCGGAAACAATACCGTCTCCAACCGTCTCTCAGTCTGCCATGTCCACCGGCACACCCAAAAGTTCCACGATCTCCATCTCTCCAGTCCAGCTCACCCTACATGAGACTCTGGTTAGAAAAAGGAAGTACTTATCCTCGCATCCGCGTACACAGGGTTTTAACGCCCACATAGCTAGACTAATCTCGTTAGAGATGATGCCCTACCGGTTAGTTGAAAGCGAAGCTTTCAAAGCCCTGATGGAGTACGCTGAACCACGATACGAGCTACCCAGTCAACACTTTTTTTCCAGAAAAGCCATCCCAGCCCTGCACAAGCATGTTAAACAGCGCATCATCCATGCACTCAAGCAATCTGTGAGTACAAAGGTGCACCTGACTACAGATGCATGGACCAGTAGGCATGGCCAGGGACGTTATGTGTCCATCACGGCACACTGGGTCAATGTGGTGGATGCAGGGTCCACAGGGGACATCAATTTCGGGACAGTTGTGCCTAGCCCACGGTCTAGGAAACAGTTGGCTGTAGGCGTTCGCACCCCCTCCTCCTCCTCCTCGTCCTCCTGCAGAAGCTACAGCTCTTCCACAGACCGCAGTCGGCCAACCACTCCATCAGCAGATGACACTGTTGCACACCAGTTGTCCCATTATGGGCCAGCTACTGGCAAGCGTCAGCAGGCTGTATTGGCTATGAAGTGTTTGGGCGCCAACAGACACACCGCGGAGGTTCTGTCCGAGTTCTTGCAACAAGAAACGCAGTCGTGGCTGGGCACAGTAGATCTTGAGGCAGGCAAGGTAGTGAGTGATAACGGAAGGAATTTCATGGCTGCCATCTCCCTTTCCCAACTGAAACACATTCCTTGCCTGGCTCACACCTTAAACCTGGTGGTGCAGTGCTTATTGAAAACTTATCCTGGGTTCTCCGACCTGCTCCTCAAAGTGCGTGGACTTTGCTCACATATCCGACGTTCGCCTGTACACTCCAGCCATATGCAGACCTATCAGCGGTCTTTGAACCTTCCCCAGCATCGCCTAATCATAGACGTTGCAACAAGGTGGAACTCAACACTGCACATGCTTCAGAGACTGTGCCAACAGAGGCGGGCTGTTATGTTTTTGTGGGAGGATACACATACACGGGCAGGCAGTAGGATGGTAGACATGGAGTTGTCAGGTGTGCAGTGGTCGAAGATACAAGACATGTGTCAAGTCCTTCAGTGTTTTGAGGAATGCACACGGCTGGTTAGTGCAGACAACGCCATAATAAGCATGAGCATCCCCCTAATGTGTCTGCTGATGCAAAGTTTGACGCACATAAAGGATCAGGCGTCTGCACCAGAGGAAGAGGAAAGCCTTGATGACAGTCAGCCATTGTCTGGTCAAGGGAAGTGTACAGGACGAGGTAGCGGGCGAAGAGGAGGTGGAGGACGAGGAGGATGATGGGGATGAGTATATTTTTAATGCCGAAGCTTTCCCGGGGGCACTGGAAATTGGTTGCGTGGCAAGGACGGGTTCTGGTTTTTTGAGGGACACAAGTGACGTAGATTTGCCTGAAACTGCCCCTCAACCAATCACAACTGTAGATTTGACAACTGGAACTTTGGCCCACATGGCGGATTATGCCTTACGTATCCTAAAAAGGGACACACGCATTACGAAAATGATGAACGATGACGATTACTGGTTGGCCTGCCTCCTTGATCCACGCTATAAAGGCAAATTGCAAAATATTATGCCACATGAGAACTTGGAACTAATATTAGCAACCAAACAATCAACTCTTGTTGACTGTTTGCTTCAGGCATTCCCAGCACACAGCGCACGTGATCGTTCTCACACGAGCTCCAGGGGGCAGCAGACTAGGAGTGTTAGGGGTGCACAGATCAGAAGTGGCGTTGGACAGAGGGGTTTTCTGACCAGGTTGTGGAGTGATTTTGCTATGACCGCAGACAGGACAGGTACTGCTGCATCAATTGAAAGTGACAGGAGACAACATTTGTCCAGTATGGTTACTAACTAGTTTTCATCCCTTATCGATGTTCTCCCTCAACCGTCATTCCCATTTGATTACTGGGCATCAAAATTAGACACCTGGCCAGAATTGGCAGAATATGCATTGCAGGAGCTTGCTTGCCCGGCAGCAAGTGTCCTATCAGAAAGAGTATTCAGTGCTGCAGGTTCAATATTAACCGAAAAAAGGACTCGTCTGGCTACCCAAAATGTTGATGATCTAACATTCATTAAAATGAACCACAACTGGATTTCGAAATCTTTTGCCCCACCTTGCCCGGCCGACACCTAGCTTTCCTATGAAAAGCTCTTGCCTGTGGACTACTGTGAATTACTTTTCTAATGTCTAATTTGCTGCAGCTTATTGTCCAGCATACGACATGTTTACACCTCCCTAAATGGCCAAAGTCCCCACACGGGGCCGTGGTATCGCGACTTGGCGCAAGCACCCGTGAGACTGCTGTTTGTCTGAAGAGGTGAGTGTGCTCGCTTTTGGTCGACGGCATTGCTACTGGGTCCCTCATAGTACAATAAAGTGTCTCTGGCGGTGGTGGTGCGCACCCAACGTCAGACACACTGTTGTAACATGAGGGGCCCTGGGCCTGTACCGCCGGCCACAAGAGAGTTCACCCACCCCCAGGTCAAACATTGCTCTACCACTTCCACAGTTATCTCTCACACTTCCACCAATGTTTAGTCTATGCGCTGACATCCTTCCATACCTGCCACTGACAATACCATTGTGTTGACATGTATGATGGTACTTAACATAGTCAGGGGCAGTGTCCTCTATTTACCACAGTAAATACTTTGCGCTAAATTAGTAGGTCTGAAACAATGCAGAGGATCCCACCCCTGAACCTAATGATTGCACCCTTTAGTGTTTTTGTTTTAATGCGAGACATTCACATTTATTTGTTGTTTTGGACTACTAACTGGCAGACATTACAATCGGCCTCCGTTGACCAGACCACTGCTGCCCGTGTACCCCTGGAACCAATTATAAAGTGCCTACAGCCAGCCCATTTTAGTATGTTAGGCCTTGGAGGCCTGTCTGCGGTCCCTCCTTCCACTAGGCCTCCACTGACCTGACCACTGCTGCCCGTGTACCCCTGGAACCAATTATAAAGTGCCTACAGCCAGCCCATTTTAGTATGTTAGGCCGTGGAAGCCTGTCTGCGGTCCCTCCTTCCACTAGGCCTCCACTGACCTGACCACTGCTGCCCATGTACCCCTGGAACCAATTATAAAGTGCCTACAGCCAGCCCATTTTAGTATGTTAGGCCTTGGAAGCCTGTCTGCGGTCCCTCCTTCCACTAGGCCTCCACTGACCTGACCACTGCTGCCCGTGTACCCCTGGAACCAATTATAAAGTGCCTACAGCCAGCCCATTTTAGTATGTTAGGCCTTGGAAGCCTGTATGCGGTCCCTCCTTCCACTAGGCCTCCACTGACCTGACCACTGCTGCCCGTGTACCCCTGGAACCAATTATAAAGTGCCTACAGCCAGCCCATTTTAGTATGTTAGGCCTTGGAAGCCTGTCTGCGGTCCCTCCTTCCACTAGGCCTCCACTGACCTGACCACTGCTGCCCGTGTACCCCTGGAACCAATTATAAAGTGCCTACAGCCAGCCCATTTTAGTGTGTTAGGCCTTGGAAGCCTGTCTGCGGTCCCTCCTTCCACTAGGCCTCCACTGACCTGAACACTGCTGCCCGTGTACCCCTGGAACCAATTTTACAGTGCATAGAGCCTATTTTTTAATTTTATTTAATATTAATAAAGCCATGATGGACTACGCTGTACCACGCTATGAGCTACCCAGTTGACAATTCTTTTGCGAGAAAAGCCATCCCACCCCTCCACCAGCATGTTAAAGACCACATTGTCCTTTCATTCTGTCAATCTGTGAGTCCAAAGGTACACCTGACAACAGACACATGGAGCGGTAGGCATGGCCACGGAAGGTTACGTGTCCTTTGTGGCGCAATGGGTTAATGTATTGGATGCATGGTCCACACAGGGGACAGCCTGGTAAGTCTGTCTGCAGTCCCTAATTCAAGTTGTCCTCAAATGAATAAATCTGAGCTTCCACCTTCTGGCTCTCATTAAGTGCTGTTTTTTTAAAAATTGGTGTTTATGGGCCTACTAACGGTGTCTGCCCCTGCCTGGTGTTGTCCTCAACTGAATAAAGCTGAGCTTCTACCTTCTGGCTCTGATTAAGCTTTTTTTTTTTTTTTTTTTTAATTGCTGGATGGGGCCTAATACCTCTGTTTGCTGCTCCCTGGTGTTTGTCCTCAACTGAATAAAGCTGAGCTTCTACCTTCTGGCTCTCATTAAGTGCTGTTTTTTAAAAGATTGGTGGTTCCGGCCTACTAACGGTGTCTGCCCCTGCCTGGTGTTGTCCTCAACTGAATAAAGCTGAGCTTCTACCTTCTGGCTCTCATTAAGTGCTGTTTTTTAAAAGATTGGTGGTTCCGGCCTACTAACGGTGTCTTCCCCTGCCTGGTGTTGTCCTCAACTGAATAAAGCTGAGCTTCTACCTTCTGGCTCCCCCTAAGTGCTGTTTTTTAAAAGATTGGTGGTTCTGGCCTACTAACGGTGTCTGCCCCTGCCTGGTGTTGTCCTCAACTGAATAAAGCTGAGCTTCTACCTTCTGGCTCTCTTTAAGTGCTGTGTTTTAAAAAATTGGTGGTTATGGGCCTACTAACGGTGTCTGCCCCTGCCTGGTGTTGTCCTCAACTGAATAAAGCTGAGCTTCTACCTTCTGGCTCTCTTTAAGTGCTGTTTTTTAAAAGATTGGTGGTTCCGGCCTACTAACGGTGTCTTCCCCTGCCTGGTGTTGTCCTCAACTGAATAAAGCTGAGCTTCTACCTTCTGTCTCTCATTAAGTGCTGTTTTTTAAAAGATTGGTGGTTCCGGCCTACTAACGGTGTCTGCCCCTGCCTGGTGTTGTCCTCAACTGAATAAAGCTGAGCTTCTACCTTCTGGCTCTCTTTAAGTGCTGTGTTTTTAAAAATTGGTGGTTATGGGCCTACTAACGGTGTCTGCCCCTGCCTGGTGTTGTCCTCAACTGAATAAAGCTGAGCTTCTACCTTCTGGCTCTCTTTAAGTGCTGTGTTTTTAAAAATTGGTGGTTATGGGCCTACTAACGGTGTCTGCCCCTGCCTGGTGTTGTCCTCAACTGAATAAAGCTGAGCTTCTACCTTCTGGCTCTCATTAAGTGCTGTTTTTTAAAAGATTGGTGGTTCCGGCCTACTAACGGTGTCTGCCCCTGCCTGGTGTTGTCCTCAACTGAATAAAGCTGAGCTTCTACCTTCTGGCTCTCTTTAAGTGCTGTTTTTTAAAAGATTGGTGGTTCCGGCCTACTAACGGTGTCTTTGGAGCGCCCCCACACCGCCGCAGGGCCGAGGGGTACCCGGAGCCGGGCCCCTGAGTCTCAGTCCTGGGGTTGTCACGGTGGCTAGGCCCGGTCCGTGGCCCTGTCTGTCAGTGGGGGACGTCCGATGCAATAAGTGGGGTTAGTGGGGGTGTAGCGGTGCAGGTCGCGGCGAATAACGAGGACACCAGGTTGCAGTCTCTTTACCTCTTTACTGGAGATCTCTGAGTCCTCAGTCCAGAATACGGTTCACCAGGCTGCGCAAGTCCGACCGGTCCAATGGCACCTCCAGAGTTCTCCTCACAGGTGGAAATCAGTGCCCTCCTTCTAGCGCTGTGTGTTGTAGTCCTTCCCTGCTGTGCTCACGGAAAGTACCCCACAACGGTTGTGTCTGTTTCTTAAGTTCCCTCACAACTCAATTACTTGATGTTCTTCTCGTATTCCATCCCGCCCTGTTATTCAGGTTGGAACGGCACCCGTTTGTCAGGTAGGCCTGGAGTTCTTCCGGGACCCTAGAGACGCCCCTCTCCCGCAATTGCCCCCCAAGACTTCATAGGTGATATGTGTTAGACAGCCCGCCTTAAACTGACTGCCCTGCCGCTGTTTGGAGTATGGCTTGAAGCTGTATGCTATTCCACTCCCTCGGCGTTCCGGCCACCGGTAGTGCGCCTTAGTAGGATGTTGCTCCGGTCTTACAGCATGACCCCTACTGGTATTCTCCTTTCGCTTGATCTCGTTTCTCACTCAGCACAATCTATCTCGCTTCTAGTCCTTTCTTAGGGCACCGCCGCTATGCTGAGCAGGCACGGTCCCGTTACGTTCTTTCCAATGCCAAGCCTCTGTCAGGATCCCACCCCTGACAGAGGCCCTACTGTCTCTTCCTCCACAACACCCTCTGCCACAAGGTGTTGCTTTGTTCAATCCAGTCAGCTTTCTCCTCTAACTTCCTGCCTGACCCCCAGTTTACCCACTATGGTGGGGAGTGGCCTAATGAATAGAACCCTTAGCTCCCCCCGGAGGCCCAGCTGTGAAACATATTGGTGTCTGTGATACCTGCTCAGAGGAACTCCTTCAGTGCCATCGAACGCACCATGGCTCCCCATAGTGGCGGATCCACAGTACTGCAACGACCAGGACTCTGGGGCGCTGCACTCCCCCCTGGTTAAACACAGTACTCCGGGACTGGGAAGAAAACAACAATACAGGTTAGCAAAAAGACATACAATTTTGTTGAGTGCAAAACAATAAGTATACTTGAACAGGCTTCCCTTTATGGGAGGTGAGGACACTTTTAACATTACAAACATAATTAAATATCATAGCAACAGGCTCCAATTAACTCTCATTACCCAACTGGGTATTCTACTAAGTGCAAATTTTGTGAACAATAATTTAACATTGCCTTTAAGGATTCACACTCTAAATCCACTAAAGACCTTCCTATAATCACATTATAAGGTATTCTAACTTTTCATTCGCCTTCTTTGGAATCTGCAGGACCGCCTGTCCTATCGGCGCCAGACCTACTGCCTCTCCTTTCTGTTACAGGACCGCCCCGTTCAGCCAGGGCCTACTGCCTTTTCAACTACTATACATAGTATAGAACATAACTTTACTTTCAATTTGAGAACACTGAGCCGGCTCTACTTGGCTCCTATAAGGACTCGCTCCCTAACCCCTACGGGTTCACTCTCTGTCCTTAGTAACGAACTAACTTTCTATGGGG
Organism: Ranitomeya variabilis; assembly: GCF_051348905.1. Classification (NCBI taxonomy): domain Eukaryota; kingdom Metazoa; phylum Chordata; class Amphibia; order Anura; family Dendrobatidae; genus Ranitomeya; species Ranitomeya variabilis. Next base: position 291,798,919 of record NC_135237.1, read on the forward strand.
ACTCAGGGTTTACCTTCTATCCTCACCTTCGTTATTACTTCCTTTCTTTCAACTATGCAGGACTCTAATTCTTCCCCTACGGGCTCTCTGCATCTTTCCTTTTAAAGAACATTATCTAGGTTTCACATTTCAAACAGATTAAACACACATAACTTTTCTTTATGCATAACAGTTACATTTCTTCCAGAGCATCATCATATTACGGTTCTAAAACAGTATCACTTTCAAGTTTAGGTCACACATCCCCCTTAAGAGGGGATCAAGTCTTTCTGAGGTAGCTCGTCTTCTCAGCCTACCAGTCTTTGCTCAGCAAAGGTTCCAGAACGGTATCTTCGCAAAGAGTCTTTAAGTAAAACCAGTAGAAAGCGCCTTTAAGAAGGTGCAAACTATTTACACGAAAGTTTGGATCATGCACTGTTCATGATTTCTCAGTTTGTAAAACTTATGCAAAAACTGGTAGGAAAAACAAACAATAGGGATCCCGGGTCAACTAAGGGATCCATAAAGAGTTAACCCTGAACGGGTTTAGCAGCAAACAGTATACAAACAGTTAACGGACAAAACTATTTACATTTTCAGGTTTCCGAGGTTTACTCTTGCTCAGGTGACCGGGGGTCCGGGCCTCCGGCTGCTGTGGCGCCGGTGCCCGTGGCCCGAACATGAAGGTGAACTCGGCTGGCCAACTCGGTGGCTGCTACCAGGCGCACCGTTGCGATGGTGACAAGGTCGGGTGCTCCTGGGACCAGGTCCGGGGTAGTGAGTGTCGCGGCTCCAGACATACACCGCCGAACGTTCCGTGCATACCACCCGAGCGGGTTCTGGTGACGGTTGTAGGTCACCTGATCCCCCTTTTGCAACGGTTCTCCGCCTCGGCCACAGCAGGGGGTCCTTACGTTACAGTGCGCAACAAAAACATCAGTATCCAATCCCGGCTCATGTATGAGGCCCCATCCCCTTTTTACATGGTAGGCCAACACAGTTCCCCGCCTGACCGCGTCTCGGTCATCCCATGCCGGAGGGGATTGTTGTACTTTCAATGGACCCATCAACTCGACCTCTTTCCGTCCTTCCCAATGTAGGATCAAGCACTGTCTATATTGTTCCCACGTAAGCACCGCAAGAGTGAATCCGTTCTCCCGGGATCCATCTGTCCCAACCCAGGGGTTGTCCCACCGAAGAACTACCCCGTCTGGGCTCACATCCACGGGTTCCCCCATTCTAGTCGGCAGCGGTGGCACCATCCTTCCCAGGGCATCGAGGGGTAATACCATTAACCCCGCCGAGAAGCGTCGACCCTCACTGAGATGGGGGCCGATCGTGGAAGCGGGTTCGTGGGGGGGCGCAGGGGCGCTTTCCGTACCTGCGCCTGATGTGGTTCCATCGATGCCGATCTGGTCCATTAACAAGGGTGCTGGAGTCGGCCGCAGCCCGGACCGCGGCTCCTCCGATGGGGTCCCCGAACGCTGTTCCGCTCGCTGTGGTTCCTCCTCCGCTGACTCCGAGGTCGGGATTGGGTGACTCGGCTCCGGTATCTGTTCCAAAGGCTTCGGATCCGCCGGCTGTAGAGGACACAGGTCCACCTCTGGTGAACGAGGGTAAGCCGGGACTGCTCCTTCCCCGTTCCGGTACTTGCCGTTCATCATCGCGGTCTGATAGTCGGTGGCAGTGCATGCATCTGACTCCGCCATTTCTCCGAGGTCGGGCTTCTCCATCACCCGCTTCCCGCCGTTGCAAATCAGGAGGTTGTCCTCTGCTTTGGGGCAGGTCATCTCCTTGCAGCCAGAAGCGCAGGGGGCGGTATCCATTTCTCGTGCCATTCTGGTAGTCTCCTCCCATAGCACGCCCTCCTTCTTCTCCGAAGTAGCAATGGCGGCGGCTTTTGGCGGGAACTTCTCTTGGTCAATGGTAGCACACAGTCTTTGCAATAAAGTACAGTTCAAGCACAACAAATCACAGTTCCAAGGCACACATGACCTGATTCTTCAGGCTTAAGTAGATCCTGTTCGTGACGCCAAGTTCTGGAGCGCCCCCACACCGCCGCAGGGCCGAGGGGTACCCGGAGCCGGGCCTCTGAGTCTCAGTCCTGGGGTTGTCACGGTGGCTAGGCCCGGTCCGTGGCCCTGTCTGTCAGTGGGGGACGTCCGATGCAATAAGTGGGGTTAATGGTGGTGTAGCGGTGCAGGTCGCGGCGAATAACGAGGACACCAGGTTGCAGTCTCTTTACCTCTTTACTGGAGATCTCTGAGTCCTCAGTCCAGAATACGGTTCACCAGGCTGCGCAAGTCCGACCGGTCCAATGGCACCTCCAGAGTTCTCCTCACAGGTGGAAATCAGTGCCCTCCTTCTAGCGCTGTGTGTTGTAGTCCTTCCCTGCTGTGCTCACGGAAAGTACCCCACAACGGTTGTGTCTGTTTCTTAAGTTCCCTCACAACTCAATTACTTGATGTTCTTCTCGTATTCCATCCCGCCCTGTTATTCAGGTTGGAACGGCACCCGTTTGTCAGGTAGGCCTGGAGTTCTTCCGGGACCCTAGAGACGCCCCTCTCCCGCAATTGCCCCCCAAGACTTCATAGGTGATATGTGTTAGACAGCCCGCCTTAAACTGACTGCCCTGCCGCTGTTTGGAGTATGGCTTGAAGCTGTATGCTATTCCACTCCCTCGGCGTTCCGGCCACCGGTAGTGCGCCTTAGTAGGATGTTGCTCCGGTCTTACAGCATGACCCCTACTGGTATTCTCCTTTCGCTTGATCTCGTTTCTCACTCAGCACAATCTATCTCGCTTCTAGTCCTTTCTTAGGGCACCGCCGCTATGCTGAGCAGGCACGGTCCCGTTACGTTCTTTCCAATGCCAAGCCTCTGTCAGGATCCCACCCCTGACAGAGGCCCTACTGTCTCTTCCTCCACAACACCCTCTGCCACAAGGTGTTGCTTTGTTCAATCCAGTCAGCTTTCTCCTCTAACTTCCTGCCTGACCCCCAGTTTACCCACTATGGTGGGGAGTGGCCTAATGAATAGAACCCTTAGCTCCCCCCGGAGGCCCAGCTGTGAAACATATTGGTGTCTGTGATACCTGCTCAGAGGAACTCCTTCAGTGCCATCGAACGCACCATGGCTCCCCATAGTGGCGGATCCACAGTACTGCAACGACCAGGACTCTGGGGCGCTGCATCTTCCCCTGCCTGGTGTTTGTCCTCAACTGAATACAGCTGTGCTTCAACCTTCTGGCTCTCATTAAGTGCTGTGTTTTTAAAAATTGGTGGTTAGGGCCTACTTACAGTGTCTGCCCCTCCCTGGTGTTGCCCTCAACTGAATACAGCTGAGCTTCTACCTTCTGGCTTTCGGCCTATAGTATCAGATATTAAACTGCATTTGGCCTACTAGTGTGGTTGGGCCCTTAAAACAGTGTCTGCTGCTCTTGGGTTTGCTACTCCACTGAACAAAGCAGTGCCGCCTGTTTAGTTCTGTTACCAATTTTGAACGGCATTTAGCCTACTTTATTCTTTGGCCCTATATCTGTTTCCTCCTCATCCTGCCCATTGCCCAGCCACTGCTAGATGAGTCTGCTGGTACATTGACCCAGACCACTACATTCCCCTTGCACTCTACACAGCCAGAATCTGACCCTGCTGAAAGTAAGGTTCCCCTTCCCGCATGTTATACCACCTTACACAGGGACAAAGAGGAAGGTGCAGATGAAAGTGCAGGTTCCTTCATCAGGTGGGGGGGGCATACTCGTTGGCGACGTCACTGGCACAGGGCCCCTCAGAGTACGCAAAAGTGTCGCTGCTGGTGGGAGGCGCCCCCGCCGTGCAAACACACCGCTGTACTTTGAGGGGCCCTGTGCCAGTGCCAATGCCAACGAGTGGGCCCCCCTGCTTGCTTAGGATCACAGCACTTGCAAACTTGACATACTTACCTCTCACTGCTCCACTGCCGTGACGTAGTCCACGTTTCCTGTGCCCACTATAACCTTGAACCAGCCCTACCCCCCACAACTTTTGCCAAATGACCCCCGATTTCCAATGCCCAACTATTATTATAAAGTTAATTAAGATTGACAAGCTTCAGAAACAAGAATGGATGTTTTTGGCATTAAAATGGGCACTGTAGGTGTTTTCCTGGCCTCCACTCACTGCCGACTATGCTTCCCCATTGACTTGCATTGGGTTTCGTGTTTCGGTCGATCCCCGACTTTCAGCGATAATCGGCCGACTGCACTCGACTCGACTCTGGACAAAGTCGGGTTTCACAAAACCCGACTCGACCTTAAAAAAATGAAAGTCGCTCAACCCTAGCTATGGGTACTGGAAATGTGCCCATTTTTTTTCTTTTATCAAAGTTTGGAATTTTTTTTCACCACTTAGACAAAAAAGAACCTAAACATGTTTGGTGTCGTAATCACCTGGAGAATCATAATGGTAGGTCATTTTTAGCATATAGTGAACCTAGCAAAAAAGCCAAGCAGAAAACTAGTGTGGGATTTCACTTTTTATTACAATTTCACCGCAATTTTGGACCTGCACCGATTTTGAACAAGAAGATGTCAATGGCTATCTTGGTTTTTCAAGTGGACATCTACTTCATTGGGTGAAAAACACACCTTACATTTCTTAAATATATAACACTCCACAAAAGCACTTAAAAAATGTTATGGGTTACATTTCTTACCCATACACTATTCTTTGGTCTGGGGTACATTTTTTTCATATATAATACAAGGAAAAAAAAATTCTGCTCGATCAAATTTTGCAGCCATAGAGTTTAATATGGTCTTGGGTGCATTTCTATGACATATAACACTCACAAAAAAGTGTTAAAAAGTATAGCTGAGATACATTTCTCACTAAAAGAATATTGCATGTTCTGGGGTACATTTTTTATGATATTTAACTCTCCAAAAATGCCCTAACATTTCTAATTTCTCACACATTCTCTATTTTGTCTTCTGGGATACATTCCATTGTTATTTAAACCTCACAAAACGCATTCACAAATGTATCAGTATTATATTGCCTAGCCTGGTGCATGGCTACAATTTTGTTTCTGGTGTCCTTCGAGAGCTCTTTGGTCTTCACCATAGTGGAGTTTGGAGTGTGACTGTTTGAGGATGTGGACAGGTGTCTATATATACTGATAACAAGTTCAAGCAGGTGCCATTACTACAAGTAATGAGTGTAGGACAGAAGAGCCACTTAAAGAAGAAGTTACGGGTCTGTGAGAGCCAGAAATCTTGCATGTTTTTAGATGACCAAATACTTATTTTCCACCATAATTTGCAAAATAAATCTTGCAAAATTGGACAAGGTGATTTCTGGATTTGTTTTCTCATTTTGACTCTCATAGTTGTCTATCTATGATGTCAATTACAGGACTCTTTTTAAGTGGGAGAACTTGCACAATTGGTGGCTGGCTAAATACTTTTTTCCCTCACTGTATATTTCACTGGTATGTAACCCTCAAACTTGTTCAAAAATGTATTGTTTTTATATAGCTCATCTGTAGACTATTCCATGGTCTAGAGTACATTTCATTGGTATACAACCCTCAAAAGTGCATAACATTTTTGTGTCTAGGAGAACCAATACATGCAAATTTTAACAGAATGTGTATAAAGCACTCCTTTATGTATAATACAAGGTGTATATGTGTCACTTATTTGTGGCAATTCCTTTTTCCTTCATAAATTACACTGAAATTTCCTATCTTTTAATTTAAAAAAGAAAGAATTTTTGTAGACTTAAATCATAATTTATTTTAATTCCTTTTTAAATTTTGCCTTGTATGCAGGTCATTATGCAGTAAAAAGTGTTTCTTAACTTTTTTCCTTTAAAATGCACTTTTTTTTGCTTGGAATGTTTTATTTTCACTCCTTAAGGGCAGTCTCACACGTCCAGATAACTCCGGTACCGGAGTTATCCGTGTCCGTGTGTCTGTGAGCTCACGTAGGCCATCCGTGTGGCACACGTGCGGCAGCCACGTGCCACCTGTGTACCAAACGGACCGTGCAGGAGAGAAAGCGCTAAAGTTTAGCTGCGATTCATATCTTCTGTGCAGCAGCATTTGCTGTAAAGAAGATATGAATAATCCATTTTTTTGTGGTATTTCGTGTTTAAAATAAAGCTCCATGTCCCCACCCCTGTGCGCCCTCCCACTGTTCTGAAAATACTCACCCAGCTCCCTCGCAGTGTCCTGTCCTGGCCGCAGCTTCTCCTGTTTGCGGTCACGTGGGGCCGCTCATTTACAGTAATGAATATGCGGCTCCACCCCTATGGGAGGTGGAGCCGCATATTCATGACTGTAATCGGCGGCCCCACGTGATCGCATACAGTAGAATGTGCGGCCAGGACAGGACACTGCGAGGGAGCTGGGTGAGTATTTTCAGAACAGTGGGGGGGCGCACAGGGGGTGGGGACATGGAGCTTTATTTTAAACACGAAATACCACTAAAAAATGGAATATTTATAACTTCTTTACAGCAAACGCTGCTGCACAGAAGATATGAATCGCGGCTTCAGCACCATGTGGGGGGACAGCGCTTACTGGAGCGCTGTCTCCTGCATGGCACACGGAGAACGTCCGTGTGCGGTACGTGTTTTACACGGACCCATTGACTTTAATGGGTCCGTGTAATACGTGCGCTCCCACGAACACTGACATGTCTCCGTGTTTGGCACACGGAGACACGGTCCGCAAAAAATCAATGACATCTGCACAGATGCATTGATTTTAATGTGTCTACATGTGTCAGTGGCTCCGGTAAGTGAGGAAACTGTCACCTCACGTACCGGAGCCACTGACGTGTGAAACCGGCCTTAAGTGGAGTAAAAGTGTGACACTATTGTTCTCAACAGCAATCTGGGAGTTAGAAATGCTCCCAGGGCTATTCCCCATGTCGTTCTCCTTCCATTCTGCACTTTTCCCATCCATTTGAACATTATTACTGCCCCCCAGACCTCTTTGAAGGGTCTGCCAGAAAAAAAGCTTGCCTATTTCATTGACTTCTATTGTACTTATTACTCGAAATGAGCATTCCTACCCTAGAATGCGTGATGTCATAAATCTACACTTTAACGTAAAGGGGGCCTTTTAGGCCCACGTGGAAATCATATGGAGAAACTAGCATAAATAACTTTTACAAGTTTATTTCAAAATTGCAAAAAAAGATAGGAATAAAGCACAACATTTTTATTATACTTTTTTTGCAGAAAACACCAAAAACATTTTTTTTCCCAAATTTCAAACTAAGATATTAAAAACACACAAAGGTTTATAAATCTAGAGTAAACAAACTGCAGCTACATTTCTTGAACTGCTGAGTACATGATAAAAATGGCAGGGGCCTAAAAGGCCCCCATTCCATACTGATGTGATTTTCCCCAAAAAAGCATTGTTACACCAAAATGCCCATCAAACAAATTATATGAACAAATGGATATTACTAAAAACAACAACATTCCTGAGGAATACCTAGAGTTTCAAAATTCTAACTAAAGTGATTTTGCAGACAATAGAAAAAAGTAAGCACCATGGCCTATAAGGCCCCCTATACTCATTCTAGGATTTTTAAACAACAAGCACCCAAGCATTTTAGTGATCCCTTATCTCCAATCTTCACAGCTAGCAGCCTGAGGAAGCGCAATAGAATGAAACCCTGAAGTGACCTGACAATGGGGATCAGTCTACTCATCTCCATTTACTTCATAAATCTAAACCTTTTATCTTTGCACGCAATAAATTAAGAAAAATAGCACATTCTATAACAACATACACAGACAAGGAAAAGAGCAAAAGTGTTTTAAACTTTTGCCTTTCATCATCTACTACTGCTTGCAACTCTTTAGCATATGATTATTTATGCTGATTCATATGTCACTGCATTGTTACTGTTTAGCTCCAAAAAATCTAAATTTAAATTATTACTTTGTTAATATTTTGTAAATCCACCTTTGGCTTTCAATTCTGTCTGAATCCTTCTGGGCATGCTCTAGATCAGATTCAAACATGTGTTGACCAAAATCTTATCCTAGGTCTTTTCTCCATGTTCCCAAAGTTGGCGCATACTGGTCGACTCACGTGGGTATATATACAGCTTTTTGTTCAACTCTACCCACAAGTGCTCGAGTGCTTTTGGGTCTGCGGATTGTGGGGACAAATCTAGCACCTCTACTTCATTGGCATTGAATAATTTCTATGATGTATGTTGTCCAGATGGAGCACCATGTTGTCATTTTCATACTCAGTCATAGTACTGGAAGGTACAAAGTATGTCATCTTGCAGGATACTCACATAAAGCTCAGCATTGAGACCACCATTGATCCTGGTCAAGTATCCAGCACCTTTGGCTCTGAAATGATCCCATATTATCATGTTTCCTCTACTGAACTTGACAGCTCTTTTAATTTTGCAAGCAGTCAGCCCCTTTTCCTCTAGATTCTTCATGACACATTTGAAACCATCATAGCCTAGTCTACAGATTTTAGTCTCATTGCTCAAAATTAATAATTTCCAATCTCCTTCTATCCACTTATAAAACTTTTTTGCAAACTCGAGTCAATGCTTCGAGCCAGGTCACTTACAGCCCAGGCACCTGGGAATTGGGATCCAGGAAACAGGTGGATGCAGTCCCTCCAGGCTCCTGAGGAAAGAGAAGAAGAAGCAGACACTTGAAGAGGATTACTACATTTCCCTCCTTATAGTTTTTTCCTGGCTTTGCACTTTCTGCAGAGCTTTTATGAGTGTAGGAGTACATAAACTACAATTTCAAAATATTTATGTTAAAAAAGTTTTTATGGAATCAATTAATCATCCATATGTACTTTGCATAAAATTATGGAGGGTTAACATTTTTAAAAACCACTTGGTCTGGTACAGTTCACAAAATATGTTTGTTCCAAAAAGTAACTATTGTTATATATACCATAGAACCTTCTTTGTGGAATTTCTTTGGTTTGAAACATAAACCAAAATTGTCTTGCTACAGGTATACAAATTTGGTGTTTAAAAATTGACTGCTGTCATATATACTGTATAAATCGCTTTGTGAAATTTTGCTGGTGTGAAATAAAAAGCAAAATTGGGCTGCTACAGTTGTACAAATTTGGTTGTTCAAAAATGGATTATTACCATCAAGATTTAAAAAAAAAAATTAGGAGACAAACCGCACACCGTGGCAGAGGTTTTGAAAGGAAAAATAGACCAAACAGATGTGTTTCTCGTGGCTAAACCTGCAACCATTCATGATCGTGTGTGATAATGGGCATAACCTGATGGCAGCTGTGAAGCTTGGCAAGCTTATACATGTACCATGCTTGGCACTAGTGATGAGCGAGTATACTCATTGCTCGGGTTTTCCCGAGCACGCTTGGGTGATCTCCGAGCATTTGTTAGTGCTCGGAGATTTAGTTTTCATCACCTCAGCTGCATGATTTACAGCTGCTAGACAGTTTGAATACATGTGGGAATTCCCTAGCAACCAGGCAACTCCCACATGTACTCAGGCTGGCTAACAGCCGTAAATCACGTAGCTGAGTTAACAAAAACAAAATCTCCTTGCACTAACAAATGCTTGGAGACCACCTGAGCGTGCTCGGGAAAACCCGAACTACGAGTATACTCACTCATCACTACTTGGCACATGTGCTCAACTTGGTAGTTCAGTGGTTTTTGAAAACATACCCAGATTTGCCAGAGCTTCTGACCTAGGTACACCGCGTCAGTGCCCATTTACATATATCAGCTATAGCTTCGGCCGCTCTGGCAGTGCTGAAGCAGAGTATACAAGTGCCAGCACAGTTACTGGTGTGCAACATCACCATGAACTGTAACTCCACACTCCACTTGCTGGCAAGGCTTTGTGAGCATTAGAGGACAGTTGTGGAATACCATTTTCAACACTCACGTTAGTATTTGGGTCAGCCTCCACACCTAAACTGAAAAATGGGCATGGATGTCTGACATTTGGCAGTTCTAAGAAAATATATGATGAACGGGAAAAATGAAGTTGAGCTCTCCAAGTGTGGAAAATATTGCCTCAACAATGTGTAGTTCACGGACTCCAGACTGGCTTTTTGGCTGAGAGCAGCATAAGGATGAAAGATATCAGCATCCGGAGTAGTGTGGAAAAATGTTAAAACATAACTTTGAATGTGTAAATTTAAAAATGTATAATAACTAACATGTTAATAAAAAATGGGGTGAGTGAGAGGGGACACAGGGGAAGGTGACACATGTCTACCCGTTTCAAGCTTAAAGCTCTTAGTCATGACCATGATTGTCCAAGTCAGAAAAATATTTAGAGAAAAGGAAAAGGAAAGAACAAATGAGACAAATCATGTGATAGAACACAGATCATGAATTAATTGCATACTAAACAGCTTGTGAACAAATGCACAGATTGAGCATAATAAAAAAGTTTATGGGTCAAATATAGAAAGGATATAACATGACAGTCATTATCAAATAAAACAAAAAGCAGCATAAATATTAACCCCTTTCTGACCTCAGACGGGATAGTACATCAGAGGTCAAATTCCCTGCTTTGATGAGGGCTCCGGCGGTGAGCCCACATCAAAGCCGTGAAATGTCAGCTGTTTTGAACATGTTAGCACCATACTTGCTCTGTTACTGTGTGTGAGTGACACAGCTCTACTGCAGAGCATCTTTTCCATTTCTGTGTGGGAGTGACACAGCTCTATTGCAGAGCATCTATTCTGTTGCTGTGTGCGAGTGACACAGCCTCAAGTGCTATTCACTGAGTGACGTGCAACTCAGTGCTAGCTAGCTATCGCTCGCTGTGTGTTCTGCCACTGTTCATATTAGCTGCAGTTTAACATCTATGCGCAGTGGACCCCTGGTTGCAATTGTATTTTATCATTATATTTAATTAGTGCAATCCGCCAACCCTAACACACACAGAGGTAGAGAAGAGGCAGGAGTACACTGTCAAAAGCATTGGGCCAATTTCATAACACCCTCCCAGTGTCCACGCCATGATGATCAGTTATTTTTGACAAGGAGGGGAAGTGTTTAAAGATAGCCAAGCAATACCTGGCCAACAAGACCAGTGTACTTTCAAATTTCTCTGAGAATTTCAGCTATTGGGTCTCAAAGTTGGATACCTGGCATGAGTTGTCCCTGTGTGGTTTGAAGGTGCTATGCTGCCCTGCCGCTAATGTCTTGTCTGAGCCAGTTTTTTGTACCACTGGGGAATCACAGGCACTTTCACCTGTCAATAGAATGTTCTGTTTGGCTTACTCTGATAACCATGAATAAAGTAGGAATTAAACCTAACTTTTCCACACCGCCAGATAACAGCAGCACATAAAGAGTTTTTAATATTCAATATTTGATTGAGATCTGGCAGTTACAGTTGTTGCCTTCTAGGGTCAAAGGATGACTGAATGACCCTACTTATAATTTTTTCCTGGCTTTGCAAATTTGTGCAAAGCCTTTATGAATGTAGAAGCACCACAACTACACTTTCTTAATTTTTTAGGCACTCCAGTTGGTGCCTTCAATGGTGTATGGATGACCCTGCTTGTAATTATTGACAGGCTTTCTACTTAGTGCATAGCCACTTTGAGTCTAGGAGCACCACTACATTGCAATTTGAACAGAATATGTATGAGGTCCTCCTTTATGTCTAACACAAGGAGTTTTCATTTTTGGCACTTCTTTCTTGCGTCATAAATTACACTGAAATTTCAAATCCTTAATAAAAGTTCAATTTTGGTGTACTTAAATTATATTTTTATAATATTTTTTAAATTTTGTCTTTTATACAAGTTATTATACAGGAAAAAAAGTTTCTTAACATTTTTTCCTGTAAACTCCAATTTCACCCTAATTTAGAATGTTTTATTGTTAGTCCTTAATGTGGAGTAAAATTGTGACACCATTGTTAGCAGTGATATGGGAGTCAAGGATTCTTGCCATGCTGTTCTTCTTCAATTCAGCACTTTTTCCATCCATTTCAACATTTTCACTGCCCCCAGACCTCCTTGTAGGGTCTACCAGAGAAATGCTTGGATTTCTCGTTGACTCCCATTATGCTCGTTAATCAAACCTTTCAACTTTTCTCTGTTTAAATGACAAACATTTGATCATTTTAGTGCTCACTCATTTCTAATCGTTACCCTTTGCTCATCAATGTATACACTGAGTCAAATTGTGATCAAATCCTGCTATTTAGATGCCGCACTACTACTGTCTGTCTATCTTTGCTTATTCTTATATTTTAGTATTTTATTACAATTAAAGCAAGTTTTATAGTAAAAAAGAAATTTTAGCTTTTCTACATATTAAATCACAGCCTTTATATTGTTTTACAAAAATATTTTGAAGGTAAAAAAAGATAATTATTTTCTTGAAATCTACCCTTATTTTATTGCAACTAAAATATTTTGGGATGTGCAGTTTTCTAAAATATTATAGTCTGTGAGCATTACTGAGCAGTCATCCTCACATGTTCAGTATTTCGTTAGTATTTTACATCAGCATTTGTGAGTCAAAATTTGTGAGTCCTTGGGCCTCTGCTCTTCTCCATCTACACCTTCGGCCTCCAAGAGCTCATAGAATCTCACGGCTTTCAGTATCACCTCTATGCTGATAACACACAGATCTACATCTCTGGACCAGATTTCACCACCCTACTAACCAGAATGCCACAATGTATGTCTGCTACTTCATCCTTCTTCTCTGCTAGATTTCTAAAACTTAATACGGACAAAACAGAATTCATCATCTTTCCCCCATCTCACTCGACTCCCCCAACAGACCTATCCATTAAAGTAAATGGTTGCTCACTCTCCCAGTCCCACAAGCTCGCAGCCTCAGGGTAATCCTTGACACTGATCTTCCTTCAAACCACATATCCAAGCCCTTTCCATTTCCTTCTGACTTCAACTCAAAAATATTTCCCCTAGTCCATGCCCTCATCATCTCCTGCCTTGACCACTGCAACATCCTGCTCGGTGGCCTCCCCTTTAACATTCTCGCACACCTCCAATCTATTCTAAACTCTGCTGCCCAACTAATCCACCTGTCCCCCCGTTATTCCTTGGCCTCTCCCCTCTGTCAATCCCTGCACTGGCTCCCCATTACCCAATGACTCCAGTTCAAAACCCTAACCATGGCATACAAAGCCATCCACAACCTGTCTCCTCCATACATTTGTGACCTTGTTTCTTGGTGCTTACCTGCATGCCACCTCCGATCTTCACAAGATCTTCTTCTATACTCCCCTCTCTTCTCTTCCTACAATCACATTCAACATTTCTCCCGCGCGTCCCCCATACTCTGGAACTCTTTACCCCAAAACATCAGACCCTCGCCTACCGTGGAAACCTTCAAAAAGAACCTGAAGACCCACCTCTTCCGACAAGCCTACAACCTGCAGTAACCACTGATCAACCATACTGCTGCACGACTAGCTCTACCCTCGCCTACCGTATCCTCACCCATCCCTTGTAGATTGTGAGCCCTCACGGGCAGGGTTCTCTCTCCTCCTGTACCAGTCGTGACTTGTATTTATTAAGATTATTGCACTTGTTTATTATGTATACCCCTCCTCACATGTAAAGCACCATAGAATAAATGGTGCTATAACAATAAATAATAATTATAATAATAATCAGTGGAAAAATAGAAACTCATCACCAGTTCTGCATTTATCACCCACTCTTGGTTTTGGCTTACAAATACTGATTTAAAATACTGACCAAATACTGAACGTGTCAACATGGCCATAGGCAAATTATTGTCTAATGCCTTCCACATGACCTAAAATGCAGATGCTGCAGCACACATAGCTAACTGTTATGGATCATGTGAAAGGATGATTTTATAGGATGAATGCATTTTGTGGTTTTCACTTGCACCCATTTTATTTTATGGGTCTGTGCACATGTCTGACTTCTTACTTGGACCGATATTATAACTTTTATGTTTTTGCATAATATTCAGGAATGCACAACTTGAAGAAGCTCTGCCTATTCAAGTTTAAACATGTTTAGTATCCTCTGTTTACTGTTTCACTATTTTTGGCAACGAAAATTTTAATTGTATTTTTCCCGTAGACATTGTAATAAATATTATATATGTTAACTGTATTTAGAAAGTTAGAGGAAATCTTGACTAGTCATTTCTTTGGAAACAGTGGTATGTTTGAAAAAAGCCTATTAAATTACTTTTTCCATGTGGATGGAATCACATGAAACACCTTTGAACTGTCTTTAATATCTAAGAAATGAATCTTCATTTCTGAATTATACTATGCTTTGATGAGCTAATTATGCTTCATTTTTATTATTCCTTTACAGATTAATGGCAACAATTATAAGTGCACTGTAGCCACTTGCTATTTTTTGTGAAATAAGAAAACTCCTACTGTGTTAGCACTTCATGTAATAATTCATGTGCTCTTTCCTCTTGACCAGGATAATGTTAAACATCCATCTCCATATTGCTAATAGATCTGATCTATTTATAGCTTGTGTCTACTATAGTATTGTAAATGAATTTTTGTTATATAAATTATCATCATAATGAACTAACAACTTTTTTCTTTGCTCTTCATATTTGATTTAAAGGTTATGCATCAGCAAAGAATGAACTATTGATTAAACTAATTTTTTTTATGTTGCACATTTTTTTGATAGCCACACTAGGGTAAAGAAAAAGGTATTGTGAGGGAAACATGTAAGGGAAACTGTAATATCAATAAAATAACTTGTTACGGCTGCATCAATTTTTAAATAGACCACTCAGGTGATCCTGGAAATATGAGCCTACGATCAGGACTACAAAAAGCTGGGTGTCACAAAAGATGTTGTTACATGTTGAGGCTGCCTAGGAGGCTGATGTGACCCACAATTAATTTCTCCTTCCTTCAAGGAAACAGAAGATAACTGTAGATGGAAACATTTAGATATTTCTGTTATTTCCACCTTTTCATTTTCTAACTGTTTTTACATATTTGTATAATTTTATTTTTACCCTTTTTTACCTTTTATTGTAAGCCTGTATATTTTCATATTAAAGCTTAAAAATTTTAATAAGTTTGATCGTTGCTTTAAATAATCCATAGCCTTTGAGAGATTGTGTGACCTTTTCATTGTCTGACATTAACATATTTTTGGGATTCGTCACCCCATGTGTTTGATAAGTGGTGGCAGCGCTTTAAGAAATCAGGGTGTGCAGACTGTGTCAGGGTATGATTTATGCTTAATTTATAGCCTAGAACAAAGTTTGAGTGTTGAATTGAGTGAAAAAGATAAATTAACCCTTACAGGTACACCCCACGTCAGGTGCTGAGAGGTGTGTAGATGACTGGTAGCTGTATAGAATGGGTTATGCACAATAATTATTATAGATTTTTTCTTAAAAAAACAGTACACATAATTTATGTGACAGAAAAAAACAATACTAAAAAATGTAAAAAGTGTATGATAGCACAAAACTGTATGCAAGACCAACCAGAGCACCATGATAATTGATAGGGTAAAAAAATATTTTATCATATATATAACATACAAAAACACAGCTTATTTCATTCTATGTAAAGTGTACAATGGAATACTGCTGGAGAGATGAGTGTAAAATATGGTCTTATCCAGTGCAGATAGAATTAATATAGTCAAAGTCTACTCACCAGATGGAGTAATAGATAAAGCGTGTAAAAATATCCTCTGCAGCAGATCCATGGGTCAGCAATTGACCGTACTGTAGATAGATGAAAGGGACAATGTGGATATGGTCCACACTGCAGAATAATTGAAGGTCCAAAGTGGATCACATAAAGAATGATGGTTTATTCAACGCATTTCAAAGTCTGAATGACTTCTTCATCAGGAAATACCACATTAATACCTGATGTTGCATTTTCATATGAAGAAGTCATTCAGACTTTGAAATGTGTTGAATAAACCACCATTCTTTATGTGATACACCTTGGACTTTCAATTATTCGGCAGCGCGGACCATATCCACATTGTCCCTTTCATCTATCAAAAGTAATTAGTGCAATATATAGAAGTCCAAGCCAGTAAGGAGGACAGCTAATATATTCTATTTAATTGTATAATATAGTGTTTGTATGTATATTTATAAATATATATACGGCTCTGGCAAAAATTAAGAGACCATCACATCAAAACCCTGTCATGGACAGCCCAATCTCCAGACCTGAACCCCATTGAAAACCTCTGGGATGTAATCAAGAGGATGATGGATAGTCACAAGCCATCAAACAAAGAAGAGAACTGCTTACATTTTTGCACCAGGAGCAGTGTGAAAGACTGGTGGAAAGCATGCCAAGACGCATGAAAGCTGTAATTACAAATTATGGTTATTCCACAAAATATTGATTTCTGAACTCCTCCTGTAGTCAAAACATTAGTATTGTTGTTTCTAAATGATTATGAACTTGTTTTCTTTGTGTTATTTGAGGTCTGAGAGCACTGGTTTTTTTTGTAGTATTGACCACTTCTTTTCGGAAAAAAAATGCTAAATTTATTGCTTGGATATTCAGAGACTTGTCATCAGTAGTTTATAGAATAAAAGACAAATTTACATTTTACTAAAAAATATACCTGTAAAGAGAAAAATCAGTCAAACTGAACATTTTGCAGTGGTCTCTTAATTTTTGCCAGAGCTGTATATATATATATATATATATATATATATATATATATATATATATACAATGCTCAAAAAAATTGAGAAAGGGTTGTATCCGAAACATCGCCCTGCCATTTGGGCAAATAAACAACTTCTTTCTGGAAGTCTGCTGTGCTGTTTCCCCTTTTTATTCTAATTAATATATATATATATATATATATATATATATATATATATATATATATATATATATATATATACACTCACCGGCCACTTTATTAGGTACACCATGCTAGTAACGGGTTGGACCCCCTTTTGCCTTCAGAACTGCCTCAATTCTTCGTGGCCTAGATTCAACAAGGTGCTGGAAGCATTCCTCAGAGATTTTGGTCCATATTGACATGATGGCATCACACAGTTGCCGCAGATTTGTCGGCTGCACATCCCAAAGATGCTCCATACAAGGCAGGATGGATCCATGCTTTCATGTTGTTTACGCCAAATTCTGACCCTACCATCCGAATGTCGCAGCAGAAATCGAGACTCATCAGACCAAGCAACGTTTTTCCAATCTTCTACTGTCCAATTTCGATGAGCTTGTACAAATTGTAGCCTCAGTTTCCTGTTCTTAGCTGAAAGGAGTGGTACCCGGTGTGGTCTTCTGCTGCTGTAGCCCATCTGCCTCAAAGTTCGACGCACTGTGCGTTCAGAGATGCTCTTAGGCCTACCTTGGTTGTAACGGGTGGCGATTTGAGTCACTGTTGCCTTTCTATCAGCTCAAACCAGTCTGCCCATTCTCCTCTGACCTCTGGCATCAACAAGGCATTTCCGCCCACAGAACTGCCGCTCACTGGATTTTTTTTCTTTTTCGGACCATTCTCTGTAAACCCTAGAGATGGTTGTGCGTGAAAATCCCAGTAGATCAGCAGTTTCTGAAATACTCAGACCAGCCCTTCTGGCACCAACAACCATGCCACGTTCAAAGGCACTCAAATCACCTTTCTTCCCCATACTGATGCTCGGTTTGAACTGCAGGAGATTGTCTTGACCATGTCTACATGCCTAAATGCACTGAGTTGCCGCCATGTGATTGGCTGATTAGAAATTAAGTGTTAACAAGAAGTTGGACAGGTGTACCTAATAAAGTGGCCAGTGAGTGTATATATATATATATATATATATATATATACATATACATATAGTATATATATATATATATATATATAATTCGCAAAATAAATCTTGCCAAATCAGACAAGGTGATTTTATAGATTTGTTTTCTCATTTTGACTCTCATAGTTGTGGTCTACCTATGATGTCAATTACAGGCCTCTCTCATCTTTTTAAGTGGGAGAACTTGCACAATTAGTGGCTGACAAAACACTTTTTTTTCCCCACTGTATATGGTGATCTATAAAAATGTCAAGTCTGTAATACCAAAGTATGAGAGCTTGCATAATGAGGGAGTTATAAACTATGTCAAATGGATGCAGAGGGCTAGGAGATGGACCACAGTAATATTTATTGACTTTGGCACTTAACAGATCATTAGTGACTTTGGTCAAAAGTTGTGGAGTCAGAACCTGGATTGTTGCCATCTGTGTTTGTTAGGATATATTGTACAATCATAGATCAGATAAATAAATGTGATTTAGGGTACTGTCACACAGTACAATTTTGATCGCTACGACGGCACGATCCGTGACGTCGCAGCGTCGTATGATTATCGCTCCAGTGTCGTAGACTGCGGTCACACGTTGCAATCACGGCGCTGGAGCGATGCCGCAGTCCCCGGGTAACCATATATATATATATACATAGTAATATTATTGTTATGTCACTGTGACCTTACAATGCATATGCAGTAAAGACTTGCACCTGGTCATCTGAAGCCCTGACCTAAGGTCTGTCCCACACGTCCAGATAATTCCGGTGCCGGAATAAATCGGTACTGGAGTTATCCGTGTCCGTGTGCCTGGGAACTCACGTAGGCCATACGTGCGGCACACGTGTGCCGCCCGTATGGCGAGTGGGTACCACACGGAGCATGTGGTACCCACGCGTCTGGTACCCTGCATCGTGCTGAAACCACGATTCATATGTTCCCTGCAGCAGCGTTTGCTGCAGAGAAAATATGAATAATAGTGTTTTAAATACAGATCTATGTGTCCGCCGCCCTCCCACCCCCTGTGCGCCCCCCCCGCTGTTCAGAAAATACTCACCCGCTCCCACGTTGGCTGTCGCTCCTTCCTGGTCTGGCCCCATCTTCTCCTGTATGCGGTCACGTGGGGCCGATCATTTACAGTCATGAATAGGCGGCTCCACCTCCCATAGGGGCGGAGCCGACTATTCATGATTGTAAATGAGCGGCCCCACGTGACCGCATACAGTAGGAGGCGCGGGGCAGACCAGGAAGGAATGACAGCCAACGTGGGAGTGGGTGAGTATTTTCAGAACAGCGGGGGGGGCGGACACATAGATCTTTATTTTAAACACTATTATTCATATTTTCTCTGCAGCAAACGCTGCTGCAGGGAACATATGAATCGCGGCTTCAGCACCATGTGGGGGGGACAGCGCTTACTGTAGCGCTGTCTCCTGCATGCACACGGACCCCAGACGGAGAACGTCCGTGTGAGGTCCGTGTTTTACACGGACCCATTGACTTTAATGGGTCCGTGTAATACGTGCGCTCCCACGAACACTGACATGTCTCCGTGTTTGGCACATGGAGACACGGTCCGCAAAAAATCAATGACATCTGCACAGATGCATTGATTTTTATGGGTCTACGTGTGTCAGTGTCTCCGGTACGTGAGGAAACTGTCACCTCACGTACCGGAGCCACTGACGTGTGAAACCGGTCTAAGACAAAGGGGCCTTTACTTTCAGCCCACAGTGATGGTAAGAGGAGACAGAACAAAGGAAAGTTTGTATTGCAGGTTGATTGGAGGTGAGTGGCAGAAATCCGTTTTTTATTTATTTTTTTACTTTATGACAAGCCTCATCAGTTTAGCTAAATAACTTCAAGCCAGCTACCATCTTGCTGAATTGGCACTGAGTGAATAACAAATAAATAGCATTCTGGAGAATATAGATTTTTTGTAGAATCTATCTCAATTACCACTTAAATCTACTACATACCATTTCTAATAAACTTGAAATTAGTGCTTTTTTTGCTAGCTAAGATCGCCAGATTAAAAATGTAGCTCCACTTTGCAGCTTTGTTCTATGTTTTTATATTGATAGCGGTTGGTAAGTGGATAAGGATAATGGATAAGTTGTCAATATATTTTGTCCAGATAGCCCCTTTAAGAGACACCAACAAAATGAGAGCTGGATAAGTAATGTGAGAATGAGAGACCTTAAATTTGTTGTTGGTGAGCTATGTACAGTGGGGAAAAAAGTATTTAGTCAGCCACTAATTGTGCAAGTTCTCCCTCTTAAAAAGATGAGAGAGGTCTTTAATTGACATCATAGGTAGACCACAACTGAGAGTCAAAATGAGAAAGCAAATCCAGAAAATCACGTTGTCTGATTTGGCAAGATTTATTTTGCAAATTAAGTGGAAAATAAGTATTTGGTCACCTAAAAACATGCAAGATTTCTGGCTCTCACATACTTGTAACTTCTTCTTTAAGAGGCTCCTCTGTTCTCCACTCATTACCTGTAGTAATGACATCTGTTTGAACTTGTTATCAATATAAAAGACACCTGTCTATCCACAATCTCAAACAGTCACACTCCAAACTCCACTATGGTGAAGAGTAGGCCAAAGAGCTGTCAAAAGACACCAGAAACAAAATTGTAGCCCTGCACCAGGCTGGGAAGACTGACTCTGTAACTGACAAGCAGCTTGGTGTGATTAAATAAACTGTGGGAGCAATAATAAGAAAATAGAAGACATACAAGATATTGATAATCTCCCTCGATCTGGGAATCAACGCAAGATCTCACCCCGTGGGGTCAAAATGATCACAAGAACGGTGAGCAAAAATCCCAGAACCACACGGGGGGACATAGTGAATGACCTGCATAGAGCTGGGACCACCGTAACAAAGGCTACCATCAGTAACACACTACGCCACCAGGGACTCAGTTCCTGCAGTGCCAGATGTGTCCCTCTGCTTAAATCAGCACATGTTCGGGCCGTCTGAAGTTTGCTAGAGAGCATTTGCATTATCCAGAAGAGTATTGGGAGAATGTCGTATGGTCTGATGAAACCAAAGTAGAACTGTTTGATAGAACCAAAACTCGTTGTGTTTGGAGGAGACAGAATGCTGAGTTGTATCCAAAGAACATCATACATACTGTGAAGCATGGGGGGTGGCAACATTATGCTTTGGGGCTGTTTCTCTGCAAAGGGACCATCCGTCAACATGAAAGAATGATTGGGGCCATGTATCGTGAGATTTTGACTGCAAACCTCCTTCCATCAGCAAGGGCATTGAAGATGAAACATGGATGGGTCTTTCAGCATGATAATGATCCCAAGAACACTGCCAGGGCAGCGAAGGAGTGACTTTGTAAGAAGCATATGAAGGTCCTGGAGTGGCCTAACCAGTCTCCAGATCTGAACCCCTTAGAAAATCTTTGGAGGGAGTTGAAAGTCCATGTTGCCCAGCGAAGGCCCAAAACATCACTGCTCTAGAGGATATCTGCATGGAGGAATGGGCCAACATACCACCAACAGTGTGTATCAACCTTGGGAAGACTTACAGAAAACATTTGACCTGTGTCATTGCCAACAAAGGATATATAACAAAATATTGAGATTAACTTTTGTTAATGATCAAATACTTATTTTTCACCATAATTCGCAAAATAAATCTTGCCAAATCAGACAAGGTGATTTTATAGATTTGTTTTCTCATTTTGACTCTCATAGTTGTGGTCTACCTATGATGTCAATTACAGGCCTCTCTCATCTTTTTAAGTGGGAGAACTTGCACAATTAGTGGCTGACAAAACACTTTTTTTTCCCCACTGTATATGGTGATCTATAAAAATGTCAAGTCTGTAATACCAAAGTATGAGAGCTTGCATAATGAGGGAGTTATAAACTATGTCAAATGGATGCAGAGGGCTAGGAGAAGGACCACAGTAATATTTATTGACTTTGGCACTTAACAGATCATTAGTGACTTTGGTCAAAAGTTGTGGAGTCAGAACCTGGATTGTTGCCATCTGCGTTTGTTAGGATATATTGTACAATCATAGATCAGATAAATAAATGTGATTTAGGGTACTGTCACACAGTACAATTTTGATCGCTACGACGGCACGATCCGTGACGTCGCAGCGTCGTATGATTATCGCTCCAGTGTCGTAGACTGCGGTCACACGTTGCAATCATGGCGCTGGAGCGATACCGCAGTCCCCGGGTAACCAGGGTAAACATCGGGTAACTAAGCGCAGGGCCGCGCTTAGTAACCCAATGTTTACCCTGGTTACCAGCGTAAACGTAAAAAAAACAAACAGTACATACTTACATTCCGGTGTCTGTCCCCCGGCGTTCTGCTTCTCTCCACTGTGTAAGCACCATAGCCGGAAAGCACAGCGGTGACGTCAGACGTCACCGCTGTGCTCGCTTTCCGGCCGGCAGGCGCTCACAGTGCAGAGAAGCTGAGACGCCGGAGGACAGACACCGGAATGTGAGTATGTACTGTTTGTTTTTTTTACGTTTACGCTGGTAACCAGGGTAAACATCGGGTTACTAAGCGCGGCCCTGCGCTTAGTTACCCGATGTTTACCCTGGTTACAAGCGAACACATCGCTGGATCGCTGTCACACACAACGATCCAGCGATGTCAGTGGGTGATCAAGCGACGAAAGAAAGTTCCAAACGATCTGCTACGACGTACGATTCTCAGCAGGATCCCTGATCACTGCTGCGTGTCAGACACTGCGATATCGTAACGATATCGCTAGAACGTCACGAATCGTACCGTCGTAGCGATCAAAATTGCACTGTGTGACAGTACCCTAAGTGGATCATCAGGCCACAGAACAGTAATGAGAGGATTGGATAGTATATGAGAGTATATTACACTCTAGCCTAATTAGTGTATTTGTAAAGTTCTACTTAGGTATTCTGCACCAAAAAGACCCGGTAGCTGGGAATCAACTAAGGTTTAATAAATAAAACAGTTTAAATTCTGCTGATTTAATGGATTCAACCCCTCTAGATATTCCAATAAACACAGAGATTGCTGTAAATTCTTGATGTGTGTTTATAATGATGAGTAGACAGCTACCACTGAGCCCAATCACCTTAATTAAAGCAAAGCTCTCTTTTAAGCTTCTCCAAAGTATGTGGCTGTCAGCTATCAGTCATTATTAGTGTCTAATTGTGAAACATTCCATTTTGCAATGCAGACGTAGATGGCATGATCACATTTGAATATTACTATTTTGTGTAGTAAGTGGAAGAAAAAAAACCCATAAGGGTAGGTCCCGTGTTATATCAATATGCATCTGGGTATCTTTATGCATCATGATGTCTTTGTGATTTTATAAATGGTTACACCTGTAGATCAAGTTCAAAGAAAGCTCATTACAGTCTATAGGTGAACATCAATATTTTGAGTAACTTCTTTTGATCTTAGCACTTGTAGAAGTTGAGTAGCAAACAAGGCTTTATTTACCGAAAGTTGTCTTTTATGAGATAAATGATAGTTTTCAATTACACCATTAATTTTGTTGTACTATGTAGAAATTAAATAACAAACCAGGCTGAATTTAAATAGAGGTTCATTTTTGCAGGACGGGTTGTGGTTTTGAATGAAAATCAAAACGGTGTGAAATTGTTAACTAACTACAATATTGCAATTGTTTTTTTGAGTGTTTTGTCTTGATAATATTTGCTGTGCAGTAAAAATTAACTGAGAAAATGTTTTTCCAGGTCAGTACAATGAAGGCAATATCAAACTTAAATAGTTATTATTATTATTTTACTAGTGAAAAAATATTTCAAACTTTAAAAAAAAGTTTGTGTTGATAATGTCTGAGACCCTTATTTTTTTCATTTTTCCATTGATGGTGCTTTGAGGACTTTTTGTGTGTGACAAGCTAATAATCTTATAATCTTATGCATGCCATTTTGTGGTACATATTTATCACTTTAACTTGCATTTTTTTGGAGAACTGCAATGACTGGATAATCTCAAATCTGATGTTTTGAGTATTATTTTCTTTCTGGTGTTCAATATATGTTTTAAATTTTTCATGTTTTGATAGATTACACTTTTAGGAACCCAGTGATGCCAATTATGTTAATGTTTGATTTCTTTATTCTTAAAATGGAAAAGGGGAGTGATTTAAAGCAGTTCTTATTTTTTTAATTTTCAGCTTCCAGGACGTGAAGTTACAGTCATTTGATTGCTTGAATTATATACTGCAATACCATGGCATTGCAGTTTATAACATAAATCGCCATCTTCTTTGAAACTCAGTTATAAGATTTAAGATGGCGACATTGTAATCATCTGTGCCCTGTGATCACATGGACTTTATGTACATCTGCGATTGCACTACTTAAATGCCGATATCAGTAATTGCCCATCTCTGCTGTTACAGTCACATTCTGGATTTGTATAACAGCTGGCATCTGCCCTTCATGGAGCAGAATCAGCCCCTGAGCCCACTCCATATACGTGCACCCTGTGCCCATGTTGTCTATGTATAACAGCTGGCATCTGCCCTTTACTTATTGGAGTCAGCTCCTGAGCCCACTCTATCTACCATCTATTTATTACAGTGGGCATCTAATCTGTGGCACGGGCTCAGATCCTAAGCACCCTTCATATACACACACCCTGACTGCGATGTACAGTTACATCAGAGTGCATGAAAGAGTTAAAGAGCTTGGTTCCTAACACTTGGGGCAAATTTCCTTACAAACTGATCAAAATTTCTGTCTTTAGAATGGCTGCTGATGGAGGGGCATATTACAGGCAAGTCCATAAGCCTTCTCTATTAGAAAAGTATCTTTCCCATGTGAGGCGTTTTACAATTGAAGGAGGCTGGCGAGCTAGTCTTGTCACATACTCCTCCACCAGTAGCCATTGTATGGACAGGATCACTGGTCAGTTTCTGTGTAAAACTGTGCTTAAATAGAAATTATCCAACCTTCTAAAAACTAGTTGTCCAGTAAATGATTATTTTCTTAAGGCAAATGATTTAACAATTTACGGTAACCAATAATTATCTATTTAATCCAAGTGTCACTCCTATACCACTACTTTGGTGTCTCCAAGTCTTAACTTAATTGCAGAAAACTTGCAATCTGTCTGACTGAGGAAGGTCTTAATAGGACCGAAACGTTTCTTTGTTTTTGGATTGCCAGCACAAAATAAAATTACCTGCTCACAACATTTACCTGAGTGCCAAGATTTCTACAAAATTTACATGGGATAGGATCCTACTTGGGCACCATTCACAGAAGTGCCATAATTACCTTTTGTTAACTTAATTGCAGACAACTGAAAACTTGCTATCAAAGCACGACTATGCTGGTGATACTACTAAAATTAATACACGCTGGCACAGACAAAAGTGGCATCATTCCTCACCTTTGGAAAAAATGACTGGAGGAAAAATGGATCCTTCATAAAGGGTATTGCATATGTACCGTATAAATAAGCAAACATTTAAATAACTGACAATATTGTTCTAATAACATGTTTTGTGACATCCACATTTCTATCTCTACCCTGGCAATATACAGCTCTGGCAAAAATTAAGAGACCACTGGAAAATGTTCAGTTTCTCTGATTTTTCTCTTTATAAGTATATTTTGGAGTAAAATGTAAATTGTTCATTTGTTCTATAAACTTCTGACAACATGTCTCTGAATTTCCAAGCAATACATTTAGGTTTTTTTTCTGAAAAGAAGAAATGGTCAAAATTGCAAAAAAACTTAGTGCTTTCAGACCTCAAATAATGCAAAGAAAACAATTTCATAATAATTTAGAAACAGCAATACTAATGTTTTAACTCAGGAAGAGTTCAGAAATCAATATTTTGTGGAATAACCATGATTTTTAATCACAGCTTTCAAGCGTCTTGGCATGCTTTCCACCAGTCTTTCACACTGCTCCTGGCGCAAAAATGTAAGCAGTTCTTTGTTTGATGGCTTGTGACTATCCATCATCATCTTGATTACATTCCAGAGGTTTTCAAAGGGGTTCAGGTCAGGAGATTGGGCTGCCCATGACAGGGTTTTGATGTGTGATCTCTTTTGCCAGAGCTGTAAGTCCAAAAAATAGACCAATACTAAAAAATTTTTGCACTAAAATTTGTCTTTAGACACTATGTATTCTGGTATTACGCATCCACATTCTTTTATAAGGTATTTTACAAGTATTCATCAAGATCAGATTTGTCATTCAACTGCCAGTTGCTAAGATGTGATCCAAAAGTGTAACATGTTTCCAATTCTCTGGAGTCCAGTAGATTACACATGGAAGGAAAATGTAGTCATTTGCATGAGGTGTTAGGCTATGTTCACACGATGAGTTTTTAGGGTATGTGCAGTGGTTTACACCTGCTCCATAATAGGAACCCGCAGGTGTAAAACCGTAGGTGGAATCCGCACACAATCTGCCAAAAAATTACGGTAAATCTGCTGTAATTCCACAGGAAATCTTCAGCGCGGTTTACCTGCGGATTTACCAAAATCAGTCCGGAAAAATCCGCAAAGTAATCCGCAACGTGTGCACATACCCTTACTGTGTTTTTTTTCTGCAGGCAAAACTGCTATCTTGGAAGTAAAAAAGCTGCTTGCAAACATCAGGTTTTGCTTAGTCTTTACTGTGTTTTTGCCTTGGATTTTGCCATAGACCTTTTGTATTATTATTAATTAAATTGACATAAATGCAGAAATTTTTTCTGCATCTCTGTATGAAAGATCTGAATAAAAAAATCTGACCAGATAATATTGGAATTTTTTGAAATGTCAAACTATTGATTTATTTTATACTTATACTCTCTTTCATCTTCAGCGAGAGGGATGAGAATTATTGTGAATATGCACACAGGAAGCTATTTTTGTACATTTGTTCTGATACTATATCCTTTTACCATTTGCATAATTCTATATTGGATTGCATTTATGGAACCTTATTTATACCTTTTTGCTGTTGTACAATGTACGTATATGTTTTATTTGTATACTGTGTGATTTTATACAGACACATGTGCTTCTTATAATTGTGTTGATTGCTGTCTCACCGTGATTGGGTATACCCCCCTCCTTTTTTCTATAAATTCTCTCTCTGCGTATGTTTTGTAATTTGCTAAGGACCCTGTGTGGTCTGAAACTGCATAAGCAAGAGGTTTTAAGAAGTTACAATAAAGGACAAAGGTTTTTATGGAATCAAAGCCTAATTTTCCTCTACCTAATCAGCCAATTTGCTGGTGACTGGACTTCCTCCTCCTTTTCTCCTTTTTGTGTATATGTTTCATTTACCTGCGAGTCTGCTCCGGATCTCCATGTCTGTGCACGGCATTCTATTAACTCCAGAGTGACCACAATTGGATAAATCTTTGGTGAGCTGAAATACTTTTTTTCTGTTAGATAAGTATAACTGTGTTTATTATTTTTAAATAAAAAGTAAAAGTGTGCGTTTTTTTCAAATAAAGGAATTTATTCTTGCTGTGTGCTTATTTACAATACATCTACAGGATTATAATATGCCCCTCCATTACTAACCCATGGGCTTGATGTCACCAGACACTACAAAAGTGACATCAAGCCCATAAATATGAAGCCCACTTGCCACTGCCACAGGGCAAATGGGAAAGCATCAGATTTGGTGCATCTAATGGATGTGCCCTTTTTGGGATGGCTGCAGGCTGCTATTTTTAGGCTGGGGCTGGCCAATGTCCATGGCCTCTCACCAGCCTGAGAATACCAACCCCCAGATGTCTGCTTTTGCTTGGTGATTGTCAAAAATGTTTGGGGATCCTGCACCATTTTTTAAATTATTTATAATAAAATGAAATGTACAAAATTTTGTGACCCCTTTATTCTTGATAACCAGTCTTGCTAAAGCTGACAGTTGAGGATTGCGGCCCGCAGCTGTTAGTTTTGCCTGGCTGGTTATCAAAAATACAGGGGAACATAGGTAATTTTTTTAATGTATTTATTTATAGCACAAGCACCGGCTGATGAATATCCCCCCCAGTCAATGCTTGCTCTCACTGTTAGCAGCGACCACAAGCTTAGGCTGATGGAAGTAGTGGTCCCATCAGCCAACGCCTGTGACGGGGGATAAACTTTCATATTTGGACTGATGAGGGATATTGCTGTTTCTTACTTTTGTTTGTTTACAGGGGATACATGCTTCAGGGGTCAATGTGTTAAGGTGATTATAATGTTAGTTTTTATTTTATTTTAAATTTTACACTTGTCTGGGAACAACACAAACATTACCGCTGATTCCCAGGCACTGGTACATGTCCCACTGTACTTTGCCCAAACTTTTACATGCCGCTGTATGTCCATTTTTTCTGTTTTTGCAAAAAAAACTTGCTTTTTAATTGCAAAACATTTTTTTGACAATTTTTTGTGCTTTAGTATACTTTTTTAACATCTTTGAATTTTCTTTACATCACTGGTCTTATACAAAGCAATACTTCTGTCCTAGTGCATAATATCTTCCAGTTTAACAATGACAGATCCTGTTAGGCCTTGCTCATGACCACAGGCCATGGCAACAATCAGGATCAGTGATTATGAGCAGAGGGTCACAATAAGGTTAAAGATGGAGCTCTCTCCCTCTGTTAACTATTCAGATGCCGCTATTGCAATTGGCAATAATTAGGGTGTTAAACAGCTGCAATGGGGGCTAAAGCCGATCATGGTTAATGCAGCACAGTGTCCACTATCATATACAGCTGACACACACTGCATTTTTGCTATTTACATTTACATAATTCTGAATGCTGTGAAAAAAATTAATTGGATAACCTGATGACCAACAAGAGCAGAGCTTTGATGTGCCCCTAAAATTTGAGATGCAGATGCAATAGTTCAAATAATTGCCCTGAAGAACAAGCAGGGGCATCACACTTAGCCTTTAATACCTCTACCTCCAGCTCAGAACACATGGCAGAGACAACCACCCCTTCCTTTAAAATAGGGACGGAGTCAACCGAACAATCACCAGCAAGGAAACTTCGAGACAAAGCATCAGCTTTGATGTTCTTAATCCCAGGAAGGTAAGTGACAATAAAATGAAACCTGGTAAAAAACAAAGACCATCTAGCTTGTCTAGGATTAAGACTTTTAGCAGATTTGAGGTACTACAGATTTTTAAGATCATTAGTGACAGCAACTGTGTGGACTGCCCTTCCAAAAAGTGACACCGTTCCTCAAAAGCCAACTTGAGGTAGTTCTCTATTGCCTACATCATAGTTCCTTTCAGCCAATGATAATTTTATGGAGACGGCACATGGATGCTACTTACCAGGGGATGCCCTTGAGACAACACAGCTCCGACCCCCATCTCACATGCATCAATCTCAACAATAAATGGTCGGGAAACATTGGGTTGAATTAGTATAAGAACAGTGGAAAAGCATTTCTTCAAAGAAGAAAATGCCTGACGGGCACAGTCGGACCACCTCGAGAAGTCCGTAATTTTTTTTGTCATGTCAGTTTGACTATTGACAAGAAGTTTTTGATTACTTTCAATAGTAGTTAGCAAATTCCCTCTTTGCAATGTTTTCATTTTCTGGCAGACCCCTTTCAAGAACTGCATGGACCTTACCATAGGTCCATTAAGAAACCTGCCGCAGACACTAGGAAACCCAAGAACTGAACCTTTTGTACGGTGAATACACATTTTTCTAATTTGGCGTACAGTTTATGTTCCTGAAAAACCTGTATCACCTGCCAGACAATTACCTGGTATAACTTGAGATCAGGTGAGGATATTAAAATATCGTTAGGATAAACCACTACAAATATACCCACAAGGTGACAAAAAATAAAGTTTACAAAATGTTGGAAAATGACAGGGGCATTTGTCAAACCAAAGAGCATGTCAAGGTTTTCATAATGCCCTTCAGGAGTGTTAAAGACCATCTTCCACTCATCCCCCTCCTAATCCCTCATCCTAATCCAATTATAGACACCCCTGAGATCCAACTTAGAGAACCATTTTGCCCCAACAATCTGATAAAATAAGTTGGGAATGAGTGGGAGGGGATAAGAGTCCTGGATAGCAATCTGATTGAATTCATTAAAATCTAAACAGTGATGAAGACCCCCATCTTTCTTTTAAAAAAGAAGAACACCGCCACTACGGGCAAAGAGTAGGATCTAATATGTCCCTTTGCAAGACTCTCAGATATGTAATCCTTCATGGCCCGTCTTTCAGTACCAGTTTGTATATTCTGGTTTGGGGTAATTTTGCTTCCTGGAGCAAGTTTACAAGGCAATCATACACCCTATGGGGAGGCAATTCCTGGCACCCCTTATCTGAGAACACATCCATAAAATCAAACATAAAAGAGAGTATGGTTGTAGTATAAACAGTTGAAATTATGGTACCTAGGCAATTATTCTTGCAGAAATCTCTCTATTTGACTTTCTTGCAGAATTGTCAGTCAATAACTTGGTTATGCACATTTAGCCAGGGAGGCCTAACACAATATGAGTAAGGAGACCTTACAACATATAACAAGAAAGCAGTTCCTTCCCTGTGAAGAGCCCCTAAGCTCAGGTTCACATTATGCACTATTGCGTAAAATTTCCCTGACCGAGGTGTAGATTTACTTGCAAATATGGGGATGGGCTTTGCCAGAGTACTTCAAGGAAGACCAAGGTCCCATGCGAACTGAGCATCCACCATATTGGCTCCTGCCCCACTATCCAAGAGGATAGATATTTTCTCAGTTTTCATACCAATAGCGACTTCCGCGTAAGAAAAACTAAGATAAATATGCAGTGGAGATATATCCACCCAGGTTGTTATCCTCCACAAAACCTGGGGTTAGATGTTTTCAGATGGCTTTTTGAGCTTTGCTCAATCTTTGACCACAGAAAAAACACAACCCTGTTTTGAAGTGATTCGCAAGAAACTCATACCAAGGAAAGACCTCTCCTAACTGTATCGGTTCTTCAGAACACACAGGGAGAACCTCGGTTTTAGGGACTATCATGGGGGTAGTCACAACAGGTCTATCCCTTATGCATCTATGTGAATGGCTAAAGCCATGGTGGCCTCCAAAGACTCAGGAGTTTCGTACAGTGCTAGTGCGTCTTTTACTCTTTCAGACAGGCCCTGACAAAACTGACTCCTAAGAGCAGGATCATTCCACCATGTGTCAGTAGTCCATCTACGGA
This sequence comes from Ranitomeya variabilis, assembly GCF_051348905.1. Lineage (NCBI taxonomy): Eukaryota > Metazoa > Chordata > Amphibia > Anura > Dendrobatidae > Ranitomeya > Ranitomeya variabilis. Next base: position 291,829,893 of record NC_135237.1, read on the forward strand.
ACTCTGAGAAGAATTCCTCTACTGGTCTTCCTGCTGGAGCTTACGTAGCAAAGACTCAGCAAGGGAGATACAGTCCTGATCATCATACACAAGGCCTAGAGCCTCAAAAAACATCAACCACCCAGAGAGACAATGAGTCTGATGGAGGTGAAAAGGCCTAGGATTGGGGATATTCTTGGAGAGAGATAACAATCTCAACCCGTTGCTCCTCGCTCCTAGATGAATGAGAACAAAGCCTAAAATAAAGCTTGCATGCTTCACGAAACATAACAAATTTATCTTTTCAAACAGAAAACCAGGAGGGTCACCTTAGGTCCTGGTTAAGCCTGACTGTCCACGAGACCAACAGTCTGCTGCTCTAAGACCCTAGTTTGCAGGTCTGACAGTTTAAGTGACAGACCTTGCAATTGTTTGGCAAGGACTGCAACGGGACCTATACTAAGATAGGGTGGGCCCTATACTTTTCCTTTAACTGGGCCCTTAACTATCCCTGTCCCGGGGGTACTCTGGAAAGAAGAGAGGCCATGGTCTCTGACCTAACTTAGCTCCTGTTAAACCCTCATCTGTCCCCTACTCCACCTAATGAGGCATGGGACAGAAATGTAATGTAAACAAAACAGAGGTAGCAGAAAACCTCTATCACACAAAAGAACTAACCAACAATAGGGAGGATAGGGACAGGGATGAATAAACTAAATGGGAACAGGGACCAAGATAAAAATCAACCATACACTGACTACAGCAAATCACAGAACACTTCTACAACAACTCTACTCCAATCATCTAGCTTTTATATAGGAAAGATAATGACCAGAGAAGAAGCAGATGAAATGGAGCTGCATGTTTCTGACCGGCATAGAAAGGGTTAACCTCTTCAGCACCAGAAGAAACTTAATCCATTTAATATGGGACACAAATCACATCATCTCTAAAGAATGCCTGTGTTTCATTACTGTCTAATTCCATATCTTTGACACCCTCGTGACAATAACTCTTCATGTGGTGGAAAACTAAAACTATATATCAATCTAAAAACACCATCCATACTGCCAAGCATTGCATTGTGGTGGCAGCATCATGCTTTGGGGATGCTCTTTTAAAACGGGGACATAGAAGCTTGTCAGAATTGATGAGAATATGGATGGAGCTAAATACAGGGAAATCATGATGGAAAACCTGTTAAAGTCTACAAAAACTTGAGACTAGGGCATGGATTCACCTTAGAGCAGGACAATGACCCTAAACATACTGCCAGGGTTAAAATTTAATGACTTAGATCAAAGCATATTTATTTGTTTGAATGGACCATTCAAAGTTCAGACCTCAATTCCATTGAGAAATTTTGGCAAGACTTTGAAACTGCTGTTCACAGACTCTCTGTATCCCATCTCACTGAGCAAGAGCTAGTTTGCAAATAAGAATGGGCAAAATGTCAGCCTCAAGATGTGCAAAGCTGGTAGAGCAGTGTTTTTCAACTCCAGTCCTCAAAACACAACAACAGGTCATGTTTTCAGGATTTCCTTGGTATTGCATAGGTGATGGAATTAATGCTTGAGCGGGTGATGAAATTGTCTCCCGTGCAATACCAAGTATATCTTAAAAACTTGACCTGTTTTTGGGTTTGAGGACTGGAGTTGAGAAACATTTGAGAGACATTCTCCAAAAGATTTGCAGCAGTAAATCCAGCAAAAGCTGGTCCTACAAACTATTAACTCAGGGAGGCTGAATATAAATGCACTGCACAATTTTCAGACTTATATTTTTAAACTAGAAAACAAAGTATCAGTTCTTTTACACCTCACACATATTTTCTACTTTGTGTTGGTATATCACAAAAAATCCAAGTAAGTGAGTGGATGTAACATGAAAAAATGTGGAAATGCTCACAATGTACAGTATGAATACTTTTTCAAGGCACATTTTCAGGTTCTCTTTAAAACTCTACATCTTTTACTCACATTCTTGTGTAAATTTGTTTCATTATAACCACACTTTTTCAGTTCTGTATAATGTACAAAGTAAGGTACGGTATGTAATGGGACTAAATTGAGGCTTCTTTGAGGTGTTGGTGATACACATCACAGTTTATTAGTTTATTGCTTTAACACATTCATGATGATTTTGTAATAAAATGTACTCATCATTATAAACACAGACTTACTGATTAAATTTGGAAGTATATTTAACCTTAGGTGTTCTTTGCCCTAGTTACTTTTTGCACTTAGACTGCTAAACACACGGATGCTAACTGCTAATTTTAATTGGCATTATTAAAATCCTGTGCATATGTAGGACCGAGGACTGGTGTTTGATTTACTAGCATCGCTATGAGGATGCCTTTATCTCTTGTCCGCCTCTGGCTGGAGTTAAAACTTTTCAGCCACGAGGAATTTCCTCATTATTACTGGTGAATGGTGATTGTTTTGACAAATTTAAAATATTCATCTGATAGGAGACAAAGGTGCCCTTATTGTAATACCCAGTAGGGGTCCTGAATATTAATGGTCATCTGTATCAAAATCTTCTCACCAGTACATTTCCCTGATGAACCTTCACTATTGAGGATGAAACAGGTCAAGAGGGAAAAAGGAGTACCATATTTTGGGGACTAAAAGAAGCACTTTTTTCATCAAAAAATTTGGAGGAAAATGGGGGATGCGTCTTATAGTCAGGATGCACCTGCTGTGGACGGGGAGGTGGAAGAGCATCAGCAAGTGGGTCACACGTGGCAGGAACGGGCTGCTGCGGCTAACCCCTGTGCCTGCTGTTAAAGATAAATGAATATTCACTGCTCTCCACTCCCATGGGTGTGTGGAGCAGTGAATATTCATTTCTCATTAGTAGTGGGCAGAGTAGCAGCAACAGACGCCTGCTTCCTGCATCTGCTAGGCGATCATGTGTACCCAGTATTAAAGAGAATGAATATTCACTGACCACGGGAGGGGAGAGCAGTGAATATTAATTTCCTTTAATAATGGACAAACCTGATGGCACAACCGCTGCAGGAAGTCAGCGACTGCGGCTAACAGTATGCCTGCTATCAAAGAAGATGAATACTCACTGTTACACATTCCCATAGTCCCATGCGTGGGAAACAGTGAGCATTCCGCAGTTGTCCTCTGCTTGTAAGCAGTGCATTACATCACTGCCATGCACTGTTTTTTCAAGCATAAATAAGCTGCTGGCATCAGAACAGGATGATGCGAGGGACAGCAGGGAAGGTGATTAGAATATTTTATTTTTAATGTTTTTTTGAGGGAGGCTGCGCATGCCAGGATGGGTATGAAGGGGCCATGCATACCAGGATAAGGATGAGTGGGCAATGCATACCAGAATAGAGATGATGTGGCCATGCATACCAGGATAGGTGTGATGCTAGTCACTTATTGTCAAGCTGTGGGTCAGAATGGTCAAGGAAGGTACGTCATAAACAGAAGGAAGAGACAAAAATTTAGACAGGTAACGTTCCGAGGTCAGAGTACCGAGAGGATAATGGATCAGAGCTGAAGGGGTTAAACAGGCAGTGGAAGTGGGTAAGAATTTTTAAGCATCATCTTGTTTAGTTCTCAGAAATCAAGACAAGGACGGAGACCCCCATCTTTTTTTAACAAAGAATAATCCAGCAACTATAGGGGAGGAGGAAGGACAGATATGGCCCTTCCGTAATCTTTTGCTAACATATTATTTCATGGTGGTTCATTTAGGCCCCAACAAATTGTAAAGGCAAGCTTCTGACAATTTGATGCTAGGAGTAAGATCAATAGTACAATCATAGGGATGCCTCTTTTTCTGAGAGCACATCTCCAAAGTCCTTTAGGTACCCCAGAAGACCCTCCAGACTAATGGATTGTATTTGTTCATTTTTAGACATTTCTTGTAACAATTGGGGCTCCCATTCACAATCTCCTTCTGACACCAAGCAATAACTGGATTGTATATCTGCAACCATGGCAACTTCAGTACCAATCCAGCAGGTAAATTATCCAACACAAAACAGGAGATGGATTCAAAGTGCAGTACTCCCACTTGGAGAATGAAATGCACTGTTTCTCACTCTATCAAATTGTGAGCTAACTATGTCTTGTCAAGGGCGATGACTTGAATGGGTCTTCCTAAACTAATTGTCCCGAATCAATATAGTTAGTAGCAGACCCACAGTCAATGAATGCAAATGTTGATAACACCTGGTTCTCCAAGGAAATCATTGTATTTATCAGTACTTTATCAGAGGAAGAAAAAGGTACCAGGGAGTCTGAGTGACATCCTCGTCCATCATCCAAACTCAGATGTTCTCCCGATGGTTTGATAGATAAAGGGAAATTTGAGCAATTCTTAAGAAAATTTCCAGAGAGACCACAGTATAGACAGAGTCTGAGATCTTGTTTCTGTCTTCTCTCCGCAACATGAAGACTGGCAACTCTAACCTTGGGTAAATGGACCTGCTCCAGGGAAGTATAACATGTGGCCTGCTGTTCACCATATCACTCATGGATTCTGCAGTCCATTCGTATGTTCTGATTCATGGCCTCCATCAGAGAACAAGGGGCATCATGGAGGACCAGAGCATCCTTGAATGTCTCAGGAAAGGCCTCTTTTGAACTGGCACCTGAGAGCAGCATCATTCCATGGAACTTCAGTGGACCACTGCCGGAATTCAGTACAGTAGTCTTCAGCTGTGCGACCCCCCTGTGCCAGTTTCATGATCTAGAACTAAACCTTAGGGGGACACAGACAGGGTACGAGATGAGGAGGTGGTGTGTGAATGGGAGACACTGAATGTCCTGCCTCTATGAGGAGATCCAAAATAGGATCCAAGTCTGTAATGCCAAGAAATGAGAGAGTCTGTTCTAAGAGGGAATGGTCCACTGTGTCGAAGGCAGACGACAGGTCCTCTAGAAGGAAGACAAAGTAATGTCGCTTGGATGTGGTGGTTAGTAGCTCAGTGACTTTAGTATCGGCAGATTCAGTGGAATGGTGTTGTCAAAAGCCAGATTCCAAGTAGTCAAACGGGAGTAGTAGGAGGGGTGGGAGGATAATTAAAAATTGACATGTTATAGTAGTTTTCAGGCATAGTGGAGAAGTGATATGGGGTGACAGCTATACACAAAGGATGGGTGAAGGGTAGAGAATGGCAGATAACTGGATGTTCTGGTATGGAGGGTTCTTCTTGAATCGGAGGCCCAAACATCCAGAGTTTTCCACGCTGTCCTGTGCCGCTTCTGATTGGCAGTTAAATCATCACCGCCAGTCAGACAGCCACGTTTCCCACTATATCAAAACAGAGTGTGAGCATGCAGCAGTGATCGAAGGTATAAAGTTGATAACCAGCCAGGCAAAACTTACAGCTGGGGCCTGCAACCCTCAGTTGTCAGCTTCAGCAAGGCTAGTTATCAAGAAGAGAGAGGTCCTCACTAGTGTTGAGCATTCCGATACTGCAAGTATCGGGTATCGGCCGATACTTGCTGTATCGGAATTCCGATACCGAGATCCGATATTTTTGTGGTATCGGGTATCGGTATCGAAACAACATTAATGTAAAAATGTGTAAAAGAAAGAATTAAAATAAAAAATATTGCTATACTCACCTCTCCGACGCAGCCTGCACCTTACCGAGGGAAGCGGCAGCGTTCTTTGTTTAAAATTCGCGCTTTTCTTTCCTTTACTGAAGTCCCGGCTTGTGATTGGTCGCGTGCCGACCATGTGGCCGGGACGCAACCAATCACAGCAAGCCGTGACGTAATTTCAGGTCCTTCAGGATTTTAAAATTACGTTCCGGCGTTGTGATTGGTTGCGTCGCAGTCACATGGGCAACGCAACCAATCACAGCAAGCCGTGACGTAATTTCAGGTCCTTAAGGATTTTAAAATTACGTTCCGGCTTTGTGATTGGTTGCGTCGCAGTCACATGGGAGACGCAACCAATCACAAGCCGGGACGTCACGGGAGGCTGGACACGCGCCCATTTTAAAATGCGCGCGTGTCCAGCCTCCCGTGACGTCACGGCTTGTGATTGGTTGCGTCTCCCATGTGACTGCGACGCAACCAATCACAAAGCCGGGACGTAATTTTAAAATCCTTAAGGACCTGAAATTACGTCACGGCTTGCTGTGATTGGTTGCGTTGCCCATGTGACTGCGACGCAACCAATCACAACGCCGGAACGTAATTTTAAAATCCTGAAGGACCTGAAATTACGTCACGGCTTGCTGTGATTGGTTGCGTCCCGGCCACATGGTCGGCACGCGACCAATCACAAGCCGGGACTTCAGTAAAGGAAAGAAAAGCGCGAATTTTAAACAAAGAACGCTGCCGCTTCCCTCGGTAAGGTGCAGGCTGCGTCGGAGAGGTGAGTATAGCAATATTTTTTATTTTAATTCTTTCTTTTACACATTAATATGGTTCCCAGGGCCTGAAGGAGAGTTTCCTCTCCTTCAGACCCTGGGAACCATCAGGAATACCGTCCGATACATGAGTCCCATTGACTTGTATTGGTATCGGGTATCGGTATCGGATTGGATCCGATACTTTGCCGGTATCGGCCGATACTCTCCGATACCGATACTTTCAAGTATCGGACGGTATCGCTCAACACTAGTCCTCACTCCAATTTTTTACATTATTTAAATAATTAAAAAAACATTGTAGGGTCCCCTCCATTTTTCACAACAAGCCAAACTAAAGCAGACATATGGGTCCTGGTATTCTCAGGCTGGAAATGGGCCATGGATATTGGCCCCCCTGAGACTAAAAATAGCAGTCCGCATCCACCCAGAAAAGGCATGTGTATTAGATGCACCAATTCTGGTGCATTGCCCAGCTCTTCCCACTTATCCTCCTAGCAGTGGCAAGTGGGGTTTACATTTGTGGGGTTGATGTCGCCATTGTATGGTCAGGTGACATCAAGCACATGGCTTAGTAATGGAGAGGCGTCTATAAGACACCCATTCATTACTGATCCTATAGTTATATGGTAAATAAAGACAAAACCAGAATCAAGTATTTTATTTTAAATAAAAGAAAGCACACTTTTCCAATTTTATTTAAAAGTAAAAAACACAGTTAAATGCCCATTTAATTGAATCCCTCATCTCCCATAATAAAAAAGTAATAAAAACCAACAATATCCCTCACTTGTATGTTGCTGTGTCCCATGCCGTAATCCGTGTCTGGGGAATAAACAATTTTCAACCTGGACGATGCCAAGACGCGACCGTCCAGGCTGAAAACCAAAGGGGAAAGAGCTACAGCGAGCACGGCATCAGTGTCTAGCTGTGACATCATGAAGGTTACTGCTGGTTACTGACGCTGCATTACCAGCTGAACTGCGGTGACCTCGGTGAGATCCCTGTTAGTACAGTGAGAAAGTTTCACACTGCAGCGCTCAGCTCAGAGAGTTGACCACAGTTCTGTGATCTCACCGAGGTCACCGCAGTTCATTTGCCCAGCTGGGGATGCAGCTGCAGTAACCTCGATGACATGAACGATAGTCAATGATGATGCGCTCGCAGAACCATCCAGGTTGAAAACTGTTATTTGTTATTTTTAAATAGAAAAGTAAAAGTGTGTTTTGTTTTATTTCTAATAAACGTCATTATTATATCTGTGTCTTTATTTAACATACAACTAAAGAATTAGCAATGGATAAGTATCCATTAGATGCCTCTCCATTACTAAGCCATGGGCTTGATGCCACCGGACAATACAAAGGTGATATCAACCCCACAAATATGAACCCCACTTGCCACCGCCACAGGGCAAGTGGGAAGAGCCAGGTAAAGCATCAGAATTGGCGCATCTAATAGATACGCCTTTTCTGGGTGGCTGTGAGCTGCTATTTTTAGCCTGCGGGGGGCCAATATCCTTTGTTCCTTACCAGGCTGAAAATACCAGCCCCCAGCTGTCTGCTTTAGTGTGGCTGGTTGTCAATAATAGGGGGGAGCCCACACTGCTTCATTAAATAATTTTTTAAATTAAATAAATTGGAGTGGGGAGCCCTCTATTCTTGATAACCAGCCTTGCTAACGCTGACAGCTGAGGTTGTCAGTTTTTCCTGGCTGGTTATCAAAAATGCAGGGAACTTATGCTTTTTTTTGTTTTTCATTATTTATTTACAGTGAAGGCACCAGATGTTGAATACTCCCATCAGCAACTCTTCATCTTACTGTTATTAGCGGCTTAAGGGAGCAGTAGTTCCTTCAGCCGACACCAATGATCAGAGGTAAGCTTTATACCTTTGATCATAGATGCGGATTTACGCTGTCAAATGACATAATTGGAACCTTGTTTGTCTGACCGGTGGTGATGATTTCTAGTCTAGAGAGGACTTTTTGAGGATGGGTGTGATCAAGGTATATTTAAAGTATGAGAGGAAGACAACACTTGTTAGTGACAGGTTGTAGAGGTGGGTTAGGTTTAGGATGAAGACTCTGGTAAGGTTTGGAATGAGGTGAGATTGGGTCAAGTTCACAGGTGGTGAGACATGATTTGGAGAATAAATAGGAAAGTTGATTTTCCGTGATGGTGGAAAAGTTGCTTTTGGAGGAGGAGAGTTAAGTATTTATGAGGATTTGTGGGGACTTTGGGCAAAAGCTTTTCATTAGGCTGGTTACACACATCCTGATATTTCTGGTACCTCATAAAACAGTACCAGAGATGTCTGTGTGCGTGTGTGTAATACTTGTGGCACATGTGTGGCAACCGTGTACCGCCTGTGTGTCGCATCAGTACCACATGGACGAGCGCCAGAGAAGAAGTGCTACAGTATGCATTGTTACCCGGCACCGGGTGCTGAAGATGGCTCTCATCATTTTCCCCTGCTCTTCCAGCAATCAGCGCAAGCAGGGGAGAATGATGAGAGTTATATTTAAGTTATAACAATGACAGCAGGCAGCAACTGATGGTACTATTAGGCCGGGGTCACACTTAGCGTAGGGAAATAAAGTTCATTTTTTACAGGCGTAATACACAGGAATGATCCCAAAACAGTGATCCATATGTAATCCGTAGGCAGGGTGTGGCTGCGTATTTTACGCATGTATGTAATCCGTATGACATCCGTAAAGCGTTTTTATCTTGCAACCTTACAAAATGGACATTTAATGGTTTTGAGGCCTGAAATTAATTTAAATCATCATCAGCAACCCTATTTAAGGCATCTACAACAGGTGGCACCCTCCCATCTGGCCATTTTGTTGCTGTGTTGGTGTTTTGGTGGTACTTTGGCAACATATGTGACCTCCTGCATTTCACCCCAACTCAGCGGGTGTTATTTAACTGGGTGTTGTCACGTCGCTTTGGCCAGCCATACCCTTTGATAGTGGATCCGAGAAGAATGTGGGTGCATCCACGTTTGAGGCAACGCCTCACTAAAGTACATTTTCACAGGCTGTATAGAGCTCTGCAGACACATCCAGACAAATTCTTTCAGTACTGTCGCATGACAATACCCACCTTTGACATGTTGTTGGAGACAGTACATCCAGGAACAACGTATCAGGATACCAGGATGCAGAAATGCATATCCGCAGAGGAGCGTCTTCTCCTTACCTTACAGTATGTATTCACCATCCTCACATACTGTTTGTTCATGATGTTTATGTTTTATTTTGTATTTCCTAGCAAATGATTTAAATTATATTACTAAATTAAACCAAAATCACATACAAATATGTAGTTAATGTAAAATGTAAGTAGCCAGTGTAGATTTTGGAAGGTACACTGGTATTATGCCTTTATATATCCTCATATTACTTGTCTTTACTATGCTTTTTATCAAGCATTCTTACATTGCTAATATATTTTTTTGTGTGCTTTCAGCTACCCGTCAACTGGATTGTCTTATGCCGGAATCCATCTGGAATTTCTAATAGGGAGGTCCACTATTTCCGGCATAGTGCGGGATACATGTATTCAAATATGGGACAAACTACATGAACTTGTGATGCCGGAGCCCAAAAGGGAGGATTGGCTGAAAATAGCCAGTGGATCTAAGGACACTTGTGATTTTCCTCACTGTATTGGAGCCCTGGATGGGAAACATATCAAGGTGCGTCAGCCGCCGAACTCGGGCTCCCAATTCTACAATTATAAACAGTTTTTCTCTGTAGTTCTGTTAGCAGTAGTTGACAGTCACTACAGGTTTATAATTGTAGATATTGGGGCATATGGCTGAACAGGAGACTCTATAGTCTTCAATTCGTCCATTATGAGTCGGCGGCTAAGTGAAAACCAGTTGGACCTCCCACCACCACACCAACTCGCAGGCTCCAATGCTGAACCATATGTACTTGTGGCAGATGAGGCCTTCCAGTTGACATGGCATGTCATGAGGCCTTATCCCCGTCGCAACTTGGACCAACGGCGGCTGGTGTTTAATTTGAGACTTTCACGGGAGCGGCGACTAGTAGAGTGAGCCTTTGGCATTCTGTGTGCCAAATGGCGGGTCCTTCAGTCTGCCATTCAGTTGAGTGAGGCAAATGTTAATGAAGTAATAAAATCTTCTGTTGTTTTACACAACTTCACAAGAATTCATGAGTGCTCCTCAGCTAATAGTGGTGAAGGCATGTTGGCCAATGTGGGTAGGCCTACACCACATGGCCTTCCTCAGCGGCGTCCCCTTTCTGGCCGAAAAGTTAGGGATATTTATGCAAATTATTTTGTTTCTCCTCAGGGTGCTACTCCCTGGCAAGATAGTGCTGTAATTTGTTACTATATATATATATATATATATATATATATATATATATATATATATATATAATTTGAGCTAAAAAGAAAAAAAATACTTTACTTACTGAACTATGTGTGCTGTATTGACTTAATTAACAGATGGTTAAGAACATAGTATTTGTGGATGATGTAATAATGATTGGTCAAACAAACTTAAGTTGGCTTTGACTATATATTTTGATTATAGCAAAAGCCTTTTTTTTGTTTAAACACCATATTACTATAATATGGTTTTTTTGCCAAAACTTTTTTTTTTTAAAACTTGGGATAACAAATTTTTTATCAAAAGATAACAAAGTGCTATCACAGCACAATAAAATATACACCTGGTTATTAACCAAAATTGTAAACAACAGAATTGTTTTTTTACAGATTTCTGTAAGTTGATGGAGGTGATGGCGGCAGCTCGGGGTCCTGGTCAGGTGGCCTTTGTTGGGCCAATTGTCCTTCACCCTGTGTGGATGTGGTCAGGCCCTGATCAAAATGCTGGCCTTGCTCATATTGGCCAGTTGTGTATTGCCCATAATAAGGGTTTGATTATGGGCCTCATGAATATGGGAATATGGCCTTGACTCATACCCCCCCAATATGGCCATGTCGTCCATACCCAGGTTGGGCCCAGCCTCCAGCACTGGGTCTGTATAAGTGGCCATATTGGGAAGGTTGATGGTAGGATGGCATATAGAAAAGTGCTGGCCTTGGTGGGTTTTGTGTGGGAATGGGTTGAGGTGTAGGCACACATGGATTAGGTGCTTCAAATCTCTGTTGAGCATGCACCTGTTGAGATCTTGGAAGGCGCATGATGTTACGAGGTGACAGCTGCCAACTCTCAATGTACTCAAACAATTCATATGGGTCATTTGGAGGGCTGCATGCATCAATAAGGAATTGAATACACCCTCTCACATGTAGCCTCACCACACAGGCTAGGACAGATGTACCGGGCCAGGCTCCTCGCATATGCCTCCTCACCCTCATCCTGAGCAGCCCTGGCCAGATAATTAAGGACCCCAGTGTCCACATTTCTCCTTTCCTGAAGCTTTCTCCTTCTGCGGCCATGGCGTGAAGTAACACCAGGCTGTGGTGAGGTCTCCAGTGGAACAGTAGGGCTGCTGCTGTTTCCAGGATCATCCTGGCTTACTGGAACTGGTGCTGCTGTGGGTGGTGGTGCAGCTTCTTGCTCAGTTGTTGCTGGAGCTGTTGGTGCCGCTGAAGATGTTCCGGGAGGGATGGACCTGGAAGGATCTATAGATGGGCCAGCCACCTCTTCTCCTTCCCCAACCAGAGCTGTGATGACCTCCGAGTCTGACCCGGTCTCCCTCTCAGTGAGGCTGGATTGTGTTCTGTTAGAAAAGTATGAGAATCAGAAAATAAAATTAAATATATGACCATTAAATACATACGTGTAATGTGTTGTGAGGTTTGTACTTATGGTCTTAGATCCATACTGGGATCCAAAAAGGAAAGACGATCATAGTAGATGTACTTTCTCTTTTTTGAAGGAGCTGCTGACCCATTCCTCGCCCGCTGCTGCCTTTCCCTCCTATATTGGTCCCTAATATTGCATCATTGTCTCATAAAATCTACCACTGCAATGACAGAGAAGAAAATAAGGTATAAGGCCATTGTACACAGTCGTACCACAAGGTGTCAGTGATTTTACATTTTTTTAATGTGGCCTAGTAAGTTGCATTTGTTTAAAAATATGTTCACTAATAAAATTAACCACACAAAGAGCACAATACGATATAAGGGGAACACCATAAAATGTAAGGCCACAAGGACAGGGTCCTCTCCCCTCTGTACCAGTCTGTCATGGTAAATTAGTTTAGTGTAAGCGACATCTACAACTCTGTACATAACCCCTTTCTCATGTCCTGAACCATGGAATTAATGGTGCTATATAAATAAATAAGAATAAGAGTAAAATTAAAAATAATAATAGTCAGAAAATCTTGTAGTTACTGCAGTTTACAATATTAATAAATCTAGAAACATGAGTGTACTTACTAATTTGCCTCTGGACCTCACGTGGCCGCTGCTGATAATCTGGGAAAAGGATCCCACAGATGCTCTACCAAGCAGCCTCTTTCCTTGCCCGGTGTGCAAAGTTTGCATCACGTTGGTCCCAAATGTTGGGCCTTTCTTGGACCAGGATGAGAAGCATATCCACATTTATTATGGATGCCATGCTGCTTGAAGCTCCGTGGAGGCATGCGTCAGACTTCTGGGATGTCTGTCTGGCTTTATATTTTTTTTTGTCTTGGCACACTTCCTGTCACCTGCAAAACTCTGGCATATTTTTCGCAAGTGACAATGATGGTCGGTGTGCAATCCATATTTTTTGCGCACCCATTGACTTGCATTGGTGGATTTTTTGCGCAATACACTGACAAACGCAGCATGCTGCGATTTTGTACTGCTGTAAAATACGGCTGCAAAATATACGGCAGATAGGAGCTGCCCCATAGAGAATCATTGGTCCATGTGCAATGCGTAGTTTTTGTGCCTCTCATGCGTCCGTAAAACTCTCTAGTGTGACGCCGGCCTCACTGCCATCAATAACAGCAAGAGCAGTAGCGGCTGATGGGAGTATCTACTAGATGTATCTTTTCTGGGTGGCTGTGGGCTGCTCATTTTAGGCTCCGGGAGTTCAATATCAATGGCCTCCTACCAGCTTGAAAGAAAAATGGTTGGGACCCCACGTCAATTTTTTAAATTTTTTAAATAATTAGAAAAACAGCATGGGGACCTCTCTATTTATGATAACCAGCCTTGATGAAGCTGACAGCTGAGGGTTGTAACCCCCAGCTGTAAATTTAGCCAGCTTGGTTATAGAAAATAGGGGAACACACACATAATTTTTTATTTATTTATTTATTTGTAGCACAGGCAGCTGGTGATGAATTCTCCCATCAGCCAATCCTGCTGTCACTGTTATTAGTGGCAGCAGGTGTAGGCTGATGGGAGTAATAGTTTCATCAGCCATCGCCTGCTGTCATTGTTATCACTTGAGTATAACTCTCATCATTGCTCCCTGCTCGCGCTGATTGCTGGCTGAGTAGGGGAGAATGATGAGAGCCATCTTCAACACACATCACCGGGGAACAGCTCTTACTCTGCCACTGCTTCTCAGGAGTCGTTATGTGTCACACGGATGACATCCCTATGTGTCATCCGTGTGCATGTGTGTGGGAAGTTTTGCAGTGTGTGCTGCTAATAAAAAATTAACATGTCTACATATGGGTCACATGGACACATGGTCCGCGGAACACAATGACGTGCACAGACCCATTCACTTTAAGAGGTCTATGTTTGTAATTGTCTCTGCTATGTGTGAAAACTGTCACGACACGTACCTGAGACATGTACATGTAAGAGCCATTATGTTGTTAATATTCTGCTTACCGCATTTTTCGGATTATGTAAGATGCACTTTTGTTCCCCCAAATTTGGGGGGAAAGTGGGGGGTGCATCTTATAATCCGAATCTGTGTGCTGTGCTGTAGAGGAGGGGAAGCAGCTCTGGAGTGGTGTCAGGGGGCTGGAGTGGGCTGGCTGTGCTCTCGCTCATTAGCCTCATGTAATATTCACTGCACCTGCTGTCCATCACCTCAGTGCTGAAGCTGCACGAGTTGATTCACAGGGGAGCAGCGAATATTACATGAGCCTGCATCTTCCCACCCTTCCATCATGGATATGGCCCGCGGTCACTCTTATATGCCCCCTCCCCTGTGCTGCTGGCAGGCACATGATAAAATAACAAACACGTAACTCACCTGATGATGGCTTGAGTGCTCACAGCTCCTCTGTTGCGCTTCCTGTGTCTGTGCTGACATCTGATCATGTGATCGGCACAGCACAGTGATGACATCACTGTGTGACCAGGTCACATGATCCAATGCCTAGGAAAAAGGAAGCACAACCGAGGAGCTGTGAGCATGGAGCCATCATCAGGTGAGTTAAGTGTTTGTTATTTTATCATGTGCCTGCCAGCAGCACAGGGGGCATATAGTGACCAGGGGGGGCATGTGTCTGCCAGCAGCACAGGGGGGCATGTGTCTGCCAGCATCACAGGGGGGCATGGTCTGCCAGCAGCACAGGGGGGCATGTGTCTGTCAGCAGAACAGGGGGGCATGTGTCTGCCAGCAGCACAGGGGGGCATGTGTCTGCCAGCAGCACAGGGGGGCATGTGTCTGCCAGCAGCACAGGCGGCATTTGTCTGCGAGCAGCACAGGGTGGGGCATGTGTCTGCCAGCAGCACAGGGGGGCATGTGTCTGCCAGCAGCACAGGGTGGGACATGTGTCTGCCAGCATCACAGGGGGGCATGTGTCTGCCAGCATCAGTTGGGGCATGAGTCTGCCAGCAGCACAGGGGGCATGTGTCTGCCAGCAGCACAGGGTGGGGCATGTGTCTGTCAGCAGAACAGGGTGGAATGTGTCTGCCAGCAGCACAGGGTGGGACATGTGTCTGCCAGCAGCACAGGGGCCATGTGTCTGCCAGCAGCAGTTGGGGCATGAGTCTGCCAGCAGCACAGGGGGCATGTGTCTGCCAGCAGCACAGGGGGCATGTGTCTGCCAGCAGCACAGGGTGGGGCATGTGTCTTCGAGCAGCACAAGGTGGGGCATGTGTCTGCCAGCAGCACAGGGGGGCATGTGTCTGCCAGCATCACAGGGGGGCATGTGTCTGTCAGCAGCACAGGGGGGCATATGTCTGCCAGCAGCACAGGGGGACATGTGTCTGCCAGCAGCACAGGGGGCATGTGTCTGCCAGCAGCAGTTGGGGCATGTGTCTGCCAGAAGCACAGGGGGGCATGTGTCTGCCAGCAGCACATTGGGGCATGTGTCTGTCAGCAGAACAGGGGAGTGGAGTATGTGTCTGCCAGCAGCACAGGTGGGCATGTGTCTGCCAGCAGCACAAGGGTGGGGCATGTGTCTGCCAGCAGCACAGAGAGGCATGTGTCTGCCAGCAGCACAGGGGGGCAAGTGTCTGCCAGCAACACAGGGGGCATATAGTGATTGGGGGGCTGTACCTGTCAGCAGTGCAGGGGGGCATGTCCCTGCCAGCACAGGGGGCATATTGTGACCCGGGGGGCATGTGCCTGCCAGCACAGGGGGGCATCTAGTGACCCAGGGGGCATGTGTCTGCCAGTAGCACAGGGGGGCATATAGTGACCCTGGGGCATGTGCCTGACAGCAGCACAGGGGGCATATAGTGACCAGGGGGGCATGTGCCTGACAGCAGCACACGGGGGCATATAGTGACCAGGGGGCATGTGCCTGACAGCAGCACAAGAAGGCATATAGTGACCAGGGGGGCATGTGAATGACAGCAGCACAAGGGGCATATAGTGACCAGGGGAGCATGTGCCTGACAGCAGCACAGGGGGCATACAGTGACCAGGGGGGCATGTGCCTGACAGCAGCACAGGGGGGCATATAGTGACCAGGGGGGCATGTGCCTGACAGCAGCACAGTGGGGCATGTGCCAGCACAAGGATGGGGGTTATATAGATACCAGGATGAGGTACATATGATTTGTAAGACAGACACTGGCATTATAAGACAGACCCCCATTTAACATAAAAAAATATTTTTTTCTCTTTTTCTTCACCAAATTTGGGGGTGCGTCTTATAATCAGGTGCGTCTTATAAAGCGAAAAATTAGGCAAAGTCTTCTGCAGATATGAGTGGAGAGGGAGGGAGAGCTGGGGGACAGAGGAAAGAATTGAAAGTACTGAATAGCTGTTTATGGTTGTGAGACAGGGATGATATGAGAGATAAGAAGTAGATTTGTTTTGCTGCAGTTGGCAATTGCGCAGCATTTTGACAACTTCTGTTACTGGAGTGGCAGCTCTTTCTTTGGCAGCCGTACAGCGGTAGGCTTTTTGGATGAGGGCCGGAAAGAGCATGTGTTCCAGTGGATGTCAAGCTCTGCATCAAGTGGCCTCTCCTCTTCTTCCTCCAACTTTACATCACACACAGTACAGACTTCAAAAGTGGCTCCCCAATTTCCCTTCTTTCCCTCCATGACACAACTCTCCAATCGCCCAACTGACTGTGGGGAACCACAGATGAGTGAGTCTGAAAAGCTGTTTGCAAATTGTATTCCATGGTTTAGAGGTATAAAACAAAGATTCACAGACTCAAGAGGCGGAAAGCATCTGCACTGATAGCCAAATTATTTTTTAGTTGGATCTGTTGCCAGACGAAGTAGGGTCCGAGCAGAATCCAAATGTTTACCAGCGGGAGTGGAGGTGATCCTGATGAGACTCAGATACCTGAGATGAACACAAAGAAAACACAACAGGCAAAAATAATATAACCGTCTAATCATGATATCAAACAAATCATATAACTAGGAGTAACAAAGGCCTGTAACTGGAATAGTGTGGGACACACCAATGCTAACAAAGCAAAAAGAACCACAAAAGAAATGGTGCAAAAAGTCCAAAAAATAATACTAAAAAATCAATTTATTAAATATAAATATATAAATGACAGGAATCAGACAATAGCGGGTTACAATTGCCGACAGGCTACATGGAGCGCACGGAGTCCAGCTAACATCCCCAAAGCAGCCACCAAATTACTAGACACTGGGTAAAGATAATAATAATAATAGTCACATCCCTGCATGTTCAATATTAATGTTAGTGTATCATATATTGAACCAGGAACACACAGGTAACAGATTATATCAATATATATACACACCAATGTCAGGTATAGGAGGCCCAAATAAGGAACATACCAGTGATGCAGCAAAGGGGAAGTGCCGGCTCCAACCCACCCCGACGCGCGTTTCGGAGTGATCCTTCTTCAGGTGCACGTGGACTATACTGTGCTTTCACGGCAGGAAGATGAGGAGGGTATTTCTCAGGGCAAGGAATGGGGGAACAGAGAGGGTAATGATGAGGTTGTAGATCCCACTTGGCGTGAATCCAGAGGCATGCAGATGAGTAGCTTTTCAGAGGAAGTGGAGGAGGAGGAAGACCAGTAGGCTACATTGCGGCTTCCCTCATAGACACTGAGTGATGCAACCAAGACAAGCACTGCATCTCCAGCTACAACTCTGTTGCAAACAGCAGTCGCTGGTCTACAATTCGCAGGGTTGGCTAACCTGGCCCTTTTTGGAGACCACAAAGAATGACTCAACTTAGGTTAGTTGCCAAGCTTGTAAAAAACGACTGAGTAGATGCAAAAAATCAATAAATTGACTAATACATGCATGAAACGGCACATGTGCTATCAACATCAGATAGTCTGGGAATCTTACTGCCCTAAAATGTTGACTAATGGACCTTGGCAACCACCGGCTGCCGCATCAAACACATCTACTGCTTCTTTATCCTCCCTCAATGTGGCAAGTGGTTTTGCAGAGGTCTCTGTTCACAGAACCTCCACTTGTTTTCCCGCTACATTGTAATGAGTGACAGCCCATCAGCTGTTATGCAAGTGGACATGCCTGCTGTTTTTGACCAATCACAGACACCGACCACATCACAGAAGTTTGTCATGTCCACTTTACTACAACCTCTCTCAGCACAGCAGCCAGCCTTCATTTATGCAATTGTGGTTAAGTAAAGATTGTTTTCTCCTACACATGGCAATGCTAAGAGCTTGAATTTCATCATCTACAAATAATAATCATCTTTCTTTAAATAGCACAAACATATTCTGCAGTGCTTTACAATTCAAGAGTTCATATAAAACAGTAATAAGTTACAAAGTGAGCGATAATTCAATATTGAAGCCAAAATAATGTCACCCCTGCTTGTAAGACGATACAATGTACAATGCGGTGGGGGTGACACAAAGTACAGATGCATATTTACAATGATCATCCAGGAATCTTGAGGAAATAGGGGGTAGATAAAGGATGGCTGAGGTAGTCACCAGCCAATACATTTAGTTCTTTTGGGTGCTGTTGAGTTTGTTGGCAAATTATGTTCAGAGAAGTATAGAGTATGGGCTATATATAAAAAGGACTTTGATTAGGCAAAGTGACAGGCCTTCTTAAACAGACATGTTTTTAGGGAGTGCCTAAAAGTTTGTAAGTTGTGATTAGTCTTAATTTCTTGGAGTAGAGATTGGAAGAATTAAGTTATCTAGGTAGAAGATTGAACTGAGCTGGACAAAGATCAGATCAAGGGTGTAACCATCTTTGTGTGTCTCAGAGGTTGAAATTTGTGAGAGGCCAAAAGAAGTGGTTAGAGATACAAGCTGGGATGCAGTTGGGGAGGTGGGGCTGTTTATGGGGATGTTGAAGTCTCCCAGGATAAGGGTTAGCATTTCTGAGGAAATGAAGTGCAGCAGGCAGGAACAAAAGTGGTCACAGAAGTGGGAGGGTGAGCCAGAGGGATGGTATATGACAGCTACTCTGTGGGAGCAGGGTGAAGGGATGGAAGAGCCTGATGGTGTGGACCTCAAAAGGAAAATGTTGTCCAATCAGACTGTACTTATAAAAATGAAAAAAAAAAAGAATTGGTGGAGGCAGCGAGTTATTGTGGCATTAGCAGTGATAATATGGCAGTACATACACATATTCCATGCGTGTGTATTCCATACGCTCATTGTTCCTTTCCAAGATAACTATTTTTTGGCAACAGCTTGTAGCCTCCTTGAGTGATTGTCACACAATGGTGTAATTGTCTCAAAGATAGGGGCAGCTGAGAGGTGCTCACTTTAAAGATCACAGCAGGTGGTTCTGCATGCTTGGGGATGGAGAGCTAAATGACTACACACCATATGATGGAAAAATAAACTACTAGACAACTGGGGTTGGAGAACTAAACTACTAAACACCTAGCATTGGATAACTAAAATAATGGACACCTGAAGATGGAGAACTAAACTACTAGACAACAAGGGTTGGATTGCTAAACTATTATACACTTACTTTTGGAGAACTAAATCATTATAAACCAGAGGAAGGAGAACTAAACCACTGCACACCAAGGGATGTATAACTAAACTACTACACACCAGGTGATGGAGAAATAAACCACGACACACCAAGGGATGGTGAAATGAAACACTAGAAACCAAGGTGTCACTAGAAAAGAAATCTTGGAATCCCCAAGGCTTGAGGGACAAACCTGTGTATCTAACATTTCCTTCACTGCTTCTGCCTCTTCAACCTCCTCTAGGGCTTCCACCTGCACCCTCAACTATTCTGTTAATGAGACACGCTTACCAACAGTGCACAAATAATCCACCCTACTTCCGTACTGTGCAGCCAGGGAAAACCACAATCAGGCAGTGTTTCAATTAATATGCCTTGTAGATCAAAGTCACACAGTACAACCATTGTGAACTTCTATCCAGGACAAGTTTCAGCAATGGCTGTCTCCACTGAACCTAGAGTCAGGGAAGGCCGTGTGTGATAATGGTACAAACCTGGTGATGGTCATAAGGCGAGGCAATCTCACACACATGGCTTGAATTGCTGATGTGCTCATCCTGGTAGTACAGAGATTTCTATGCCACTATCCCAGCTTGGATGCCCTGCTGCAGAAAGCACAGTTGCTGTGTGCTCATTTCCGGAGTCCAGAACCCTGCATGTCATGGACTTGCATCATAACAGAAGTCTTTCAGGCTACCGTGTAACCCGTTGTTATGCACTATGTGATATGTGCCGACGCAGTGGAATTCAACTCTGCATATGTTGCAGTGACGGTGGCAGCAGTGACAACCCCTGCTAGAGTATGACACTTTGCATAGTCCGGCCCAATGCAGTATGAACTTGAAGCAAATCAATTGTATAGAGTGGGCACAGATGAAAGACCTTTTCACCTTTCAGCACAGTTTGGAAATGGCTACTAAGATAATTAGCACTGACATTGCTGTTATCAGCATCACCATTCAGGTCAGCTACTTGCTTGAGCACAGTTTTAATAGTCTGGAAAAAAAGGTGGTGGTCCCAGAGAAAGAGTATAAAGCAGAGGAGGATGTAGAAGTGATTGTTTTTTACTTCTGTATAATGCATGTTTTATGAGGGGAGGGGGTGGGGTGATGTCATAGGAGTAGCGCTGTGCAATTTTTTTTGTTTTTTGTATTACCTTAATGTGTGTACATTTGGCAGACAAACATGGTGCAGAAACCATCCACAATGTCCAGACACAAGTCTTCTGTCATTGGCTCCCAAAAACACATGTCCCTTTCAATATAAAAAGTGACAAGTTGTTCTGCTGGAGCCATTTTCTCAGAGTAACAGCGCAGGGAGGCTTCTTCTGCTTGCTGTTGCTACTGCTGCCAGTTGTCATATTATGAGATAGGATCCTGTCCTGTGTGAAATTAAGCTTCCATAATCTAACTAGATTGTGTTAAAACTGTGTTGCAGTTTTAGGAAGCCCCATTTGCTAATCAAAATCACTTTGACAAAAACTGTGTTGCAGTGAGGAATCATGAGACCCATTTCCTCTTAAAAATCGTTAGCAGTAATATAGGGATTCAGCCAGAAGGCCTGTTTGCTAATCCAAATCACTTTGACAAAAACTGTGTTGCAGTGAAAAATCATAAGGCCGCATTTCATTTTAAAAATCGTTAGGTATAATTGTGTTGTTCAGGCAAACTATCTAAGAAAATAAATAATGATTGCTAATTTAGTGATAGGTGACTTACAGTTGTAGACCTAAGGTTGTGAAGCCGCAGGTTGCAAGAAGTCAAGGGTACATACAACATGAGTGGCAAAAAGCGAGGTCATGGTGGAAGGGTCAATGGGCTTGGTGCTCAACGTGTATGTTGGTCAGGTGTCAATGTTAATGACAGCTCAACTGAACAAACACCATCTCATCCTATCCAATGACCACTGACAACATCTGTTACTGGACAGGCTACTCCACTCCCTTTCTTTGGCAGTCACACCATGGTACGCCTTTGTAGATGAGCGCCATAAAGAGCATGTGCTCCAGTGGATGGCAAGTGCTGTATCAAGTGGCCTCTTTTCCTCTTCCTCCACCTTAACATCAGAAACAGTACAATCCCCAGAGGTGGCACCCCAATCTCCTTTATCTTCTGCCATCACAAATTTCCAAATGCGCAATTGACTGTGAGTAACTACAGATGGGTCAATCTACAGAGCTGTTCGCACATTCTTTTCCATGGGCATCAGAGATCTGCAAAGATTCACAGAATCCAGAGGAGGAAAGCATCTGCACCGATGCCCCAAATTTTTTCATGTAGGATCCTGGGCCGGACTAAGTAGGGTCCAACTATAATGCAGCAGCTCATCACCAGATGTTAACCACCGAGGGTGGAGGTGAACCTGATGAGACTCAGATACCAGACACAGTACTAGACTGTACTGTGATGTCAGGGCAGGAAGAGGAGGAGTGTGACTCTAAGGATGAGGAGTTTGAGAATGAAGATGAGGATGAAGATAAGGTTGCAGACCCTGCTTGGTGTGAACCCATACAAACACAGCTGAGTAGCTCAGCAGAGGAAGTGAAAGAGGAGGAAGATGAGGAGGTTACGTTGTGGCTTACTGCACAGACATGAAGTAATGCAACCATGAATGTGCAGTTTGAAGGGACATCAAGGATTGCATAGCCTGGGTATTTTTGGAGACTGCAAAGGATGACCCACCTCACGTTATCTGCCAAATTAGCAAAAAAAAATTTCACTAAAGGCAAAAATTGCAATAATTTGGCAATTATATGCATGAACCATCACATGTGTGATCCACATACCTTATCCTGGGAATCTCAGCTTGTTAAAATGCCAATTAGAGGGCCTTGCTAACCACCAGTGAGAGGTGAGTATCACAAGTGGCAGGGCCTGGAGAAGGCAAGGGGTGAGAGGGGGCCCACTTGCGGGCACTGGGCACAGATAGCAGACTCCCATAGTGCGTTATTGTCCATGACGCCGAGTGTCCCCCCTCCTGCTTAAGGTCCCGGCACTTGCCCAGATGCTGACACCGGCCCTGACTGGGTTGCCACTTTGTTAGATCCATGATACAAGAGTAAATTTTGCCAGGTGCTTCACCCCCTTGAAAGGGGCGCCCGCATGCTGGAGTATCGAAACACGTTTGATGAGAATTTTAAGAGTGGTTTTCACTAAGGCAGCAGTGAGAAACACTGAGTCCATTGCAGTTATAGACTTCCAACCCTGGAAGCGTTGAGTTGTCAATGCAAAAACATTTGCAACAGCGTAAGTGGCAGAGAAAGCATGGTTGCTTAGTGGTTAGTACTGCATCTTAGCAGCACTGGGGTCCTGGGTTCAAACCCTGTCAAGGACAGCATCTGCAAGGAGTATGCATGTTCTCCCTATGTTGTGTAGGTTTCCTCCCACACTCCAAAGACATATACAGTACAGACCAAAAGTTTGGACACACCTTCTCATTTAAATATTTTTCTGTATTTTCATGACTATGAAAATTCTACATTCACACTGAAGGCATCAAAACTATGAATTAACACATCTGGAATTATATACTTAACAAATAAGTGTGAAACAACTGAAAATATGTCTTATATTCTAGGTTCTTCAAAGTAGCCACCTTTTTCTTTGATGACTGCTTTGCACACTCTTGGCATTCTGTTGATGAGCTTCAAGAGGTAGTCACCGGGAATGGTTTTCACTTCACAGGTGTGCCCTGTCAGGTTTAGTAAGTGGAATTTCTTGCCTTACAAATGATATT
Source organism: Ranitomeya variabilis (assembly GCF_051348905.1). Lineage (NCBI taxonomy): Eukaryota > Metazoa > Chordata > Amphibia > Anura > Dendrobatidae > Ranitomeya > Ranitomeya variabilis. Next base: position 291,853,262 of record NC_135237.1, read on the forward strand.
GGGACCATCAGTTGTGTTGTGCAGAAGTCTGGTGGATACACAGCTGATAGTCCTACTGAATAGACTGTTAGAATTTGTAATATGGCAAGAAAAAAACAGCTAAGTAAAGAAAAATGAGTGGCCATCATTACTTTAAGAAATGAAGGTAAATCAGTTTGAAAAAGTGGTAAAAACCATCAAGCACTACAAAGAAACTGGCTCACATGAGGACCGCCCCAAAAAAGGAAGACCAAGGGTCACCTCTGCTGAGGATAAGTTTATCCGAGTCACCAGCCTCAGAAATCGCAGGTTGACAGCAGCTCAGATTAGAGACCAGGTCAATGTCACACAAAGTTCTAGCAGCAGACATATATCTACAACAACTGTTAAGAGGAGACTTTGTGCAGCAGGCCTTCATGGTAAATTAGCTGCTAGGAAACCACTGCTAAGGACAGGCAACAAGCAGAAGAGACTTGTTTGGGCTAAAGAACACAAGGAATGGACATTAGAACAGTGGAAATCTGTGCTTTGGTGTGATGAGTCCAAATTTGAGATCTTTGGTTCCAACCACCGTTTCTTTGTGCGACGCAGAAAAAGTGAACGGATGGACTCTACATGCCTAGCTCCCACCGTGAAGCATGGAGGAGAAGGTGTGATGGTGTGGGGGTACTTTGCTGGTGACACTGTTGGGGATTTATTCAAAATTGAAGGCATACTGAACCAGCATGGCTGCCACAGCATCTTGCAGTGGCATGCTATTCCATCTGGTTTGCGTTTAGTTGGACCATCATTTATTTTTCAACAGGACAATGACCCCAAACACACCTCCAGGCTGTGTAAAGGCTATTTGACTAAGAAGGAGAGTTATGGGGTGCTACGCCACATGACCTGGCCTCCACAGTCACCAGACCTGAACCCGATCGAGACGGTTTGGGGTGATCTGGACCGCAGAGTGAAGGCAAAAGGGCCAACAAGTGCTAAGCATCTCTGGGAACTCCTTCAAGATTGTTGGAAGACCATTCCCAGGGACTACCTCTAGAAGCTCATCAAGAAAATTCCAAGAGTGTGCAAAGCAGTCATCAAAGCAAAAGGTGGCTACTTTGGAGAATCTAGAATATAAGTCATAATTTCAGTTGTTTCACACTTTTTTGTTAAGTATGTAATTACACATGTGTTAATTCATAGTTTTGATGCCTTCAGTGTGAATGTACAATTCTTATAGTCATGAAAATACAGAAAAATCTTTAAATGAGAAGGTGTGCCCAAACTTGTGGTCTGTACTGTAGATTATTTAATTACTAGATTGTGGCCTGATTCTAACGCATCGGGTATTCTAGAATATGCATGTCCCCGTAGTATATGGACAATGATGATTCCAGAATTTGCGGCAGACTGTGCCCGTCGCTGATTGGTCGAGGCAACCTGTTTGACATCATCATCGCCATGGCAACCATTATGACATCTACGTTGATACTGTGCCCGTCGCTGATTTAGTTCAAATAGGTTTTTATTAACCCTAGAATGCGTGACCATAGAAATCTACACTATTACGTACCTGGGGCCTTTGAGGCCTTTTTTCAAATAACATGGAATAACTCAAAACAATTTTTTTTCAAAGTTATTTGAAAGTAAGCATGCATTCCCACTAGCTCTGGGGTCCGCCTGGACGGGATTTCGTAATGGATCTGACCTCCTGGTGACCCCGGCTAAGGCTGGTAGAACGCGTACCTGGGGCCTCGCAGGCCTGTCAGGTTACTTTTTTATTATTTTCTGTAAAACTACTTTAGTTACAATTTTGAAACTCTAGGTATTCCTCAGCTATATAGTTGTTAGTAATTTCCAGTTGTTTGTATATTTTTATGTTATAGGCATTTCGTATAGCAATGCTTTTTTTGTGACTACCCCATATTCACGTACCTGGGGCCTTTTAGGCCTGTGTGCAAATAACATGGAATAACTCAAATAAAAATACTTTTCAAAGTTTATTTTAAATTTGCAAAGTAAGGATGCATTCCCACTAGCGCTGGGGTCCACCAGGAGGGGATCCGTAATGGATCTGACCTCCTGGTGACCTCAGCTAAGGCTGGTGGAATCCCGGCATTCCATCAGCCTTAGCTGGAGTTACCAGGAGGTCAGATCCATTATGGATCCCATTCTGGTGAACCCCAGCGCTACTTGGAACATAGCCTAAGATGTGTATAATTCCCAAAAAAAATTATGTACATAAAACAACAAAAATGTAACTAAACGGGCACGCCCAATATATTCATTCAGTACAATTTTTTATGATGGATACATTTTGTCTTATAAAAAGTTTTTACATAAAGTCTGTAGCAAACTTGGTGCAGGAATATTTATTTTCCACTTTACATATTCCACCAACAATTCTTGCATATTATTTTTTCTTCAGAATGTTCCCTGCATACATTTTGTCCGCAAGTAGAACAGAAACGCTCCGATTTTCTTTCTTTCTTTGCTGGACAAATATAGCAGCGCTTTCTTTTTTTTTCTCTTTGCTCTGGCTGTTCCTGAAAGCATATTCCACATCGGATCATTGCCTCTGTAATTTGTCCTGATAAGCATTTTGTGCTGCTTCTCTCTAGCATAGTAGGCATCAAAAGTTCATAACAAAGTTCTGTCAAAAATATACGTCTATTGTCCTTCCTGTTGGCATGGAATTCTGGATTAGTTTGACAATAAACAATATAGCTATTGAGGGATGACACATCAAAGATATTGGAAAAAAAGGGCAACAGGCCAACGTTTCGTCTGCCTTTTACACGAATATTCAGTAATCATTTTGTCCATCTTGTCGACACCTCCTTTTGTCTTATTATAATGAAGTATAATTTCAGGTTTTTGTTTCCTGTCATTGGTGTCAATACTTTCATCGTGATGCATTGTGCTCAGTAATATCACAGATTTTTCTTTCTTGGCTTTATAGGACACCAATGTTGCCTCATTGCAGAAACCGAATACACTCTCGTAGATTGGTCGCTGTGCATTGTGCTTCATTATTGGTGGAATTTTGCGGCGGTTTGGTCTCATTGTACCAACAAGTGTTAGTTGTTTCTGAAGCAAAAAATTGGCCAGTTCTAAATTAGTAAAATAATTATCCATAGTGATATTTTTTCCAGAATGGAAAATTGGTAAAGCTAGTGTTTTCACTATGTTGGAACATAGATCTTTCTGGACTGGAGCGTCAGCTTCTTTTCCACAGTAAATCATGCCATTCATCCCATAATAAGTTGCTGAATCGCACATCCAGAAAATTTTTATGCCATATTTAGCTGGCTTACTGGGCATATATTGGATAAATTTGCAACGTCCCCTAAAGGCAAGAAGTTGTTCATCCACTGTCACATATTCGCTAGAATTGTAAAGTTTGTAACAGTTCTTGATAAAAAGATTCCATATATAGCTAATAGGCGCTAATTTATCGGTTGCCAACCTCACAGGCCGAGTTCTCTTTTCATCAAAACGAATGCATCTCCGAATAGCCTCAAATCTATCTACGGACATAGTGGCTTTGTAATGTGGATCTGCAAATGGGTTCAGAAATAACTCTCTGATTGGCACATCATATGATTTAGTCGACCCTGCCAGAAGAGTAAGGCCAATATAGGCATATAGTTCCTCTTTAGTTAAATTTTTCCAAGTTTTTTTTTTTACCGAAGCAATACGTTTACCTTCCACATTCGTACACAAAACTACCTCATCTGCAATATCATCTGAAACAAATTTACTGAAAACATCTTTTTTGGACATGAATTGGGAAATTCCGACAGCTCCTTGAGGAACTCTAATAAAGTTATGTGATGGGGTGCGTGCATGAGCCACAGCAGTACTGTTCCAAAAAACATTTGTTTTAGATGTTCTACTTGCACATTCTGCTGGATCCATTACTTCTTCATCATCTGAGGAATCGCTGGACGATGAAGTTGATACATTAGCTGGTGGAATATACTCTTCATCCGACAAAGAAATGTCACTGTCTTCATCACTATTGAAAATAATCGCCTCAATTTCTTGGACAGTCAATCCCCTTTTTTTCCTCCTGTTGTGGTTTTTGCTGTTAGACTAGGACTGGCAAGCGTGAGGACTCGTGACGTGGGTTGCCAGCTTATGTATTGTGGCCATAATATTAACTAATACCTTACATTTTTCGATATGTTCTTGTGCACTTTTTTTACTTTTACTTTTTGAGGTGCAGTTGGGCCCTGATGGCTTTGTAAGTTGTGGCCTCTGTTCACACAGGACGCATTACAGTTAGCACTGGTCAGCCCGCCACATGGCGTTACTAATAGGCTAGGATCCAGTTGCTGTGCATACTCTGTGTGAACATTGCTGCAGATTATTTATTTGCACTGGTGTGCCCAGCGGCCAATCCCTGATTGTAGGCTGGCTGTCTCATTTGGTATTACCACACCTGTGTAGTCGCCATCTTTACTTGGGGCCCACTGCACCATGAGAGTGCATTTGATTTGAGGCCTAGACAGGTAAGCACCTTTGCCTGTTTTTCTGTGGTGTTTTTTCTAGAATAGTGGAGGTTTTTTCCTCCTTTTTTTTCCTCCTGTTGTGGTTTTTGCTGTTAGACTAGGACTGGCAAGCGTGAGGACCCGTGACGTGGGTTGCGAGCTTAGGTATTGTGGCCATAATATTAACTAATACCTTACATTTTTCGATATGTTCTTGTGCACTTTTTTTACTTTTACTTTTTGAGGTGCAGTTGGGCCCTGATGGCTTTGTAAGTTGTGGCCTCTGTTCACACAGGACGCATTACAGTTAGCACTGGTCAGCCCGCCACATGGCGTTACTAATAGGCTAGGATCCAGTTGCTGTGCATACTCTGTGTGAACATTGCTGCAGATTATTTATTTGCACTGGTGTGCCCAGCGGCCAATCCCTGATTGTAGGCTGGCTGTCTCATTTGGTATTACCACACCTGTGTAGTCGCCATCTTTACTTGGGGCCCACTGCACCATGAGAGTGCATTTGATTTGAGGCCTAGACAGGTAAGCACCTTTGCCTGCTTTTCTGTGGTGTTTAGTCAATCCCATTGATGTAGACTGTGCCATTGTAATCTTAGATGTGAGTAAACTAAAATGAAAAGTAAAAAATAAAGATTAGAATCAGGCTTGTGCACTATACACTGTGTGTGCTAAGACTTTGTTAGTGTTTGTGTGCTTAGGGTAAAGTACAGCCCCCCTACTCTTACCTTCAACAGATCACTTTCTTGTAAGTGCAGTAGAAGCCTCTGGTTTTGGAGCTCAGAAAGGTTCTTTGTTACAGACCAAAGAAAGCTGACTTCTTCCTCCAAAGTCTCTCCAGCAACTAGGATTTAGGACTAAAGGACCTGTACTGACATCATAATCACGTTACTTTGTGAGGGGAAACTCCCTTCCAGGATCACATTACCATGTCAGGCAGAATCCACACTCTTCCCAGCAACAGCCATCGACCAATAGTCATAAAGACTGAGTCATAAGTTCTTCCCCAACAACAGTACAGACAAAAAGACTGAGGAGTACATGTAAACCAAAGCAGGCGTCAAGTAACCTAGCAGGCCTGCGAGGCCCCAGGTACGCGTTCTAGGGTTAAGAATAACAAGATGATTGACATGTTACATTCGTATTTTCAATACAAAATTTTCTCCCCCCCTTCAAACAACTCCCTTTGATCTCAACACCCCCCACCCCAACCCAACAAGACAGCCCATCTTGCTTAACACCTCCATCAGTAAAACAAAAGGATAACTAATCCCCCAGCCCCTAATGTAAGCCACACTTTACAATGCCATTAATTAGGGATCTTAGTTCATTCAATTTGTATAATACCCCTATCCCTATCCCATGGCGATCCACGGAGACCACAGTTTATGGAACACTTCGATTTTCCCTTTCTTTTTGTAAAACCCCTTTTCAAGTGTCAGGCCTTGTTTCACATATTGTAGGAATTCTCCTCTTGACGGCGGTTCTTCTCTGATCCAATTTCGAGCTATTACTTTCCTAGCCATGTATAACAATCTGGCAATAGCTATCTTTAGGTTACTATCTACTCCAATCTCATCCACGCATCCCAACAGGCACACAATTGGATCTCTTGGCACCACACATCCATACGCACCTTCCATACGACTCAAAACTACTAACCAAAATGCAGCCAGTCTCGGACACGTCCACATCATATGAAATATATCCGCATCCGTAGATTTACACCTTGGGCATTCGGAATTATCACGCAAACCTGCCTTATATAGTATTATCGGAGACTTATAGACCCTGTGTATTACATAGAGCTGTGACACTCTATATGGTTCGCTCAATGACAGTCTTGGGACCCATTCTAGCACTGACTCCCAAGTCTCTTTATCCATTGGACCCAGATCCCTCTCCCATTTAGCTCTCGCCATTATCGGAAATCCCAACAGGAAAGTATGTAGCAGATCTTTATCCAAAGTAGATATAACCCCCCCAGTAGACCCTTCATAACACACATACTCCAGTACTATATCTCTTTGAATTCTAATATCTCCGCTCCTATCCTTAGCTCTAAAAGCATGCAACATCCGCAAATACTGATACTCCCCCGCAGTCCCCAGACCAAACTCCGCCTGCAATTGGGAAAATGATTTTAACTCACCTCGCTCAAGTATCTGATACACGTACTGAATCCCTTTGACCTGCCATTCTGTCAGTATCCCCAGTGCCTCAAACTCCTGTAAGTTATTGTTATGCCATAGTGGAGAGAATCTCGTCAAGTCCGTGATCCTGCGTATATGTCTCAATCTACCCCACAACCTACGCATCCACAACACAGTCGGGTATAATTTCCCCAGAGCTCCCAAGGATCCATCCTCCAAACATTGTACTACTGGCTTTCTTTTTGTCATCACTTCCATCAACCGCTGTACTGCTCCAAGAGACACCTCAAGCGCCCATCCCTTTAGATGCTGACTCTGTGCTGCAAGAAAGTATATTTCAGGGTTAGGCAATGCTAGTCCCCCATCGTCCTTGGGTCGCTGAAGTGTCTCCAGTCTAATCCGCGGATATTGTCTCCCCCATATTAAATTCCTAAACAGAGAGTTGATCTGTCTAAATTTCCCGCACGGTATGTGCCCGTCGCTGATTGGTCGAAGCGAATTCATGGCAGACTGTGCCCGTCGCTGATTGGTCGAGGCAACCTTTATGACATCATCATCGCCATGCTGTGCCTGTCACTGATTGGTCGAGGCCTGGCGGCCTCGACCAATCAGAGACGCGGGATTTCCAGGAGAGACAGACAAACAGACAGAAAAACCCTTAGACAATTATATATATAGATGATATGTGAGTAAAATAGCTAAAAAGGAAAAAGAAAATATCTGAGGCGTTTCTCACATTTTTAGACCAGCCCGTGCAACCACAGAACAAAGTGCAAGTCTGAGACATAGCGAACAATAGAAGAAGATGGTGCAGGAGTATCTCAAGCTCAATATCAAGGCCATCAGGGGTTTGGACCCTTTTGCAGTTTCTTCTTCAAAAATGGAAGAGTGACCTGAGCTCACCAGTCATGCCGTGGAGGTTTTGTCATGCCCGGCAGCCTACGTTCTCTCAGAATGCGTCTTCAGCGCTTCTGGTAGTGGCCTGACGGATGAATGCATCTGGCAGGGCCCTGAAAATGTAGACCGCCTAACTTTCATTAAAATCAACAAGTTATGGACCTACAATTACTTTTGCACTCCAGTCACAGACTGGACAGATTAGGCAATGGTGTCGTTTTTAATATGCTGCATTGATCTCGCATTATTGCAGTCTGTCACACCTTTGCCGTGGCTTCTGTGCCAGCTGTTGCTACTACTGCTGACGTTACTAACAATTTTATGAAGTGTGGAAACTACAAGTTGGGTCTCCATCTGGTTGGATACTTGTAGTGGAAGGGGTGTCAGAGCCCTATTATACTGTTTATACTATGGGGAAATTGATAATGCCTGTACAGCACTGTATGAAATTGATAGAGCTGTATAAATGAGTAAAATAAATAAAATACATTGATGTGTCCTTTGTGGTGTCTGCCCCTAATTTTTGGAAATGTTTGGATTTCAAATTGTGCCTCCTTGATGTGTCTTGCCTCAATTTGGCTGGGCTCTCAGACCACCAGGCTTACAACTGTGACTCATCCACCTGTTACTGATCAATGTTTTAGCTAAAAATGCTGTTACACGCTATGTGCCAGGTCCTGTCCCATGCTAAAATGTGGCATTCTGGCTGGACTACACAATTAGCACCAAGAATTTACTATACTAAAATATAATAAAATGTAGCCTGTTTTCTGCACACTATTAGTACAAACAATTTAGATTCCGAAATGTGGACTCCTGGCTGGAGAAAAAATAGTAGTACTAAAAATTTATATACTGAAATTTTGAGAACAGAAATCACGAATACATGTCATTAAATGTTACAGGTATATTACCTATTAAAGGGACTCAGTTTGCATAAACTCAAGGACACACCTCAAATAGATCCTACAAATAACCAAGGAGTAATAGTCCAAATATACTTATTAAAAAACCACCCACAGGCAACATGGGTAAGCAACAATTGGCACAGCACTGTTGTGAGCTCTTAGGTTAGTTTTGTGGATTAACCCCTTAACGACCGCCGATACGCCTTTTAACGGCGGCCGCTAAGGGTACTTAAACCACAGCGCCGTTAATTAACGGCGCTGTGGAAAAAGTGAATAGCGCCCCCCAGAGTCGGATTTTCTCTGGGGTCTCGGTTGCCGAGGGTAGCCGAGACCCCAGAGAACATGATTCGGGGGGGGTTTACCGACCCCCGAGTTGCGATCGCCGGTAATTAACCGTTTACCGGCGGTCGCAACAAAAAAAAAAAAACGCGATTTGCCGTTTAATTTCTCTGTCCTCCGATGTGATCGCACATCGGAGGACAGAGAAATGTGGTCCCCGATGGCCCCCAATAGCCCCCCAATACTTACCTACCTCCCCCGGTGCTCCTCGTGTCTCCCCATGGGCGCCGCCATCTTTTTTCCGGGAAAAAATGGCGGGCGCACGCGCAGTGCACCCGCCGCCCGGCACCCGGATGTTCTTTGGGGTCTCGGCTGCCGGGGGTAGCCGAGACCCCAAAGAACATGATCGGGGTCGATTTGCACCGACCCCTGCTTTGCGATCGCCGGTAATTAACAGTTTACCGGCGACCGCAAAAAAAAAAAAAAAAAAAAAGCGATCAGTTATTTCTCTGTCCTCTGATGTGATCGCACATCAGAGGACAGAGAAATAGGGGGATTCGGGGACCCTATCATACTCACCCGGGGTCCCTGGGTCCTCTTCTGTCTTCTCCTGCCAGCCGGCTTTTTCATCATGGCGGGCGCATGCGCAGTGCGCCCGCCATCTGCTGCCATCTGCCGGCCGGCAGGAGAAGACAAGTTGGGGCTAAAATTAGGGTTAGGGTTAGGGTTAGAGTTAGGGTTAGGGTTAGAGTTAGGGTTGGGGCTAAATTTAGGGTTAGGGTTAGGGCTAGGGTTAGGGTTAGGCTACCTTCACACTAGCGTTTTTTGGCTTCCGTCGCAATGCGTCGTTGGAGAAAAAACGCATCCTGCAAAAGTGCTTGCAGGATGCGTTTTTTCTCCATTGGCTTGCATTAGCGACGCATTGCGACGGATTGCCACATGTCGCATCCGTCGTGCGACGGATGCGTCGTGCTTCGGCGGACCGTCAACACAAAAAAAACTACATGTAACTTTTTTGTGCGACGTGTCCCACATATTTCAGTGCCACGTGCCACGTATTTAAGTGACACGTGCCACGTATCAAAGTGCCACGTGCCACATATTTCAGTGCCACGTATCAAAGTGCCACGTGCCACGTATCAAAGTGCCACGTGCCACGTATCAAAGTGCCACGTGCCACGTATCAAAGTGCCACGTGCCACGTATCAAAGTGCCACGTGCCACGTATCAAAGTGCCACGTGCCACATATTTCAGTGCCACGTATCAAAGTGCCACGTGCCACGTATCAAAGTGCCACGTGCCACATCTTTCAGTGCCACGTGCCACGTATTTAAGAGACACGTGCCACGTATCAAAGTGCCACGTGCCACATATTTCAGTGCCACGTGCCACGTATTTAAGTGACACGTGCCACGTATCAAAGTGCCACGTGCCACATATTTCAGTGCCACGTATCAAAGTGCCACGTGCCACGTATCAAAGTGCCACGTGCCACGTATCAAAGTGCCACATGCCACGTATCAAAGTGCCACGTGCCACATATTTCAGTGCCACGTGCCACGTATTTAAGAGACACGTGCCACGTATCAAAGTGCCACGTGCCACATATTTCAGTGCCACGTGCCACGTATTTAAGTGACACGTGCCACGTATCAAAGTGCCACGTATCACGTATTTCAGTGCCACGTATTTAAGTGACACGTGTCACGTATAAGTGCCACGTGTCACGTATTTAATTGCCACATATTTAAGTGCCACGTATCAAGATTTTCCATGGAGAACAGACACATCCAGAGATATGTCTGCTCTCCACGGCTGCAGCAACACACTGACAGGAGCCATAGTTCCTGTCGGTGTGTCACTGCGCATGCGCGAGCGAGTTTACCGGCGGTCATTGACCCCGGCACTCTCGCTTAACGGCAGTGCTGCGTGGGAAAGTTCAACGCAGCTGTACTGCTGTTAACCGAGACGCCGGAGTCATTGAACTCCGGAACAGTACGCGATACACTGCTAGGAGCTTCGCTCCTGGCAGTGTATCGCCGGAGAGCAGCCGATCGGCGTGGGACACTCGTTTTATGGATTCTGCGGACAGGGAGTATGAATTTGGTTTATTATTTTTGGATTTTTTCCTGGAGGATCGAGGGCTTCGCCTACAAGTGTGCTGTTGGTGAGTATATACTCTGTGTTATATGTTGTATGTACTGTGTGTCATGTATGTGTATTGTGTGTAGGTGTTTTGTGTAACTTTACAATTGTGCTAAGTCGCCGGACACAGGGACAACTCTCCCATCCTAATACCGGATGGGAGTAGTAGTCCCATACGGCGACTTAGCACAATGGTGGCACTAGCGTCGCATGGGGACACATGTACCGACGCACGTTGTGAAAATTGTGCACAACGTGGGCAGCGGATGCAGTTTTTCAACGCATCCGCTGCCCAGTCTATGTCCTGGGGAGGAGGGGGCAGAGTTACGGCCACGCATCCGCGGAAATGGCGGACGCGACGTACAAAAAAAAGGTTACATTGAACTTTTTTTGTGACGACGGGGGCTAAAGTTATGGTTAGGGTTGGGGCTAAAGTTAGGGTTGGGGCTAAAGTTAGGGTTAGAGTTGGGATTAGGGTTAGGGTTTGGATTAGGGTTGGGATTAGTGTTACGTTTGGGATTAGGGTTGGGATTAGGGTTAGGGTTGGGATTAGGGTTAGGGGTGTGTTGGATTTAGGGTTTTGATTAGGGTTATGGTTAGGGTTGAGATTAGGGCTGTTTTTGGGTTAGGGTTGTGATTATCGTTAGGGTTGTGATTAGGATTATGGATCGGGTTGAGATTAGGGTTAGGGCTGTGTTGGGGTTAGGGTTGGAGTTAGAATTGGGGGGTTTCCACTGTTTAGGTACATCAGGGGGTCTCCAAACACGACAGCCAATTTTGCGCTAAAAAAGTCAAATGGTACTCCCTCCCTTCTGAGCTCTGCCGTGCGCCCAAACAGTGGTTTACCCCCACATATGGGGCATCAGCGTACTCGGGATAAATTGGACAACAACTTTTGGGGTCCAATTTCTCCTGTTACCCTTGTGAAAATAAAAACTTGGGGGCTAAAAATCTTTTTTGTTGGAAAAAAATATATTTTTTTATTTTCACTACTCTGCATTATAAATTTCTGTGAAGCACTTGAGCTTTCAAAGTTCTCACCACATATCTAGATAAGTTCCTTAGGGGGTCTAGTTTCCAAAATTTGGTCACTTGTGGGGGTTTCTACTGTTTAGGTACATTAGGGGTCTGCAAACGCAACATAACGCCCGCAGACAATTCTATCAAAGTCTGCATTGCAAAATGGCGCTCCTTCCCTTCCGAGCTCTGCCGTGCGCCCAAACAGTGGTTTACCCCCACATATGGGGTACCAGCATACTCAGGACAAATTGGACAACAACTTTTGGGGTCCAATTTCTCTTGTTACCCTTGTGAAAATAAAAATTTGGGGGCTAAAAAAATCTTTTTTGTGGGAAAAAAAATATTTTTTATTTTCACTACTCTGCATTATAAACTTCTGTGAAGCACTTGGGCATTCAAAGTTCTCACCACATATCTAGATAAGTTCCTTGGGGGGTCTATTTTCCAAAATGGGGTCACTTGTTGGGGGTTTCTACTGTTTAGGTACATTAGGGGTCTGCAAAGGCAACATAACGCCCGCAGACAATTCTATCAAAGTCTGCATTCCAAAATGGCGCTCCTTCCCTTCCGAGCTCTGCCGTGCGCCCAAACAGTGGTTTACCCCCACATATGGGGTACCAGCATACTCAGGACAAATTGGACAACAACTTTTGGGGTCCAATTTCTCTTGTTACCCTTGTGAAAATAAAAACTTTGGGGCTAAAAAATCTTTATTGTTAAAAAATATATATTTTTTATTTTCACGACTCTGCATTATAAACTTCTGTGATGCACTTGGGCATTCAAAGTTCTCACTACACATCTAGATAAGTTCCATGGGGGGTCTAGTTTCCAAAATGGGGTCACTTTTGGGGGGTTTCTGCTGTTTAGGCACATCAGGGGCTCTCCAAACGCGACATGGCGTCCGATCTCAATTCCAGTCAATTTTGCATTGAAAAGTCAAATGGCGCTCCTTTGCTTCCGAGCTCAGCCATGCGCCCAAACAGTGGTTTACCCCCACATATGGGGTGTCGGCGTACTCAAGACAAATTGTACAACAGCTTCTGGGGTCCATTTTCTCCTGTTACCCTTGGTAAAATAAAAATTTGGAGGCAAAAAGATCATTTTTGTAGAAAAAATGCGATTTTTTTATTTTCACGGCTCTACGTTATAAACTTCTGTGAAGCACCTGGGGGTTTAAAGTGCTCACCACACATCTAGATAAGTTCCTTAAGGGGTCTAGTTTCCAAAATGGTGTCATATGTGGGGGGTCTCTACTGTTTAGGCACATCAGCGGCTCTCCAAACGTGACATGGCGTCCGATCTCAATTCCAGCCAATTCTACATTGAAAAAGTAAAACGACACTCCTTCTCTTCCAAGCTCTGCGGTGCGCCCAAACAGTGGTTTACCCCCATATATGGGGTATCGACGTACTCAGGAGAAATTGCACAACAACTTTTGTGGTCTAATTTCTCCTGTTACCCTTGTGAAAATAAAAATTTGGGGGCAAAAAGATCATTTTTGTAGAAAAAATGAGATTTTTTATTTTCACGGCTCTACGTTATAAACTTCTGTGAAGCACTTGGGGGTTCAAAGTGCTCACCACACATCTAGATAAGTTCCTTGGGGGGTCTAGTTTCCAAAATGGTATCACTTGTGGGGGGTTTCCACTGTTTAGGCACATCAGGGACTCTCCAAACGCGACATGGCATCCGATCTCAATTCCAGCCAATTCTGCATTGAAAAAGTCAAACGGTGCTCCTTCACTTCCAAGCTCTGCGGTGCGCCCAAACAGTGGTTTACCTCCACATATGGGGTATCGACGTACTCAGGAGAAATTGCACAACAACTTTTGTGGTCTAATTTCTCCTGTTACCCTTGTGAAAATAAGAATTTGTGGGCGAAAAAATCATTTTTGTGAAAACAAATGCGATTTTTTATTTTCACGGCTCTACGTTATAAACTTCTGTGAAGCACTTGGGGGTTCAAAGTGCTCACCACACATCTAGATAAGTTCCTTGGGGGGTCTAGTTTCCAAAATGGTGTCACTTGTGGGGGGTTTCCACTGTTTAGGCACATTAGGGGCTCTCCAAACGCGACATGGCGTCCGATCTCAATTCCAGCCAATTCTGCATTGAAACAGTCAAACGGTGCTCCTTCACTTCCAAGCTCTGCGGTGCGCCCAAACAGTGGTTTACCTCCACATATGGGGTATCGGCGTACTCAGGAAAAATTGCACAACAAAATTTGTGGTTAAATTTCTGTTTTTACACTTGTGAAAATTAAAAAAAATGGTTCTGAAGTAAAATGTTTGCAAAAAAAAGTAAAATGTTAATTTTTTTCTTCCACATTGTTTTAGTTCCTGTGAAGTACGTAAAGGGTTAATAAACTTCTTGAATGTGGTTTTGAGCAGCTTGAGGGGTGCAGTTTTTAGAATGGTGTCACACTTGGTTATTTTCTATCATATAGACCCCTCAAAATCACTTCAAAGGTGACGTGGTCCCTAAAAAAAACATGGTGTTGTAAAAATGAGAAATTGCTGGTCAACTTTTAACCCTTATAACTCCCTAACAAAAAAAAAAATTGTTTCCAAAATTGTGCTGATGTAAAGTAGACATGTGAGAAATGTTATTTATTAACTATTTTTTGTGACATATCTCTCTGATTTAAGGGCATAAAAATACAAAGTTTGAAAATTGCAAAATTTTAAAAATTTTCGCCATATTTCCATTTTTTTCATAAATAATCGCAAGTAATATCGAAGAAATGTTACCACTAACTTGAAGTACAACATGTCACGAAAAAACAATCTCAGAATCAGCGGGATCCGATAAAGCGTTCCAGAGTTATAACCTCATAAAGTGACACTGGTCAGAATTGTAAAAATTGGCTCGGTCATTAAGTACCAAATTGGCTCTGTCACTAAGGGGTTAAGGGATTTAGTCTGAGCGATCTTTGCGCTCTCCTGTACTAAGCCACTTTCCCCAGAGGACACTTTGCACGCTGCAGATATAAGAATGCACTTGGCACTTTGATAGTGTATGGTACTTTATTGTCTGCATACCCAGCCTGTAATTTCTGTAATTTTGGGCATTGAAAAGGGTTATGTCCTTTGCATAGATGTTCCTATTATGCCCTGTCTTGATAAGCTGTTTTTAATGTGTGATTTGTATATTTTCTAATAAAATGGTGTTTTTTTTAATAAGTATATTTCGACTATTACTCCACGGATATTTGTAGGATCTTTATACAGAAATTTTGCCTTATTTCAGTTACACGTTATTAGTGCAAATAATTAAATTTTTCACCAGCGCATGCAGGCAACTTTTGCACTATATGGGTGAGCAATAATGCATTTAATTGTACCGATACTGTGGGTTCTCTTAGCGCATCTGCCCAGGATATGGTGCTATGACTCTGCAACACATGTACCCACTTTCATCTTAAATATATGAATCTTCTTGGCATCTATCTTTGCATTCAGGTACAATTGTATATTAGATTTTTTACCACCAAAATATACAGTATGTTCAGATGCCTTGGACCTCACATATGATAAATTTTTGTTTCTGATAGCTCCTCCCCTGGGAATTAGCTTTCTGTAATATATATACAGTATTTTATTTCACTTTTATTTTATTATAGTGGACTGTTGTGGCATATAAAGATATATCTGCATTCTCTGTAGTATCATTTAGTGCTAACTGCCTATTTGTGCTATCACATATTTTGTGTCTTCACCATTCTCCTGATACTGGTTAGTTTTTCAAATTATTTTTAAGTGATTATTACAATTTTTAAATATGCTCAGTAAAGTTTACACTTTTTATAAAAAGTAAGTTTTATACTTATTGGGTAGGGTTGAGCGACTTTCATTTTTTTAAGATCGAGTCGGGTTTTGTGAAACCCGACTTTGTCCAGAGTCGAGTCGAGTGCAGTCGGCCGATTATCGCTAAAAGTCGGGGATCGACCGAAACACGAAACCCAATGCAAGTCAATGGGGAAGCATAGTCGGCAGTGAGTGGAGGCCAGGAAAACACCTACAGTGCCCATTTTAATGCCAAAAACATCCATTCTTTTTTCTGAAGCTTGTCAATCTTAATTAACTTTATAATAATAGTTGTTCAATGGAACTTGGGGGTCATTTGGCAAATTTGTGGGGGGTAGGGCTGGTTCAAGGTTTTAGTGGGCCCAGGAATCGTGGACTACGTCACGGCGGTGGAGCAGGGAGAGGTAAGTATTTCAACGTTGCAAGTGCTGTGATCCTGAGCAAGCAGGGGGGCACACTTGTTCGCATTGGCACTGGCACAGGGCCCCTCAAAGTACAGCGGTGTGTTTGCACGGCGGGGGCGCCTCCCACCAGCAGCGACACTTTTGCGTACTCTGAGGGGCCCTGTGCCAGTGACGTCGCCAACGAGTATGCCCCCCCCACCTGATGAAGGAACCTGCACTTTCATCTGCACCTTCCTCTTTGTCCCTGTGTAAGGTGGTATAACATGCGGGAAGAGGAACCTTACTTTCAGCAGGGTCAGATTCTGGCTGTGTAGAGTGCAAGGGGAATGTAGTGGTCTAGGTCAATGTACCAGCAGACTCATCTAGCAGTGGCTGGGCAATGGGCAGGATGAGGAGGAAACAGATATAGGGCCAAATAATAAAGTAGGCTACATGCAGTTCAAAATTGGTAACAAGACTAAACAGGCGGCATTGCTTTGTTCAGTGAAGTAGCAAACCCAGGAGCAGCAGACACTGTTTTAAGGGCCCAAACACACTAATAGGCCAAATGCAGTTTAATATCTGATACTTTAGTTCAAAAGCCTAAGACTGAAGCTCAGCTTTATTCAGTTGAGGGCAAACACCAGGGAGGGGCAGACATCGTTAGTAGGCCCTAACCACCAATTTTTAAAAACACAGCACTTAATGAGAGCCAGAAGGTTGAAGCTCAGCTTTATTCAGTTGAGGACAAACACCAGGCAGTGGCAGACACCGTTAGTAGGCCGTCACCAAAGTTAAAGGCCAAATGCAGTTTAATATCTGATACTATAGGCCGAAAGCCAGAAGGTGGAAGCTCAGCTTTATTCAGTTGAGGGCAAACACCAGGGAGGGGCAGACACCGTTATTAGGCCCTAACCACCAATTTTTAAAAACAAAGCACTTAATGAGAGCCAGAAGGTTGAAGCTCAGCTTTATTCAGTTGAGGACAAACACCAGGCAGGGGCAGACACCGTTAGTAGGCCGTAACCAAAGTTAAAGGCCAAATGCAGTTTAATATCTGATACTATAGGCCGAAAGCCAGAAGGTGGAAGCTCAGCTTTATTCAGTTGAGGGCAAACACCAGGGAGGGGCAGACACAGTTAGTAGGCCCTAACCACCAATTTTTAAAAACAAAGCACTTAATGAGAGCCAGAAGGTTGAAGCTCAGCTTTATTCAGTTGAGGACAAACACCAGGCAGGGGCAGACACCGTTAGTAGGCCCTAACCACCAATTTTTAAAAACACAGCACTTAATGAGAGCCAGAAGGTTGAAGCTCAGCTTTATTCAGTTGAGGACAAACACCAGGCAGGGGCAGACACCGTTAGTAGGCCCTAACCACCAATTTTTAAAAACAAAGTACTTAATGAGAGCCAGAAGGTTGAAGCTCAGCTTTATTCAATTGAGGACAAACACCAGGCAGGGGCAGACACCGTTAGTAGGCCGTAACCAAAGTTAAAGGCCAAATGCAGTTTAATATCTGATACTATAGGCCGAAAGCCAGAAGGTGGAAGCTCAGCTTTATTCAGTTGAGGGCAAACACCAGGGAGGGGCAGACACAGTTAGTAGGCCCTAACCACCAATTTTTAAAAACACAGCACTTAATGAGAGCCAGAAGGTTGAAGCTCAGCTTTATTCAGTTGAGGACAAACACCAGGCAGGGGCAGACACCGTTAGTAGGCCCTAACCACCAATTTTTAAAAACACAGCACTTAATGAGAGCCAGAAGGTTGAAGCTCAGCTTTATTCAGTTGAGGACAAACACCAGGCAGGGGCAGACACCGTTAGTAGGCCGTAACCAAAGTTGAAGGCCAAATGCAGTTTAATTTCTGATACTATAGGCCGAAAGCCAGAAGGTGGAAGCTCCGAGTTAGACAGTGGAGGACAATTTGAATTAGGGACTGCAGACAGACTTAGCAGGCTGTCCCCTGTGGACCATGCATCCACCACATTAACCCATTGCGCCTTAATGGACACGTAATCTTCCGTGGCCATGCCTACAGGTCCATGCGTCTGTTGTCAGGTGCACCTTTGTACTCACAGATTGCCAGAGTGCATGGACAATGCGGTCTTTTACATGCTGGTGGAGGGTTGGGATGGCTTTTCTCGCAAAAGAAGTGTCGACTGGTTAGCTTGTAGCGTGGTACAGCGTAGTCCATCATGGCCTTATTAATAGTAAATAAAATATATAACTAGGCTCTATGAACTTTTAATTAGGTTCCAGGGGTACACGGGCAGCATTGGTGTGGTCAGTGGAGGAGTATTGCAAGTAGGGGCCGCAGACAGGCTATCAAAGGCCTAAAATAACAAACAATAGGCAGGCATGGCAGTTTTAAATCGGTTACATGGATACACAGGCAGGCACTCCAGGCAGCATTGTAGTCAGTGGAGGAGTATTGCAGGTAGGGGCCGCAGACAGGCTATCAAAGGCCTAAAATAACAAACAATAGGCAGGCATGGCAGTTTTAAATCGGTTACATGGATACACAGGCAGGCAGCATTGTGGTCAGTGGAGGAGTATTGCAAGTAGGGGCCGCAGACAGGCTATCAAAGGCCTAAAATAACAAACAATAGGCAGGCATGGCAGTTTTAAATTGGTTACATGGATACACAGGCAGGCACTCCAGGCAGCATTGTGGTCAGTGGAGGAGTATTGCAGGTAGGGTCCGCAGACAGGCTATCAAAGGCCTAAAATAACAAACAATAGGCAGGCATGGCAGTTTAAAATCGGTTACATGGATACACAGGCAGGCAGCATTGTGGTCAGTGCAGGAGTATTGCAAGTAGGGGCAGCAGACAGGCTATCAAAGGCCTAAAATAACAAACAATAGGCAGGCATGGCAGTTTTAAATCGGTTACATGGATACACAGGCAGGCACTCCAGGCAGCATTGTGGTCAGTGGAGGAGTATTGCAGGTAGGGGCCGCAGACAGGCTATCAAAGGCCTAAAATAACAAACAATAGGCAGGCATGGCAGTTTAAAATCGGTTACATGGATACACAGGCAGGCAGCATTGTGGTCAGTGGAGGAGTATTGCAAGTAGGGGCCGCAGACAGGCTATCAAAGGCCTAAAATAACAAACAATAGGCAGGCATGGCAGTTTTAAATCGGTTACATGGATACACAGGCAGGCACTCCAGGCAGCATTGTGGTCAGTGGAGGAGTATTGAAAGTAGGGGCCGCAGACAGGCTATCAAAGGCCTAAAATAACAAACAATAGGCAGGCATGGCAGTTTTAAATCGGTTACATGGATACACAGGCAGGCACTCCAGGCAGCATTGTGGTCAGTGGAGGAGTATTGCAAGTAGGGGCCGCAGACAGGCTATCAAAGGCCTAAAATAACAAACAATAGGCAGGCATGGCAGTTTTAAATCGGTTACATGGATGCACAGGCAGGCACTCCAGGCAGCATTGTGGTCAGTGGAGGAGTATTGCAAGTAGGGGCCGCAGACAGGCTATCAAAGGCCTAAAATAACAAACAATAGGCAGGCATGGCAGTTTTAAATCGGTTACATGGATACACAGGCAGGCACTCCAGGCAGCATTGTGGTCAGTGGAGGAGTATTGAAAGTAGGGGCCGCAGACAGGCTAACAAAGGCCTAAAATAACAAACAATAGGCAGGCATGGCAGTTTTAAATCGGTTACATGGATACACAGGCAGGCAGCATTGTGGTCAGTGGAGGAGTATTGCAAGAAGTGTCTGACACAGTTAGTACTCCCAAAAAATAAATAGATGTTAATGTCTCGCAAAACTACTATAAATAAAAAAAAGGGTGGCATGCTTAGGTACAGGGGTGGGCTCATCTGCAGAGTTTATGACAAAGTAATTTGGCAGTAAATTAGTATTTACTGGTGTCAATATAGGACACTGACCCAGACTACTGTAACTATCATCATAGATGTCAACAAATTGGTATTGATTGTCAGTGCCAGGCATTGAATGATGTCAGCGCATAGACTAAACATTGGTGGAGCTGTGCGAGATAATTTGGCACGTGGTAGAGCACAGTTTCAGCTGGGGGGGGACTCTCTTGTGGCCGGTGGTACCGCCCCAGGGCCCCTCATGTTACAACGGTGTGCCTGACGTTGGGTGCGCACCACCACCGCCAGAGACACTACATTGTACTATGAGGGACCCAGTGGCAGTGCCGTCGACCAAAAGCGAGCACACCCACCTCTTCTGACAAACAGCACTGTAACTAACGGGTGCTTGCGCCAAGTGTCGAGAGTGAGACAACGGCCCCGTGGGGGGAGTTTTCCCATTGGGGGATGTGTAAACATGTCGTATGCTGGTCAAACAGCTGCTGCAAATTAAGAGATTTTAACACTCAGTAAGACCAGTCCACAAGCAAGACCTTTTTATAGGAAAGCTAGGTGTCAGCCGGGAAAGGTGGGGCAAAATAATTTGAAATCCAGGAGTAGTTCATTTTAATGAAGGTGAGATCATCCACATTTTGGGTAGCCAGACGAGTCCTTTTTTCGGTTAATATTGAACCAGCAGCACTGAATACTCTTTCTGATAGCACACTAGCTGCTGGGCAAGCAAGCTCCTGCAATGCATATTCTGCCAATTCAGGCCAGGTGTCTAATTTGGATGCCCAGTAATCAAATGGGAATGACGGTTGAGAGACAACATCAATAAGGGCTGAAAAATAGTTAGTAACCATACTGGACAAATGTTGTCTCCTGTCACTTTGAATAGATGCTGCAGTGCCTGTCCTGTCTGCGGTCATTGCGAAATCACTCCACAACCTGGTCAGAAAACCCCTCTGTCCAATGCCACTTCTGATCTGTGCACCTCTAACACCTCTGCCCTGTAGCCCCCTGCAGCTCGTGTGAGAACCATCACCGGCCCTGTGTGCTGGGAATGCCTGAATCAAACGGTCTACAAGAGTAGCTTGTTTGGTTGCTAAGATTTGTTCGAGGTTCTCATGTGGCATAATATTTTGCAATTTGCCTTTATAGCGAGGGTCAAGGATGCAGGCCAACCAGTAATCGTCATCGCTCATCATTTTAATAATGCGTGGGTCCTTTTTGAGGATACGTAAGGCATAATCAGCCATGTGGGCCAAAGTTCCAGTTGGCAAATCTGCGGTTGTGCTGGTTTGAGGGGCAGTTACAGGCAAATCTACGTCACTTGTCTCCCTTACAAAAACAGAACCCGGCCTTGCAACGCCACTAATTTCTGTTGGCCCAGGAGAAGCTTCCTCAGTAAAAAAGTACTCATCCCCATCATCCTCCTCGTCCTCCTCCTCCTCTTCGCCCGCTACCGCGTCCTCTACACGGCCCTGACCAGACAATGGCTGACTGTCATCAAGGCTTTCCTCTTCCTCGGCTGCAGACGCCTGCTCCTTTATGTGCGTCAAACTTTGCATCAGCAGACACATTAGGGGGATGCTCATGCTTATTATTGCGTTTTCTGCACTAACCAGCCGTGTGCATTCCTCAAAACACTGAAGGACTTGACACAGGTCTTGTAGCTTCGACCACTGCACACCTGACAACTCCATGTCTGCCATCCAACTGCCTGCCCGTGTATCCTCCCACAAATACATAACAGCACGCCTCTGTTCGCACACTCTCTGAAGCATGTGCAGTGTGGAGTTCCACCTTGTTGCAACGTCGATGATTAGGCGATGCTGAGGAAGGTTCAAAGAACGCTGATATCTCTGCATACGGCTGGAGTGTACAGGCGAACGGCGGATATGCGAGCAAAGTCTGCGCACTTTGAGGAGCAGGTCGGGTAACCCCGGATAACTTTTCAGGAAGCACTTCACCACCAGGTTTAAGGTGTGAGCCAGGCAAGGAATGTGTTTCAGTTGGGAAAGGGCTATGGCAGGCATGAAATTCCTTCCGTTATCATTCACAACCTTGCCTGCCTCAAGATGTACAGTGCCCAGCCATGACTGAATTTCTTTCTGCAAGAACTCTGACAGAACTTCCGCGGTGTGTCTGTTGTCGCCCAAACACTTCATTGCCAATACAGCCTGCTGACGCTTGCCACTAGCTGTCCCATAATGGCACACCTGGTGTGCAACAGTGGCAGCTACGGATGGAGTGGATGTGCGACTGCGGTCTGTGGACGAGCTCTCGCTTCTGCAGGAGGAGGAGGAAGAGGAGGAGGGGGGCGAACGCCTACAGCCAACTCTTTCCTTGACCATGGGCTAGGCAGAACTGTCCCAATATTGCTGTCCCCTGTGGAGCCTGCATCCACCACATTCACCCAGTGTGCTGTGATGGACACGTAGCATCCCTGGCCATGCCTACTGGTCCATGCATCTGTTGTCAGGTGCAACTTTGTAGTCACAGACTGCCTGAGTGCATGGACGATGCGGTCTTTAACATGCTGTTGGAGGGCTGGGATGGCTTTTCTAGAAAAGAAGTGCCGACTGGGTAGCTCGTAGCGTGGTACAGCGTAGTCCATCAGCGCTTTGAAAGCTTCGCTTTCAACTAACCGGTAGGGCATCATCTCTAATGAGATTAGTCTAGCAATATGGGCGTTCAAACCCTGTGTATGCGGATGCGAGGATGAGTACTTCCTTTTCCTAACAAGAGTCTCATGTAGGGTGAGCTGGACTGGAGAGCTGGAGATCGTGGAACTAGCGGTGGTGCCGGTGGACATGGGTGAGTGAGAGAGGGTTGGAGATGGTATTCTTGCCGGTGCCCTACATGCAGTGTTTCCTACTACTAACCTGGTGATTCCCTGACTGCTTTGGCCTGGCGACGAAAGCTGCACAGATACTGCAGGTTGTGTGGGAAATGGTCGGCTTACAGGGAGGGAAGGGATGTAGCGTTGCTGACTAGCTTCATTGGCCGAGGGTGCTGCAACCTTTAGGGACGTTTGGTAGTTAGTCCAGGCTTGCAAATGCATGGTGGATAAATGTCTATGCATGCAACTTGTATTTAGACTTTTAAGATTCTGACCTCTGCTTAAGGTAGTTGAACATTTTTGACAGATGACTTTGCGCTGATCATTTGGATGTTGTTTAAAAAAATACCAGATTGCACTCTTATTACTATCGGATACCTTTTCAGGCATTGCAGACTGAGCTTCTTTAACCGGATGGCCACGCTGTCCTCCAACTGGTTTAGGTTTTGCCACGCGTTTTTGGCCAGATATGGGCCCGGTAGATGGAACCTGTTGTGATGTTGATGCCTGCTGCGGCTCCTCCTCCTCCGCTTCAGAACTACTGCCGCCTGCACCCTGTTCCCCCAATGGCTGCCAATCGGGGTCCACAACTGGGTCATCTATGACCTCCTCTTCTATGTTGTGTGAAACTTCGTCTGTGTCACCGTGTAAGCTGGTGGTATTGCATTCGTGACGGAGCACCATAGTCTCCACTGGTTTTGATTCTGCCTCAGTACACTGCGAGGGCAATGTTCTGGTCTGAGTCAAAGGAACAGCATAGTAATCTGGCTGTGGCTGTGCATCTGTGCTCTCCATGTCCGATTCAACTTCTAATGGGCATAGCCTGTTAACTGTTTCACTGTGTAACCCAGGAACGGTATGTGTAAAGAGCTCCATGGAGTAACCTGTTGTGTCGACTGACGCATCCTTCACTGTTGTTTTTAGTGAAGGACACAAGGAAGCGACTTGTTCCTGACCAGGAGCACCAACTGACGATGCACTGCTCTGACATTTGGCACTTTCCGAGGAGGAGGCGAAAGAGTTAGAGGCAGAGTCAGCAATGAAAGCCAATACTTGTTCCTCCTGCTCCGGCTTCAAAAGTGGTTTTCCTACTCCCAGAAAAGAGAGCATTCGAGGCCTTGTGTAGCCAGACAACAAACCTGGCTCAACAACTCGAGACTTAGGTGCTGTACTGCTTTTACCACGACCACCTGATGCTCCACCACCACTACCATCATTACCAGCTGACAATGACCGCCCACGGCCACGACCTCTTCCACTAGACTTCCTCATTGTATGCAAAACGTAACCAAAGTAACGTTATTTGTTACTGTAAAACAACTTATCAGGTGAACTCAAACTTCTGTAGGATTTATATATACCTTTATAGGTGCCTGACACTGAAAGGAAAATCAGGCCCAATGTTACACACTAGGTTTTCTGTGCCCCAATAATTTGAGACAGATGGCACACACAGGAACAGCACTCAAGCGGAAATGCCAATCTTAATCTCCCACTATTTTTTTTTTGGAAAAGGGAGAATTTAGAAAAAAAAAATGGCCAAGTATTACACAGTGTTTTTGGTGGCACACAATGAGAGACAGATACCACACACAACAATGGCACGGAGGCAGACTTGCCAATATTTATCTCCCACTAATTTTTTTTTGGGAAAAGAGAGAATTTAGAAAAAAAAAAGGGCCAAGTATTATTACACAGTGTTTTCGGTGGCACACAATGAGAGACAGATGCTACACACAGCAATGGCACGGAGGCAGACTTGCCAATATTTATCTCCCACTAATTTTTTTTTTGGGAAAAGGGAGAATTTAGAAAAAAAAAAAAAAAGGGCCAAGTATTACACAGTGTTTTTGGTGGCACACAATGAGAGACAGATACCACACACAGCAATGGCATGGAGGCAGACTTGCCAATATTTATCTCCCTGCAGTTATCTCAGAAAAGTATAGACACCATAGCCGTCACTCCCGGACGTAGGACCCACAGCTCTCACAGGGACTTAACCCCTTATCCATGCTGTTCCGGATTTCCAAGTTCTCCTGTCTCAGTGGAGCCATTGCGTTCCGCGTTGCTCTCTTCTCTTCCTTCTTGAAGGTCAGTGAGGTTTGACAAAGGCCCACGTAATGGTCGAAACGTTACCTCTGCAATACCTGAACAATTGATTGTATCACTGTGGTGTCCCTATTAAATTCCTTACATTTATGACGCAAATCTACAGTTTGAGGCCGGTTGTTTTCTTCTAAATCTCAGAAAAGTATGGCAGGCAGCTATAACAAGGACTGCTGCACACAAAAGTGTGGACAAACACACAAGATAGCTGTGCAGAAAGGAAGGAAAAACAGGATTTGTGCTTTGAAAAAAGCAGTTGGTTTGCACAGCGGCGTACACACAGGCACAGCAACGCAGCTATCAGGGTCAGGGAGGCTTCTAGTGCAGCCCAAAGAGCTACAGCGCTGAGGAAAAAAAAATGTAGCTTCCACTGTCCCTGCAATCAAAAGGTGGTGTTGGACAGTGGAAATCGCTACAGCACAAGCGGTTTGTAGCTTTATGTACCCTGCCTATCACTATCCCTGCTTCCAAAGAAGCTGCAGCAACCTCTCCCTATGCTCAGATCAGCAGCAGTAAGATGGCGGTCGGCGGGAACGCCCCTTTATAGCCCCTATGATGCCGCAGAAAGCAAGCCAATCACTGCAATGCTCTTCTCTAAGATGGTGGGGACTGAGAACTATGCCATCACGCTGCCCACACTCTGCGTCCACCTTCATTGGCTGAGAAATGGCGCTTTTAGCGTCATTGAAACACGACTTTGGCACGAAAGTCGCGTACCGCATGGCAAACCCCACACAGGGATCGGCTCGGTTTCATGAGACGCCGACTTTGCCAAAAGTCGGCGACTTATGAAAATGAATGATCCGTTTCGCTCAACCCTATTATTGGGGGTATATAGGCTTCAGTCTATCTTTTGACATTGTCGATATTGTGTTGGGAGCTTCCCATATGGACTATGGTCCTTACTTATGGTTCTGGCATATTTGGTACAAATGTGGACGCCTGCCTACCCCTAAATGTTACCAACCCAAAATATTTTTCTGCACAAATGTGACTTTGTTTCAGGATCAGGATATTAACACAAACAATTTAGATTCTCAAATGTGGACTCATGGACATAATAATACCATGAGCACAAAATTATTACATACTTAAATATCCCCTGCTTTCTGGAGCACAAAATTAGAACTAACAATTTAGATTTTCAAATGTGGACTCATGGACATAGCAAAAATTATGAGCACAAAATTATTAGATAGTGAAATGTCCCCTGCTTTTTGGACCATGGTCTTAGAACTAACAATTTCGATTTTCAAATGTGGACTGATGGATGGAGTAAAAACATGAGCGAGAAATTATTAGATACTAAAATGTCCCTTGCTTTATGGAGCACGCTATTAGACCAAACAATTTAGATTCTAACATGTGGACTCCTGGCTCAAGCACAATATTAGCAGGACAAAAGAGTTATATGCTGAAATGTGCCCTGGTGTCACCCACACTGAGCAAAAACTATTGATCTGCCGGAAAGTCAATTTCACAGCCACACAACCTATGTGTCTGAACTAGCTAACAATCATCTGCTAAAATAACTTTCTGACTATCTAGAAGTACCACCAGGAGCAGCCTCAGTGGGCTGCTACGCTGACAAAATGGTGTCAAAACTACATGTCTGTTCTTTATATGGAGAGGAACATGTGACTTCGGCAGCCAATGAGAGAAGCCCTTGTGTCTGGTTGTTGTGTACGGTTGCTGTGCTCTGATTTGCTGCCGGAATCAACACAAATAAAGTTAAGGGTTCTCTATCCTCTCCACACCCCCTTCCCTCATCAAACACATCCCCTATACCTTCAACTCATCATATACCACCACTATCCTAACCAAAGTCATAACAAAAGCATTAGAGGAAATGCGATTATTTACCAAACTGAAGTAAGGGCCGGAGGAATGCACCAAATAATTATAATGAAGATACAAGGTACGTTTGCAGCCCGGGGTCCACCCTGCAGAGATGACACCTGCTGCTTGGTAATGACACAGTATATGGCAGTATAATGTGAACACACATGGGTTAGTTTTACCCGGTATGTAAGAAGGCGAACCCTGTTGCGTCACAGGGCCACAATAACACAAAGTAAACACTAGTATTAGGTCACAGGACTCTGCCCCAAGGACACGGGGTTAGAGTCCCTCTAGACCACTAGCGCTTGGCACTGCAACAGCGCCGCTCTGGCAGACGTCACTAACCACCCTAACTAGGGCCTGGAAAGCGCACTAGTTGCGCATGGCACCGCACAGGCGGTCGCAGCTAATAGATGCAGTATATTCATGCCTAGTGCTGGATGGCACAGTCTGGCGCTAAGTAGCTCAATTACCCAAGTACATGCAACAGCACTAGGGATGGGAATGATTAAGGAGCTTTCACCAAATTCAATCACACATCCACACAATCACGAGTTCAGTTTTACACTAGCGCATGGCCGAGCCGCTATGGAAGCCTTTTATAGTGTTTTTTTGTCTGCAATGTGATTCCTAGAAATGTGCCATAATAGTGTGAAGATAACAGTAGAATTAAAACCTGAAAGATGTATACAGACTGTGCCCTGCTACCTGCCACCATCGCACTCTAACAAGCATCTCTATTCTTCCGACAGGTATGTTCATCCACCCAGCTCTCCTGCTCTCCTGCTGTCTGTCTATGAAGCTCACATAGTACATCACCCAGCTTTGCACACAGACTTTCCTCTGCTCCTAGCATTCTCATGGTATGTTCATCCACCCAGCTCTCCTGCTCTCCTGCTGTCTGTCTATGAAGTGCACATAGTACATCACCCAGCTTTGCACACAGACTTTCCTCTGCTCCTAGCATTCTCATGGTATGTTCATCCACCCAGCTCTCCTGCTGTCTGTCTATGAAGTGCACATAGTACATCACCCAGCTTTGCACACAGACTTTCCTCTGCTCCTAGCATTCTCATGGTATGTTCATCCACCCAGCTCTCCTGCTGTCTGTCTATGAAGTTCACATAGTACATCACCCAGCTTTGCACACAGACTTTCCTCTGCTCCTAGCATTCTCATGGTATGTTCATCCACCCAGCTCTCCTGCTCTCCTGCTGTCTGTCTATGAAGTGCGCATAGTACATCACCCAGCTTTGCACACAGACTTTCCTCTGCTCCTAGCATTCTCATGGTATGTTCATCCACCCAGCTCTCCTGCTCTCCTGCTGTCTGTCTATGAAGTGCACATAGTACATCACCCAGCTTTGCACACAGACTTTCCTCTGCTCCTAGCATTCTCATGGTATGTTCATCCACCCAGCTCTCCTGCTCTCCTGCTGTCTGTCTATGAAGAGCACATAGTACATCACCCAGCTTTGCACACAGACTTTCCTCTGCTCCTAGCATTCTCATGGTATGTTCATCCACCCAGCTCTCCTGCTGTCTGTCTATGAAGTGCACATAGTACATCACCCAGCTTTGCACACAGACTTTCATCTGCTCCTAGCATTCTCATGGTATGTTCATCCACCCAGCTCTCCTGCTGTCTGTCTATGAAGTGCACATAGTACATCACCCAGCTTGGCACACAGACTTTCCTCTGCTCCTAGCATTCTCATGGTATGTTCATCCACCCAGCTCTCCTGCTCTCCTGCTGTCTGTCTATGAAGTGCACATAGTACATCACCCAGCTTTGCACACAGACTTTCCTCTGCTCCTAGCATTCTCATGGTATGTTCATCCACCCAGCTCTCCTGCTCTCCTGCTGTCTGTCTATGAAGTGCACATAGTACATCACCCAGCTTTGCACACAGACTTTCCTCTGCTCCTAGCATTCTCATGGTATGTTCATCCACCCAGCTCTCCTGCTCTCCTGCTGTCTGTCTATGAAGAGCACATAGTACATCACCCAGCTTTGCACACAGACTTTCCTCTGCTCCTAGCATTCTCATGGTATGTTCATCCACCCAGCTCTCCTGCTGTCTGTCTATGAAGTGCACATAGTACATCACCCAGCTTTGCACACAGACTTTCCTCTGCTCCTAGCATTCTCATGGTATGTTCATCCACCCAGCTCTCCTGCTGTCTGTCTATGAAGTGCACATAGTACATCACCCAGCTTTGCACACAGACTTTCCTCTGCTCCTATCATTCTCATGGTATGTCCATCCACCCATCTCTCATGCTCTCCTGCTGTCTGTCTATGAAGTGCACATAGTGACTACTGCAAACTCCTGCTCTGTGACCACTCCTCTAACACTCTCGCACCCCTCCAATCTATTCTAAACTCTGCTGCCCAACTAATCCACCTGTCCCCCCGCTACTCCCCAGCCTCTCCCCTCTGTCAATCCCTTCACTGGCTCCCCATTGCCCAGAGACTCCACTACAAAACCCTAACCATGATGTACAAAGCCATCCACAACCTGTCTCCTCCATACATCTGTGACCTCGTCTCCCGGAACTTACCTACACGCAACCTCTGATGCTCACAATATCTCCTTCTCTACTCCCATCTTATCTCCTCTTCCCACAATTGTATACAAGTTTTCTCTCGCACATCACGCCTACTCTGAAACCCTCTACCACAACACATCAGACTCTTGCCTACCATCGAAACCTTCAAAAAGAGCCTGAAGACCCACCTCTTCCGACAAGCCTGCAACCTGCAGTAACCACCGTTCGACAAAACCACTGCATGACCATCTCTATCCTCACCTACTGTATTCTCACCCATCACTTGTAGATTGTGAGCCTTCGCGGGCAGGGTCCTCTCTCCTCCTGTACCAGTTATGACTTGTATTGTTTAAGATTATTGTGCTTGTTTTTATTATGTATACCCCTCCTCACATGTAAAGCACCATGGAATAAATGGCGCTATAACAATAAATAATAATAATAATAATAGATGCAGCCTTCCAGGATCTTCCTAATGGTCCAATCGGAGCTGCTACATGACCTGATCATGTGACCTTCAACCTCCAATGAGTGGTTGTTCGACAGGCATGCTCAGTAGATGAAAAGCAGTACTTAGTCCCAGGAACGTCTGCTCGCCGCTGATCAATGCTGGTTACAAAGGCTGAACCTGGGGCAGCAGCTGTAACCAGATGCACAGTATCTGCTTGAGCCAGATGCTTTGACTGATGTCTCTGCTGAGCAGACTCCACTGCGGTTGGGGAAGAATGCGAGACTGCAGAGGACATGGTTTGAGACTACCCTTGTGTAGGAACTTGACATCTAACAACTGTGAACAAATTTTGCTGACATGGAGTAAAAATGCTTGTGAAACCAAACACGAATCCGAATGTGCTACATTTCAGCCTACTTGAGATTGGCAAATGTTTTCTGAACAAGTTCGCTCATCTCTACTCAGTATGACCTTTTTGAACCAAGGCTACCATCCAAGGACAATTGAAAACCAAATTGCAAGAGCCACCAGATTATCAAGGAATCATCTCCTACATTGCAAAACTAAACAAGAAAGCAATCAAGTGCCTCAAGTAATCACCTGCAATCCAAATCTGGAGCTGCTAAGGGGAGCCGCATGGAAACTTCAACCTTTATTACAAAAAGATGCATGATTACAATCTATATTTCCTGATTCCCCACTTTTGTGTTTTAGGCAGCCCTCAAATCTAAGAAGCATCATTGTCAGAAGGTCCCTGTCCTCTCCAACAGCTACAGGAACCTTTCCCTGCAACCAGTAAAAATGTAAAACCTGTCCAATTGGAATGACCACAGACAAAATAAAGATCCCCAGCTCACATCAGAACTACAAGATTCCATGGACTTTCATCTGCATCACATCTAATGTAGTGTAAATATGTGTTCCAAATGTCAAACTGGGGATCTCGTTGTGGAGGAGATAGGACAAAAACGTAGAACAAGTGTAACACAGACTCCACCAGGGGCTGTGGGTGAGAGAAGAGAAGTCACACCTGCTGCACAGCAGCACAGTGCAGGCTGCACCGCACCACCAGGTGATGATAGAGGGGGTACCAAATGAGCCAATTCAGTAACTGTCAGTAGGCATAATGTTTAAAGGGAAAAACAGAACTCGTAGTCAAATACAAGCCGAGGATCAGAACAAGACTAGAGCAGAGGTACCAGAGACATGAGTCAGAGAACAAAATCAGTTAGGCCAGTAGATCAGCACTGGCCAAGCGTGTGGTAACAAAGACGGGAGACAGGAGATGAAGTCAGAGTTAAAGCCGAGCCATACATGGAGGGGAATACACACCACAGTAACACTAAATCAGGTACAGGAGACAGGTCAGACACAGGTACGGTAAATGAGAGGCAAAAGGAACACTGGGGTATAACTAATCAGCAACACAAGCCAAAGCCCAAAACTATCATTGACACAAGCTGCCAGCAAGAGCACCAAGAATTAGCCACCCCTAAACCAAAGAGAGGCAGAAATTATTAACTACGCTATGACAAGGCTGGAGGAGGAGAAGCAGAAAGCAAACTCTAACCCAGATCATGACAGTACCCTCCTCTCAAGAGAGGGCCACCGGACCCCCAGGTTTCCCAGGATAGCATGTGTGAAAGGCCCAGATCAATCGATCCGCATGGATCCCAGGACCAGTCCTTCGGACCATAACCCATCCAATGAATAAGGTACTGGAGGGAACGACGGACCATGCAGGAGTCCACAATTCTTTCCACCTCAAATTCATTCTGGCCTTCCACCAACAGCGGTGGTGAAGGAGAAGGAGACTCCCCTGAGAAAGAACCCAACAGTTTCAAAAGAGCTTTATGGGACACGTTGGGAATCCGGAAAGATGGAGGAAGGCGTAAATGGAAGGAAACTGGGTTGACCACCTCCATAATCTCATAATGGCCAATGAATTTAGGCCCCAACGTACCTGAAGGAATCTTGAGCTTTATATTCCGGGTAGACAACCATACCTTATCCCCAACCCAGAATACAGGCCCTACAGATCGTTTTTTGTCAGCAAAGAATTTATATTTACCCTGAGCCCTGCCAATATTCCTATGAACCTCCTGCCACACCTCCAACAACTGTTGAACTGTAAAATCAGCCCCAGGACATCCCGAATCCAGTCGGGAAAATTCCCCAAAATGAGGGTGAAAGCCATAGTTTCAGAAGAAAGCGGAGGTACCTGTGGACTGATTGATGCAATTATTAAAAGCAAACTCAGCCACAGGCAAAGAGGAACACCAATCATCCTGCTGAGCTGTGTCCAGACATAGCAAAATTTGCTCCAGAGACTGATTGGTCCTCTCTGTCTGACCATTAGTCTCAGGATGGTAAGCAGAAGAAAAGGTCAAACAGATACCCAACCTTTTACAAAAAGCCCTCCAGAACTTGGACACAAACTGCACCTCTCTGTCCGGAACCACATTCAAAGGCACACCATGCAACTGCCCCATATGTTCCATAAACAATTTAGCAAGCGTCTCAGCACTAGGCAAACCTGACAAAGGCACTAAATGAGCCTGCTTACTAAATCTGTCCACCACCACCCAAATGACAGCGTTAATATTAGAAGAAGGAAGATCGGTGAAAAAAATCCATTGACAGATGAGTCCTTGGTATATCCGGAATTGACAATGGCACCTATTCCCTGGTTGGCCGATTATGCTAGTCCTTAGCATGGGCACATACAAAACAGGAGGGCACAAACCTAACCACATCTGAGGCAAATGAGGACCATCAAACAACCTAGCGATCTCTCTACAGGTGGCCCCGATCCCAGGGTGCCCACTCAAAACAGAATCATGGAATTCCCGGAGCACCCTGAGACGAAGTTGAATGGGCATGAAGCGCTTATCCACAGGCATAGACAGAGGACCAAGAGTCTGGGCCTCACAAATCTCTTGCTCCAACACGGAGGAAACCCCAGCCACCACCACACCATACTGAAGAATGGAGGAAGGAGGTTGAGGAGGTGACATTAGGTCCAGACTATGAGACAAGGCATCGGCCTTAATCGTTTTAGAACCTGGCCAAAAGGTGATAGAGAACTGAAACCGAGAGGAAAAAAGTGACCATCTCACCTGTCTCAGAGTCAGTCTTTTGGCCAGTTCAATATAAGCCAGATTCTTATGGGCCATAATTACAGTGATTCTATGGACAGCCCCCTCCAAAAAATACCTCCATTCTTCAAAAGCCAATTTAATGGCCAACAATTCTCGGTTCCCACATCATAATTCCTTTCTGCGGGAGAGAATTTCCTAGAGAAGAAAGCACAGGGTCTTAATTTGGCCAGAGTGGCCGGCCCCTATGACAACACTGCCCCCACCCCCAACTCAGAGGCATCTACCTCTACAATAAACAGTTCAGACGGATCTGGTTAAATCAAAATAGGGGAAACATTTTTTAATGCTGGAAAGGCCGCTACAGCAGGAGTCGGACAATTCTTAACATCAGACCCTTTCTGAGTTAAATCTGTGAAGGGTTTGAAAATTTGCGAAAACCCCCTCATAAATTTTCGATAATAATTTGCAAATCCCAAGAAACACTGGAAACCCTTGAGATCTTTAGGTTGCACCCAATCAACAATGTTATTTGATCCACCATAGTATGCAGCGGATCCATGACCAGAGAGAAAAAATTGCAATCACTCGTTTAAATGTTTGGGTCAGTGATATTGTAATGCAGGGGATGTAGGTGAGAGAAGAGAGGTCGCACCTGCTCCACAGCAGCACAGTGCAGGCTGCATCGCACCATTAGGTGGTGATAGAGAGGGGTCCAAATGAGCCAAGTCAGTAACGGTCAGTAGGCATAACATTTAAAGGGGAAGACAGAACTCATGGCCAAATACAAGCCAAGGGTCAGAACCAGTATTTCAGCGCCGGTCGAGAATGTGGTAACAAAGACAGGAGACAGGAGATGAAATCAGATTTCAAGCTGAGCCATACACAGAGGGGAATACACACCAGAGTAACACTAAGTCAGGTACAGGTGGCAGGTCAGACACAGGTACGGGAAGTCAGAGGCAAAAGGAACACTGGGGTATAACAGGTCAGAAGCTCAAGCCAAAGCCCAAAACTATCACTGACACGAGCTGCCAGCAAGAGCATCAAGAAATAGCCACCCCTAAACCAAAGAGAGGCAGAAATAGTTAACCTCACCATGACCAGGCCAGAGGAGGAGAAGCAGAAAGCAAACACCGACCCGGATCATGACAACAAGAATGAAATCTCAACACCACACAATGAAAGAAAAAGTAATTGATCTACCTGTGGCCAAACATTGTTGCATCCCTGATGACAGCACCATGGGCATGAAATTACTAGTATTAATAGGTAACTTCAAATTTTAGAGAGACCGAAAAATTTGAGAATACAAACTTGTGAAAACCTTTAAAACGCTTAGTGGAGGTATGAATGTGTCGCATGGATTTATGTCATTCTATGTTAGCTAAGGAATGTGCTCTTCAGACCTTTTTGGGGGAACAGAACCCTGTACCAGACCTCAATCACAGGACAATAAAACTTTCACGCTCCGTATCTTTGAACTGTTCCAATATTTACTGCCAAAACTTTTTCTCCCTCTCCCATATTGATGGTTCTGCTTCACGTCACTTGTCTTCTGCATTATTCCTGTGTGCATAAATATGTGACTCTTCAGATTTTGTTTTATTCTATGCCTGATAAAGAGACCTGAGTAGTCTCGAAAGCTAAATATATATTTATTTGTTTATTTATCCGTTAGCAAATATAGAGAAATTCTGTGGTACAGTACCTGATTGTTTCCTTGAATGAAAAAATAAATAAAGCTATGTAAATATAAAAAAAATAATAATTTTCACTTAGAAATTTAAGTTATGGTATTTAAGAGATGATAAATAGTGATGAGCGAATATACTCGTTACTCGAGATTTCCAGAGCATGCTCCAAGTCCTCCGAGTATTTTTTAGTGCTCGGAGATTTTGTTTCCATCACCACAACTGAATGATTTACATCTGTTAGCCAGCATAAGCACATGTGGGAGTTGCCTGGATGCTA
Source organism: Ranitomeya variabilis (assembly GCF_051348905.1). Taxonomy (NCBI): domain Eukaryota; kingdom Metazoa; phylum Chordata; class Amphibia; order Anura; family Dendrobatidae; genus Ranitomeya; species Ranitomeya variabilis. The sequence goes on from NC_135237.1 coordinate 291,888,042, forward strand.
GGGAGTCCCCACATGTAATCAAGCTGGCTAAACGACGATCCGTGACGTCGCAGCGTCGTATGAGTATCGCTCCAGCATCGTAGACTGCGGTCACACATTGCAATCACGGCGCTGGAGCGATGCCGAAGTCCCCGGGTAACCAGGGTAAACATCGGGTTACTAAGCGCAGGGCCGCGCTTAGTAACCCGATGTTTACCCTGGTTACCAGCGTAAACGTAAAAAAAACAAATTGTACATACTCACATTCCGGTGTCTGTCCCCCGGCGTTCTGCTTCTCTCCACTGTGTAAGCAACAGAGCCGGAAAGCACAGCGGTGACGTCAGACGTCACCGCTGTGCTCGCTTTCCGGCCGGCAGGCGCTCACAGTGCAGAGAAGCTGAGACGCCGGAGGACAGACACCGGAATGTAAGTATGTACTGTTTGTTTTTTTTTACTTTTACGCTGGTAACCACGGTAAACATCGGGTTACTAAGCGCGGCCCTGCGCTTAGTTACCCGATGTTTACCCTGGTTACAAGCGAACACATCGCTGGATCGCTGTCACACACAACGATCCAGCGATGTCAGCGGGTGACCAAGGGACGAAAGAAAGTTCCAAACGATCTGCTACGACGTACGATTCTCAGCAGGATCCCTGATCGCTGCTGCGTGTCAGACACAGCTATATCGTATGGATATCGCTGGAACGTCATGGATCGTACCGTCGTAGCGATCAAAGTGTGACTGTGAGACGGTACCCTAAGAGATGTAAATCATTTAGCTGAGGTGAGGACAACTAAATCTCCGAGCACTAAAAAATACTCGGAGGTCAACCGAGCGTGCTCGGGAAATCTCGAGTAAAGAGTATATTCGCTCATCACTAATGATAACTATCTGCTGGCAATGGGGTGCATTCAACACCTCTGTTTCTTCAGTTATAACAGGAAACAAAATAAAAATGTTATAATTTTGCATTATAGAATGATGAGCATTGGTTGCATTTCTCTTGAAGAGAATAAATAAGGGAATACAAGAAGAACAAAGTCTAGTAAAGAATTGAAGAAATATTGATGTTTCAGCTTTAATCTTAGACCCCATGATCTTGGTCTATTTCACAAGATCTGTGACACTGTATGTGTAACATATACTGCTTTTCTGAGAGAATGAAAACTTCCATTTTCACTGCTTTGATCTTCAGTACGTCTAAGAACTAAAGTGCTAATAGGTAAAACATGCAGGTCTTGAACTGAACTGTTTAAATTGGTTTTCAGGTTCTGTTACTTTGAATCATATAAAGATGTATACTAAATAAAATGTATTAGTGCTATAAAAAATATGATATAGTATAACATTAGGCTCTTAATTATTAGGCCAGCAATAATACAAGTTACATTCAATTATTAATTTGCTAGCATTAAACATGATTGAAACTTGAATCCAAGTTTCTTTTTATTCATAATATATGAATGGCATACGGCAAGAGCTCTGATGATACATAGTGTTGAACTTTTGAATATTATTCCTTTTCTCATCCTTAAAGGTTTCTAGACAGTGTCATACCACAGCTGCTACTCTGAAAAAAAGAAAACTTTCCCTGTAGGGGAATAAAACATATTCAGTGGGTCAAAGCAAGTGCAGAAAGAGGTCAAAACAAGAACCAATCATATGGAATATTCCAACTTATGTCTTCAGCACAGGAAGAAAAACACATATCTGAAAAGACAAGGTTTGCAGACGGCTGAAAAAAACACAAATGAATAGTATATGTTACAAGTCATGAAAGGTCACAAATATCTTGGATATTAAAGATTTTCCAACTATTCATCTATCTATCTATCTATCTATCTATCTATCTATCTATCTATCTATCTATCTATCTATCTATCTATTTATCTATCCGTCTATTATCTATTTATCTATCTATCTTTCTATCTATACATATAAACTATGTAAATATCATAGTTCTCAAATTATTTAGCACAGATGAGTGTTTTGCAGAGTTTTACAGAACCGAGTTTTGCACCTGACACCTGAGGTATATTGTGTGATAACTTTTGACATTGTTTATATTGAGCTTGATTAATGCTTGTTTTCTGTTCAACGCTATGCATTTTAAGTGACAGCTCTAAAAAGTTTGCTTTATATTGTCTGATAACTATTATAAAATATGGAGAAAAACTGAAAAATACTTTATCATGTTATCTTGTGAATATAAAACATAATAACGCTGGGTTTCAATATATTGGCTTGAAAGTATAAAATTGGAACAATTTTAAAATTATCATTATTTCTCATACCAACATGTTAAAATGGTTTGCCCAGCTCTAGATAATATTCAAGATTCTACCTGATTATGGTCTCTCCTCTATGTCCTATCAAGAGAAGCAGCAGACCCTCTAGTTAGCAAGTGACCATAAGTAAGCAAATTGTATAACTCCTATCCTTACCATTTAACCACTTTGATGTTCATGGATCATCATGGCAGCCAGAATCTAATGAATTGTAGTTTATAATTTATTCACTTTTCTATTTGTATACCTAGTTATTATATATAAATGACATATTCATATTTGTCTGCATTATACTTGCAAGAAATATTATTGAGTGTAAATATATATACAGCTGTGTCAAAAATTAACAGACCATTCCACAGTTTTATAAAAATCAGCTTCTCTACATGTCTGACAGCCATTCCATTCCAGTGTCAATTGAATTCCAAACAGAGTACACCTCATTCTACTTAATGTGCTTCTGATTAGGTGATCACCTGAACCAAATCTTATTTAGCAAAGGAAAGAATAAAAAACCCTGCTATAGTGTTCTGTTCACAATCCTCTTGCAATAGGACAAGCTGGATGGCAAAACAAGTGCTAGTAATATCCCAAAAGTAATAGGAATGAAAAAATAACTTTTAACCATGCCAAAGGAGTTGAAAAGAAAAGTCTTGAGTGAGGAAAAGAAGGGCTCAATTCTGGCTTTACTAGCAGAGGGATACAGTGAGCGTCATATTGCCTCCATCCTTAAAATTTTTAAGACAGCGGTCCATTGCAACAAGGTGAAGCAGCAGGCATTGGAGACAACAAAGCTACAGACCAGCAGAGGGTAAAAACAATTCTCCACTGACTGGAATGACCGTCATCTTATTTGAATGTCACTCAGCAAATGCAGGATGATATCAAATGACCTACAAAAGGAATGGTAAATGGCAGCTGGGGTGAAGTGCACGGCAAGAACAGTTCATAACAGGCTCCTAGAGGCAGGACTCAAGTCAAGTAACGCAAGAAAAAAGCCTGTCATCAATGAGAAGCAAATGAGAGACAGGCTGAAGTTTGCCAAAAACCATAAAGATTGAACCATAGACGACTGGAGTAAGGTAATATTTTCTGTTGAGTCTAATTTTCAGCTTTGCCCAACTCCTGGTCATCTAAAGGTTAGACAGAAACCTGAAGAGATGTACAAGCCACATTGTCTTGCACCCACTGTGAAATTTGGTGGAGGATAAGTGATGATCTGGGGATGCTTCAGCAAGGTTAGAATTGGGCAGGTTAATCTTTGTGAAGGACATATGAATCAAGTCGCATATAAGGTTATTCTGGAAAAACAGTCGATCCTTCTGCTCAGGCAATGTTCCCCAACTCTGAGGACTGTTTTTTCCAGTAGTACAAGGCAACTTGCCACACAGCAAGGTCAATCAATGTGTGGATGAAGGACCACCACATCAAATCCCTGTCATGACCAGCCCAATCTCCAGACTGAACCCCATTGAAAACCTCTGGAATGTAATCAAGAGGAAGATGGATAGTCACAAGCCATCAAACAAAGAAGATTTAAAATTTTTGTTCCAGGAGTGTCACAAGGTCATCCAAAAGCAGTTTGAAAGACTGGTGGAATGAATACCAAGATGCATGAAAGCTGTGATTAAAAATCATGGTTATTCCACAAAATATTGATTTCTGAACTCTTCCTGACTTAAAACATTAGTATTGTTGTTTCTAAATGATTAAGAACTTATTTTCTTAGCATTATTTGAGGTCTGCAAGCACTGCATTTTTTATTATTTTGAACATTTCTCATTTTCTGAAAATAAATACAAAATTTAAGCCAACAGCAGAAGAGTGTATGGCACCACTGCGTCACCTTTACCTCAAAGTGATGAAATGAGGTTAACCACACTAAATCATGAATGCCATATAGCCTCCAAAAACACCACTGTAGGTGCTCAATCCATATGGAAAAAAAACATGCAAGAAATCCACAATAACTGAGGATAATCATGGATGGCACTCACCAAGTCCGTACCTTGCACATGTATCCCGTGCCTGAGCTGCACAGCGTCTAATAAATCAAGTAAAAACTGCATTGGTGCGTGCCATCCATGATTTTCTTCGGTTATTGTGGAAATACCAAATTTAGTGTTTGGAAATTCGAAGGCATGTCAGTAGTTTATAAATTAAAAGAGCAATTTACATTTTACTCAAAATATACCTATAAAGAGAAAAAATTGACAAACTGAAAATTTTGCTGTCTCTTAATTTTTGACAGAGCTGTATATTGTAAGATGGCTGTCATTGAGGGGAGATATGTGTAATCATGGTTATTAGATGCAGTGATGTGAACTTGGAAGCATGCTCCAGCGAATATTGTGCTGAGAGATTTATTAGGCCATTCCAGGGCTGGGTTTTACGAGAAGTCATGAGATGGGTGGCAATGACTGCTCACATATCCCTGCCCCAGGGGCGTGGTTTTGCAGATAAAATGGAGACCGAGTGTCTCATTCAGTGTCTTCAACTAAAGATGTGTGAATCTCCTGTGTTTTGGTCTGTGCTAAGGCATAAAGAACCAGACACTATCCTGAGTGGGCACACCCACTATATATTGTATGGATCTTTTATTTTGTGTTTTCACTTTGTGCTGAAAAAGCCGTTCTTTTGTTTGCTATCCTGATCGGTTTACGAATTTTTAACTTAATTTGCCTGGACATTTCAGAGAAACCACTTCATGTGACTACCTCAATCGCAGCTGAGTGAGAACAAATCCCTACAATTGGTGCTAGAAGCACAGGCACAAATCCCAAGGAGTAGCGTGACTGCAGAAGACATACCGCATGTCCTGGGTGAAAGCAACTGCAGGAGCGAAAGCCGACAACATGGAGAGGTCGATAAAGCAACTTGTGCAGGTTAATCTCCAGCAGCAACAGATATGGCAGCAGCAGCATTAACAGTAGTAGTGACAACAGCAGCAGCAGATGCAGCAGCACAGGCAGCAGATGGAACTCCTAGCCTAGGCGATCCATGGTAGGGCAACCGCCTCAACCTCAAATCCAGGTAACATAGTAACATAGTTTTAAATGTTGAAGGAAGACTTTAAGTCCATATAGTTCAACCCATATCCTATCCTAACATGCCCTAAAATGTTGATCAAGAGGAGGGCAAAAAAAAACCATGTGGCAAACAGTAAGCTCCACATTGGGAAAAAAATTCCTTCCCAACTCCACATACGACAATCAGACTAGTTCCCTGGATCAACGCCCTATCAAGGAATCTAGTATGTATAACCTGTAACATTATATTTTTCAAGAAAGGCATCCAGTCCCCTCTTAAATTTAAGTAATGAATCACTCATTACAACATCATATGGCAGAGAGTTCCATAGTCTCACTGCTCTTACAGTAAAGAATCAGCATCTGTGATTATGCTTAAACTTTCTTTCCTCCAGATGTAGAGGATGCCCCCTTGTCCCAATCTCAGGTCTAAGAGTAAAAAGATCATTAGAAAGGTCTTTGTACTGTCCCCTCATGTATTTATACATTGTAATAAGATCACCCCTTAGCCTTCGTTTTTCTAAACTAAATATCCCAAGTGTAATAATCTATCTTGGTATTGCAGACCCCCCAGTCCTCTAATAACCTAATAACCAGATCTAGTTCAGCTATGTCTTTCTTACACACTGGAGACCAGAACTGTACACAGTATTCTAAGGGTACCGTCACACATTGAAATTTTCATCGCTGCGACGGCACGATTCGTGACGTCGCAGCGTCGTATAATCATCGCTCCAGCGTCGTAGACTGCGGTCACACGTTGCAATCACGGCGCTGGAGCGATGCCGAAGTCCCTGGGTAACCAGGGTAAACATCGGGTAACTAAGCGCAGGGCCACGCTTAGTAACCCGATGTTTACCCTGGTTACCAGCGTAAACGTAAAAAAACAAACCGTACATGCTCACCCGTCGGTGTCCTTCAGGTCCCTTGCCGTCTGCTTCCTGCTCTGAGTGCAGCCGTACAGTGAGAGCAGAGCGCAGCACCGCTGTGATCTGCTCTCACTTTCCGGCCGGCACTCAGAGCAGGAAGCAGACGGCAAGGGACCTGAAGGACACCGACGGGTGAGCATGTACGGTTTGTTTTTTTACGTTTACGCTTGTAACCAGGGTAAACATCGGGTTACTAAGCGCGGCCCTGCGCTTAGTTACCCGATGTTTACCCTGGTTACAAGCGAACACATCGCTGGATCGCTGTCACACACAACGATCCAGCGATGTCAGCGGGAGATCCAGCGACGAAAGAAAGTTCCAAACGATCTGCTACGACGTACGATTCTCAGCAGGGTGTCTGATCGCAGTAGCGTGTCAGACACTGCGATATCGTAACGATATCGCTAGAACGTCACGAATCGTAACGTCGTAGCGATGGAAATTTCAATGTGTGACGGTACCCTAAGTGTGGTCACACTAGTGACTTATATAGAGGTAAAATTATGTTCTCCTCATGAGCACCTATGCATCCCATAATTTTATTTGCTTTTGAAGCAGCTGCCTGACACTGGCCACTAAACGTGAGTTTGTCATCCACCCATACACCAAGGTCTTTTTTAATGAAAGTTTGCCCAGAGATTTACAATTAAGCACATAACTATACATCTTATTTCTTCTGCCCAAGTGCATGACTTTACCATTAAAACTCATTTGCCATTTATCAGCCCAAGCTTCTAGTTTACATAAATCTTATTGTAATATTAAATTGCCCTCCTCTGTATTGGCTACCCTGCAGAGTTTAGTGTCATCTGCAAAAATTGAAATTCTACTCTGTATGCCCCCTACAAGGTCATTAACCCCTTCATGACCTTGGGATTTTCAGTTTTTCCGTGTTCGTTTTTCGCTCCCCTCCTTCCCAGAGCCATAACTTTTTTATTTTTCTGTCAATTTGGCCATGTGAGGGCTTATTTTTTGCGGGACAAGATGTACTTTTGAAAGACATCATTGGTTTTACCATGTCGTGTACTAGAAAATGGGAAAAAAATTCCAAGTGAGGCGAAATTGCAAAAAAAGTGCAATCTCACACTTGTTTTTTGTTTGGCTTTTTTGCTAGGTTCACTAAATGCTAAAACTGACCTGCCATTATGATTCTCCAGGTTAGTGCGAGTTCATAGACACCTAACATAACTAGGTTATTTTTTATCTAAGTGGTGAAAAAAAATTCCAAACTTTGCTAAAAAAAAAAAAAAAAAACGAGCCATTTTCTGATACTCGTAGCGTCTCCATTTTTCATGATCTGGGGTCGGTTGAGGGCTTATTTTTTGCATGCCAAGCTGGCATTTTTAATGATACCATTTCGGTGCAGATACTTTCTTTTGATCGCTCGACCAAAAAAACGTAATTTTGGCGTTTCAAATTTTTTTCTCACTACGCCGTTTAGCGATCAGGTTAATGCTTTTTTTATTGATAGATTGGGCGATTCTGAATGCGGCGATACCAAATATGTGTAGGTTTGATTTTTTTTTATTGATTTATTTTGATTGGAGTGAAAGGGGGGTGATTTAAACTTTTATATTTTTTTTATTTTTTTCACTTTTTTTTAAACTTTTTTTTTTACTTTTGCCATGCTTCTATAGCCTCCATGGGAGGCTAGAAGCAGGCACAGCACGATCGCCTCTGCTACATAGCAGCGATCTGCTGTTCGCTGCTATGCAGCAGAAAATCAGGTGTGCTGTGAGCGCCGACCACAGGGTGGCGCTCACAGCTGCCGGGGATCAGTAACCATAGAGGTCTCAAGGACCTCTATGGTTACAATGTACAAGCATCGCCGACCTCCGATCATGTGACGGGGGTGGGCGATGCGCTCATTTCCGGCCGCCCGGCTGGAAGAGCAGGTTAAATGCTGCTGTCTGCATTTGACAGCGGCATTTAACTAGTTCATAGGCGTGGGCAGATCGCGATTCTGCCCGCGCCTATTACGGGCACATGTCAGCTGTTCAAAACAGCTGACATGTCCCGACTTTGATGCGGGCTCACCACCGGCGCCCGCATCAAAGAGGGGCTTCTGATCTCGGACGTACTATCCCATCTGAGGTCAGAAAGGGGTTAATAAACATGTTAAAAAGAATCGGGTCTATTACTGACCCCTGTGGTACCCCACTGTTAACTGTGACCCAGGCAGAGTGTGTTCCATTAATAACCACCCTTTGTTTCCTATCCCTGAGTCAGTTCTTAACGAACTTACACATATTTACCCCTATCCCCATTGCTCTCATTTTATGTATCAACATTTTGTATGGCACTGTATCAAAAGCTTTTGAAAAGTCCATATACACCAGGTCCACTGAGATCTTGGCATGCTTAGGAGTGACTATGACTGTCAGGGAACAATGGGTGCACCACTGGGCCTATTGCAGTGACAAACCTCCCCAGTCCTAAATGTTTGACCTTCTACACCTGGTCCAAAAATGGTTGCTACCTGAATCTTCCGTCCCAGGACAGATGTTGGAGAGGGTTGTCATGGACAGCTTGATACACTCCCTTCCAAGGTTGGTGCAATCCTGGGTTGCCAGGGAGTTCTCCATGGTGCCGATGACCTAATGAGCCTTGAAGAGAGATACCAGGTGGTCGAGAGTTCCTTGCGGAAGCAATGGGTTGTAGGATCTCCATACTGGACTTCCCAAAGGCAGGCTGACATCCAGAAGAGTGGATCTAGAGAAACACCTGGGGGGCATCCAAGAGCCCAGGTGTTATTGTCCAAGGCCCCATGCAATAGTGTAATTTGTTGGAGGTGTCACATCACAGGCCACATATCCGCCTATTGTCCCATGACCACCAAGCCAATGGACTGCAACAAAGGACAGCACTACTCATATTTTGCATATCCTGCCTGCAGTGCTGTCCCTGAGGTGGGAGAGGGGCCACAGTCATGCCTCATGTCAGTAAACAGAGCAATTTACTGGCCTGCTGTTTGGTGACCCTAGTGATATACTTGGGTTCCCCGATGTAGCAAAAGAGACATGGGAGGCAGAATCTAAATGCTACCGGAGTGTAATCAAGCATGTGGCCCAGATTCAAGGCACAATTGCCAAGGTGATTCCCCTCCTCAAAGTACAAAAGGCACAGTCGAGGGTGTACAATAGGTCAGCGACGGTGAGACATTTTGATCCTGGGAATCGAGTACTGGTGCTTGTACCTATGGTGGAGAACAAATTTCTGGTCAAGTGGCAGGCCCCTACAAGATAGTTGAAAAGGTTGGGGATGTCAACTATGAATTCTATCAAGCAGTGAGAATAAAGCTCTGCCAAGTATACCACATCAACCTGATTATGCAGTGGTAAGATAGGGAGCCCGTGGAAGCTCTGTGTTTGGTGGCCAAGCCTGAAGCTGATGTGGAAGAAATTAAGGTGGAAAAGACACTGTCATGTGCACAAAAGCATCAGTGCTGTGAGGTGCTACAGCGGAACAAAGACCTGTTCTCAGAACTGCCAGGTTGTACAAAGGTCAAAGAGCATGAGGTTCTGACGGAGCCTCATGTCCGGGTCAACTTGAAGCCATATCAGATTCCCAAAGCGTGCCGAGAGGTGATCTCAACAGAGGTAAAGTAGATGCTGAGCCTGGGAGTCTTTGAAAAATCCAAGAGTAAAGATAGCTCAACAATAAATATGGCACCATTGTCAAAGATGAAGGCAATGATGAAACACGCATAGGGGTGGATGCAGATGCTGCAGTGTTCTTCTGTATGTTTCTGGGTAAGATGTGCTTGATTTGGATCAATGGCCTTAGAGATTTTGTTCTAGGCTGGATACATCAGTAATTACATTGCATATTCTTTATACCCATGACTATCAATCACGGTGAATATTTATGGGCATTTGGTCTTCTACTCTAATATTTGAATTGCTGGTTGATGCCAATCTGATTCCATGTATTCTAAGACCATCAGCGTGCACTCTGCATCCTAGCATATTTTGATGCACTCATGCACTTTTTCTTCCCCAATTTAACTCTTTTCTGATTTATAAATCCAATAAAGTGTTTACATGTTTACAATATACTATACCGTTTGATCGTTTTTCTTTTTATCCTTTGTTAAGAGTCCAAAAGTGATTGGTCCAGTCCAATAGTCTTTGTTCCAAAACCAGACGGAGAATGGCAGTTTTGTAATGACTATAGGAAGCTGAATGAGGTCTCTAAATTTGATTCATACCCAATGCCCCATGTGGATGAATTAATTGAGAGGCTAGTGCCGGCTTGGTACATTACTACCCTTGACCTCACAAAAGAGTATTGGCAAATTCCCATGTCCCAAGACACCAAGGATAAGATTGCCTTTTCAACGCCAGATGGATAGTTCAAGTACACAAGGATGCCGTTTGAGTTAAAAGGCGCTCCGGCCTCTTTCCAGACAGCCATGGACCGGATATTGGCACCCCAAAAAAATGTGCAGTGGCCTACATAGATTACATCGTCATATACAGCCAGGACTGGGGAAGTCATCTTTGCAAAGTTCAGACCATACTTAGCGCCCTAAGGAATGCAGGCTTTACCATCAACCCAAAAAAATGGATGGAGGAAGCCAAATATCTGGGCTACATGGTAGGTAGAGGGGAAATTAAACATCAAATAAATAAGGTGGATCCAATCCAGAGCTGGCCACAGACCTTCTGAAAAATTAGGTCAGTGCATTTCTAGGCATTTCTGGGCTACAATCAAAGATTTGTCCCTAACTTTGCCCAGATAGCAGCCCCGCAGATGGATCTTCTGAAAGGGACAAAGTCGACTATGGCTAAGTGGTCACCAGAAGCTGAGACGGCATTCCAGGAACTGAAGCTAGCTCGGAGTAAACAGCCGGTGCTGGTGGCAACAGATTTCTCCAAGGAGTTTGTGGTCTAGATGTCAGATGTCTGGCTGGGCACTGTCTTATCACAAGAGGTGAACGAGGAAGAGCAGAGGGGGTATGTAATATGGTCACCGGATGGGTCCTTAAGGGGAGATATGTGTCATCATGGTTAATAGCTGTGGAAGCATGCTCCAGCACATATAGCGCTGAGAGAGTTAATAAACCTTCCAGAGCAGTCATGAGAGATGGGTGGGAATAACTACTCACATATCCCTACCCCAGGGGCGTGGTTTGGCAGATAAAATGGAGACCAAGAGTCTCATTCAGTGTCTGGAACTGGAGATGTGTGGATGTCCTGTGTGTTGGTCTGTGCTAAGGCCTAAAGAACCAGACACTACCCTGAACGGGCAGACCCGCTATATGTTGTATGGACTTTTTAATTTGTGTTTACACTTTGTGCCAGAAAAGGCTGTTCTTTTGTTTGCTATACTTAGTGGTTTATTAAGCTTTAAATAAACTTGCCTGAACCTGTTAGCGATACCGCTACCTGTGCCTACCTCAACTGCAGCTGAGTGAGTACAAATCCCTACTATATACAGTACAGACCAAAAGTTTGGATACACCTTCTCATTTAAAGATTTTTTTGTATTTTCATGACTATGAAAATTTGTACATTCACGCTGAAGGCATCAAAACTATGAATTAACACATGTGTAATTATATACTTAACAAAAAAATGGGAAACAACTGAAATTATGTCTTATATTCTAGGTTCTTCAAAGTAGCCACCTTTTGCTTTGATGACTGCTTTGCACACTCTTGGCATTCTCTTGATGAGCTTCAAGTGGTAGTCACCGGGAATGGTCTTCCAACAATCTTGAAGGAGTTCCCAGAGATGCTTAGCTCTTGTTGGCCCTTTTGCTTTCACTCTGCGGTCCAGTTCACCCCAAACCATCTCGATTGGGTTCAGGTCTGGTGACTGTGGAGGCCAGGTCATCTGGCATAGCACCCCATCACTCTCCTTCTTGGTCAAATAGCCCTTACAAAGACTGGATGTGTCTTTAGGGTCATTGTCCTGTTGAAAAATAAATGATAGTCCAACTAAACACAAACCGGATGGAATAGCATGCCGCTGCAAGATGCTGTGGTAGCCATGCTGGTTCAATATGCCTTCAATTTTGAATAAATCCCCAACAGTGTCACCAGCAAAGCACCCTTACACCATCACACCTCCTCCTCCATGCTTCACAGTGGGAAACAGGCATGTAGAGTCCATCTGTTCACCTTTTCTTTGTCGCACAAAGACACGGTGGTTGGAACCAAAGATCTCAAATTTGAACTCATCAGACCAAAGCACAGATTTCCACTGGTCTAATGTCCATTCCTTGTGTTCTTTAGCCCAAACAAGTCTCTTCTGCTTGTTGCCTGTCCTTAGCCGTGGTTTCCTAGCAGCTATTTTACAATGAAGGCCTGCTGCACAAAGTATCCTCTTAACAGTTGATGTAGAGATGTGTCTGCTGCTAGAAATCTGTGTGGCATTGACCTGGTCTCTAATTTAAGCTGCTGTTAACCTGCAATTTCTGAGGCTGGTGACGTGGATAAACTTATCCTCAGAAGCAAAGGTGACTCTTGGTCTTCCTTTCCTGGGGCGTTCCTCATGTGAGCCAGTTTTTTTGTAGCACTTGAAGGTTTTTGCTACTGCACTTGGGGACACTTTCAAAGTTTTAGCAATTTTTCAGACTGACTGACCTTTATTTCTTAAAGTAATGATGGCCACTCATTTTTCTTTACTTAGCTGCTTTTTTCTTGCCATAATACAAATTCTAACAGTCTATTCAGTAAGACTATCAGCTGTGTATCCACCAGACTTCTGCACAACACAACTGATGGTCCTAACCCCATTTATAAGGCATGAAATCCCACTTGTTAAACCTGACAGGGCACACCTGTGAAGTGAAAACGATTCCCGATGACTACCTCTTGAAGCTCAGCAAGAGAATGCCAAGAGTGTAAAACAGTCATCAAAACAAAAGGTGGCTACTTTGAAGAACCTAGAATATAAGACATAATTTCAGTTGTTTCACACTTTTTTGTTAAGTATATAATTCCACATGTGTTAATTCATAGTTTGGATGCCTTCAGTGTGAATGTACAATTTTCATAGTCATGAAAATACAAAAATAACTTTAAATGAAAAGCTGTCACGGGAGACCTAGGCAGGAAAGAGTTAATAACCCGGGCCCCTGCGATTTCCCTCAGACTAGGGAAACCCTGACTGACCCTCTCCCAGAGTTTACACTGATCGTGTGCATGTCTGGGCCTCCACCCTTGCCCTATCTCCTGTTTCAACCCTAGGCTGAAACCACAACCCACCACCCAGTGAAGAGTCCACACTCCAATACCCACAGTTAGCACAGACAAGGATAACGGAAAAATAAGCACCACGCCGCAGTCACTCAGGAATACACTATAAATGTAAAGGGCAAAACAAATACAAATATAGGAAGGAGCAAATAAGACAAAGGGAAATACACCACCAGCAACGATACTCCAACTACTAGCTCACCACTCCAGACTGAGATAACATGCACAAGACAGAAGCTATAATCGGCGACGCCCAATGTTCAGGAGAACTATTTAAAGGCAGTGGGCATGGCCCAGCTTCCAATCCGAGCACCAGGTAATTTAACCCTGGACCAGCTAGATAAAATCTAGCCGACGCCAATGAGCGCATAGTGGTCAAAAGCGGAATTCCCGCTGTCTGTCAAACGACCTGGTCTGAACAGTGTCCGACATGACATGACAGCCTTCTACGAGGGACCCCAGGGCCCTCATGGCTTATAGGACCCGGATTGTCCAGATGGCGGCAGTGAAAAAACCTGACCAGCCGATCCGCATGAACGTCCAAGGCTGGTACTCAGGACCTCTCCTCAGGCCCATAACCACGCCAGTGTACCAAGTACTGTAAAGTGCAGCGCAATACATGAGAGTCAACCACCTTGGAGACTTCAAATTCCAAATTACCATCCACCAAGACTGGAGGTGGCATAGGCGCCGCGTCCACGGAACCCATCACCTTTTTTAAAAGAGACCTGTGGAACACGTTGTGTATCTTATACACCATAGGAAGCTCCAACCGGTATGCTACTGGGTTAATGACGGCGGTGACCCTAAATGGACCAATAAACCGTGGACCCAATTTAAGGGATGGTATCTTGAGTCTTATGTTTTTTGTGGATTACCACACCCAGTCATCCACACTCAGGTCCGGACCCGGCACACGCCTACTGTCAGCCACACGTTTGTACCTAGCACCCACACTCAACAGGCGCTGTTAACTCTCCTCCAGACTGATGACAATTGTGCTCCTAACTGGTCTTCCTCTGGAATGCCGGAAGAGCCCCTCTGACTCAAAGTACAAAATTGAGGATGTAGCCCATAAACACAAAAAAACGGAGACTCCCCAGAAGACTCCTGGCGGTGATTATTGATGGCAAACTCAGCCAAAGGAAGGAACGTCGACCACTCCTCCTGGTTATCTGAAACAAAGCAGCGTAAGTACTGCTCCAAATTTTGATTCATACGCTCGGTCTGACCATTTGACTGAGAATGAAATGCCGAAGAATGAGACAACTTGATCCCCAGCCGTGAACAAAATGCTTTCCAAAATTTTGCCACAAACTGAGACCCCCTATCAGAAACGATGTCAGACGGAACTTCATGAAGTCTGACCACTTCCTGCACAAATACCTGAGCCAGAGTCTTAGCGTTAGGCAATGAAGGCAAAGACACAAAGTGCGACATTTTTGAGAACCGATCAACAATCACCAAGATGACCATGTTCCCAGCTGAGGAGGGCAAGTCAGTGATAAAATCCATGGAGATTTCCGTCCATGGCTTACTAGGTACCTCGAGAGGAAGTAGTGTGCCAACAGGACGGGAGCGGGGCGTCTTAGTCCTAGCGCACGTGGTGCAAGCTGACACGTACGAGACCACGTCCAGTTGGATCTTGGGCCACCAAAACCGATGTGACACCAACTCCAAGGTACCCCTAACCCCTGGATGGCCAGCCAGGACAGCATCATGATGCTCTGCCAAAACCTTTAAGCGGAGATGAAGCGGTACAAACGTTTTGTTAACGGGAAGCTCAGATGGTACCTCCTCCTGGGCCTTGGCAATCTCAGCCTCAACCTCGGTAGTGAGAGCCGAAACCACAACACACTTTTGGAGGATGGGTACTGGATCTTCCCGAGGCTCTCCCCCCGGGAAACACCTGGACAAAGCATCCACCTTAGTGTTTTTAGAACCAGGTCTGTAAGTGACCACAAAGTTGAACCGCGTGAAAAACAATGCCCAGCGAGCTGCCTGGAAGACAGATGCTTGGCAGACTCCAAATAAAGCAAATTCTTATGGTCGGTAATAACAGTAACCTGATGAACCGACCCCTCCAAGAAGTGTCGCCATTCCTCAAAGGCCAATTTGATTGCCAACAACTCTCTGTTGCCGATATCATAGTTACACTCGGCGGGCGACAGTTTCTTGGAAAAATAGGTGCACGGACGCAAACCGCTCAAGGAGGAGCCTTGTGACAACACCGCCCCCACACCAACCTCAGACACATCAACTTCTACAACAAAAGGTTTCGATACATCTGGTTGCACCAGAATGGGAGCCGAAACAAACCTGTTTTTAAGAGATTCAAATGTGCACACAGCAGCCTCAGGCCAAACGGAGAAATCGGTACCCTTTTTAATCATGTCAGTTAGCGGTTTAGCAATGACAGAAAAATCCTTGATAAACTTCCTATAGTAGTTAGAAAACCCAAGGAACCGCTGAAGTGCTTTTAGGTTATCAGGCCGTTCCCAATGCAACACCGCTTGCACCTTGGCGGCGTCTATTTTAAAACCAGAAGCAGACACAATATAGCCCAAGAAAGGCAACTCCTGTACCGAAAGTACACATTTCTCCAATTTTGCATACAGCTTATTCTCTCTGAGGAGCTGTAACACCTGCCTGACATGATCTAAATGAGTATCACGGTCGCAAGAATATATGAGGATGTCATCTAGATACACACTAACGAATTTCCCCAAAACATGCGAGAACACATCATTTATGAAATGTTGAAACACTGCAGGTGCGTTTGTCAACCCAAATGGCATCACCAAATTTTCAAAATGACCCTCAGGGGTATTAAAAGCCGTCTTCCACTCATCACCTTGATGGACTCTTATGAGGTTGTACGCCCCCCTGAGGTCAAGCTTGGTAAACCACTTAGCACCTGCCACCTGGTTGAACAAATCCGGTATCAATGGCATGGGGTATGGATCACGAACCGTAATCTGGTTCACCTCCCTGAAATACAGACACGGCCGTAGTCCACCATCTGTCTTCTTAACGAAGAAGAACCTTGCTGCCACTGGTGAGGACGAAAGCCTGATGTGCCCTTTGCTCAAACTTTCAGCAATGTAATCCTTTAGCGCTTGTCTCTCCGGATGGGAGATGTTAAACATCCTTGATTTAGGCAACTTGGCCCCTGGTTTAAACCTGATAGAACAGTCGTAGGAGCGATGTGGTGGCAACTCTGAACAACCCTTCTCAGAGAACACATCCACAAAATCCAAAAGTGACTCAGGAACGCTTGGAGTCACAGCTGAAACACATGTGGCCAAGCATTTCTCCTGACAGAAATCACTCCACTGAATTATGTCCTGAGTTTTCCAGTCAATAACCGGGTTGTGTGAAGACAACCATGGGAAACCCAGAACCAATTGTGCCGGAAGACTCTTGAGCACCTTACATGTAACGTGCTCGAAATGAAGAACCCCAATGTGGAGTTTAACCTCAGCCACAAACTCAGTAATCTCCCCCTGTGGGAGAGGAGCAGAATTGATGGTGACCACACGGATAGGATGAGGCAGTTTTTCGATCCTAAAGCCAGCAAACTCCTCATCAATGAGATTTGTGGCAGAATCACTATCCACAAAAACAGTGATTGGCAGCTCTCTGCCAGCGACAACAACTTTGGCAGGGAGCATGCACTGAGAAACCATCATGGAGGATATACATAAGCTCAGATTGGACTCCTCCACACCCTCTGAGCTTAAAAGTTTTTCCGCCGTTGCGTCTTTCTTTGACAGTAGAGGACAGATATTAATAAAATGACCAGCTTTACCGCAGAAAAAACAGGCTCCCTGCTTCCTGAGTACAGGGGCTCGATTCTTAACATGTGATACCCTTGCGATTTGCATAGGTTCCGTGGGCTCACCTGCAGCAACCTCACGTGAACCTAAACCTTCACCCACAGGCGGCATCTTATGATCCCCCTGACGCAAACGGCGATCACTGCGGCAACAAGACTCATAGCGGAATCTAGTGAAGCAGGAGTCTCGTACATCAGGAGGGCTTTTTAAACCCTACTAGAAACTCCATGAATAAAGTGACTCCGCAGCGCAAACTCATTCCACTGTGTGTTGACCGCCCAGCGGTGAAATTCAGAACAGTAATCCTCTGCAACACGCTCCCCCTGGCGAATAGTGCGTATCTTAGATTCTGCTAGAGCCATTCTGTCAGGCTCATCGTAAATGTTTCCAAGAGATGAAAAAAAACTCTCCACAGAGTCAAATGCAGCAGAATCAGATGGCAAAGAAAATGCCTATGCTTGGGGATCCCCGCTTAATAATGACAACACCTGGCCCACACGCTAAGCCTCATTACCGGAGGAGAATGGGCGCATACGGAAATACAGTTTGCAAGCTTCACGAAAAGAAACAAATTTACTGCGTTCCCCAGCAAATTTTTCAGGCAAAGGAAACTTAGGCTCAGCAACTTTACCTGTAACTCCGGCTTGCACATTAGACACTGCTAGTCCCTGTTGCTGCACTGCCCCTCTTAACTCAGTGACCTGTAGGGACAGCGCCTCCAAGTGGTGGGTTATGGAAATCATGGGATCCATGGAAATAATGTTGGCTGATTATAATGTCACGGGAGACCTAGGCAGGAAAGAGCTAATAACCCGGGCCCCTGCGATTTCCCTCAGACTAGGGAAACCCTGACTGACCCTCTCCCAGAGATTACACTGATGGTGTGCATGTCTGGGCCTCCACCCTCACCTTTTCTCCTGTTTCAACCCTAGGCTGAAACCACAACCCACCACCCAGTGAAGAGTCTACACTCCAATACCCACAGTTAGCACAGACAAGGATAACGGAAACATAAGCACCACGCCGCAGTCTCTCAGGAATACACTATAAATGTAAAGGGCAAAACAAATACAAATATAGGAAGGAGCAAATAAGACAAAGAGAAATACACCACCAGCAACGATACTCCAACTACTAGCTCACCACTCCAGACCGAGATAACATGCACAAGACAGAAGCTATAATCGGCGATGCCCAATGTTCAGGAGAACTATTTAAAGGCAGTGGGCATGGTCCAGCTTCCAATATGAGCACCAGGTAATTTAACCCTGGACCAGCTAGATAAAATCTAGCCGACGCCAATGAGCGCATAGTGGTCAAAAGCGGAATTACCGCTGTCTATCGAACTACCTGGTCTGAACAGTGTCCGACATGACAAAAGGTGTATCAAAACTTTTGGTCTGTACTGTATATATATATATATATATATATATATATATATATATATATATATGTGTATGTGTGTGGCTTGCAAAAGTATTCACTCTCTTGGCTTCTTTCCTCTGCAGTTACATTACAATTACAACCTGTGTTTAAATGTTATGGCAATCCAATTTGTGATGCATCAGCATTATATGATCTAAGTTGGTGAAGTGAGAAAATATAGGCATAAATTCAATTTATATTATGAAATTACTAAATATTGGCATGTGCATATGTATACACCCATTTTTCTACGAATTCCCTAAAAATTTCTGATGTAAGCAATGACCTTCATAAGTCACATGCTTAGTAAAAGGAAGTCCATCTTTGTGCAATGTAACTGTCACATGGTTTGTCAGTATATACACACCTTATCTGAAAGGCCATAGAAACTGCAGCACCATTAAGTAGGGGCACCACTAACCAAACAACACCACAAAGGCGAAGGAGATCTCCAAACAAATCAGGGAAAAAGCAGTTAAAAAGTACAAGTCAGGGTTTGGTTATAAAAAAAATATTCCAATCTCTGATGATCTCTCAGAGCACCATGAAATCCATTATCATCAAATGAACAGAATGATGTACTACAACAAACCCACCAAGAGAGGGCCACCCACCAAAACTCTTAGCCCGGGCAAGGAGCAAGTTAATCCGAGAGGCAGGACTGAGGCCAAGAGTAACTCTGAAGAAGCTCCAAAGGTCCCAAGCAGAGATTGAAGCATCTGTCTATAGAACCACAATAAGCACTACTCTCTATAGCGATGGCCTTTATGGAAGAGTGGGTAGAAAAAAGCATTTACTTAGACATAAAAATTGTAAGGCTCATTTTGAATTTGCTAAAAGACATGTAGGAGAATCCCCAAATTATATGGAGGAAGGTACTGTGGTAAGATGAGATCAAAAATGAACTTTTTGGCCACTGAGATAAAAATTTTATCTGGCAACAAAGAAGCACAGTTCATCACCCCAAGAACACCATCCCCACAGTGAAACAGTGGTAGCAGAATCATGCTGTGAGGATGGTTTTGGGCAGTAGAGACTGGGAAAATTGCCCAAGTTGAGAGGAAGTTGGATTGCGCGTAAAACAGGGATATTCTTGAGCAACACCTGTTTCAGTCTGTCAGTTATTTGAGACTGGGACAGAGATTCACCTTTCT
The DNA here is from genome assembly GCF_051348905.1 of Ranitomeya variabilis. Taxonomy (NCBI): domain Eukaryota; kingdom Metazoa; phylum Chordata; class Amphibia; order Anura; family Dendrobatidae; genus Ranitomeya; species Ranitomeya variabilis. The sequence continues at coordinate 291,907,894 of NC_135237.1, forward strand.
ACAATACAATGACCCAAAGCATACTGCAAGAGTAACACTCAAGATGTTTAAGAGAAATGTTTGGAGTAGCCTAGTCAAATTCCAAACCTTAATCCAATTGAGAATCTGTGGTCAGACTTCAAGATTGCTGCTCACCAGAGAAAACCATCTAACCTGAAGGAGCTGGAGCATTTTACTTTGAGGAATGGGCAAAAATTCCAGTGGCAAGATGTGTATATCTCAAAGACACTTAACCAAAGTGACTTGCAGCTGTCATTCCTGCAGAAGGAGGCTCTACAAAGCACTAGCTTTATGGGAGTGAATAGCTATGAATACTGAAGTTTTCAGTTATTTTGTCCCATTTGTTGTTTGCGTCTCAATAAAAGGAAAGTAAATGTTCACAGTTGTAGGCATGTTCTTTACATGAACTGATGCAAATCTTCCAAAAAATGTGAAATTAAAGGTTGTGAGGTAGAAAAAGAGGAAAAATGTGAAGGGTTTTTTTTCTACCTCACAACAGGTATAACACCTCAGCATGCATAAAATAAAGTAGAGCATCGGCTGAGTCACATATTAGGCATTATCAAGACAAATGCCAGCTTACCCATAAAGCTGCCTGTGTATGTGCTGCCCAGTACTGCCCCAAACGCATGCTTTCACATATTAGGGAGTTAATATTACCTGTTATCTCTATGGAAGCGTGTCTCTTACATATACCGTATTTTTGGACTATAAGATGCACCTTACCATAAGACGCACCCCAAAATGTGGGGTGAAAATAGCAGAAAAAAAGATTTTTTATAAGATGGGGGTCCGTCTTATTGTCCGAATTTAAGATCTCTTACCTGAGGGCAGGCAGTGGCAGAGCAGGGTCACAAGATGCATGGTGTCAGCAGAGGTGCGGTGATGCTGAGGCACGGTGGGCGGTACGGCGTGCACCTGTGTAGGGTCCCTTCCTGCTTAGGTGGGCGACACCATGGCCTGGTGTCCATTGGGAGGTTGCGGCAGTGCTGTGGTGGCGACAGATTTGCGGTCACTTCCTCAGGTGAGATCATGCCGAAGCCCAGTATCCAAGGAGAGCAGCAGAGCTGTGTTAATCATCAGTTTCTCAGTGGCGGCGGCCATCTTCCTGAGGCCGCGCGTGCGCAGATTGAGTACTCTGCTTCCCAGGGATTCAAGAAAATGGCCGTGGGAGGCCGATCATGCACAGATGGAGATCGCGGCGGCCATTTTCCTGAAGCCGAGATCTCAATCTGTGAACTCGGCTTCAGGAAAATGGCCGCCGCGATCTCAATCTGAGCACGTGCGGCCTCCCGCAGCCATTTTCCTGAAGCCCCAGGAAGCAGAAAACTCAATCTGCACACACGCGGCCTCAGGAAGATGGCCGCCACCACTGGGAAAGCCGTGACTCATCCAGCTCTGCTGCTTTCCTTCTATACCGGGCCATGGCAGCACCTCACCTGTGGAAGGGAGACTGCTCACGCCATACCGCTCACCGCACCTCATCATCCCCACACCTCTGCCGCCGCCACACTTCCGGTAAGCGTGCATTTCAACTATAAGACGCACCCCCATTTTCCTCACAATTTTTGGTGGTAAAAAGTGTGAAAGTGGCATGTACAGTAGGATAGGTAAGGGTTATGATAGGACCCATCACAGAAGCGTCACCTTGCCATGGTTGATGGGACACATGCATTGGCCAATTTATACGCTAAGAACCTTCACTTTTTTTGTAAGTACATCTTGCTGAGGGACAATGCAGTTGGAAGTTGATATTTTCATTGACACTATATGTCTAGGCATTCACAGAGTGAATGGGAGGTGCTGGTCAGGTTTTTTGTAGATAGATAGATAGATAGATAGATAGATAGATAGATAGATCGTGAGTCATGTGTATAGTGCATGTATTTATATATTTTATTGTGTATGTAATATCTATATGTATACATGTATGAAAATGAAGAATCCATATGTTGTAAGTGAAATAAATAGATGAATTAATATGTGTATCATACAGCAGTGTTGACATTTCACATTGAATTAGGAAATTCACTTGTGTCAATATTTTTGGAGTGCTGCTATTCATTTGGTTTGTGTTTACTTGGGACTTTGTATTAAATGAAGATCTGTCATTAAACTATCTATCTATCTATCTATCTATCTTGCTAGCATCTGTCTATCTAATCATATATCACTGTCTACTCTGGTGGGTGGGTAGCTACATTGGCTAGCTAGCCTATTATGTTTAAAATGTGCTATAGTACCAAAAACATTTCTCATGGAATTAACCCCTTAACGACCGCCGATACGCCTTTTAACGGCGGCCGCTAAGGGTACTTAATCCACAGCGCCGTTAATTAACGGCGCTGTGGAAAAAGTGAATAGCGCCCCCCAGAGTCGGATTTTCTCTGGGGTCTCGGTTGCCGAGGGTAGCCAAAACCCCAGAGAACATGATTCGGGGGGTTTTTACCGACCCCCGAGTTGCGGTCGCCGGTAATTAACCGTTTACCGGCGGTCGCAACAAAAAAAAAAAACGCGATTTGCCGTTTAATTTCTCTGTCCTCCGATGTGATCGCACATCGGAGGACAGAGAAATGTGGTCCCCGATGGCCCCCAATAGCCCCCCAATACTTACCTACCTCCCCCGGTGCTCCTCGTGTCTCCCCATGGGCGCCGCCATCTTTTTTCTGGGAAAAAATGGCGGGCGCACGCGCAGTGCGCCCACCGCCCGGCACCCGGATGTTCTTTGGGGTCTCGGCTGCCGGGGGTAGCCGAGACCCCAAAGAACATGATCGGGGTCGGTTTGCACCGACCCCTGCTTTGCGATCGCCGGTAATTAACAGTTTACCGGCGACCGCAAAAAAAAAAAAAAAAAGCGATCAGTTATTTCTCTGTCCTCTGATGTGATCGCACATCAGAGGACAGAGAAATAGGGGGATTCGGGGACCCTATCATACTCACCCGGGGTCCCTGGGTCCTCTTCTGTCTTCTCCTGCCAGCCGGCTTTTTCATCATGGCGGGCGCATGCGCAGTGCGCCCGCCATCTGCCGGCCGGCAGGAGAAGACAAGTTGGGGCTAAAATTAGGGTTAGGGTTAGGGTTAGGGTTAGGGTTAGAGTTAGGGTTAGAGTTAGGGTTAGGGTTAGGGTTAGGGTTAGAGTTAGGGTTAGGGTTAGGGTTAGGGTTAGAGTTAGGGTTAGGGTTAGAGTTAGGGTTAGAGTTAGGGTTAGGGTTAGGGTTAGGGTTAGGGTTAGAGTTAGGGTTAGGGTTAGAGTTAGGGTTAGAGTTAGGGTTAGGGTTAGGGTTGGGGCTAAATTTAGGGTTAGGGTTAGGGCTAGGGTTAGAGTTAGGCTACTTTCACACTAGCGTTTTTTGGCTTCCGTCGCAATGCGTCGTTGGAGAAAAAACGCATCCTGCAAAAGTGCTTGCAGGATGCGTTTTTTCTCCATTGGCTTGCATTAGCGACGCATTGCGACGGATTGCCACATGTCGCATCCGTCGTGCGACGGATGCGTCGTGCTTCGGCGGACCGTCGACACAAAAAAAACTACATGTAACTTTTTTGTGCGACGTGTCCGCCATTTCCGACCGCGCATGCGTGGCCGGAACTCCGCCCCCGCCTCCCCGCACCTCACAATGGGGCAGCGGATGCGTTGAAAAAACAGCATCCGCTGCACCCGTTGTGCGGCGCTTACAACGCTAGCGTCGGTACGTCGGCCCGACACACTGCGATGGGCCGAGTACGACGCTAGTGTGAAAGTAGCCTTAGGCTTCTTTCACACTTGCGTCGGTACGGGGCGGTCGCAATGCGTCGGCCCGATGTACCGACGCACGTTGTGAAAATTGTGCACAACGTGGGCAGCGGATGCAGTTTTTCAACGCATCCGCTGCCCAGTCTATGTCCTGGGGAGGAGGGGGCAGAGTTACGGCCACGCATCCGCGGAAATGGCGGACGCGACGTACAAAAAAAAGGTTACATTGAACTTTTTTTGTGACGACGGGGGCTAAAGTTATGGTTAGGGTTGGGGCTAAAGTTAGGGTTGGGGCTAAAGTTAGGGTTAGAGTTGGGATTAGGGTTAGCGTTTGGATTAGGGTTGGGATTAGTGTTACGTTTGGGATTAGGGTTGGGATTAGGGTTAGGGTTGGGATTAGGGTTAGGGGTGTGTTGGATTTAGGGTTTTGATTAGGGTTATGGTTAGGGTTGAGATTAGGGCTGTTTTTGGGTTAGGGTTGTGATTATCGTTAGGGTTGTGATTAGGATTATGGATCGGGTTGAGATTAGGGTTAGGGCTGTGTTGGGGTTAGGGTTGGAGTTAGAATTGGGGGGTTTCCACTGTTTAGGTACATCAGGGGGTCTCCAAACACGACAGCCAATTTTGCGCTAAAAAAGTCAAATGGTACTCCCTCCCTTCTGAGCTCTGCCGTGCGCCCAAACAGTGGTTTACCCCCACATATGGGGCATCAGCGTACTCGGGATAAATTGGACAACAACTTTTGGGGTCCAATTTCTCCTGTTACCCTTGTGAAAATAAAAACTTGGGGGCTAAAAATCTTTTTTGTTGGAAAAAAATATATTTTTTTATTTTCACTACTCTGCATTATAAACTTCTGTGAAGCACTTGGGCATTCAAAGTTCTCACCACATATCTAGATAAGTTCCTTGGGGGGGTCTATTTTCCAAAATGGGGTCACTTGTTGGGGGTTTCTACTGTTTAGGTACATTAGGGGTCTGCAAACGTAACATAACGCCCGCAGACAATTCTATCAAAGTCTGCATTCCAAAATGGCACTCCTTCCCTTCCGAGCTCTGCCGTGCGCCCAAACAGTGGTTTACCCCCACATATGGGGTACCAGCATACTCAGGACAAATTGGACAACAACTTTTGGGGTCCAATTTCTCTTGTTACCCTTGTGAAAATAAAAATTTGGGGGCTAAAAAAATCTTTTTTGTGGGAAAAAAAATATTTTTTATTTTCACTACTCTGCATTATAAACTTCTGTGAAGCACTTGGGCATTCAAAGTTCTCACCACATATCTAGATAAGTTCCTTGGGGGGTCTACTTTCCAAAATGGGGTCACTTGTTGGGGGTTTCTACTGTTTAGGTACATTAGGGGTCTGCAAACGCAACATAACGCCCGCAGACAATTCTATCAAAGTCTGCATTCCAAAATGGCACTCCTTCCCTTCCGAGCTCTGCCGTGCGCCCAAACAGTGGTTTACCCCCACATATGGGGTACCAGCATACTCAGGACAAATTGGACAACAACTTTTGGGGTCCAATTTCTCTTGTTACCCTTGTGAAAATAAAAACTTGGGGGCTAAAAAATCTTTATTGTTAAAAAATATATATTTTTTATTTTCACGACTCTGCATTATAAACTTCTGTGATGCACTTGGGCATTCAAAGTTCTCACTACACATCTAGATAAGTTCCATGGGGGGTCTAGTTTCCAAAATGGGGTCACTTTTGGGGGGTTTCTGCTGTTTAGGCACATCAGGGGCTCTCCAAACGCGACATGGCGTCCGATCTCAATTCCAGTCAATTTTGCATTGAAAAGTCAAATGGCGCTCCTTTGCTTCCGAGCTCAGCCATGCGCCCAAACAGTGGTTTACCCCCACATATAGGGTGTCGGCGTACTCAAGACAAATTGTACAACAGCTTCTGGGGTCCATTTTCTCCTGTTACCCTTGGTAAAATAAAAATTTGGAGGCAAAAAGATCATTTTTGTAGAAAAAATGCGATTTTTTTATTTTCACGGCTCTACGTTATAAACTTCTGTGAAGCACCTGGGGGTTTAAAGTGCTCACCACACATCTAGATAAGTTCCTTAAGGGGTCTAGTTTCCAAAATGGTGTCATATGTGGGGGGTCTCTACTGTTTAGGCACATCAGCGGCTCTCCAAACGTGACATGGCGTCCGATCTCAATTCCAGCCAATTCTACATTGAAAAAGTAAAACGACACTCCTTCTCTTCCAAGCTCTGCGGTGCGCCCAAACAGTGGTTTACCCCCATATATGGGGTATCGACGTACTCAGGAGAAATTGCACAACAACTTTTGTGGTCTAATTTCTCCTGTTACCCTTGTGAAAATAAAAATTTGGGGGCAAAAAGATCATTTTTGTAGAAAAAATGAGATTTTTTATTTTCACGGCTCTACGTTATAAACTTCTGTGAAGCACTTGGGGGTTCAAAGTGCTCACCACACATCTAGATAAGTTCCTTAAGGGGTCTAGTTTCCAAAATGGTATCACTTGTGGGGGGTTTCCACTGTTTAGGCACATCAGGGACTCTCCAAACGCGACATGGCATCCGATCTCAATTCCAGCCAATTCTGCATTGAAAAAGTCAAACGGTGCTCCTTCAATTCCAAGCTCTGCGGTGCGCCCAAACAGTGGTTTACCTCCACATATGGGGTATCGACGTACTCAGGAGAAATTGCACAACAACTTTTGTGGTCTAATTTCTCCTGTTACCCTTGTGAAAATAAGAATTTGTGGGCGAAAAAATCATTTTTGTGAAAACAAATGCGATTTTTTATTTTCACGGCTCTACGTTATAAACTTCTGTGAAGCACTTGGGGGTTCAAAGTGCTCACCACACATCTAGATAAGTTCCTTGGGGGGTCTAGTTTCTAAAATGGTGTCACTTGTGGGCGGTTTCCACTGTTTAGGCACATTAGGGGCTCTCCAAACGCGACATGGCGTCCGATCTCAATTCCAGCCAATTCTGCATTGAAACAGTCAAACGGTGCTCCTTCACTTCCAAGCTCTGCGGTGCGCCCAAACAGTGGTTTACCTCCACATATGGGGTATCGGTGTACTCAGGAAAAATTGCACAACAAAATTTGTGGTTAAATTTCTGTTTTTACACTTGTGAAAATTAAAAAAAATGGTTCTGAAGTAAAATGTTTGCAAAAAAAAGTAAAATGTTCATTTTTTTCTTCCACATTGTTTTAGTTCCTGTGAAGTACGTAAAGGGTTAATAAACTTCTTGAATGTGGTTTTGAGCAGCTTGAGGGGTGCAGTTTTTAGAATGGTGTCACACTTGGTTATTTTCTATCATATAGACCCCTCAAAATCACTTCAAAGGTGATGTGGTCCCTAAAAAAAACATGGTGTTGTAAAAATGAGAAATTGCTGGTCAACTTTTAACCCTTATAACTCCCTAACAAAAAAAAAAATTGTTTCCAAAATTGTGCTGCTGTAAAGTAGACATGTGAGAAATGTTATTTATTAACTATTTTTTGTGACATATCTCTCTGATTTAAGGGCATAAAAATACAAAGTTTGAAAATTGCAAAATTTTAAAAATTTTCGCCATATTTCCATTTTTTTCATAAATAATCGCAAGTAATATCGAAGAAATGTTACCACTAACTTGAAGTACAACATTTCACAAAAAAACAATCTCAGAATCAGCGGGATCCGATAAAGCGTTCCAGAGTTATAACCTCATAAAGTGACACTGGTCAGAATTGTAAAAATTGGCTCGGTCATTAAGTACCAAATTGGCTCTGTCACTAAGGGGTTAAATACATAATGATATTTAAATTCATGTTCTAAATTTGAAAATCACCAACCATTTGTTATAAAAAAAGATATGTAGAACTTTGGTTAAGCTTGTTTCATGTGTATTTATTTAACTTACCTTTGTACTCAGAGGAATGATGTATCAGCTTTTTAACTTGACAGCTTATTATAATACCCATTTATCAACAGGCCAAAATGCATATTTATAAGTTTTACAAAAATCCCTGAGTGTACAGGAATATTTTTTCCATTGCTTTCACCTAGCATTTCATAGTTTTAGTTTTTTATTTCTATTGAAAATACAGGAACTGGAAAATATTGATTTAAATGGTATATTGTTGTATAAACTGCAACTCTTTGTTGAACCAAGTGCAAAATAATATACCGTAAGCAGGACACCTTTTTATTAGCATTTATTTTATTTAGAATTACCCAATAATAAAGGGTTAGAGATGAGCAAACCTGTAGATGTTGGGGTTTGTCGGATTCGCCGAACATACAGTGAAAAGTTTGTTTGGGGTCCGAATTTGACCTTGAAATTGACCAAAACCCAATAGAAGTCAATGGGGACCCAAACTTTGATAATTTAAAATGGCTGTAAAATGCTCATAGTCAGGGCTAGGGGGCTGAAAAAGGAAGGTAATAGGGGTAAGAGCAGAGCAATTGACTTGCATACAAATGTGGTTAGAGAAATAATTTAAAATAAGACACAAAAAAATATAATAATCTTGAACCAGAAGGCGGAGGTCCAAGTGGAGGAGTTGGAGGAGGTGAATATGGCGATGAAGGTGGAAAATCCAGGGGAAGAGGCATCCAACACTATTTTAGTGTCTTTTTTTGTTTTAAAACTTGAAAGAACATAGAATAAAAGAAATAACAATCTAGAAACAGGAAGCTGCGGTCCAAGTGGAGGAAGAGTCTGAGGTGTAAGTGAACGTAGCATAGCAGGAGGAGATAGCCAACACTGTTTGTTTGGGAGGTACTCTGTAAGCAGCCAGTGTAGTAATCTGCTGGCCACTGTCTGTGTGTATACTGGTATTGTAATACTCTGCACTTTTTTGTGTTGAAAACAATGAGGAGAGCATCATATGGGGACGTGGTTGTGCTGCTGCTTGTGGTGCTGTTGCTGCTGCTGCAGGGAGAGAGAGGACATGTTAGATTATGGATGGAGAGTCGGTATCCATTTTAGTGGAATTAGAGTAGGTATAAAATGTACCAAGTCAGACTCCTAAAAAATCTAGTAAATTGGGTACAGTATTTCAATGCATGTTTGTACGGTAAATGTTTTAATAAGGATTTGAGAAAGTTATGAAATTATGAAGTTACTAGATGGTGGCCTGATTCTAACACATCGGGTATTCTAGAATATGTATATAGTTAATTTATGAAGATTTCAGAATAATACAATGAATACACAGAATTTTCTGGGTAAAATATATTTATCATCATTAAATTTTATTGCTCATAGAACTTAATACAATTGAATGAAATTGTGAAACAGATCATCAAAATACATAAGCCATTACATGGATATATAACTGTATTTAAATAAATCATCGAACAAAAGAAGTACATCAACACTAATATATTTGTTAACAATATCAACCCAAAATATTTTTGTACACCACATTTTTTGTGAATACCTTTTCAATACCAATAAGTAACTTTCCTTGTAACGGGGTAGGAAGAACTTGCACCTTGATGTTGGATCTCATTTTAACTCTTGAAAATGCAACATAGAGTTGTTCATGACCAAAAACAGGCTCTGGTAGATATATGCCAACACGATGTAGAGTTTGACCTTGTGACTTGTTTATTGTCATTGCGAAAGCTGGTTTAACTGGAAACTGTCGATGCCGAAGCCTAAATGGAAGACCGGTGTCTGAAGGACATAAATCAATCCGTGGAATGAACACTTCATCTCCTTTTCCTGATCCAGTGATCACTCTTGTTTGAATGACGTTAGAATTGAGTCCAGTAACAATAAGGCGAGTTCCATTACATAGCCCATTTTTTGTATTTAGATTCCGCAGCAACATTATGATTGTTCCAACTTTGAGTTGTAATCTGTGGGATGGCATTCCTGATGGCATAAGACTATTTAAAAATTCAACTGGATAATGCTCTCGTTCATCTTCATTATCTACAGTACATCCACTGAATCATCACTTTTGTACAACTTATACTCTCCAGGCATTCTATCCATCACACGGGAATTTAGCAGAGCTACGTCATCGTTCTTAGGACAGAGAATTGCATGAGAAGAGGCCCTCTCAACACTACTTTGGTCGTTCACATCAATTTCAATGCATTGTCCAAAAACATCACTTATGATGCAGTCAGTGCACAGCATGTCTTCTGGTATTTCAATAATGTCTTCTCCAAGGTTGTATTCGTTGCTAAGTTCACCGTTACCAAGTTTAAGAAGCCAGTTGCTATACTCTGGGTCAGAAGATCGTATGTTGTTAATTAGTTGGAGATAATTAAACTGTTTCCAAAGGTCAGCCATTTTTAAGCTGGACTCGATAACATCTGTTCGTGTTCCATTTGATATGACTGGAAGACATTGCCTAAAATCTCCGCCATTGACAAAAACTTTACCCCCAAACGGAATTTCATTTTTTTCAGCAACATTTGTAGTCATTACTTCACGCAGAAGTCTGTCAATTAACCCTAGAACGCATACCTGGGGCCTCGCAGGCCTGCCAGGTTACTTGTTTTCTATTTTCTGTAAAAGTACTTTAGTTAGAATTTTGAAAATCTAGGTAATCCTCAGGTATATAGTTGTTAGTAATTTCCAGTTATTCATATATTTTTATGTTACAGACATTTCGGTATAACAACCTTTTTTGGGGACTACCCCATATTCACGCACCTGGGGCCTTTTAGGCCTGTACTAGGTTTACATGTGATACTCAGTCTTTTTGTCTGTATTGTTACTGGGGAAGAACTTTTATGACTCTGCTATTGCTGGGAAGAGTGTGAATTCTGCATGTCAACATGGTCATGTGATCTTGGAAGGGAGGCTCCCTCACAAAGTCATGTGTCTCTGACCTCTTCGCAAGGCTTTTTGTCCTAATTGCTGGAGAGACTTTGGAGGAAGAAGTCAGCTTTCTTTTGTCTGGAAATAAAAACTTTCTGAGCTCCAAAACCAGAGTCTTCTACTGCACTACAAGAAAGTGATCTGTTGAAGGTAAGAGGAGGGGGGCTGCACTTTACCCTCTTTATATGGCTTGGTGTGCTGGGACCCTAACAAAGAGTCTTATCACATACTGTTTACAGTGCACAAGCCTGATTGTAATATTTTTTTTTTCTTTTTAGTTTACTGACATCTAAAATTACAATGGCACAGTCTACTTCCAGGGGATTGACTGACCATGAAATCGAGGAGATTATTTTCAATAGTGATGAAGAAAGTGAAATTTCTTTTTCTGATGAAGAGTACATGCCACCAGCTAATGTATCAACTTCATCGTCCAGCGATTCTTCAGATGATGAAGAAGTAGTGGATCCAGCAGAACGTTCAAATAGAACATCTTAAACGAATATTTTTTGGAACCGTACTGCTGCGGCTCCTGCACGTACCCCAACACATAACATTATTAGAGTTGCTCAAGGAGCTGTCGGAATTCCCCAATTCATGTCCAAAAGAGATGTGTTCTGTAAATTTGTTTCGGATGATATTGCAGATGAGGTAGTTTTGTGTACTAACGTAGAAGGAAAACGTATCGTGTCAGGAAGAAAAAAAACATGGAATAATATAACTAAAGAGGAACTATATGCTTATATTGGCCTTACTCTTCTGGCAGTGTCAACAAAATCATACGATGTTCCAATCAGAGAGTTATTTCAGAACCCATTTGCAGATCCACACTACAAAGCTACTATGTCCATCAATAGATTTGAGGGTATTCGGAGATGCCTTCGTTTTGATGAAAAGAGAACTCGCCCTGTGAGGTTGGCAACCGATAAATTAGCCCTTATTAGCTATATCTGGAATCTTTTTATCAAGAACTGTACAAAGCTTTACCATTCCAGTGATAATGTGACAGTGGACGAGCAACTTTTTGCCTTTAGGGGACGTTGCAAATTCATTCAGTATATGCCCAGTAAGCCAGCTAAGTATGGCATAAAAATTTTCTGGATGTGTGATTCGGCAAGCTATTATGGGATGAATGGTCTGATTTACTGTGGCAAGGCAAAGAAGCTGATGCTCCAGTCCAGAAAGACCTATGTTCCGACATAGTAAAAACACTTGATCTACCAATTTTCAATTCAGGAAAAAATATTACAATGGATAATTACTTTACCAATTTTGAAATGGCCAACTTTTTGCTTCAAAAGCAACTTACATTTGTTGGTACTATGAGGCCAAACCGCCGCAAAATTCCTCCAATCATGAAGCACAATGCACAGCGAACAATCTACGAGAGTGTATTCGGTTTCTGCAATCAAGCAACAATGGTGTCTTATAAAGCCAAGAAAGAAAAATCCGTGATATTACTGAGTACAATGCATCATGATGGAAGTATTGACACCAATGACAGGAAAAAAAACCCTGAAATCATACTGCATTATAATAAGACAAAAGGAGGTGTCGACAAGATGGACAAAATGATTGGAGAGTATTCGTGCAAAAGGCAGACTAAACGTTGGCCTGTTGCCCTTTTTTCCAATATCCTTGATGTGTCAGCCCTCATTAGCTACATTTTTTATTGTCAAACTAATCCAGAATTCCACGCCAACAGGAAAGACAAGAGACATCTATTTTTGACAGAACTTTGTTATGAACTTTTGATGCCTACTATGATGGAGAGAAGCAGCATGATATGCTTATCAAGGCAAATTACTGAGGCAATGATCCGATGTGGAATTCGCTTGCTGGAACATCCAGAGCAAAGAGAAAAAAAAGAAAGCGCTGCTATATTTGTCCAGCAAAGAAGGAAAGAAAATCGGAGCGTTTCTGTTCTACTTGCGGAAAAAATGTATGCAAGGAACATTCAGCCGAAAAAATAATATGCGAGAATTGTCGGGGGAATATGTAAAGTTACAAATAAATATTCCTGCACCAAGTTTGCTACAACCAAAAAATGTTTTCATAAAAAAATTGCATATAGAATGCCTATATTTAGCGTGCCCATTTACTTACTTTTTTTTGTTTTATGCACATAACTATGTTTTGAAATATACACATCTTAGGCTGTGTTCCCAGTAGCGCTGGGGTTCGCCAGAAGGGGATCCATAATGGATCTGACTCCCTGGTAACTCCAGCTAAGGCTGCCGGAATGGTGGGATTCCGCCAGCCTTAGCTGGGGTCACCAGGAGGTCAGATCCATTACGGATCCCCTCCTGGAGGAACCCAGCGCTAGTTGGAATGCATCCTTACCTTGCAATTGTAAAATAAATTTTGAAAAGTATTTTTATTTGAGTTATTCCGTGTTATTTGCACACAGGCCTAAAAGGCCCCAGGTGCGTGAATACGGGGTAGTCCCAAAAAAAGGTTGTTATCCCGAAATGCCTATAACATAAAAATATATGAACAACTGGAAATTACTAACAACTATATACCTGAGGAATACCTAGAGTTTCAAAATTCTAACTAAAGTAATTTTACAGAAAATAGAAAACAAGTAACCTGGCAGGCCTGCGAGGCCCAGGTATGCATCCGCCAGCCTTAGCTGGGGTCACCAGGAGGTCAGATACATTACGGAATCCCATCCTGGCGGACCCCTGCGCTAGTGGGAATGCATCCTTACTTTGCAATAAACTTTGAAAAGTATTTTTATTTGAGTTATTCCATGATAATTGTAAACAGGCCTAAAAGGCCCCAGGTGCGTGAATGTGTAGATTTCTATGGGTATGCGTTCTAGGGTTAAGCTCAAGTCGTATTTGGGTGCCATGGTGCACTCATCAAGCATGAAAAGATTTGCATTCTTTAACAGTCTTCCTGCAAATGTGTCTTGTTTTATTCTGGAAACAGAGATTTCGTTGACTGGAACTGGTATCCCAAAGAGTGAATGGATAGTGCGACCTCCTCGTAAAAGGTTTGCTGCAATACCTGTTGTAGCCGATGGCAATACGACTTTTCCCAACCCTCTAACGTGATGCATTAAAATTTCATAGAGGTATGTTTTACCGCTCCCTCCTGGACCATCAATAAAGAAACATTTTGCCTTTGCATCTGCTTGGTTTTCTATAGCGCTCACAATAGTGTCATATGCAATCCGTTGTTGTTCATTTAACCTTCCTCTAGTGTTAGCTTTCTGTTACTCTTTCTTATGTAAACGGGTCGGTTTTGACCCGTGTCTTAAATCACCCCTAGGCTACCCTAAAAACAGTTATGATCCAATTTGTTTCTTACCTCTTAGTTACCTTGTTAGGGTTTCTCATCCATGGAAGGATTGATTTTAATATTTTTGTTGTGGCCCCCTGGGCCTTTCATTTGAGAGCATACCCTTCATTTTCAAAATAAAAATATTGTCAAATGAACCTCAAAAGAATAATATAAATTTAAAAAAGTTTGTTATATTACCTGACTATTACTGAAGGGTTTTAGAACACATTTCTTAAATGTAAAAAAATATACATATATATATATATTTTATATTATTAACTCTAGTAACATCTATGGTGTTACGGGTAAATTTTGACCCATATCTAACTACTTTATGAAAAAGGCAAAAAACAGATTTTTTTTTTATAGAACTTTAATACAAATAAAAGATGAAAATTATATTAACATTAATAGCAATAATAATAAAAAGTAGCTTTTCTAGGTCAAACAAGCAAACAACAATCAATCAAGCAAATCAAATCAACAGAAATCAAGTACTAGTTTTTAGATGCATTAGTATTTAGATGCATGTGTGGCAAAAAGTGACACTTTTCGTGTGTTCTTTGCAGAGGTATTTTTTGCAGGATGTGTTTGTCTTTCTGTTCTTATTGCTAGGGCAGACCTGACACCTCTTTCTTTTAGAATCAGGTGGTCTCACTGGGGTTGTGGCTGTTGTGGTTGATGTTGAGGCAGGCCTGGTTGAGGAGGATGCTGGTGATGATGCTTTTTGTGTTGCTGTGGGTGTGGACGAAGCACTTGCTGAGCTCTGGAGTTGTCGCACCAAGGCTGAAGCGGCTGGGTCTCGGGGCACTCGTTCCCTTTGGTCAATGTGCGCCTTGACAAGGGATCTTCCTAGTTCCTCAAGAAACATCCTCCGCTTGTTTTTTTCTTTGAATTCCATCCTTGGTGAATGTGGGTCCACAGCACAAATGAATTGCATGCTGACACATCAAGGATGTTGTAAAATACAACCATTGGCCATCTCCTAGTCATTCGCTGGCAAGTGTACGTGGCAGTCAGCTTGTCCAGGTTGTCCACTCCTCCTTTGTTTTTGTTATAGTCCAGGATGATTCTGGGCTTTTTGTCACTTCCTGATGACACAGCTGCATCTTTGTGAAGTGTGGACATCGGTACCACATTCCGTCGTTTTTTGGGGCAGTATGAAACAGCAGTGGTGGTGCCTGTAAAAACAAACTTTGAGGAAAGTGGAGCCCTGTCCTTCATCTGCAACAATTCAGCGGGCAGCTCAGGTTTGTTTTTTTCACTGTGCCCACCATGGTGATTTTCCTCCTGAGAAGTTCTTGTCCAAGGTCATAGCTGGTAGAAAAAATTGTCACAAGTAATGTTGTGACCCTGCAGTCCAGTAGTCATATCGAGGACTACACGTTTTCCTTGTTTTTTTTCAGGGATGCCGCTTGCAGACTTGCCTGTGTAAATCTGTAGATTCCATGCATAGCTAGTTTTTGCATCACAGGCTGCCCAGATTTTTATGCTGTATTTGCCTGGCTTACTTGGCATGTATTGCCGGAAGGGGCATTTTCCATGGAAAGGGAGAAAACGTTCGTCTACTGTCACCTCTGGCCCTGGGTTGAACATCAGTGGAAGGAGCTGCACCCATTTCTCCCAAACATCCCTGATGGGAGCAAGTTTATCAGATTTTGTTCTGGTGTCTCTGTTGTCAAATCTGAGGACTCTTGATATCATTTGAAACTTTTGAAGTGACATTGTTGCCCGGAAAATATTCCTGCCTGTTGATGCGTCCCAGAGACTATCAGTGGCCTCATTGCAGGATTTGTACACTCCAGCAAGGAGAAGAACACCAATGTAGGCATCCAGGACATTATCATGAAGGTTATTCCACATGTTGCCGTGGACTTTTTTTCCTTCAAGGTTTGTCATAGCAATAATGACTTTTTTTTATTGACAATGGCATAAACAGATCAAAACATGTCTTGATGTCACTTACTCTTGTCACAGCAAACCTTGTGATCCCAGGGGTAATTTTTATGACATTTGCAGCATCTTCCATGCCATGTACATCTGGAGGTACTGAGCTCCAACTGATCTTGCCACTTTTGAATTTGAATCTTTCAGCGGGAGCAGCTTCAGCACCAGTGACCTCCTCATCAGACTGATTAGAACTGTCTGTGTCTTCCGGTTGATACTCCACATCATCTTCCTCCTCAAAAACCTGTTCATCTGTATCAGTTTGCTGCTGTGTGTCCTCTGATTCATTATCATCTAAGATATAATCCAGAATTTGGCTTACATCAAATCTTCTCCTCATTGTTGCATGTGTAAACTGGAGAAGTATACTCTGCAAAGTACCAACTCTAAGCTGATTTGGCCATACATGCCTGGACATGTCCCTAACTCAAGTTGTTGGAGGTAGAGCTGGCTGTTTGCTGTTGGTTTATATTGTGTTTATGAGTTCAGTTTTGGGACTTATTATTGTTTTTTTACTCTTATATTAGACCTGGGTCGAAATTGACCCCAACAACACAAATGTTATAATTTTAATAAGAGCATTTTACAATTTAGTAAAATAGTTTTATTTTATTGTATTTTGTTTAAAAATAAGTTCCTGAAAAAGTCAAAAAGTCATGATGCAATAAACAAATGTATGTAGAATTTGTATGCATTTAAAACCTAAAACGGGTCGGTCATGACCCTAACACTAGAGGAAGGTTTTAAAGAGTTTCTTTTCTCTGTTGCCAACAATAATTCATAAGCTTCCTCATACTCTGGAACTTGTGGAACTTGAATTGCAGGCTGTGGCAAATTAAAGTCTGAAAACATTTTTCCATGCAGTAGTAAGACATTTTGGATATCTTGCATGGCATAAGATTCGCAATTTTGACAATTTCCACTTCTGTTGTGAAAATGTAAGCTGTAATCCTCGATTAGATCTTCTTTAAAATTTGCCCAAAGTTGAGCCGGATTTGTAGGTGGTCCAAATACACAGATGTAGGCAAACAATTCACGAAGTTGCTTAGGCATATGTAGGGCAACTGCATCTTCTAAAGTAAGTCTCCACGCAGTATCATCCAATAGAAGTCCTAAAGCCAAAGCTGCAGCTTTAAATGTATCCTGCAATACTCCGTTAACTGTTTTCAAATCGTCATAACTTGTAGCTCCTTTGACATGCAGTAGTAACAGCCGAAGGCAATATCTTTCTTGATCCTTAACACTAACAGTATACATGCGTCCAATTATTCTGCTAACTCCTCGTTGTCTTGGATTCCAAGTTTTATTCCAAACGTAATGCTCTGGAATCTCTCGGTACAAATACTGCCTTGTGTTTTCATCACGGTGGTTCAGCAAAAACCATTCCATTAATGTTGACATTGTGCTTAAAGTTTTTGAGACATCTTTGACTTCAGCATCTTCAAAGAAATAAAGCTGCTGTTGATTTGGTAAATGAGTAGCTAAACGTATAATGGCGTGGGACTGTGAATGCATTGGAAACGCATATATCCTCCAAGCAGCTTCTGGAGCACTAACGTATCTTGAGTCAACAAAAGTTGATGATTCATCGTGATTGACTGTTTTCTGTTGTATTTCAATGTTAGCTTTGTCATGCCGCTTGCAGATGTACTTGAAAATATATTTTACACTTTTTATTGAAGCACAGATTTCTATGTTGATGTGACAGTTGTAGCATTTTGATAAGTACCGGTCGTATGGGACTATCCATGAGTTATTTATAATTTTTAGTTGCAAACGATGTTATCAATGTGTTGTCGCCGATAGGATGGGTAGCCATCCAAGTCTTTAATAGTGTGCTGTTTCAACTCTTTTGGAAACCCTTTTGTACACTTTCCATTTTCCATGCATGGACTTTTTGGATTTGCTACACCACATGGGCCATGAACCATATGAGAGACTACAATATTATACACTTCAGGATACTTTTCTTGGTTAGGAATTTCAGCCCACACTATGTTGTCAATTTCTTCCTCCGTACGAAACTTGGAATCTGCGTCTAAGATAATTAGTATATGCGCATGTGGGAGACCTCATTTCTGAAACTCTATGACATGTACCATTGCTACGACTGTTCCAAAAAGCCCATTTTTGATGTCTTTCAAAAGGCTGCTGAGTTTCAGTCAAAATACGCGTGCGACTAAGTCCGGTCTGTGTTCAACTTTTTGCCAGGGTTCTAGATTTTCGGTAATTTCCAGCCATTTAGGATTGCAGGTCATTGTCACAAAAATGTCAGGTCTTCCATACTTTGTTACTATTGCCATTGCATCTTAATAACGCTGTTGCATGTTACGGGGGCTACCTTCAAACGATGACGGGAGAATTACTGTTTTTCCAATTGGAATTCCTTTTTCAATTGACTGTTTTTGCAAATGTTCTTGAAGAACGCAGTAGTCTTCAACTTTAAGTTGTTTTTGGTTCATTCTTATGAAATTTGGATGATTAGCTTTAATTTTAACATATGCATCAACTAAGTACTGTTGTGTCAGTTTCCCACCGTTTAAAATAGGATTGAATTAATTTCAGACAGACAGAAGAAAACTGTAGTATGGCAGCTGTGTAATTCTTCTTGAAGTTCCTTGCTGGTTTAGGTTTTCATGCCACCCTTGATCACCTCTTGGAAAGAATAGCGGATACAGAAGAGCATCAAGGTTGCTGTGCAAAATGCTAATTCGTTGTGTCTTAGGAACCAAAGGATTGTTTTGGTCTGGCTTAAGATGGACTAATATATCCCTTTGAAAAGGAGGCTCTCCATCATCGTTTTGAAAAACAACTGCAACCTCACTTACACGTGGTTTGTTGTAAAGTCGGGGATCCTGTTTACGTTCTTGTTTAATGGCCATGACAATACATGGCATTTCAGTACCATTTTGTATAGCCTTCTGATCCTTCTCAGCTTCGACGTCTTTTATCATGCGATATGCAGCAGCAAATGGGCTTATTTTTTGTAAATGTTCCGCAATTTGGTTCATCAGTTCAGCATGACACTTTTCATTTTCTTTCAGGTTCATTCTTTGTTCTGTAGCCTCATTTGTATCAATGATGTATAATTGTGCAAATTTTGGTGGTTGTCCTATTTCTGGGTGAAGTGTTCCAGTGCGGTGGTATATCTGGCCGTGAATTTTAAAACAATATGGTCCGAATCCAGGGGGCGGTGCAATGTTGGCACCAAATGAAGCAAACGCATGAGAACTGTTGATGCTTTCATCAACTGCTCAAACAGATCTGAGTAGTGAGGTCTTGGTAGAATAACTTTTCCTTTTTGGCAGCATTGAGTAAACTGATTGTCAGATGGTTTTATATCAATGAAATTCTGAGAGTCGCATTGAGAACAAACTGCATTCATATTCCCACAGTAGTGTTCAATAATTGTACTTTCATTGTCTGTTACATAATGTGCAAGTTGTTGAATATTGTCCTGGGCTTGCCTTAGTTGGTAGAGCATTCGTTTTTTATGAATTTGGCGAACATGTTGTTCCTGTCATACAACAGTTTGTTGTGGTGTCTCCTGTTGGCGACGTTGTCTGTGAGATTTTGCATCCTGGGCTTGTCTGGCGGCAGTTTGTTGTGATATCTCCTGTTCTCGACGTTGTCTCAGAGATTTTGCATCCTGGGCTTGTCTGGCGGCAGTTTGTTGTGATGTCTCCTGTTGGCGACATTGTCTGTGAGATTCCACATCCTGGGCTTGTCTGGCGGCAGTTTGTTGTGGTGTCTCCTGTTGGCGATGCTGTCTGTGAGACTCCATATGCTGGGCTTGTCTGGCGGCAGTTTTTTGTGATGTCTCCTGTTCCCAATGTTGTCTGTGAGATTCCACATTCTGGGCTTGTCTGGCGGCAGTTTGTTGTGATGTCTCCTGTTCCCGATGTTGTCTGTGACACTCCACATCCTGGGCTTGTCTGGCGGCAGTTTGTTGTGATGTCTCCTGTTCCCGACGTTGTCTGTGAGATTCCACATCCTGGGCTTGTCTAGCGGCAGTTTGTTGAAGTGTCTGTTTGTCATGTCGGACGCTGTTCAGACCAGGTCGTTCGACAGACAGCGGTAATTCCGCTTTTGTCCACTATGCGCTCATTGGCGTCGGCTAGATTTTATCTAGCTGGTCCGGGGTTAATTTACCTGGTGCTCGGATTGGAAGCTGGGCCATGCCCACATGCCCACTGCCTTTAAATAGTTCTCCTGAACATTGGGCGTCGCCGATTATAGCTTCTGTCTTGTGCGTGGTTATCTCGGTCTGGAGTGGAGAGCTAAGTAGTTGGAGTATCGTTGCTGGTGGTGTATTTCCCTTTGTCTTATTTTCTCCTTCCCATATTTGTATTTGTTTTGCCCTTTGCATTTATAGTGTATTCCTGAGTGACTGCGGCGTGGTGCTTATTTTTCCGTTATCCTTGTTTGTGCTAACTGTGGGTATTGCAGTGTGGTCTCTTCACTGGTGGGGGGGTGGTGGTTTCAGCCTAGGGTTGAAACAGGAGATAGGGTGAGGTTGGAGGCCCAGACATGCACACCATCAGTGTAAACTCTGGGAGAGGGTCAGTCAGGGTTTCCCTAGTCTGAGGGAAATCGCAGGGGCCCGGGTTATTAGCTCTTTCCTACTTATGTCTCCCGTGACATTATAATCGGCCAACATTATTTCCATGGATCCCATGATTTCCATAACCCGCCAGTTGGACGCGCTGTCCCTACAGGTCACTGAGTTGAGGGGGGCAGTGCAGAAACAGCGACTAGCAGTATCTAATGTGCAAGCCGGAGTTACAGGTAAAATTGCTGAGCCTAAGTTTCCTTTTCCTGAAAAGTTTGAAGGGGAACGCAGTAAATTTGTTTCTTTTCGTGAAGCTTGCAAACTGTATTTCCGTATGCGCCCGATCTCCTCCGGTAATGAGGCTCAGCGTGTGGGCCTGATGTCATTATTAAGTGGGTATCCCCAAGCATGGGCGTTTTCTTTGCCGTCTGATTCTGCTACATTTAACTCAGTGGAGAGTTTTTTTTCTGCTCTAGGACACATTTACGACGATCCGGACAGAATGGCTCTAGTAGAATCTAAGATACGCACTATTCGCCAGGGGGAGTGTGTTGCAGAGGATTACTGTTCTGAATTTTGCCGCTGGGCGGTTGACACACAGTGGAATGATCCCGCACTGCGGAGTCACTTTATTTATGGAGTTTCTGATAGGGTTAAAAAAGCCCTCCTGATGTACGAGACTCCTGCTTCAGTAGATTCCGCTATGAGTCTTGTTGTCCGTATTGATCGCCGTTTGCGTCAGGGGGATCATGAGACGCCGCCTGTGGGAGAAGGTTTAGGTTCACGTGAGGTTGCTGCAGGTGAGCCCACGGAACCTATGCAAAACGCAGGGGTCTCTCACATGTTAAGCATCGAGCCCCTGTACTCAGGAAGCAGGGAGCCTGTTTTTACTGTGGTAAAACTGGTCATTTTATTAATATCTGTCCTCTGCTGTCAAAGAAAAATGCAATGGCGGAAAACTTCTAAGCTCAGAGGGTGTGGAGGAGTCCAATCTGAGCTTATGTATATCCTCCATCATGGTTTCTCAGTGCATGCTCCCTGCCAAGGTTGTTGTCGCAGGCAGAGGGCTGCCAATCACTGTTTTTGTGGATAGTGGTTCTGCCACAAATCTCATTGATGAGGAGTTTGCGCACACTGCTGGTTTTAGGATCGAAAAACTGCCTCATCCTATCCATGTGGTCACCATCAATTCTGCTCCTCTCCCACAGGGGGAGATTACTGAGTTTGTGGCTGAGGTTAAACTCCATATTGGGGTTCTTCATTTCGAGCAGGTTACGTGTAAGGTGCTCAAGAGTCTTCTGGCACAATTGGTTCTGGGTTTTCCATGGTTGTCTACACACAACCCGGTTATTGACTGGAAAACTCAGGACATTATTCAGTGGAGTGATTTCTGTCAGGAGAATTGCTTGGCCACATGTGTTTCTGCTGTGTCTTCAAGCGTTCCTGAGTCACTTCTGGATTTTGTGGATGTGTTCTCTGAGAAGGGTTGTTCAGAGCTGCCACCACATCGCTCCTATGACTGTACTATCAGGTTTAAACCAGGGGCCAAATTGCCTAAAGCAAGGATGTTTAACATCTCCGGTCCGGAGAGACAAGCGCTAAAGGATTACATTGCTGAAAGTTTGAGCAAAGGGCACATCAGGCCTTCGTCCTCACCAGTGGCAGCAGGGTTCTTCTTCGTTAAGAAGAAAGATGGTGGACTACGGTCGTTTCTGGATTTCAGGGAGTTAAACCAGATTACGGTTCGTGATCCATATCCTATGCCATTGATACCGGATTTGTTCAACCAGGTGGCAGGTGCTAAGTGGTTTACCAAGCTTGACCTCAGGGGGGCGTACAACCTCATAAGAGTCCGTCAAGGTGATGAGTGGAAGACGGCTTTTAATACCCCTGAGGGTCATTTTGAAAATTTGGTGATATCATTTGGGTTGACAAACGCACCTGCAGTGTTTCAACATTTCATAAATGATGTGTTCTCGCATGTTTTAGGGAAATTCATTATTGCGTAACTAGATGACATCCTCATATATTCTTGCGAACGTGATACTCATTTAGATCATGTCAGGCAGGTGTTACAGCTTATCAGAGAGAATAAGCTGTATGCAAAACTGGAGAAATGTGTATTTTCGGTACAGGAGTTGCCTTTCTTGGGCTATATTGTGTCTGCCTCTTGTTTTAAAATGGATGCCGCTAAGGTGCAAGCAGTGTTGCATTGGGAACGGCCTGATAACCTAAAAGCACTTCAGCAGTTCCTTGGGCTTTCTAACTACTATAGGAAGTTTATCAAGGATTTTTCTATCACTGCTAAACCGCTAACTGACATGACTAAAAAGGGTACCAATTTCTCCGTTTGGCCTGAGGCTGCTGTGTGCTCATTTGAATCTCTTAAGAACAGGTTTGTTTTGGCTCCCATTCTTGTGCAGCCAGATGTATTGAAACCTTTTGTTGTAGAAGTCGATGCATCTGAGGTTGGTGTGGGGGCGGTGCTGTCACAAGGCTCATCCTTGAGCGGTTTGCGTCCATGCGCCTATTTTTCCAAGAAATTGTCGCCCTCCGAACGTAACTACGATATCGGCAACAGAGAGTTGTTGGCAATCAAATTGGCCTTTGAGGAATGGCAACACTTCTTGGAGGGGTTGGTTCATCAGGTTACTGTTATTACCGACCATAAGAATTTGCTTTATTTGGAGTCTGCCAAGCATCTATCTCCCAGGCAGGCTCGCTGGGCATTGTTTTTCACGCGGTTCAACTTTGTTGTCACTTACAGACCTGGTTCTAAAATCACTAAGGCGGATGCTTTGTCCAGGTGTTTTCCGGGGGGAGAGCCTCGGGAAGATCCAGTACCCATCCTCCAAAAGGATGTTGTGGTTTCGGCTCTCACTACCGAGGTTGAGGCTGAGATTGCCAAGGCCCAGGAGGAGGTACCATCTGAGCTTCCCATCAACAAAACATTTGTACCGCTTCATCTCCGCTTAAAGGTTTTGGCGGAGCATCATGATGCTGTCCTGGCTGGCCATCCAGGGGTTAGGGGTACCTTGGAGTTGGTGTCACGTCGGTTTTGGTGGCCCAAGATCTGACTGGACGTGGTCTCATACGTGTCAGCTTGCACCACGTGCGCTAGGAATAAGATGCCCCGCTCCCATCCCGTTGGCACTGTACTTCCTCTCGAGGTACCTAGTAAGCCATGGACGGAAATCTCCATGGATTTTATCATTGACTTGCCCTCCTCAGCTGGGAACACAGTCATCTTGGTGATTGTTGATCGGTTCTCAAAAATGTCGCACTTTGTGTCCTTGCCTTCGTTGCCTAACGCTAAGACTCTGTCTCAGGTATTTGTGCAGGAAGTGGTTAGACTTCATGGGGTTCTGTCTGACATCGTTTCTGAAAGGGGGTCTCAGTTTGTGGCAAAATTTTGGAAATCATTTTGTTCACGGCTGGGGATCAAGTTGTCTCATTCTTCGGCGTTTCATCCTCAGTCAAATGGTCAGACCGAGCGTATGAACCAAAATTTGGAATAGTACTTATGCTGCTTTGTTTCAGATAACCAGGAGGAGTGGTCGAAGTTCCTTCCTTTGGCTGAGTTTGCCATCAATAATCACCACCAGGAGTCTTCTGGGGAGTCTCCGTTTTTTTGTGTTTACGGGCTTCATCCTCAATTTTGTACTTTGAGTCAGGGGGGCTTTTCCGGCGTCCCGGAGGAAGACCAGTTAGGAGCACAATTATCATCAGTCTGGAGGAGAGTTAAACAGCGCCTGTTGCGTGTGGGTGCTAGGTACAAACATGTGGCTGACAGTAGGCGTGTGCCAGGTCCAGACCTGAGTGTGGATGACTGGGTGTGGTTATCCACAAAAAACATAAGACTCAAAATACCATCCCTTAAATTGGGTCCATGGTTTATTGGTCCATTTAGGGTCGCCAATGTCATTAACCCAGTAGCGTACCGGTTGGAGCTTCCTACGGTGTATAAAATACACAACGTGTTCCACAGATCGTTGTTAAAGAAGGTTGTGGGTCTTGTGGACGCGACACCAATGCCTTCTCCAGTCTTGGTGGATGGTAATTTAGAATTTGAAGTCTCCAAGTTGGTTGACTCTCGTGTAGTGCGCCGCACTTTACAGTACTTGATACACTGGCGTGGTTATGGGCCTGAGGAGAGGTCCTGGGTACCAGCCTCGGACATTCATGTGGATTGGCTGGTCAGGTTGTTTCACCGCCGCCATCCATACAAGCTGGGTCCTATAAGCCGTGAGGGCCCTGGGGTCCCTCGTAGAAGGTGGGGTACTGTCATGTCGGACGCTGTTCAGATCAGGTCGTCCGACAGACAGCGGTAATTCCGCTTTTGTCCACTATGCGCTCATTGGCGTCGGCTAGATTTTATCTAGCTGGTCCGGGGTTAATTCACCTGGTGCTCAGATTGGAAGCTGGGTCATGCTCACTGCCTTTAAATAGTTCTCCTAACAGTTATTAGGTTCTGTAGAAGGATGTAGATCTGGGGATTTATTATGATGGAATATAGGCTGAACTGGATGGACAAATGTCTTTTTTCGGCCTTACTAACTATGTTACTATGTTACTATGTATGTATTGGGCGTCGCCAATTATAGCTTCTGTCTTGTGCGTGGTTATCTCGGTCTGGAGTGGAGAGCTAAGTAGTTGGAGTATCGTTGCTGGTGGTGTATTTCCCTTTGTATTATTTTCTCCTTCCCATATTCGTATTTGTTTTGCCCTTTGCATTTATAGTGTATTCCTGAGTGACTGCGGCATGGTGCTTATTTTTACGTTATCCTTGTCTGTGCTAACTGTGGGTATTGTAATGTGGTCTCTTCACTGGTGGGGGGGTGGTGGTTTCAGCCTAGGGTTAAAACAGGAGATAGGGTGAGGGTGGAGGCCCAGACATGCACACCATCAGTGTAAACTCTGGGAGAGGGTCAGTCAGGGTTTCCCTAGTCTGAGGGAAATTGCAGGGGCCCGGGTTATTAGCTCTTTCCTACCTAGGCCTCCCGTGACACTGTTGCTCTCAACGTTGTCGTTGCCTTGCTGCTGCTGCTTGTCTGTCATACTCATTGGCGTATTTTCGCTTACGATCCATTCTAAGACAGAAAGCGTAAATTGTGATATCGTACAGTAAAGAAGTATCTCTTCAGCGCGCTGTGACTGACAGAAAGTGTTCATTAAACGTGACTGAACTACGTGGCACTGTAACTGCAGAAAATCATAAATAAATGTGACTGAACTACATGGCACTGTGACTGACCGAAAATGTTCATTAAGCGTGACTGAATTATGTCACATTGTGACTGACAGAAAGTGTTCATTTAATTTGACTGAACTACATGGCACTGTGACTATTCTGACAGAACTTTTTCAGTAAATGTGAGTGAACTACGTCTCGCTGTGAGTGGGGGTTATATTGCGCGCCAATATCGCTGACTGGTCATGGCCGGTAGGCACGACCAATCAGTGAATTCAAATCCTGTGCCAATTATTGGTTGGACTGGGCCTGTCCCACCTACGGCCGTGAATTGGCGTGAGATTTGAACCACGCTTCGCTGATTGGTCGCGTGCTGTGTTTAAATCCCGCGCCAATGTCGGTGATCTACGTGGCATTGTGACTGACAGAAAATGTTCACTTTTTTTGGAAGTGCATTTGAACAGCAAGGTGGCTTGTTGTTGAAGGGAAATAGAGGAAAAAAAAAATCTTTAAATCTTCAGCATAGCGAGTGTGAGCGAGCTGAGTGTGACTTGAGCGTAAGTGTGGACGGCGGTAAGTGTGACTTGTGACTCAGTGACTTTGGAATCAGGGAGTTTCCAAGGGAGGAATTGCTGTTCCAAGTGTTAATTAATACTTTGTATTTATTTTTATTTAACGTTTCTGTCTGGTGCAATCCCCATTAGGAAATGTGCTCCACAATTGTTAATGCCATCCAGTGCACATCTTGCCACATGTATGCAGTCCTTGATCAGCCGGTCGAGGGTGCATACTGCTGTGCGAGATGTGAGCACGTTGTGCATTTGGAAACCCAGATACTGGATCTAAATGTGCAGCTGGCAACACTGAGATCCATAGACAATATGGAGAGGAGTCTTCTGCTCACAGAGCAGACGCTCAATGGGATAGATGAGGAGGGGGATGGTAGGATGGAGCTGCAGGACAGTGAGGCAGTTAGCTGGGTGACAGTTAGGAAGCGGGGTAGAGGGAAGAGTGCCAGGGAGGCTAGTCCTGATCTTTCACACCCCAATAAGTTTGCTAAGTTGGCAGATGAGGGGGGTGCCAGTACAGGGGTACCACTGCTGCAGCCAGGCATGTCCTCTGAAAGCCGGAGGAGTGACTGCTCCAGTAAGGAGGGAAATAGGAGAGCAGGGCAGGCCAGACAGGTGCTGGTAGTGGGGGACTCAATTATTAGGGGAACAGATAGGGCAATCTGTCACAAAGACAGGGATCGTCGAACGGTGTGCTGCCTACCTGGCGCTCGAGTCCGACACATCGCTGATCAGGTGGACAGATTACTGGGAGGGGCTGGTGAGGACCCAGCGGTCATGGTGCACATTGGCACAAATGACAAAGTTAGAGGTAGGTGGAAGGTCCTTAAAGATGATTTCAGGGAATTAGGCTGCAAGCTGAAAGCAAGGACCTCCAACCTGGTATTTTCTGAAATACTGCCTGTACCACGTGCCATGCCAGAGAGGCAACGGGAGATTAGGGAGGTTAATAAGTGGCTCAAGAATTGGTGTAGGAAGGAGGGGTTTGGGTTCCTGCAGAACTGGGCCGACTTCTCAGTTGGCTACAGGCTCTACGCTAGGGATGGGCTGTACCTCAATAGGGAAGGTGCAGCTGTGCTGGGGGAGAAAATGGTTAGAAGGTTGGAGGAGTGTTTAAACTAGGGAATGGGGGGGAGGGTATTCATTTTATAGGTGTGGAAGATAGTGCAGATAGAGACCTGGGCACAAATAAGGAAGTTGGGGGTGGCGGAGGCATGGGGGGAGGGGTTAGAACAGTTAGTAATTTAAGAAAGAATAGAGGTACAGAGAGGAACATCAAGTGCATGTATACTAATGCCAGAAGCCTCGCCAACAAAATGGACGAATTAGAACTAATGTTGTTGGAACATAATTATGACATGGTGGGGATATCTGAAACATGGCTGTATGAGAGCCATGACTGGGCTGTTAACTTGCAGGGCTATAGCCTTTTCAGAAATGACCGTACAGATAAGCGAGGGGGAGAGGTGTGTCTGTATGTAAAATCGTCCTTAAAACCCATCCTGCGTGATAATATAGGTAAATCTAATGAAAATGTAGAGTCCCTGTGGGTGGAGATAAGGGGAGGGGGAAAAAATAATAAATTACTGATAGGGGTTTGTTATTAATCTCCAAAAGTAATGGAAGCAATGGAGAATATCCTTGTAAAGCAAATAGATGAAGCTGCGACTCAAGGAGAAGTCATTATTATGGGGGACTTCAACTACCCTGAAATAGATTGGGGAACAGAAACCTGCAGTTCCAGTAAAGGTAATCGGTTTTTGACAACTATGAGAGACAATTACCTTTCACAACTGGTTCAGGACCCAACAAGAAGGGGGGCACTGCTAGACCTAATATTAACCAACAGGCCAGACCGCATATCAAATATAAGGGTTGGGGGTCACTTGGGGAATAGTGATCACAAAATAATAAGTTTTCATGTCTCCTTTAATAAGATGTGTAGTAGAGGGGTGACAAGGACACCAAACTTCCGGAGGGCAAATTTCCAACGGATGAGAGAGGATCTTGGTGCAAGTAACTGGGACGATATCCTGAGACATAAAACTACACAAAGAAAATGGGAGACATTTATTAGCATCCTGGATAGGACCTGTGCACAGTATATACCGTATGGGAATAAACATACTAGAAATAGGAGGAAACCAATATGGCTAAATAAAGCTGTAAGGGGCGCAATAAGTGACAAAAAGAAAGCATTTAGAGAATTAAAGGAAGTAGGTAGTGAGGAGGCATTACATAAATACAAAAAATTAAATAAATTATGTAAAAAGCAAATCAAGGCAGCAAAGATTGAGACAGAGAGACTCATTGCTAGAGAGAGCAAAAATAACCCCAAAATATTCTTTAACTACATAAATAGAAAGAAACTAAAAAATGACAGTGTTGGCCTCCTTAAAAATAGTCTGTGTGAAATGGTGGATGAGAATGAGGAAAAAGCCAATATGCTAAATGACTTTTTTTCATCAGTATTTACAAAAGAAAATCCCATGGCAGCCAATATGACTAGTGATAATAATTCCCAATTTAATGTTACCTGCTTAACCCAGCAGGAAGTACGGCGGCTTCTAAAAATCACAAAAATTGACAAATCTCCGGGCCCGGATGGGATACACCCCCGAGTACTGCAGGAATTAAGTACAGTCATTGATAGACCATTATTTTTAATCTTTAAAGAGTCCATAATAACAGGGTCTGTACCACAGGACTGGCGTATAGCAAATGTGGTGCCAATATTCAAAAAGGGGACAAAAACTGAACTCGGAAATTATAGGCCAGTAAGTTTAACCTCTACTGTGGGTAAAATCCTGGAGGGCATTCTAAGGGATGCTATACTGGAGTATCTGAAGAGGAATAACCTCATGACCCAGTATCAGCACGGGTTTACTAGGGACCGATCATGTCAGACTAATTTGATCAGCTTCTATGAAGAGGTAAGTTCCGGTCTGGACCAAGGGAACCCAGTAGATGTAGTGTATATGGACTTTTCAAAAGCTTTTGATACGGTGCCACACAAAAGGTTGATACATAAAATGAGAATAATGGGGATAGGGGAAAATATGTGCAAGTGGGTTGAGAGTTGGCTCAGGGATAGGAAACAAAGGGTGGTTATTAATGGAGCACACTCGGACTGGGTCACGGTTAGTAGTGGGGTACCACAGGGGTCAGTATTGGGCCCTCTTCTTTTTAACATATTTATTAATGACCTTGTAGGGGGCATTCAGAGTAGAATTTCAATATTTGCAGATGACACTAAACTCTGCAGGGTAATCAATACAGGGGAGGACAATTTTATATTACAGGCTGATTTATGTAAACTAGAAGCTTGGGCTGATAAATGGCAAATGAGCTTTAATGGGGATAAATGTAAGGTCATGCACTTGGGTAGAAGTAATAAGATGTACAACTATGTGCTTAATTCTAAAACTCTGGGCAAAACCGTCAATGAAAAAGACCTGGGTGTATGGGTGGATGACAAACTCATATTCAGTGGCCAGTGTCAGGCAGCTGCTACAAAGGCAAATAAAATAATGGGATGCATTAAAAGAGGCATAGATGCTCATGAGGAGAACATAATTTTACCTCTATACAAGTCACTAGTGCGACCACACTTGAAATACTGTGCACAGTTCTGGTCTCCGGTGTATAAGAAAGACATAGCTGAACTGGAGCGGGTGCAGAGAAGAGCATCCAAGGTTATTAGAGGACTGGGGGGTCTGCCATACCAAGATAGGTTATTATACTTTGGGCTATTTAGTTTGGAAAAACGAAGACTAAGGGGTGATCTTATGTTAATGTATAAATATATGAGGGGACAGTACAAAGACCTTTCTGCTGATCTTTTTAATCATAGACCGGTGACAGGGACAAGGGGGCATCCTCTACGTCTGGAGGAAAAAAGGTTTAAGCATAATAATAGACGCGGATTCTTTACTGTAAGAGCAGTGAGACTATGGAACTCTCTGCCGTATGATGTTGTAATGACTGACTCATTGCTTCAATTTAAGAGGGGACTGGATACCTTTCTGGAAAAGTATAATATTACAGGGTATATATATTAGATTCCTTGATAAGGCGTTGATCCAGGGAACTAGTCTGATTGCCGTATGTGGGGTCGGGAAGGAATTTTTTTTCCCCATGATGGAGCTTACTCTTACCACATGGGTTTTTTTTGCCTTCCCCTGGATCAACATGTTAGGGCATGCTAGGCTATGGGTTGAACTAGATGGACTTAAAGTCTTCCTTCAACCTTAATAACTATGTAACTATGTATGTAAATGTGAGCGAACTATGACTCACTGTGACTGACAGAAAATGTTCATTAAATGTGACTGAACTACGTGGCACTCTGACTGACAGAAAATACTCATTAAATGTGACTAAACTGCGTGGCACTATGACTGACAGAAAGTGTTCATTAAACGTGACTGAACTACGTGGCACTATGACTGACAGAAAGTGTTCATTAAACGTGACTGAACTACGTGGCACTATGACTGACAGAAAGTGTTAATTAAACATGACTGAACTACGTGGCGCTATGACTGACAGAAAATGCTCATTAAATGTGACTGAAATATGTGGCACTATGACTGACAGAAAATGTTCATTAAACGTGACTGAACTACGTGGCACTATGACTGACAGAAAAAGCTCATTAAATGTGACTGAACTACGTGGCACTATGACTTACAGAAAGTGTTCATTAAACGTTACTGAACTACGTGGCACTATGACTGACGGAAAATGCTCATTAAATGTGACTGAACTACGTGGCACTATGACTGACAGAAAATGTTCATTAAACGTGACTGAACTACATGGCACTATGACGGACAGAAAGTGTTCATTAAATGTGACTGAAATACGTGGCACTATGACTGACAGAACATGTTCATTAAACGTGACTGAACTACGTGGCACTATTACTGACAGAAAATGTTCATTAAACGTGACTGAAATACGTGGCACTATGACTGACAGAAAGTGTTAATTAAACGTGACTAAACTACGTGGCACTATGACTGACAGAAAATGCTCATTAAATGTGACTGAACTACGTGGCACTATGACTGACAGAAAATGTTCATTAAATGTGACTGAACTACATGGCACTATGACTGCCAGAAAGTGTTCATTAAACATGACTGAAATACGTGGCACTATGACTGACAGAAAATGTTCATTAAACGTGACTGAACTACGTGGCACTATGACTGACAGAAAAAGCTCATTAAATGTGACTGAACTACGTGGCACTATGACTGACAGAAAGTGTTCATTAAACATGACTGAACTGCGTGGCACAATGATTGACAGAAAATGCTCATTAAATGTGACTGAACTATGTGGCACTATGACTGAGAGAAAATGTTCATTAAACGTGACTGAACTACGTGGCACTATGACTGACCGAAAAAGCTCATTAAATGTGACTGAACTACGTGCCACTATGACTGACAGAAAGTGTTCATTAAACGTTACTGAACTACGTGGCACTATGACTGACAGAAAATTCTCATTAAATGTGACTGAACTACGTGGCACTATGACTGACAGAAAATGTTCATTAAATGTGACTGAACTACATGGCACTATGACTGACAGAAAATGTTCATTAAACGTGACTGAACTACATGGCACTATGACTGACAGAAAATGTTCATTAAACGTGACTGAACTACGTGGCACTATGACTGACAAAAAGTGTTAATTAAACATGACTGAACTACGTGGCGCTATGAGTGACAGAAAATGCTCATTGAATGTGACTGAACTATGTGGCACTATGACTGACAGAAAATGTTCATTAAATGTGACTGAACTACATGGCACTATGACTGACAGAAAGTGTTCATTAAACTTGACTGAAATGTGTGCACTATGATTGACAGAAAATGTTCATTAAACGTGACTGAACTACGTGGCACTATGACTGACAGAAAAAGCTCATTAAATGTGACTGAACTACGTGGCACTATGACTGACAGAAAGTGTTCATTAAACATGACTGAACTGCGTGGCACTATGACTGACAGAAAATGCTCATTAAATGTGACTGAACTATGTGGCACTATGACTGACAGAAAATGTTAATTAAACGTGCCTGAACTACGTGGCACTATGACTGACAGAAAAAGCTCATTAAATGTGACTGAACTACGTGGCATTATGACTGACAGAAAGTGTTCATTAAACGTTACTGAACTACGTGGCACTATGTCTGACAGAAAATGCTCATTAAATGTGACTGAACTACGTGGCACTATGACTGACAGAAAATGTTCATTAAATGTGACTGAACTACATGGCACTATGACTGACAGAAAGTGTTCATTAAATGTGACTGAAATACGTGGCACTATGACTGACAGAAAATGTTCATTAAACGTGACTGAACTACGTGGCACTATGACTGACAGAAAAAGCTCATTAAACGTGACTGAAATACGTGGCACTATGACTGACAGAAAATGTTCATTAAACGTGACTGAACTACGTGGCACTATGACTGACAGAAAATGTTCATTAAACGTGATTGAACTACGTGGCACTATGACTGACAGAAAATGTTCATTAAACGTGACTGAAATACGTGGCACTATGACTGACAGAAAATGTTCATTAAACGTGACTGAACTACGTGGCACTATGACTGACAGAAAATGTTCATTAAACGTGACTGAACTATGTCACATTGTGACTGACAGAAAGTGTTCATTATATGTGACTGTGAGTGACAGAAAGTGTTCATTAAATTTGACTGAACTACGTGGCACCGTGATGGACCTGACAGAATTTATACAGAAAACTTCAGTGAACAATGTCTCGCTGTGAGTGGGGGTTAAATTGCATGCCAATATCGCTGATTGGTCGCTGCTAGCGGGCGCAACCAATCAGAAAAGCTTGGTTCAAATCTCGCGCCAATTCGTGGCTGGACTGTGCCTGTCCCACCCCCGGCTGTGAATTGGCACGTGATTTAAATCATGCTTCGCTGATTGGTCACCGCCGGTGTGACACGACCAATTAGAGACAGGCGCAGTCCGGCCTGAAGCATGGTTCAAATCACACGCCTATTCGCAGCCGGACTACGCCTGTTGCCGACACGACCAATCAGAGATATTGCCGCAGGATTTAAATCTCACTTCGCTGATTGGTGGCACCCAGCCGACGCAACCAATCAGTGACATTGGCGCGGGATTTAAATCCCGCTTCGCTGATTACTCGCGCCCAGCCGGCGCGACCAAGTAGAGACATTGCCGCGGGATTTAAATCCTGCTTCGCTGATTGCTCGCGCCCAGCCAGCGCAACCAATCAGCGGCATTGCCACGGGACCAGTCAGCGATATTGGCGCGGGATTTAAATCCCACTTCGCTGATTGCTCGCGCCCAGCCAGCGCAACCAATCAGCAGCATTGCCGCGGGACCAATCTGCAATTAGTAGCGCCCAGCCGGCAAGACCAATCAGCGACATTGCCGCAGGATTTAAATCTTAAAGCGCGATTTAAATCTCGAAGCACGATTTAAATCCCGCGGCAATGTTGCTGATTGGTCGCAGCGGCTTGGCGCGACCAATCAGGGAAGCGGGATTTAAATCCCACGGCAATGTCGCTGATTGGTCGAGGCCAACCGGCGCGACCAATCAGCGAAGCGGTGGGACCGGAGCATCGCGAGCTGCAGGAAAAGCTGCTGCGGAGGCGACGGAAGGTGAGAATGTAATGATTTTTAATTTTTTTTATTATTTTCCTGATTGCTCGCGCCCAGCCGGCGCGACCAATCAGCGACATTGGTGCGGGATTTAAAACACGCTTTGCTGATTGCTGCATGATTTAAATTCTGCAGCAATGTCGCTGATTGGCCACGCCGGCTGGGCGTGAGCAATCAGTGAAGTATGATTTAAATCCCGTGCCAATGTCGCTGATTGGTCGCGCCGGCTGGGCGCGACCAATCAGTGAAGTGGTGGGACCGGAGCATCACGAGCTGTTGACTGAGGTGTGGAGTATGGAGAAGGCACTGACTGCAGGGAAGTAGGGAGCGGCCAGACTGTGCCGGTCACTCCCAAAAGTGCATTGCGGTCTCCTGAGATGATGACGTAGCGGTCAGGCAAGACCACACGTCATCATCTCTCGAGACCGCAGTGCATGGACCTGAGCGTCGCGAGGAACGGGAAAGGCCTGGGCTGCATCCGGGGGCCGACAGAAGGTGAGTATATAATGATTTTTTATTTGTTTTATTATTTTTAACATTGGATAGGCAGCATCAATAGTAAAAAAGATGGTCACACAGGGTTAATAGCAGTGTTAACGGAGTGTGTTACACTGCGACATAACGCGGTCCGTTAACCCTGCCATTAACCCTGTGTGAGCGCTGACTGCGGGGAGTAAGGAGCGGCAATTTTGCCACCGCACTGTGCCCGTCGCTGATTGGTCATGGCTGTTTTGCCGCGACCAATCAGTGACTTGGGATTTCCGTGACAGACAGACAGAAGGACAGACAGACAAACAGAAAGACGGAAGTGACCCTTAGACAATTATATAGTAGATGAAAGTTATGAAATGCCTGTTCTATTCCTGATGTAAGGATGTAGGCTTTTAGTGGAGATGAATCTATGCTGCACTTTATGTATACAGGTCCTTCTCAAAAAATTAGCATATAGTGTTAAATTTCATTATTTACCATAATGTAATGATTACAATTAAACTTTCATATACTATAGATTCATTATCCACCAACTGAAATTTGTCAGGTCTTTTATTGTTTTAATACTGATGATTTTGGCATACAACTCCTGATAACCCAAAAAAACTGTCTCAATAAATTAGCATATTTCACCCGACCAATCAAATAAAAGTGTTTTTTAATACCAAACAAAAAAAACATCAAATAATAATGTTCAGTTATGCACTCAATACTTGGTCGGGAATCCTTTGGCATAAATGACTGCTTCAATGCGGCGTGGCATGGAGGCAATCAGCCTGTGACACTGCTGAGATGTTATGGAGGCCCAGGATGCTTCAATAGCAGCCTTAAGCTCATCCAGAGTGTTGGGTCTTGCGTCTCTCAACTTTCTCTTCACAATATCCCACAGATTCTCTATGGGGTTCAGGTCAGGAGAGTTGGCAGGCCAATTGAGCACAGTAATACCATGGTCAGTAAACCATTTACCAGTGGTTTTGGCACTGTGAGCAGGTGCAAGGTTGTGCTGAAAAATGAAATCTTCATCTCCATAAAGCATTTCAGCCGATGGAAGCATGAAGTGCTCCAAAATCTCCTGATAGCTAGCTGCATTGACCCTGCCCTTGATGAAACACAGTGGACCAACACCAGCAGCTGACATGGCACCCCACACCATCACTGACTGTGGGTACTTGACACTGGACTTCAGGCATTTTGGCATTTCCTTCTCCCCAGTCTTCCTCCAGACTCTGGCACCTTGATTTCCGAATGACATGCAAAATTTGCTTTCATCAGAAAAAAGTACTTGGGACCACTTAGCAACAGTCCAGTGCTGCTTCTCTGTAGCCCAGGTCAGGCGCTTCTGCCGCTGTTTATGGTTCAAAAGTGGCTTTACCTGGGGAATGCGGCACCTGTAGCCCATTTCCTGCACACGCCTGTGCACGGTGGCTCTGGATGTTTCCACACCAGACTCAGTCCACTGCTTCCTCAGGTTCCGGTCACCTCTTCTCGTTGTACAGCGTTTTCTGCCACATTGTTTCCTTCCAACAGACTTACCATTGAGGTGCCTTGATACAGCACTCTGGGAACAGCCTATTTGTTGAGAAATTTCTTTCTGGGTCTTACCCTCTTGCTTGAGGGTGTCAATGATGGCCTTCTTGACATCTGTCAGGTCGCTAGTCTTACCCATGATGGGGGTTTTGAGTAATGAACCAGGCAGGGAGTTTTTAAAAGCCTCAGGTATCTTTTGCATGTGTTTAGAGTTAATTAGTTGATTCAGAAGATTAGGGTAATAGGTCATTTAGAGAACCTTTTCTTGATATGCTAATTTATTGAGACAGGTTTTTTGGGTTATCAGGAGTTGTATGCCAAAATCATCAGTATTAAAACAATAAAAGACCTGACATATTTCAGTTGGTGGATAATGAATCTATAGTATATGAAAGTTTAATTGTAATCATTACATTATGGTAAATAATGAAATTTAACACTATATGCTAATTTTTTGAGAAGGACCTGTATGCTCAGTAGTGAGGCAGTGCTGTGGAGTCAGAGTTGTGTAGTTGGAGTCAGGGAAATTGAGGAGTCGAAGGTTTGGCTTACCCCCTCTAATGCCCTGCCTGCTATGGGCACAAATAAAACACCTTCCCGTGGTGCATGCAGGCGTCAGAACGTTCTGCATAATATTGTTGAGTTAATTTTGTCAATGAGTGCCGCTGGACGAAAAGAGAGGCCAGAACAAGAAGAGGTGGTTTTAGATTGGTGGCTGAGAGTTCTTTTGCTTAGTCTTTTACTTGGCCCTCTGCTGAACGCACAGATTTTGTCCCTGCAGCCCATGGATGTCTCTTCCTCCTCACCCCCTTGCTAATCAGGCAAGCAGTCTGAGTCCCAAGTCATGCAACTGTTCTGCTTTGTAATGACTGCTGGCTGTGGTTCCATGGACCAACCACCTAGACCTGGCCAACAATTGGTAGAAATTGAGTGCGCTGATGCCCAACCACATGTACTGCTGGAGTATGAGTATGTGAGAGGGGTAGTGGTCATTTGTGATGATGAAACACAGGTGCCAACTGGTGCAGCTTTCTGTTGTTTGTAGCCTGGCAAGTAAGGCAGGAGCGAGGACTAGGTGGATGATTATTATTTTTTTTTTTAGAGCACCATAGATTCCTTGTTGCTGTACATGAGGAGCAGTTACATACAAAATGCAAATAGAAATTACAATGAGCAAACTAATAGTAACAGACAGGTACAGAGGGGAGAGGACCCTTCCTTTAAATTCTACAGGATACTGCGGAAGTGGACATTAGGTTCAAGGGCTGCAGCAGCTCTGGTGTTGGTGAGGTGGCAATGGGGTCATTGCAGGCAGTAAACTGTTCTGAAAACATGGGTTTTCAAGATCCATTTGAAATTTTAGAATGTAGGGGATAATCGGATGTGTTGAGCCACAGAAATCTACAGGATGGGGGATACTCGGAAGAAGTATTGCAGGCTATTGGATGAGGAACATATGATTGTGAAGGCGATAAGGAGGTCTTTGGAGAACAAGAGATTACGTGGTGGTAGATATCAGTAAATTAGTTCAGATATGCAGTGGGTATGGAAAGTATTTAGACCCCTTTAAAATTTTCACTCTGTTTCATTTGGTAAATTCAAAAAAAGTTCATTTTTTCACATTTAATGTACACTATGCACCCATTTTCACTGGAAAAAAACAGAAATGTAGAAATTTTTGCAAATGTATTAAAAAAGAAAAACTAAAATATCACATGGTCATAAGTATTCAGACCCTTTGTTCAGTATTGATTAGAAGCACCTTTTTGAGCTAGCACAGCCAAGAGTCTTCTTTGGAATGATGCAACACATTTTTCACAACCTGGATTTGGGGATCCTCTGCCATTCTTCCTTGCAGTACCTCTCCAGTTCAGTCAGGTTGGATGGTGAACGTTGGTGGACAGCCATTTTCAGGTCTCTCCAGAGATGCTCAATATGGTTTAGGTCAGAGCTCTGGCTGGGCCAGTCAAGAATGGTCACAGAGTTGTTCTTAAGCCCCTCCTTTGTTATTTTAGCTGTGTGGCTAGGGTCATTGTCTGGTTGGAATGTGAACCTTTGGCCAAGTCTGAGTTCCAGAGCACTCTGGAAGAGGTTTTCATCCAGGATATCTCTGTACTTGGCAGCATTCATGTTTCATTCAATGACAACCAGTCATCCTATCCCTGCACCCCCATAGCATGATGCTGCCACCACCTTTGTCACTGTTGGGATTGTATAGGGCAGGTGATGAGCAGTGCCTGGTTTTCTCCACACATACCACTTAGAATTATCACCAAAAAGGTCTACTTTCATCTCATCTGACCAGAGAATCTTATTTCTCATAGTCTGGGAGACTTTTTTGTGATTTTTAGCAAATCCTATGTGGGCTTTCATATGTCTTCCACTGAGGAGAGGCTTCCAACTGGCCACTCTGCTTTAAAGGCCTGACTTGTGGATGACTGCAGTGATAGACTTTGTGGATCTTTCTTCCATCTCCCTACTGCATCTCTGAATCTCAGACACAGTGATCTTGGGGTTCTTCTTTACCTTTCTCACCATAGCTCTTAATCCATAATTGCTTAGTTTGGCTGGATGGCCTGGTCTAGGAAGATTTCTGGTGGTCCCAAAGTTCTTTTATTTAAGGATTATGGAGGCCACTGTGCTATTAGGAACCTTGGGAATGGCAGAAATTATGTTGCAACATTGGCCACATCTGTGCCATGTCACAATTCTGTCTCTGAGCTCCTTGGCCAGGTCCTTTGACCTCATGATTCTCATTTGGTCTGACATGCACTGTGAGCTGTGAGGTCTTATATAGACAGGTGTGTGCCTTTCCAAATCAAGTCCTATCACTTTAGTTAAAGATAGTTGGCCTCCAATGAAGGAATAGAACCATCTCAAGGAGGATCACAAGGAAATGGGCAGCATGCGACTTAAATATGAGCGTCTGAGCAAAGGGTCTGAATACTTATGACCTTGTGATATTTCAGTTTTTCTTTTTTATTATATTTGTAAAAGATGTGGTGCAGAGTTTACATTAATGTGCAAAAATGAACTTTTTTAATTTACCAAATGGCTGCAATGAAACAAAGAGTGAAAAAACCTTGAAGTGGATATGTTGTGGAACTAGAAGATGATGAAGGGATTAGCAAAGGGGAGAAGTGGAGGAGTAGTGAGGACAGAAGTGGATTTGTGGGGTAGCAGAGTTAAGAACAATCTGTAGAGGTGCACTGATGCGATGGGGGATGATAAGATTCTAGGCCCCACATGGGGTCAAGAAATTCGATTGATATGAGAAGTTCAGAGGAAGAGGTGGTGGTAATGTTGCCTCAGCTGCACAGCAAAATAGGTTTCTAGGTGCAAAATCTCAGAGGCCGGCCCCTAGCAATTAAGTTGGCTAATACTGTGCACCGTGGCCAAACCCTAGCCATTAAGTCAGCTGTCTCTGTCCATGTTGCTTCCTACTATGTTTCCTCCATTGTCCCCTCATCCGTTCAGAAAGTGCGGGATTTCTTAGCTCGCTTTGGGCATTCCCACCCTGCTGCTGCTCTCCTGTCTGTGCTGCAGCTTCACTTCTGCCTTCCCGCAAACCGCATCATATGTCATGTACCCACAAGGTGGACCTCTACCTTCCACATGCTCGAGAGATTATGCATGCAGCAGCACGCAATATTGGAGTTTGAGATGCTGCATACATGGGTGATTCCTTCTGCGGAACAATACCACATCATGACCAACGAGTGACCTTCCATGCTGGAAGTGTGTGCCATGTGGCGCTGCTTTGAGTATTCCACCAAAATGGCCAGTGCTGATTATGCCATCATCCTTAGCGTTTCTAGCCCACTTCTATACCTCATAGAAAAACAAAGCTTCAGGTGATGATGAATGAGATGGTGGCACAAGTGGAAGAAGAGGAGGAACAGGAACCATTCACAATATTATCAGACCAAGAGTCCATATGTCTTTGAAGATGGGTTCCTGTACTGACAGCAGCAAGGTACACAAATGTCCTTCAAGGGACATTTTTGGAGGCTGAGGAGTAGGAGTAGGAAAAAAGGATGAAGAACAATCATGTTCAGAGCAATATGGCACTCAAAGCAGCTCACGGGCATCACTGGAGCACGGCTGGGGGATTCAGATTATAGAGAGGACACAGATCATACATCTCCCACCAAGGACAGCTTGTCATTGCATCTGGGAAGCCTGGCACACATGAGGCAATATATGCTGCTGTATCTGTGCAATGACCACCGAGTTGGCAGGATTGTTACAATGCTAATTACTATGTGGCAACTCTGCTGTATCCCCGCTACAAGCACAACATGACATCCTTATTTCCACCACTAGAGCATGATTCTAAAATGCAGGAATACAAGTGCACGCTGATAGACTTACTACTGGCGGCATTCTCACGTGATAGTGGGGGATCTGATAGGAGGAAGACACATTGGGTTAGCATTGCAGAAGTGTGTAAAACCTTACTTAGCACATTACAAGATTCAGCACCACCATTTGGTATTATCCATATTAGCAGGAGGTAGCATTTTGGCTATGCCTCGCTCATGATTAATAGGTTAGACACTAACAAAAACAACTGAGCCTGCCAGATCCTGTACGGACTAGATATCCCAACACCGCAGTCCTTAGTTTTGTCTGTGGGTACAGAGATAGCCCTAACCAAAGAACTATTAGTTGACAACTCGGACCTAAACTCCTTAAATGGCCATCGAGTAGCTTCATGTTTTTTTCTAAAGAACTGGAGGGCAGAGCAGAGTATGAACTAACTGGTAGAGAAGAAATGTGCTGAACAATGAGTAAATTAAATAATGAAATACCAATAAAATAATAAAGAAATTATTCTTAACAAACATACAGCCTACTTACTAAAATTCAACATAAGAGAGGTGCAAAATATAGCAAAGAAACAATAGGTTGAAAATCCTCAGCTCAAAGCTCACAGACTGGCTCCAAACATCAATACAATGTTACAACATCTAAATGAATCTATCATTGAATTGGACTGTAATTGACTGTAAGATAATGGGATAGAAAACCACTGCAATGTTTCTGTTTCTTTTCTCTTTCACGCCCATACTACTTTATTTCTTACTATCTCCTGTAATCTCTCCATCTAGTATGGAACTTGCCATTTCTCCCTTCATCCTCCCCAACCATCTCACCTCCCCCTCAGAACTGTTCCTCCGCATACAATCCTTTTTCTCTAGTCACACACGGCCACATCATGTCCTATCCAGCTCCCAGCTTCTAACGCTCTGTCTGCTGCTCCTCATTGCTGGCGACTAGTGTTGAGCATTCCGATACTGCAAATATCAAGTATCGACCGATATTCGCAGTATCGGAATTCCGAAACTGAGTTCCGATACTTTTGCAATATCGAATACCGGAATCGGAAGTTCCCATAATGCTATGAGCCAGTTTGATTTAATTTAGCCAATGAGGAATCCTAAGAAGTGTGGGCACTTCCTGTTATGCATATTAGGCATGTAACTACTGGCATGGCTGTGATTGGCTGCTGAAATGATGCCATGATGCACTATAAAAGCCGCCGCCGCCATTTTGGGTTCACTCTGCTGTGAATTCAGTGAGGGACAGGACGCTGCTGTTCTGCCTGAGGGACAGTTTGAGATAGCGATTTGCTTCATTGTGCTTTACCCAGGCTACTGTAGCAACTGTGTGAGAACCTTTTTTTTGCCTTGCAGCGCTGTTCACGGCTGTCTGCAAGGTCTCTGTGTGGGTGAGTGCAGCTCACACTGCAGTGTGTTCTGTAGCCACATCTGGTTGTAGTTCCCTCAGCGTGCGTCACTGCCTCATACTGTTCTATCGTCCTTTTTTGCATTTGTGCTGCTGCACATTTTTTGCTGATTTCTCCTATTATTGTATTTCCATCCATATCCAGCAAGATAGCATGCAAACACTATATAGGAGTAGATAGAGGAGCTTTTCTGCAGCCTTGCAGCGCTGTTCACGGTTGTCTGCAAGGTCTGTGTGTGTGAGTGCAGCTCTTGCTGCAGTGTGTTCTGCAGCCACATCTGGTTGTAGTCCGCTCATCGTGCGTCACTGCCTCATACAAACTACTAGAAGATAGAGAGCACCATCAACAATAATATTCTATGTGCTCAACCCACAGCATGTTATACACAGACAATGTAAAA
This sequence comes from Ranitomeya variabilis, assembly GCF_051348905.1. NCBI lineage: Eukaryota > Metazoa > Chordata > Amphibia > Anura > Dendrobatidae > Ranitomeya > Ranitomeya variabilis. The sequence continues at coordinate 291,949,875 of NC_135237.1, forward strand.
AAAAAGAAAAGAAACATGCATAAACGCAGGGATCAACAAACAAGATAACAAATTTTATTGAATGTCCTTTAACCACACAACTTGAATTTAAAAACCTTTAAAACCACAAATAGCACAAAAAATACACCCAAGAAAACAATAAGGGAAGACATAAAATAATACACAAGGGTGAACACTCCCTTATACACTCTCCTCTAAAGTCATATAGTATCCAATAGAAAATGGTTAGCTATAATTTTTACCATCAATAGCCCTAACGTTGTGGATTGGTACCCAATATAGGCAAAATGTGCAAAATGCAATCTGAATGATAGCCTGATAACCAGAAAAAATAAACATACATATATGTAACCTAAATGCACAGATAACAATTTGGTACCATACCCACAGCCATATTAACAATTCAATGGCACATTAACATGGTTATACCAAAAAGATAAACCAAACCAGAGTGTGCACAGCAAAACAAATAAAAAATAAAAAAATAAGCTCCTAATGGACATGCTCACACTCTGCACATGGCTGAAGAGTTCAAGATGTCCGGGCAGTTCTGGAAAAATTTGGGTTGGGAGGATCAATTCTCGCAGCTATTTTAGCCATATATGCGGCCCCTTCGGCGAGGGTGTGGATGGCGGGTGCTCTATCGGAACCTTTTTATATAACAAACGGGACGCGACAGGGCTGCCCCCTGTCCCCAATAATCTTTGTTCTATGTATGGAACCACTGGCGGAAAGGATTAGGATCTCGCCTTTAATTTCAGGGGTAATGGTAGGGAAGGAAGCTCATAAAATAAGTCTTTATGCGGATGATATTATTATCTCTTGTTTGAATATTAAACAGTCCTTATCGACAGTCTTAGAGGAGCTGAAGGAATTCAGTGAGATATCATTTTATAAATTAAACCTGAATAAATCATCAATTCTTCCAGTGGCAATGTCAATAGAGACCATACAAGATATGAAGAAATTATTTTCATTTCAGTGGTTAAAAGAAGGAATTCCCTATTTAGGGATAATGTTGACAACTACAGATCAGATAATAAAAGTAAACTTTACAAATCTACATACACAAATTAAAATTTTATTAGAAGATATGCATAAAATTACCACTTCCTGGGTAGCCCGTATTAATGCTTTGAAAATGATAGCCTTACCAAAGATTTTGTATTATTTCAGGACCCTCCCCCTAAATATACCAAAAAAATATATTAATGATTTACAATTATTAGTTAGTAAATACATATGGGCATATAAGAAACCACGCGTAGCAAGGGCGTCATTATATCTACCTATGGAAGCAGGGGGGATGGGAGTCCCGGATTTAATGGCATATCATAGAGCCTCAATATTAGTGGGTTTAAAAGAATGGTGGCAGATGAATGGAAACCACAGATGGATGCAGATAGAAAAATTTTATTCTAGACGGGGTTCCACGCGTCTGGCGCTAGAGACAGAGTTAATTCAAATGGGACCTACCTCCCCCTTATTGCCAACAATGCAGGCGGCAATCTGGTTATGGAGATTGTTAATACCCTCGCTGCTAGGGATACCATGTGAAACATTGTCAATATATGCCATTGAGCCCCATATTCCTTATTTAAACCTCCAACAATGGCGAGGGGCGGGTATACAAACTTTAGCAGACATAATGGAAATCACTGGAGTTATCCCTTTTGATCAATTAGCCAAGAAATATCCCGGAATACGAAAATATTTTTATCAGTATTTACAAATTAGGAATTTTTTAAATAAAATTGTAATAGCGAGACATTCTGGCACTACGGGAGAGGGAAAGTTGGGAAAACTCATAGTAACATCAGGTGCAACTATAAAAGGAATATCAGTGTTTTATAGAGCTTTAATTAACCCAGTTGAAGAGATTAAACTGCCTTATATGGAAAAATGGGAGCTAGAGTTAGGGGAGGTATTAGAATTAAAACTATGGGGAAATAGTATAAAGGAGGTTAAGAGAGTGTCATCCTGTATAAATCACGTGGAACAATTAAAGAAGACTCAAATGAGATGGTATCTATGCCCAGAGAGAATTGCAAAATTTAATCCGCAATCCTCCCATTTATGTTGGCGAGGATGTGGACAAGTAGGCAACCAAAGACATATCTGGTACTCGTGCCCGAGGCTTCTATCCTTTTGGGGCAGTGTGTTGAAGCTGATTATGGAGATTTCAGGGGTAACGGCACAAATTACACCCTCAATGGTGATTTTACACATTGGTTTGGAAATATTTCCTAAACAAATTAGAGGGTTGATATCACATATACTGATAGCAGCTTGAATATTGTTGGCTAGAAAATGGAAGGAGACCTTTCCTCCAACCCTAAAAGAGCTGACCGAAAAGCTGAATGTGAATTGTAAATATGAATTAATGTTGTCTCAGTCTCGCACTAGGAGAAAAAAGGTAGCAAAGATTTGGCAAACCTGGACAGCGAGTAAATACCATTTGTCCTAAAACAGTTGTTATAATATATATATATATATATATATATATATATATATATATATATATATATATATATATATATTTTTTTTTTTAATTTTTTTTTTTGTGTTGTAATTATAATTTGTATTGGAATATTTTATGTTTATGTTGTTATGTGTTATCTGTGAAAATAAAATAAACATTTAAAGGAAAAAAAAGAGTTTGAGATGGAGAACAGGAACCGGCCCCCTTGTAGCCCATCCAACGCGTATCGTCACCTAAGTGACTTCATCAGGGGTGAAGTAGTCACTGCCTCATACATTGTCCTTTTTTTATTAGTGCAGCCCATTTTTCCTGATTTCTCCTATTAGTGGTGTGTTTCCATCCATATCCAGCTAGCTTGCGTGCACTATATAGGAGTAGATAGAGGAGCCTTTCTGCAGCCTTGTGCCCTGCAGCCCCAGCCAGATTAGTATTAGCCTATTTTTTGAAGCCTCATCTATTGCATTGTAGGTTACCTTCCTGCATTGTAATAGCTACAAAAAGTTTGTGATACTATCGGTTTTACATCTTTGGGCACATACATTTTTGTCCAAAAAAAAAGCCTAAATAAAGTTCACCAAACACTCCACTTTACAGTTGTGTAGGCCACATTAGCTTATATTAAAGTCTAGTCCACACTTTACAAAATTAGTGTTTCTTATACCTGTTAGCAGCTGTTCAGGAATAAGCACACTTAGCGCTTAGTACTTTTCTGCCTATCTTTATCAGTCTACCAAGATGAAGAAGGCAGGGAGTAAGGCACGTGGTCGTGGGTGTGGAGTTTCTGCAGGGAGAGGACGTGGAGATTCTGTGCCTGCTGTGGGCACCAGTGACTCAGCATCCCCCAGTTTTACCAGGGAACAGTTCTTTATGCGCAGCTTTGCAGGAGCTCGCCGTACCCCACTGCTGTGGGACGAACAAATTGAAGCCATTGTCGGATGGATGACAGCTAACGCATCGACTTCAAATAGTGCCACATCCTCTCAGGTCCAGAGCACTGAAGAGCACCCATGTGTTTCTTCACCACCTGCCAAATTGCCCAGGCAGTCAGAGAGCTATGGACAGGAGCCATCTCTACGTCTGTTCTCTGAATCTCTTGGTTTGGAAAGAGGGGGCCAGCCAAGCAGCATTCGAGAAACGGAAGAAGAGGCAGTATGCAGTGATGCGCAACTGCTTTGTCTCTCTGAATCTGAAGAGGCGGGTGGGCCAGTGCCTACGGTCAGCACACCTCAGTACGCATCTGATGATGAGACTCATGTGCCACTTTCTGGTGCATACTGTGCTGTCGAGACTACCCAGGAGAAGCAGTTGTTGGAAGAGGGTAGAGTAGATGATGAGGTCCTTGACCCATCATGGCGTGAGGAACAGGAAGGTGATGGGAGCAGCTCTGAGGAACAGATTCCCTGAATGGCACAAAAATGAGGGAGAGGGAGGGGGCAGACTGGGCTGCCTGTTGTGAAATTGGATTTTGGGCTCCCCCGGTGGCCACTGGTGGAATTGAACTTGTGTGCATCATCCCCTCTGTTCACCTGTTCCCATCAGGATGTGGGAGTCGCTATTTAACCTTGCTCCTCTGTCACTTCCATGCCGGTCAACATTGTAATCAGAAGCCTTTCTGTGCATGTTCCTGCTTCTAGACAACTCCCAGCTAAGTCGGACTTTTGTCCTTGTTTGTTTTTTGCATTTTGTTCCAGTTCACAGCTGCAGTTTCGTTTCTGTGTCTGGAAAGCTCTTGTGATCTGAAATTGCCACTCTGATGTTATGAGTTAATACTAGAGTCTTAAAGTAATTTCAGGATGGTATTTTGATAGGGTTTTCAGCTGACCATGAAAGTGCCCTTTCTGTCTTCCTGCTATCTAGTAAGCGGACCTCGATTTTGCTAAACCTATTTTCATACTACGTTTGTCATTTTCATCTAAGATCACCGCCAATATATGTGGGGGCCTCTGTCTGCCTTTCGGGGAAATTTCTCTAGAGGTGAGCCAGGACTGTATTTTCCTCTGCCAGGATTAGTTAGTCCTCCGGCTGGCGCTGAGCGTCTAGGGATAAAACGTAGGCACGCTACCCGGCTACTGTTAGTTGTGCGGCAGGTTTAGTTCATGGTCAGTTTAAGTTTCCATCCTTCCAAGAGCTAGTTCATATGTATGCTGGGCTATGTTCTCTTGCCATTGAGAACCATAACAGCTGCCTGTAGCCTCCACTTCGGCACCCATGAGGAGCATGCCTCTTCCAAAACCCAAAACGGGTGCTCCCAAGACTTGCAGTGCCTGGTCCTTTTTTGACACAGTTGCAGATGACATTTGCTTTGTCAAATGCAAGCTGTGTAATCAGAAAGTCAAAAGAGGGAAAAGTGTCAGCAACCTCAATACCACAAATATGTGGAAACATGTGCGAACCAAGCACGTGGTGGAGTTACAAAAACACACTGAAGACCAAGGCCAACCTACAGCGCCACCTACCACCTCTTCAGCTCATGTTGAAGCCTCTTCCTCCAGCTCACACACAGCTGGTTCGGCTTCCTCACAGGATCACCATGGAAGAACCTCTGGCACTGTTGTACAGAGACCCAGTGTAATTCAACCCACAGCACCACGTTCCCTGTCATCCTCACACTCCTAGCCCAGTCTACAGCCATCTGTAGCACAGGCATGGGAGAAAAGGTGGCCATTCTCGGCAAACCACCCCCGAGCACAGGCTCTGAATGCTGGCATTGCAAAACTAGTGTCCCTTGAAATGCTATCATTTAGGATGGTGGAGACTGACACCTTCCGTAACTTCATGGCATTGGCAGTCCCACAATACAACATGCCCAGCCACTTTTATTTCAGCAGGCAAGCCGTCCCTGCCCTGCAAAAGCGTGTAGAGGGAAAGATTAAACATGTGCTACTAAACGCCGTCACTAGCAAGGTCCACCTGACCACCGATGCGTGGACCAGTCACCATGGACAGGGACGATACCTTTCCCTCACTGCCCATTGGGTAAATGTTGTGGAGCCGGGCACAGATCGTGCGAGTGGCGCAGGATGTGTTCTGCCAACTCCAAGGATTGCAGGAATCCAGTCTGTACACATTGACTCCTCCTCATACTCCAGTTCCTTTGAATCAGTGCTGCAGGAGCCGTCACAGTCCACCTCCACATGGGCCCGTGAACGTTTACCTGTTACGACCGATATGAGCACAGCCATGGCCAAACGTCAACAGGCCGTATTCAAATGAATTTCTTTGGGGAATCGAAGCCACACAGTGCAGGAGCTCTGGAATGCCATCAAGCAGGAGAGCGACGTGTGGTTTGCGCCAGCGAATCTCCAGCCAGGCATGGTTGTGTGTGACAATGGCCGAAATCTGGTGGCAGCTCTGGGCCCAAGCAACCTCACTCACATCCCATGTCTGGCACATGTGCTCAACTTGGTCATGCAAAGTGTTTTGTGGGACTATCTGGATCTTGATGCACTGCTGCACAAGGTCCGCCTAGAGTGTGTTCCAGCATGGCAAGATTGCGCATTGCAGCTCTGCAGTGCGGATTCCGCCTTCCGGAACATCGCACCATATGTGACCTACCCACCAAGTGGAATTCAATGATACATATGTTGGAGCGGTCATGTAAGCAGCAGGCAGCAGTAATGGAGTACCAGCTGCATCAGGCGCAAACAAGTTGCACTCCGCGCCGTTCACACTTCACCACCACTGAGTGGGCCTCTATGAAGGACATTTGCCAGGTTTTGCGTGCCTTCGATGATTCAACACGGATAGCGAGTGCAGAGCGTGCCTTCGATGATTCAACATGGATAGCGAGTGCAGATGATGCACTAGTCAGCATAACTATCCCCCTTATCTGCCTGCTTGAAAAAACACTGCAAGCGCTAAGGGAGGAGGTTGTGGAAGAGGTGGAGGATGAGGAGTCACAAATGCCATCTGCTTCTGGACAGTCTGTGCAACGTGGTTCCTCACAAAGGCCTAGGCAGGGGACACTGTGTGAGGAGGATGAGAAGGAGTCAATGGAGGAGGAAGACATCTGTCCAGAGGAAGGAGTTACACAATGCTCTAGTAATCAGTATGTAGAGCAAGGGTGGGGTGATGCAGAGCAGGCAGTGATCACGCCACAAGCAGGGGACAGCGTTTCTTGGCCAGTTGGCAGTCTGCAGCACATGGTTGATTTCATGCTGCAGTGCCTGAGAAACGACCACCACATCGCCCACATTCTCAACACTTCTGATTATTTGGTGTACACCCTCCTAGATCCTCGCTACCGGGACAACTTACAAAGCCTCATGACACCGTTGAACCGGGAGCATAAAATGCAGGAGTACCAAGACACACTGGTGCATTCCATCATGTTCTCCATTCCAACCGAGAGCAGTGCTGCTAGTGTTTTACAAAGCAGCTCAGTGCGTTGAGGCAGTGGAGGAAGCACTGCACAAAGAGGGAGCAGAAGCAGGGCCTCAGCACAAGGTAAGACCAGTATGGCCCAAATGTGGCAAATTTTTGTGTGCCCGCCACCAATGTCTACACCATCACACACGGCTCCAGTCAGCAGTAGGCAATGTTTCCGTCAGAAGGTGACAGACTACATGTCTTGCCCTCTCAGTGTACTCCCAGACGGTTCTTCCCTCTTCAAGTTTGGGTCTCTAAGCTGGATACATGGCCAGAGCTTAGCCAGTATGCATTGGAGGTGCTGACTATCCTCCGAGAACATTGACCAGCTTACTTTTTTGAAAATTAACAAGGCCTGGATCTCGCAGGAATTTGCCACTCCTCTTCCAGATTAAATAATTGGTTGGCAACATTATCCAGGCCTCCTGTTGTGTTCATGTTTCTACCACCTGAACTGTAATCCCTGGGCTCCAACAATGCCAGTTGCTGCTCAGAAGTGCTGTCTGCACAATCAACCCTTGCTGCCATGTTATTGGGGTTCAGTAACGTCAGCTGCTCCCCTGCTGTGTTTCCGGCAATTTCTCCTGCTCCATCCACTTTCACACTACAACAGATATTAAACTGCCTCCAATAAGGCCTCAGCCTACACTCTGTTTCTAGCATTGACCCTGGGCTCCAACACTGCCAGTTGCTGCTCAGAAGTGCCGTCTGCACAGTCAACACTTGCTGCCATGTTATTGTGGTTCAGTAACGTCAGCTGCTCCCCTGCTGTGTTTCTGGCAATTTCTTCTGCTCCATCCACTCTCACACTGCAACAGATATTAAACTGCCTCTAATTAGGCCTCAGCCTACACTCTGTTTCTAGCATTGACCCTGGGCTCCAACACTGCCAGTTGCTGCTGAGAAGTGCCGTCTGCACAGTCAACACTTGCTGCCGTGTTATTGGGGTTCTGTAACGTTAGCACCTCCCCTACTGTGTATCCGCCAATTTCTCCTGCTCCATCCACTTTCACACTACTACAGATATTAAAGGGAACCTGTCCCCCCAGGTGTTTGTAACTAAAGAGCCGCCTTGTGCAGCACTAATGATGCATTTGGACAAGGTGGTCTTTTAGTTATGCTCCTTGCACAAGCTGAAGTAAACACTTATAAAATGTGCCCCCTCCTACCGTGAAACCATCCCGGAGGCGGGACATTCCTTGCTAATCAGATGCGGCACAGCCGTCATTCATACCCCCTTGGCACCGAGCGTCGCCTCCTGAGCGTTGTTTGAATCGGTCCCGGCGCAGGCTTCGTGACAGATTCAAACAACACTGAGGAGGTGGCGCCCGGCGCCAAGGGGGTATGAATGACAGCTGTGCTGCATCTGATTAAGAAGGAAAGCCCCGCCTCTGGGACGGTTTCACGGTATGAAGGGGCACATTTTATAAGTGCTTACTTCAGCGTGTGCAAGGAACATAACTAAAAGAGCCACCTTTTTCTTGTGCAGCATTAGTGCTGCACAAGGTGGCTCTTTTAGTTACAATTGCCGGGGGGGTGACAGGTTCCCTTTCAACTTGCTCCAATTTGGCCTCAGCCTACACTCTGTTTCTCCTGTAATCCCTGGGCTCCAACACTGCCAGTTGCTGCTCAGAAGTGCCGTCTGCACAGTCAACACATGCTCCAGTGTTTTGGGGTTCAGTAACATCAGCTGATCCCCAGCTGTGTGTGGCAATTTCTCCTGCTCCCTCCACATTCACACTACTACAGATTTTAAACTTGCTCCAATTAGGCCTCAGCCTACACTCTCTTTCTCCTGTAATCCCTGGGCTTCAACACCACCAGTTGCTGCTCGGAAGTGCCATCTGCCCAGTCAACACATGCTCCAGTGTTTTGGGGTTCAGTAACTTAAGCTGATTCCCAGCTGTGTGTGCAGCAATTTCTCCTGCTCCCTCCATATTCACACTACTACAGATTTTAAATTTGCTCCAATTAGGCCTCAGCCTACACTCTGTTTCTCCTGTAATCCCTGGGCTCCAACACCGTCAGTTGCTGCTCAGAAGTGTATTTGGCACTTGTACTCCCTCCTGCCCAGCCTGGTTCCAGCAAGCCAGCTGTTTTCGGGTAGTGTCAAGGTCACTTTGCCTCCAATTCATTGTCCTGTCACGTTGCGGTCGGGTTAGCCAACTCTATGGTGCCTGCAGTTTAGGTGCTTCCTATGTGGGCTGCGGGAACTGGCAATCAAGGCTGGTTCTGTAGTGCCAATAGGACAAGCCCCCTCTGTAGGACTGTGGGTTTTCGGTAACTCTGGCTGGCTTGCGGCCTTGCAATTTTTTTTTCATGTGGACCTTCTGCTGCCTATCCGAGATCCAGCACCATTAGCTGGTTCTTTGGAAGTCAATCTTGAATAGGTCCCCCTGGGTTCCAGTACCGTCAGCTGGTTCAAGGCAGAGCCTTTGGCTTAGGTGCCTCCTTCTTGGTATCCGAGTTCCACCAACGTCTAGTGGTCCTTGGTAGTGCTTTCTGGCACCTCCTGCTTAGTAACCGGGTTCCAGTACCATCAGCTGGTCCTTGGTAGCTCTATTGACTCTTGTACCTTCTGCTACCCATCCGGGTTCCAGCTGGTTCTCGGCAGTTCCTCAGCCTTCTTGTACCTTCTGCTAAATTTCCAAGATCAAGCTTTTTGAAATGTTTTTTTTTTAATTACACTGTCTCTCCTTGATGATGACCCTAAAGACGACAACCCTGAAGACCACCCCGAAGAAGACAACGATCCCGGAGATGACGACCCCGGAGATGACGACCCTGGAGACAATGACCCTGAAGATCACCTCGAAGAGGATGACTCCGGCGACGACGACCGCGGAGATGACAACCCTGGAGACGACAACCCTGTATACGACACCCCTGAAGACCACCCCGAAGAAGACCAAGAAGCAGAACAACAAGAAGCTGCAGAACAAAAAGCAGAAGAACATTAAGCATAAGACTAAAAATCAGAGCAAAGGATATTATCTAAATTATAAGCAGAAGTCCGTTCCTCCTCGTGGTGCCCCTGGAAAAAACCTGTTGCTGCAGGCCAAATTGAACGTGGACAAATCCTGTTGTAACTCTTTTGTGACAGGCAGAACGGAAGGTGTAATCTTCAAATTTTTATAGATAACAACTACAGGAATGCCTGTCACAAAGAAGAATATGATGAAGAAGAAGAATATGAACAAGATGAAGAAGTAGAATATGAAGAAGAATAATAGTTGAATAATAAGAATATGAAGAATGTAGAAAAAGAAGAATAATAGGAAGAAGGTGAACAAGAAGAAGAAGATGAATAAGGTGAAGAAGAAGTTGATGAAAAAGATGCTGCTGCTGCTGAGGATGATGAAGAAGAAAGTGTGGGAGAAGTAAAAAAGAAGGTGAAGAGCATAAGTAGTGAAACATAAATATCTGACAAAATATAAAAAAGCTTAACATAGTCAATATCTTTGTAACTCCGAACATCTTAAAAAAAATAATTCCTGCTATTCCATTTGGTTGGGCTAAACCTCTATGCCTTTAATGTCTCCTCCACCTCCCCCAATACATTCTATATTATTCTTATTTGTTTTCCTTCATGTAGAAATAACCTACAAGGAAAGAAAGGGTTTATTTTAATTTCCAATATTTGTGTCCCATTGACTTGCATTGGTTTCCGGTATCGGTATCGGCAATATCCAATATTTTTTGGATATCGGCCGATCCAATCCGATACCGATATTTTCGGATTTCGGAAGGTATCGCTCAACACTACTGTCGACATATCCCCAAATCCTGGCCCTCCTCAACACATTCCCACACATATTTCAAACACCCTGCCGTGATCCTCTATAAGCTTTCACAATCATGATAACCTCATACCCATTCATCCAGCCACCACTCCCCCAGTCCCCCTACCTGGAGCACTATGGAATGCACGCTCTGTCTGCAGCAAACTAGTTTATCCATGACCTATTTATCACCAGCATCTCCACATACTGATTGATGGGTCTGACCCATTTAACTTATGGGTCTCAATATTGGACATATGGCCTGAGCATGCATTTAAGCTTGCTTGCCCTGCAGAAATTGTACTGTAATTACATATGTTTAGAATGGTATGAGGTGTGTTTTGCAGAGTACACCCACATAGGCTGTTTTGCATTACCAACACAAATGTTTTTTCCAGCGAACTCACACAGAGATGCATGCAGAGTGCACAACACAGGTCTTTCTGGCACAGTATTCCCACAGACATGTTTGCAAAGTAGAAAAATAATTTTTACGCACAGTACTCCAACAGACTAGGGTGCAGAGCATAACTATTTTTCAGGCACCCAACTTGTGTAAACACAGCAGCAGAGTATATTTACGTTTTAGACACAGTATTCTCACACACACATATGCAGACTACACAGAAAGGTTTTTTGGCACAGTACTCCTAAAGACTTGTTAGCACAGTACTCACACAGGCAGGGCCGGCATCAGCATCCGGTGCACCCAGGCAAGTGCTGGGGCCCTGGTGAGACGAGGGGCCCATTAAGGGTACAGCACACTGAGACTCTGGGGGGCCCCTGCAGGCAGGGCCAGCATTAGAGGCAGGCAGCTGCCTAGGGCCCCTGCTCCCCCAGGTGCCCTCAGCTAGCAGCACATCACGCAGCCACTATGGGCACCCGGTGAGGCAGGAAGGCCTGCCTGCTGCGAGGGCCGACTCCTCTGCCGCTGTCACATTGAACTGTAATGGCGTCTGCTGATACAGTTCAAAGCAATGATGGAGGAGAGAATGTCAGCTGACGCTTCCTTTCACATCATTCCCCGCACTGCCTCTGACACTGCAGGTGCGCGATGGCATCATCACGCACTCACTGTGTGTGCTACTCATTGCTGGCGACGTATCCCCAAATCCTGGCCCTCCTCAACACATCCCCACTCTCATTTCAAACACCCTGCCATGATCCTCTATAAGCTTTCATAATCATGATTACCTCATACCCATTCATCCTGCCACCACTCTGCTAGTCCCCTTACCTGGAGCACTATGGAATGCACGCTCTGTCTGCAGCAAACTGTAGTTTATCCATGACCTATTTATCACCAGCAACCTCTCCTTCCTTGGCATCACTGAAACCTGGCTCACCCTCTCTGACTCAGCCTCCCCAGGTGCATTTTCTTATGGCTGATTCAATCACTCTCACACCCCTAACACCAGCAACAAACGTGGTGGAGGAGTAGGCTTGCTCTTGTCCGATACCTGCTCCTTTAACCCAATTCCGCTACCACCCTCTGCTAATCCTCCCTCGTTTGAGGTGCACTCTGTCAGCATCTACTCCCCCTCCAACCTCCACTAGGCTGTCATCTACTGCCCCTCCAGAACTAGCCATCTCCACCTTTCTCGAACACTTCACCTGCTGGCTACTTCATTTCCTTTCTGCTGACATCCCCACTATCATCATGGGTGACTTCATGATCCCCATTGACACTTTCACCTCAGCTGCCTCTAAACTTTTATCACTGCCTCATTCAGTGGTCCTCCACAGCCACTCACAAAGATGGCCACAAGCTGGACCTTATCTTCACTCGCCTCTGTTCACTTACTAATCTTACAAACTCACCACTCCCCCTGTATGACCACAACCTACAGACATTCTCTTCCCTCTACTCTCCTAGTGCGCAACCCCCACTCCAAAAACTCATTCTCCCTCGCAGGAATCTCAAACACCTTAATTTTACACTCACTCTCTGAGTCCCTTCTCCTTCTTACAGACATAGATTCCTTACATTTCAAAGATAAAGCCGTGTGCACTACTACTGGTGGTGCCCAGGTAGGTTCCCACACCATGTGATACTAAAAGAAAGAACCTGGCACTCAACTTAATGCTTGTGAGATTTTAATCGTAGTAGCCAAAACGTTTTGGTCCTATATCTGGACCTTCATCAGTTACGTACTATGATGAAAAAAGTAAATGACTGTAGTGTCATATAAGGCACAGCATGGTCTGCGTCTGGTATTTGCGCAGATAGGTTTAGGCACACAGAATGGACTTATTCACGCTGATAGGTGCTGTGCTTGTGTCCAGACACGGTATCCCCGCTTGTCCCAGAGAACCACAAAATTACACAATGCAAGATGTCACATCCATGACAAGAGGTATTTAGGTCATCTAGATAAAAAACTGAGATAGACAAGCAAGTGTCAGGCTGAGTGAGACCGCCGGATATCTAGCATAGGGGTGTAAGATACAGGAGAATGAGGGTGGAACATACCGTACTATGATGAAAAAAGTAAATGACTGTAGTGTCATATAAGGCACAGCATGGTCTGCGTCTGTAGTAATATAGAGGAGATTACAATGGCATAGGTACGTGTGAACGTATTGTGGAGAGGGGAGGGGGAGAAGTAGCATACCTGGTATTTGCGCAGATAGGTTTAGGCACACAGAATGGACTGTGGATGAAGGAAGATAAACATAACTATAGTATACCATTAGGTATACATGCGCAGAGGATGCTGCCAGTGGCATACTATAAGTGGAGATATGCCAGGGACTATAGTATTACCTTATTCACGCTGATAGGTGCTGTGCTTGTGTCCAGACACGGTATCCCCGCTTGTCCGGTGTGTAGTGAAAGTGCGCGCCTTAAATGGACAGGGGGCGGTGCCGGGACTCCGTCGCTTGGCAACCGAGGGGCGCACAGAGAAGCCAGAGATGAAGTGGCCGGAAGTAAGAAGGCTGTGCGTGTCAGCTGTGCTGCAGTCTGCGTGTCACAGTGTAGGGGGATGGTATGTGCTGAGAGGTTCCTGGGGGAGGGAGGTGCTTGTGACGTCCCAGAGCTGTGGAGATTTTAACAGCAGGAAGGCTGGAAGGGACAAGCGGGGATACCGTGTCTGGACACAAGCACAGCACCTATCAGCGTGAATAAGTCCATTCTGTGTGCCTAAACCTATCTGCGCAAATACCAGACGCAGACCATGCTGTGCCTTATATGACACTACAGTCATTTACTTTTTTCATCATAGTACGTAACTGATGAAGGTCCAGATATAGGACCGAAACGTTTTGGCTACTACGATTAAAATCTCACAAGCATTAAGTTGAGTGCCAGGTTCTTTCTTTTAGTATAGATTCCTTACATGACACAGATGCTGTTGCTACTTTTTAAAACACCACAATAATAACAGCACTCAATTCAGCCACCCCCCTCATGCACAGCAAAACTCGCACAATCAACAACCAACCGGAAGACCAGAAGAACTGAGACGGGCTTCCAGGGTTGCTGAGGGGAGATGGAAGAGATCCCGCTCTGCAGACCACTTTATCGCATACAAGCAGTCCCTTGCCAGCATCAAGTCAATGCTACAGTTATATGAAAAAGTTTGGGCACCCCTATTAATATTAAGCTTAATGTTTTCTAAAAATTGTTTTTTTGCAAAAGCTATTTCAGTTTCATATATCTAATAACTGTTGGACACAGTAATGTTTCTGCCTTGAAATGAGGTTTATTGTACTAACAGAAAATGTGCAATCTGCATTCAAACAAAATATGACAGGTGCATAAGTATGGGCACCTCACCAGAAAAGTGACATTAATATTTAGTAGATCCTCCTTTTGCAAAAATAACAGCCTCTAGTCGTTTCCTGTAGCTTTTAATGAATTCCTGGATCCTTGATGAAGGTATTTTTGACCATTCCTCTTTACAAAACAATTAAAGTTCAGTTAAGTTTGATGGTCGCCGAGCATGGACAGCCCTCTTCAAATGATCCCACAGATGTTCAATGATATTCAGGTCTGGGGACTGGGATGGCCATTCCAGAACAGTGTAATTGTTCCTGTGCATGAATGCCTGAGTAGATTTGGAGCGGTGTTTTGGATCATTGTCTTGCTGAAACATCCATCCCCTGCGTAACTTCAACTTTGTCACTGATTCATGAACATTATTGTCAAGAATCTGCTGATACTGAGAGGAATCCACGCGTCCCTCAACTTTAACAAGATTCCCGGTGCCGGCATTGGCCACACAGCCCCAAAGCATGATGGAACCACCACCAAATTTGGGTATCAAGTGTTTTTCTTGGAATGCTGTCTTTTTTTGCCGCCATGTATAACACCTTTTTGTATGACCAAACAACTCAATCTTGGTTTCATCAGTCCACAGGACCTTCTTCCAAAAAGAAATTGGCTTTTCCAAATGTGCTTTTGCATACCTCAGCCGACTCTGTTTGTTGCGTGCTTGCAGAAATGGCTTCTTTCGCATCACCTCCCATACAGCTTCTCCTTGTGCAAAGTGCATTGTATAGTTGACCAATGCACAGTGACACCATCTGCAGCAAGTTGATGATGCAGCTCTCTGGAGGTGGTCTGAGCATTGTCCTTGACTGATCTCACCATTCTTCTTCTCTGCCTTTCTGATGTTTTTCTTGGCCTGCCACTTCTGACCTTATCAAGAACTGTACCTGTGTTCTTCCATTTCCTTACTATGTTTCTCACAGTGGAAATTGACAGGTTAAATCTCTGAGACAGCTTTTTGTATCCTTCCCCTGAACAACTATGTTGAATAATCTTTGTTTTCAGATCATTTGACAATTGTTTTGAGGAGCCCATGATGCCACTCTTCAGAGGAGATTCAAACAGGTGAACAACTTGCAAGTGGCCACTTTAAGTAGCTTTTCTCATGATTGCGTACACCTGGCTATGAAGTTCAAAGCTCAATCAGGTTACAAAACCAAAAAAAGTGCTTTAGTAAGTCAGTAAAAAGTAGGTAGGAGTATTTAAAACAAGAAAATGATAAGGGTGCCCATACTTATGCACTTGTCAAATTTTGTTTGAATGCAGATTGCACATTTTCTGTTAGTACAATAAACCTCATCTCAAGGCAGAAACATTACTGTGTCCAACAGTTATTAGATATATGAAACTGAAATAGCTGTTGAAAAAAAAAACAATTTTTATAAAACATTAAGCCTAAGATTAATAGGGGTGCCCAAACATTTTCATATAACTGTAACTGCCGTAAAAAACTTTCTTCTCAGCTCTCATATCCTCCCTGTCGCACAACCCTAAACACCTTTTCAACACTTTCAATTCTCTACTCTGTCCCCAGCACCTCTTTCCTCTCCTCTCATTTTTGCTGAAGACTTTGCCTCTTTCTTTAAGCAGAAGATTGATAACATCAGAGAAAGCTTTGGCCAGCAGCCACCAATGCCCTCCTATTAACTGCTCAGCCTTGTTCTTCCAAAACCAGCTTCTCCACCATGACAGAAGATCAGCTCTCCACCATTCTGTCAAGCTCACATCTCACCACTTGCAAGCTTGACCAGCTCCCATCCCACCTCTTCCCCAACCTCACCACAGTCTTCATTCCAACCCTCACACATCTCTTCAACCTTTCACTTGCAAATGGTGTCTTCCCTCATCATTCAAACATGCCTCAATCACACCCATCATCAAAAAGCCCTCCCTTAACCCATCCTCTGTGTCTAGCTATCGTCTGAGATCACTTCTCCATTATGTCTCAAAACTACTGGAACAGCATGTACATCTTGAACAGTCCTCCTACCTGTCCTCCTGCTCCCTCTTTGACCGGTTACAATCTGGCTTCCGACTACATCACTCAACTGAAACTCGTCTATATAAAGTCACCAAAGACTTACTAACCACCAAGAGCAAGCAACACTACTCTTTCCTCCTTCCCCTTCACCTGTCTTCTGCCTTTGACACTGTGGATGATTCTCTCTTGTTACAGATTCTCTTATCTCTTGGCATCACTAATTGACCCTTATCCTGGATCTCATCATATCTAACAAAATTCAGTGTCTCCCTCTCTCACACCACCTCCTCACCTCGTCCCCGTCTGTCGGTGTTCCCCAAGGCTCATTTCTAGGACCCCTACTCTTCTCCATCTACACCTTTGGCCTGGGACAGCTCATAGAATCCCACGGTTTGCAGTATCATCTCTTACGCCAATGGCACGAAGATCTACCTATCTGGAACTGACATCATTTCCTTACTGATGAAAATCCCACAATGTCTGTCCACTATTTCATCCTTCGTTTCTGCTCGCTTTCTAAAACTGAACATGGACAAAACAGAATTCATCATCTTTCCCCCATCTCACTCTATCCCTGTACCAGACCTATCCATCAATGTCAATGGCTGCTCACTTTCCCCAGTCCCACATACTCAGTGCCTTGGGTTGACACTCAACTCTGCCCTCTCTTTCAAGCCACATATCCAAGCCCTTACCTCCTCCTGCCAACTCCAAATCAAAAATTTTTCCTAGATCCGTACATTACGTGACCAAGAAACTGCAAAAACGCTCGTGCTCACCCACCGTCCTTGACTATTGCAACCTCCTGCTCTCTGGACTCCCTTCTAGTACTCTTGCATCAGTCTAATCTATCCTAAACTCTGCTGCCTGACTAATCCACCTTTCTCCCCATTATTCCCCCACCTCTCCCCTCTGCCAAGCCCTTCACTGGCTTCCTACTGTCCAAAGGCTCCAGTTCAAAGCCCTAACTATGACATACAAAGCCATCCACAACCTGTCTCCTCCATACATCTGTGACATGGTCTCCCAGTACTTACGTACATGCAACCTTAGATCCTCTCAAGATATCCTTCCCTAATCCCCTCTTATCTCTTCTTCACACAACCGCATACAAGACTTCTTCTGTGCTTCCTCCACACTCTGGAACGTTCTTCCCAAACACATCAGACTCTCGCCTACCACGGAAACCTTCAAAAAGAACCTGAAGATCCACGTCTTCCAACAAGCCTACAACCTGCAGTGATCCTCAGTCTACTGAACCGCCGCATGACCAGCTCTACCCTCTCCTATTGTATCCTCACCAATCCCCTGTAGACTGTGAGCCTTCGCAGACAGGATCATCTCTCCTTCTATACTTGTATGTGCATTGTTTTGCTCATATTATTTTGTACTTGTCTATGTATGCCCCTTTTTTCACATGCAAAGCGCCATGGAATAAATGGTGCTATAAAAATGAATAATAATAATAATAATAATAATGATGATCATCATCAGAAAATGCCTGATGGGGTCAGAATATAAAACTGCTGCCAAAAAGTGATAGGTGTTTTCTTTTGTCCACCTGTGTTAAGCTAGACAGACTACAGCCAGAAAAAACAACCCAAAAGCTTAGGGAAAAGGTGTGTCTCCTGTGGCTTGGAAGAAAGAGAAGCCGACCACAAAACACAAGTTCAAGGGATCAAATTCATGAGCATGAGAGTTTAAACAACTTGGTGGAAGGGTATGTGTCCACACATCTCCACATACTGATTGATGGGTCTGACCAATTTAAATTATGGGTCTCAATATAGGACATATGGCCTGAGCATGCATTTAAGCCTTGGAGATGCTTGCTTGCCCTGCAGAAATTGTACTGTAATTACATATGTTTAGAACGGTATGAGGTGTGTTTTGCAGAGTACACCCACACAGGCTGTTTTGCAGAGTACAAACACAGAGGCTTTTTTCCAGCGAACTCACACAGAGATGCATGCAGTGTACACAACACAGGTCTTTCTGGCACAGTATTCCCACGGACACGTTTGCAAAGTAGAAAAATAATTTTTATGCACAGTACTCCAACAGATTCGGGTGCAGAGCATAACTATTTTTCAGGCACCCAACTCGTACAAACACAGCAGCAGAGTATATTTACGTTTTAGACACACCACACTCACACACACAGCCACAGACTACACAGAGAGGGTTTTTGGCACAGTACTCCTAAAGACTTGTTAGCACAGTACTCACACAGGCAGGGCCGGCGTCAGCACCCGTTGCACACAGGCAAGTGCCAGGGCCCTAGCGAGATGGGGGGCCCATTCATGGTACAGTACACTGAGGCTCCGGGAGGCCCCTGCAGGCAGGGCTGGCATTAGAGGCAGGCAGCTGCCTAGGGCCCCCGCTCCCCCAGGGGCCCTCAGCTAGCGGCACATCACGCAGCCGCTATGGGCACCCAGTGAGGCAGAGGGGCCTGCTTGTTGCCAGGGCCGACTCCTCCACTGCTGTCACATTGAACTGTTCCGGCGTCTGCTGATACAGTTCAAAGCAATGATGGAGGAGAGAATGTCAGCTGACGCTCCCTTTCACATCATTCCCCGAACTGCCTCTGACACTGCGGGTGCACGATGGCGTCATCACGCACTCACTGTGTGTGCTCCTCATTGCTGGCAACGTATCCCCAAATCCTGGCCCTCCTGCCATGATCCTCTATAAGCTTTAACTATCATGATAACCTCATACCCATTCAACCTGCCCCCACTCCCCTAGTCCCCCTACCTGGAGCACTATGGAATGCACGCTCTGTCTGCAGCAAACTGTAGTTTATCCATGACCTACATATCACCAGCAACCTCTCCTTCCTTGGCATCACTGAGGCCTGGCTCACCCTCTCTGACTCAGCCTCCCCAGGTGCATTTTCTTATGGCGGATTCAATCTCTCTCACACCCCTAACCCCAGCAACAAACGTGATGGAGGAGAAGGCTTGTTCCTGTCCGATACCTGCTCCTTTACCCCAATTCTGCTACCACCCTCTGCTAATCTTCCCTCGTTTTTGGTGTACTCTGTCAGCATCTACTCCCCCTCCAACCTCCACTAGGCTGTCATCTACTTCCCCCCCAAAACTAGCCATCTCCATCTTTCTCAAACACTTCACTTGCTGGCTACTTCATTTCTTTTCTGCTGACATTTCCACTATCATCATGGGTGACTTCAAGATCCCCATTGACACTTTCACCTCAGCTGCCTCTAAACTTTTATCACTGACTGCCTCCTTTGGCCTCATTCAGTGGTCCTCCGCAGCCACTCACAAAGAAGGCCACACGCTGGACCTTATCTTCACTCACCTCTGTTCACTTACTAATCTGACTAACTCACCACTCCCCCTGTATGACCACAACCTACTGACATTCTCTTCCCTCTCCTCTCTAGTGCGCAACCCCCACTCCACAAACTCGTTCACCCTCTCAGAAATCTCAAACACCTCAATTTACACTCACTCTCTGAGTCCCTTCTCCTTCTTACAGACATAGCTTCCTTACATGACACAGATGCTGCTGTTACTTTATATAACACCACAATAATAGCAGCACTCAATTCAGATGGCCCCCTCATGCACAGCAAAACTCGCACAATCAACAAGCCACCGGAAGACCAGAAGAACTGAGACGGGCTTCCATGGTTGCTGAGCGGAGATGGAAGAGATCCCATTCTGCAGAAAACTTTACCGCATACAAGCAGTCCCTTGCCAGCATCAAGTCAATGCTAACTGCCGTAAAACAAACTTACTTCTCATCTCTCATATCCTCCCTGTTGCAAAATCCTAAACAGCTTTTCAACACTTTTAATTCTCTACTCTGTCCCCCAGCTCTATCCTCTCCTCTCATTTCTGCCGAAGACTTTGCTTCTTTCTTTAAGCAGAAGATTGATAACATCAGAGAAAGCTTTGGCCAGCAGCCACCAATGCCCTCCTCTTAACTGCTCAGCCTTGTTCTTCCAAAACCAGCTTCTCCACCATGACAGAAGATCAGCTCTCCACCATTCTGTCAAGCTCACATCTCACCACTTGCAGGCTTGACCTGCTCCCATCCCACCTCATCCCTAACCTCGTCACAGTCTTCATCCCAACCCTCACACATCTCTTCAACCTTTCACTTGCAAATGGTGTCTTCCCCTCATCATTCAAACATGCCTCAATCACACCCATCCTCAAAAAGCCCTCCCTCAACCCATCCTCTGTGTCTAGCTGTCACCCGATATCACTTCTCCCTTATGCCTCAAAACTACTGGAACAGCATGTACATCTTGAACAGTCCTCCTACCTGTCCTCCTGCTCCCTCTTTGACCGGTTACAATCTGGCTTCCGACTACATCACTCAACTAAAACTCGTCTATATAAAGTCACCAAAGACTTACTAACCACCAAGAGCAAGCAACACTACTCTTTCCTCCTTCCCCTTCACCTGTCTTCTGCCTTTGACACTGTGGATGATTCTCTCTTGTTACAGATTCTCTTATCTCTTGGCATCACTGATTGACCCTTATCCTGGATCTCATCATATCTAACAAAATTCAGTGTCTCCCTCTCTCACACCACCTCCTCACCTCGTCCCCGTCTGTCGGTGTTCCCCAAGGCTCATTTCTAGGACCCCTACTCTTCTCCATCTACACCTTTGGCCTGGGACAGCTCATAGAATCCCACGGTTTGCAGTATCATCTCTTACGCCAATGGCACGAAGATCTACCTATCTGGAACTGACATCATTTCCTTACTGATGAAAATCCCACAATGTCTGTCCACTATTTCATCCTTCGTTTCTGCTCGCTTTCTAAAACTGAACATGGACAAAACAGAATTCATCATCTTTCCCCCATCTCACTCTATCCCTGTACCAGACCTATCCATCAATGTCAATGGCTGCTCACTTTCCCCAGTCCCACATACTCAGTGCCTTGGGTTGACACTCAACTCTGCCCTCTCTTTCAAGCCACATATCCAAGCCCTTACCTCCTCCTGCCAACTCCAAATCAAAAATTTTTCCTAGATCCGTACATTACGTGACCAAGAAACTGCAAAAACGCTTGTGCACACCCACCCTCCTTGACTATTGCAACTAGTGTTGAGCGATACCGTCCGATACTTGAAAGTATCGGTATCGGAAAGTATCGGCCGATACCGGCAAAGTATCGGATCTAATCCGATACCGATACCCGATACCAATACAAGTCAATGGGACTCAAGTATCGGACGGTATTCCTGATGGTTCCCAGGGTCTGAAGGAGAGGAAACTCTCCTTCAGGCCCTGGGATCCATATTAATGTGTAAAATAAAGAATTAAAATAAAAAATATTGCTATACTCACCTCTCCGACGCAGCCTGGACCTCACCGAGGGAACCGGCAGCGTTGTTTGCTTAAAATGCGCGCTTTTACTTCCTTCCATGACGTCACGGCTTGTGATTGGTCGCGTGCCGCCCATGTGGCCGCGACGCGACCAATCACAGCAAGCCGTGACGTAATTTTCAGGTCCTCAATGCCTAATTCTAGGCATTCATGATTTTAAAATTATGTTCCGGCTTGTGATTGGTCACGTCGCGGTCACATGGGCGACGCGACCAATCACAAGCCATGACGTCACGGGAGGCAGGAGACGCGCGCATTTTTAAAATTACGTCACGGCTTGTGATTGGTTGCGTGCCGCCCATGTGACCGCGACACGACCAATCACAGCAAGCCGTGACGTAATTTCAGGTCCTGAATGCAGAAATAGGCATCAGGACCTGAAATTACGTCACGGCTTGCTGTGATTGGTCGCGTCGCGGTCACATGGGCGGCATGCAACCAATCACAAGCCGTGACGTAATTTTAAAAATGCGCGCGTCTCCTGCCTCCCGTGACATCACGGCTTGTGATTGGTTGCGTCGCCCATGTGACCGCGACGCGACCAATCACAAGCCGGAACGTAATTTTAAAATCATGAATGCCTAGAATTAGGCATTGAGGACCTGAAAATTACGTCACGGCTTGCTGTGATTGGTCGCGTCGCGGCCACATGGGTGGCACGCGACCAATCACAAGCCATGACGTCATGGAAGGAAGTAAAAGCGCGCATTTTAAGCAAACAACGCTGCCGGTTCCCTCGGTGAGGTCCAGGCTGCGTCGGAGAGGTGAGTATAGCAATATTTTTTATTTTAATTCTTTATTTTACACATTAATGTTGTTTCGATACCGATACTCGATACCACAAAAGTATCGGATCTCGGTATCGGAATTCCGATACCCGCAAGTATCGGCCGATACCCGATACTTGCGGTATCGGAATGCTCAACACTAATTGCAACCTCCTACTCTCTGGACTCCCTTCTACTACTCTTGCACCACTCTAATCTATCCTAAACTCTGCTGCCTGACTAATCCACCTTTCTCCCCATTATTCCCCCGCCCCTCCTTTCTGCCAAGCCTTTCACTGGCTTCCTATTGTCCAAAGGCTCCAGTTCAAAGCCCTAACTATGACATACAAAGCCATCCACAACCTGTCTCCTCCATACATCTGTGACATGGTCTCCCGGTACTTACGTACATGCATCCTTCGATCCTCCCAAAATATCCTTCTCTACTCCTCTCTTATCTCTTCTTCATGCAACTGCATACAAGACTTCTCCGGTGCTTCTTCCACACTCTGGAACTCTCTTCCCAAACACATCAGACTCTCGCCTACAACGGACACCTTCAAAAGGAACCTGAAGATCCACCTCTTCCGACAAGCCTACAACCTGCAGTGATCCTCAGTCTACTGAACCGCCACATGACCAGCTCTACCCTCTTCTAGTGTATCCTCACCAATCCCCTGTAGACTGTGAGCCTTCGCAGACAGGATCCTCTCTCCTTCTGTACTTGTATGTGCATTGTATTGCTCATATTTATTCAATTCCCCCTCTGAGGAAAATGTGAGATCGAAACGTACGTCAAGGGGCACGCTGGACCTATATTTTGTGCAAGGTATGAACAATAACTTTGTATATTTTTCTCTCTATCTGCATTCCTATACTTTGTTTTTTCTAGGTTATGATGTTCACCTTGGTACTATTGGCTATGTAGCCTTATTTTTTATTCCAATACTATTGGCCTAGTGTGTGTCATCTTATGCCCTTAGAGTTATTGTAATTATATGAATTGACTCAATTATCTTTGCACTATGCACTTTGCATTTTGCACATAAACTCTAATATTCATGGTATTCATATCTATTGCATACCTTATACATATAGATGTATTGCTTTATTTTTAGCATAAACTGTTTTTTTGTCCAGCGTTTGCGTTTTTCCATTACTTGCATAGGCTACCTGCATCCCCTATCTTTTAATTGTTTTTTAACAATAGTTATTTGTGTATTTGAATAAAAATCTTTTTATATTGAAATTTGTTGCTGTCTGAGGACCTTGTTTCTTCTCGTTCTATTAGTGGCTGTGTTATATACTACGTGGCTGTGCTATATACTACGTGGCTGTGTTATATACTATGTGGCTGTGCTATATAATACGTGGCTGTGTTTTATACTACGTGGGCTGTGCTATATACTACATGGGCTGTGCTATATACAATGTGGCAGTGCTATATGCTACGAGGCCTGTGTTATATGATACGTGGCTGTGCTATATACTACGTGGCTGTGCTATATACTACATGGCTATGTTATATACTACGTGGCTGTGCTATATAGTACGTGGCTGTGCTATATACTACATGGGCTGTGTTATATACTACTTGGCTGTGCTATATACTATGTGGCTGTGCTATATACTACATGGCTGTGTTATATACTACGTGGACTGTGTTATATACTACTTGGCTGTGCTACATTCTATGTGGCTGTGCTATATACTACGTGGCTGTGCTCTATACTACGTGTCTGTGCTATATGCTACGTGGCTGTGCTATATGCTACCCATTTTGCACTTTCACAAATGTTCTACGTTAATACTTTCTAATGTTTACTTTTAAAAGTTTTCCATTAAAAAATTGTCATATTCAATGTATGCAATTTTTTCTATGCAGCAAGTTCAGCTAACTGGTAACTGAGGAAGAGGGAGTATGTCACAAAAATTGGCATATAAGGGGTTGACTTATATAAAGCCCCTCTGCTGTATGGTATTGTAGAATTTACAATAGCTATCACTCATGTAAGAAGTGAAATCTGGCATTGTACTATACTTATATTTATCTGCTGTGTATGTGCATCATGAATCAAGGTATGTGTTAAAGGGGGGGGAGGCACTGAGACTCTTTCACCCAGGACCCTCAAAAACCAGGAGCCGGCCCTGCACACAGGTTTTTTGAGTACACACAGCTTCTTAAAGGACATTATTCACACAGGCCGAAGGTGAAGAGTTCACACAGCGGCTGTTAGTACAGAACTCTCACAGACAGGTTTGCATAGTACTAACAGCAGGTTTTACCACATAAATAGCACATGTAGGGGTTGCAGGGTACACACAGCGTGTTTGCAGAGTGCCCAGTAAGAATGTATCCCTCTCTCCAGCTGCGTCCTATCCTTTCACTAACGAGAGCGTAATGGCGATGGCACTTGTGATCCGGCATTTATATAGGCTGTGTCACAAGCTGCGTCGGCTAATAACAGACATGCCAATACTTGGCATAGCTGTGATGGCTCCTTAAGTGCCCATAGTCTAAATGTTTGTTGATTGACTGCGCTACAGCCTTTCAACAAACTTTATTAAACTGGAGAACCATTTATTATTGAGCACTGGTTGATTTTAAGCATAAGCATTTTATTGCATTGCTATAGTTGATTGTTAGTCATCACTTTGATATTGATATGGAATTTTTAGTGACAAGAATAAAAGATATATTTTAGCTTATGGGATCTCTTCTTGCTGTAATCTCTATTGTCATAGTGGTTTTAACTGACCATACTATTGCTCATTCTATTGTTAAAACAAATTAAAAAAAAAGAAAGTTGTGGTGGGAGCTGTCAATATGAAGAAAAGGATGAAAGATGAACCATGTATGGAAAACAAAGAATAGTTATTAAAGATAGCCCATTCTAGGCTCCATGCTAGAGTTCACAGATCCTCCATATAATATACCATAAAGGAGAGATGACAGATAATTTATTTACTACACGACACACGAGAGATGAAAGATTATTTTACACAAGCAAATGCAGTAATCACCAAAATACTTTTAATATACATTGATGAAGGCACTTGGAAATAGACAGATGATTTCTTTGGGGTATTAGCAGCAAGCATAGAGACCTAGAAAATAATGAGGGTTCAAGGACCTGAATCCCTGATGAATGACTTCACATGTACCTCTCATAAAAAATAATAATAATAACATACAACATATTATTGGTACTTTTTAATGAAGTAATTATAATGATGAATCATTTTTATAAATTGTATATAATTATTTCTTAAATACCGTAATTCTGAACATTTCTCTGTGTTGATACTGTAGATTTGTTTTAGATAAACAAATTAGTGACACAATCCAACCAAGCAATCATGTCCTTGATTAATACAAAAAGTTGGGCAAGGTTTTTTAATTGTCAAAGATGCAATAAGTTCACTTTTATACACTGCCTAAGGGTATGTGTCCACGTTCAGGATTGCATCAGGATTTGGTCAGGATTTTACATCAGTATTTGTAAGCCAAAACCAGGAGTGGGTGATAAATGCAGAAGTGGAGCATATGTTTCTGTTATACTTTTCCTCTAATTGTTCCACTCCTGGTTTTGGCTTACAAATACTGATGAAAAATCCTGACCAAATCCTGATGCAATCCTGAACGTGGACACATACCCTTACACTGAGCGTTTTGTGGCTGCCTAAAAAGGCAAGACTCCACTGGAACAGATGCCAAACTGTGCACAAAGATATTCCTCGTCCTTATAGTTCCTTCTGGTTTTCCATTTGAATCTTATTTTTATGGGAATAACATAATGTACTGTGCAAGAAGAAGGGTCTGTATTCTGAGTAGTAGGAGACACAGACAGATGGTAGATAAATAGATTTTCAAACAGATAGATAGATGATAGATAGATAGATAGATAGATAGATAGATAGATAGATAGATAGATAGATAGATATAACCAAAGGGCTCTGTGATGCATGCATTATGTTAACAGCTATTACCTATCGTGAAAAAAAGAAGTGTAAATGCATGTGTACATAGCAGAGAGGTATTAGCAATTTTGTACTGTAACTAACAGACTGCTTTGTGCGCTGATAAATGTGCGTAGCTTCAGGCAGCATGTTTCTCCTTCCCGGTACCTTCCTTCCCCAGTATCTGTGCTGAAGATCATGAAAAAGTACTGACACACACCTCAGCCATCCTCACATACGTACTTTAAGGAGCTAACAGTGTAATACAGCGTAATTCCTGCAATAAAATGTACACTGAGGCTATAGTCCAGCTCCCATAAGAGAGGGAGCAGCTATTTACTACTGTATCCCGCTTTAATTAGGGGAGCAGCTGAGAGAATGCACATGACAGTTGCTTCACCAATCAAATCTCACATTGGTGCGATAGTGGGGCCCTTAGTGATGGCTTGCTAAGGGTCCACTGCCTTACTGTGTCACCCCCACTGATATTTTTTATGCTGGGAGGAGGCCCTCTGTCAGTAAACAACAGTAATAGCACTTAGTAAAAATACTTCAGATTGGATCAATGAGAAATGCACTGGAAAACATCAATGTCCCTCTGTTCTTCAAAGTTAGAGCACCTGTGAATAGAGGACGATGCAGGCGCTTCACCAATAGCAACACATCTTATTCTTCAGCTTTGCTGCTGATCGACAAGATGGAATACAATCAAAACAAACACTGATTGGCTGCAGTACAGCAAACCAATGGAAGTCAATACAGCAGCAGCTCCTCTCTCCTGATTTGTTCATTCCCTGGAAAGAGTGGTGATAACAAGACAGCTAATCAGAACAACAATGTTCTGGTCAACATGCAGAGTGAGCTGTAGGATGAAACAGAAGGTGGTGGTAATCAGTGAGCACTACTGTCCCTGGTCGTTCATCTGTGATAAGAGCAGCAAACTGCTCAGCAGCAGGTTCAGCATAGAAGCCGACACACAACTGCTACTGACTGTGCATGCAACAATCAAAAGTGCAGGTCCTTGCGCACACTGGTGATTCCTCTGGTCCTCCGGTGGACCAATCTGACCTTTATTCTTGCCACTGATCCAGTTTGAGCCCTAATGCCACTGACTTCTGGGTCATCAGAATATCTGCCTGAGAAACAACACCATCTATGTATGACTAAACTGATCTGTTCATCTGTTGCAACTCTGATGAAGTGAAACATAGAGTGTTGCAATGGCAGAAAACATCAGGCCCATTATGTCAAATATACTGCTGGTATTGCTCCTACTGTTTCCTTCAGTATTTGTTGTTGCCTTAACACTGGCAAAAAAGGGAAAAATTTTGTCTATGTGGATCTAACTGGCCAGTTGGTCACTTGTGCCTGCAGCAGGCATCTGCTTTGCAAAAACATTGCAGAGCAGGTAATACAGCTTACAATAAGCCAATTTGGAAACCGTTTCGGAAGCTGGAAAAAGGTTACCACATTTTTTCTTATAGCCAGTGACTAAATTGTGGCTATTCAAAAATCATCACTGTGCTTTATGCTAATAATATGCCTTACCTCCCACAAGCATGGCAGCAAGTATCATGCCATACATGCCATTCAGGGATGGACATTGTAGTCCAGTCAAAATACGGTTTGACCCGGAACAAATTCCAAGAAAGCGTTTTATGATTTTTTTTATTACTATTATATGTGGGGAACAACATATTAAAAGTTTTCCAAAAATTGATCACCACAAAGGTCCTAACTATGACGTCATAAGACGATGACAGCCATCGCACTAAAAATAACGAGTATTTCCCTATTTCAAAGCTGTAGCTTTAGGTTACACAAGAGTTTGCATTTTGTATACTATATATTTTCATATAACAATTTTTATACAAAGTTTTATACTAACTACATGGACAGGCGAGGTCATGACGTCATCAATGACATCATGACATGTACTGTATATACTCGAGTATAAGCCGAGATTTTCAGCCCATTTTTTTGGGCTGAAAGTCCCCCTCTCGGCTTATACTGGAGTTATACCCGGGGGTCGGCAGGGGAGGGGGGGCGGGGGCTATCTAATTATACTCACCTACTGCTGGCGCGGTCCCTGCGCGTCCCTGCTTCTTCCAGCGCTGCATATTCTTCCTGTACTGAGTTGTCACATGGTCCCGCTCATTACAGTAATGATTATGCGGCTCCACCTCCCATAGAGGTGGAGCCGCATTTTCATTTCGGTAATGAGCGGTAACTGTGACCGCTCAATACAGGAAGAAGATGCAGCGCTGGAAGAAGCAGGGACACGCAGGGACCGCGCCAGCAGTAGGTGAGTATACAGCGCTGTGCAGAGCTGCGTGATATTTACCGATCCTCGTTCCGGTGCGGCTCCGTCATCAGCGTCCTCTGGCTGTGACGCTCAGGTCAGAGGGCGCGGTGACGTAGTCAGTGCGCGCCCTCTGCTGAACGTCAGTGCTGAAGACGGAGCCGCACGAGGAGCAGGTAAATATTGAAAGTGCCGGGGGTCCTGAGTAAAGAGAGGTGAGTATGTGATTTTTTTTATCGCAGCAAAAGCATATGGGGCAGTGACTGTATGGATCATCTGTATGGGGCCATAACGATTGTGCAGCACTATAAGGGGCAAGTGTCTGTAAGGAGCATCTGTATGGGGCCATAACGCTTGTGCAGCATTATAAGGGGCAGTGACTGTACGGAGCATCTGTATGGGGCCATAACGATTGTGTAGCACTATAAGGGGCAGTGACTGTATGGATCATCTGTATGGGGCCATAACGATTGTGCAGAATTATAAGGGGCAGTGACTGTACGGAGCATCTTATGGGGCCATAACGCTTGTGCAGCATTATAAGGGGCAGTGTCTGTACGGAGCATCTTATGGGGCCATAACGCTTGTGCAGAATTATAAGGGGCAGTGACTGTACGGAGCATCTTATGGGGCCATAACGCTTGTGCAGTATTATAAGGGGCAGTGTCTGTACGGAGCATCTTATGGGGCCATAACGATTGTGCAGCACTATATGGGGCAAGTGACTATACGGAGCATCTTATGGGGCCATAACGATTGTGCAGCACTATATGGGGCAAGTGACTGTACGGAGCATCTTATGGGGCCATAACGCTTGTGCAGCATTATAATGGGGCAAGTGACTGTACGGAGCATCTTATGGGGCCATAACGCTTGTGCAGCACTACACTCACCGGCCACTTTATTAGGTACACCTGTCCAACTTCTTGTTAACACTTAATTTCTAATCAGCCAATCACATGGCGGCAACTCAGTGCATTTAGGCATGTAGACATGGTCAAGACAATCTCCTGCAGTTCAAACCGAGCATTAGTATGGGGAAGAAAGGTGATTTGAGTGCCTTTGAACGTGGCATGGTTGTTGGTGCCAGAAGGGCTGGTCTGAGTATTTCAGAAACTGCTGATCTACTGGGATTTTCACGCACAACCATCTCTAGGGTTTACAGAGAATGGTCAGAAAAAGAAAAAAAATCCAGTGAGCGGCAGTTCTGTGGGCGGAAATGCCTTGTTGATGCCAGAGGTCAGAGGAGAATGGGCAGACTGGTTCGAGCTGATAGAAAGGCAACAGTGACTCAAATCGCCACCCGTTACAACCAAGGTAGGCCTAAGAGCATCTCTGAACGCACAGTGCGTCGAACTTTGAGACAGATGGGCTACAGCAGCAGAAGACCACACCGGGTACCACTCCTTTCAGCTAAGAACAGGAAACTGAGGCTACAATTAGTACAAGCTCATCGAAATTGGACAGTAGAAGATTGGAAAAACGTTGCTTGGTCTGATGAGTCTCGATTTCTGCTGCGACATTCGGATGGTAGGGTCAGAATTTGGCGTAAACAACATGAAAGCATGGATCCATCCTGCCTTGTATGGAGCATCTTTGGGATGTGCAGCCGACAAATCTGCGGCAACTGTGTGATGCCATCATGTCAATATGGACCAAAATCTCTGAGGAATGCTTCCAGCACCTTGTTGAATCTATGCCACGAAGAATTAAGGCAGTTCTGAAGGCAAAAGGGGGTCCAACCCGTTACTAGCATGGTGTACCTAATAAAGTGGCCGGTGAGTGTATATGGGGCAAGTGACTGTATGGATGATCTTATGGGGCCATAACGTTTGTGCAGCATTATATGGGGCAAGTGTCTGTATGGAGCATCTTATGGGGCCATAACGTTTGTGCAGCACTATAATGGGGCAAGTGTCTGTATGGAGCATCTATGGGGCCCTAACATTTGTGCAGCACTATATAGGGCAAATATCTCTATGGAGCATCTTATGGGGCCCTTATTACCCTTTATGCAGGATTATATGGGGCATATTTTAATATGGAGCATCTAATGGGGCCCATCAAACTTTAGGGAGCATTATAAGGGGCTCCTGATTCAATATGGATTCAAAAACACTTAACCTACTGATGTCTCAATTAATTTTACTTTTATTGGTATCTATTTTTACTTTTGAAACTTACCGGTAGCTGCTGCATTTTCCACCCTAGGCTTATACTCGAGTCATTAAGTTTTCCCAGTTTTTTGTGGCAAAATTAGGGGGTCGGCTTATACTCGGGTCGGCTTATACTCGAGTATATACGGTATGTACATTTCTAGAAATTATAGAATTAATACACTGTGCATTTTAAGACCTACTTCATCACTGAATAAGCGTGTCACTATTTTCATCATCAGACACTGCTTCCTCACTCATATTGTCACAATGCTCTTCTTGACATGGTCCGCATACCCGTCAACAGGTAAGTCCGTGTCTTTTGCAAGTGCACCGAAGTGTACTACAACCACGAGAACAATTGCAGTGGAAAGTCCCCTTCCCATCTAACGTGATGATATTATGATTGATGTTGTCCGCAGCGAACAGCAGTGCTGTATCCAGTCTGTCTATGTTGCCACCGAGTACATCCTGGCCAACAGAAGTGGCAGCGTTTTCCTCGAATCGCTGAACTTCCGAATATGATGAGCAATATCTTGTGGCTGAAAGACTGTCTACAAGAAATCGAGACCTGAAATGATGATGGAGCTGGACTGCTAACCCAAGCTGCAATGGAGCTACTACAGCCATGGGACGTACAGCCTGAACAACTGATTGTCCCATGCTTGCGAACTTCCTGTGAATGTCCTTTCCAACTAAGATGGTTTCAAGCAAGAAAAGCAAACTCAGGGGGAGATAATCTAAGGCAGACTGACATTCAAGCAAAGAAGTCTTCGGATATTCATCGGTTGAAGATGGGATCTTAGACTTGATATTGCTCTTGATTAGTTTGGCCTAAGTCTCTATGATGGCTCTCTTCTGGGCTTCTTCATCCATTTCCTGACTACGGAAATAGTCCCTCAGGATTATTCTGGTCTTTTCACGGAACGTTACAATGTTAGGCAACCCTTCACACTCTGCTATGAATAGCGAATCGCCATACCTCTCCTCCAGCCTATACCTCAGCCATTTATTACTATAGGCAGCACTGTCTCCTTCTACAAGATACTCCATCATTTTCTTTGCAAGATCTGTGACAGTCAGTTGCTCTTCATCGTTGTCCTCGAGAAATGCACACATTCTCAAGAACGCTTGCTCTTGGTCCATGTTCATCAGCCTCCCTACCTTCCGCGGTTTCTTTGTAGTAGATCCACCACCATGACGCATAGGAATTTCGTAATTTGTCCGAAAGTTAATGTCACATGAACGATGATACACACAGTCTGCAGCATGTAAGTCCTTCTCAAAATACGCGATTCTCCCTTGAATGGTGATTGCCCAGTCATCATTACGCTGTTTGCAATGTGACATGATGGACCTTACAAATCCATCCATTTAAACAAAGCTATAGTCATCGCTACTAGATCTTGTCTTCACCACTTCATGTCCACAGAACAAACACTGCGTCGTGCTATCATAAGATCCAGTAGACACCCGTGTACCTCTCTTGGCAGGTGAACGATGAACGGAAGTAGCTTTCTTATGCAAGTCTATTTGCTTCTTGTTTATGTAGTTCATACGACATCTCTTGTGCACCACTGCTCCAGCAGCTAACACAGTGCTAACGCCCCTCTCAATACTGGCTTTATTGATTCCTTCAGCTCCTTTCGCACCAATCACCACTCTTTCTCCGTCATCTTCTACTTCATGGCTGCATAAGGGGCAAGTTTCTTGACTTTCCATGATTCTCAGCTCTGTAAAAGAAGATAAATAAATCATTAAATAATAAATATAATAATAGTAGTAATTGTAAAAGAAATATGATAGACACTGAAAGGCGAGTCGCATTTAACATTTTACAGCTTTGGAGGCCATATGCTTTGACGTCACATTTGGGCCCTTTGTGGTAACCCTATTTTGGTAAACTTTTAGTATGTTTTTCCCTACATGTAATACTACCAAAAAAACAATAAAACGCTTTCTTGGAATTTGTTCAGGGTAAAGTATTTTTTTTTCGTATTTTGACTGGACTATTGACAGAAGAGGGCCTATGTGTAAGAATAATAAATAGAATCTTAGCAGTCCTAAAGCTCGTCAAAATGTACCCTATTATGATGAGCCAATTGCTGCATCAGAATTGTAAATACTCCCCGTTGCCTCTTTGTCCCCGATGTGACTGCACATGTTGTACCAATGGCATGCCCGCCTCTGGCCCTGTTATTTCAATGTTATCACCCTGCTGTGATGGATTATTTCATGAGCAGAGTTGACTTCATCATCACTTTCATTCTGTCTGATTCATCCTCCATCTGATCCAAGTCTATTAAACCAGTGGAGGAAAATATGTGCCAAACCTGCGCTGCTGAAAGATCCAGGATGTCGACTTTAATCTTAAAATCATCTAGTCTAAGGTTTTTGTCCTGAAGAAGCAGAGGTATATTTAGGATTTCTGGCACCCGGGACAAGAATCCAGCTTGCCCCCCCCCCCCGTGCATTTGCGATTTGTTCACTTAGTCATGTACCCACGAGCTCCTCTCCCTAATAAGTCTGAAAGTTGCATATGAGTGAAGTGTCCATGTGATGACTGCTGGAACCTGCAGAGCTGAATCCTGACATCGCAGGCTTCTGAATTCTCACAACTAATGCACTGCAAACTTTTAGGATTCTCCCTTGCCGGTGGACAGTCATGTCAGCACAAGCATGTGATTTCTAGACTTCTGACCACATTCCTACTAGACATGCCTGGCCACGATCAGTTAATTTTCATTGAATGAGGCCACACATGTCTAGTCAGTGCATGACTGCATGTATGCAAATCGCCGGTACGAGATAATTCTAACAGCGTGCAGGGTGCATTGTGAGAATTCAGAAGTCTGCAGTCACAAAGAATGACTGCAGACTCATTACAAACCTGGACATCCCCTTTAATGCTCCTAACATAAAAAAACAAACATGAGAATTAGTTGGTATCAAAAATAACATTTACATCCAGGTACCTCATAGATGTTGCCGTCTCTGTGACTGTTCTCCTTCTTTTCTTCATCTTGTCCAGACCCCATGATGAGTTTTCTCATCCACAGCTCGTCTCTGTATAATTCCATCTTCTCCGCTCTTTTGCAGAAAATCTCCACATGATGCTCATGAATAAAAAAATGTCCCTCACTATATTGTCTGCATAAAATATGACCCCCACACTGTCCTTATGGTACATGCTCTTTACACTGACCTCTCCTTTGCATACCTGCCCCCCCTTCACACTGTCCTTTCATACTGTGTCCCCCCTAGAGGGCCTAGTCTCTATACTATACTCTGTCATCACACTCCCCCTTCTTGGTATACTGTCTCCTCCTGGCTGTGCCCTTACACTGTCTCCCCATGCTATGCCCCCACTACTTAGTTTCTATTCTGTGCCCACTCACTTTTCTCCCCCATACTGTTTCCTCATACTATTTCCCTCCATCCTCATACTGTCTCTTCTCACATCCTCCGTTCACCATACTGTGTCCTCATATATTTACCCCCTCACTTTCTATACTGCCTGCTCACCTGACTCCTCATACTGTGTCTGCACTCATCCCATCACCCTCAAACATGCTTCCACATACATGCCCCCCATTCCCGTACTGTTTCCTCGTACATGCCCCCCATTCCCTTTACTGTTTCCTCATACATGCCCACCATCTCCATCTTTGCTCTTCAGTTTGTGTCCTTAAACCTCCCCCACACATTAAATCCCCCCATCCCCACTACAAATCTCCCCACACACATTAAATCCCCCATCCCCACTCGAATTCTCCCCACACACAATAAATCCCCTATTCCCCACACAGCCCCTCATCATCCCCCCATTCCCCACACAACCCCTCATCATCTCCCCATTCCCCACACAGACTCTCATCATCCACCACACAGCCTCTCATCATCCCCACACAGCCTGTCATCATCCCCCACACAGCCTATGATCACCCACCACAGGCTATCATCATCCCCCTTCTCCCCACACAGCCCGTCATCATCCCCCATTCCCTACACAGCACCTCATAATCCCCCTTCTCCCCACAGCCCCTAATCATCCCCCTTATCCCCACACAACCCCTCATCATCCCCCTTTCTCCAAACATCCCCTCATCATAACCCCTTCTCCCCACACAGCCCCTCATCATCCCCCATTCACACAGCCCCTCATCATCTCCCCATTCCCCACACAGCAAATCATCTTCATCTTCCCTTTGCAGCCCCACTCAAGTAGCTTCAACGCCTTTCCAAAATACTTCCTCAGAGCACTCACACTGAGTCCCGCGTCCTCATTCCCATTTGCCCAAGGGTCCATGGTGCAGCCCCTCAGTCCTCTACTCACACCTCCATGGTGCAGCCCCTCAGTAATCTCACACGGCTCCATGGTGCAGACCCTCAGTCCTCTCCGCACACGGCTCCATGGTGCAGGTGCAACACCTCATTTCCTGTCTTTTTTTCCAGCAGCCTCAGCAAAATGCAGCTTCCTGCTATCGGATCTTCTTCACTGAACTGAAGGAAGCCCTGCCCCTTCCGGTGACATCATTATCTCAAGAATCCAACTCCGTTCTAGTCACTACTGTCAGAACTTCAATTGTACTCGCATCTGTAAGATGCAAGTACAATTGAACACTGGGAGCTGGCGTGCTGCAGCTTCTCTGTGCCAGCTGTCAGCTTGACAGTCGTTGCAGAGAACAGCTGACTTCCAGTCCGGGGGTGGCTGAATGCAGCCGCCGGGGAAAACACTGTAGACTGCCGCATTAGGTGGCCTGGCTGTGCCTCCCTGCCGGTTGCGCCCAGGGCACATGCCCCTGCTGCCCTCCTAGATACACCTCTGTGAAGAAAGGGTTCTGTGTGGTCTTGAAATGCATTGACTGCTAAACCTGTTCAGAATAAACGATTTTAAGAATAAAGCCAACATCCTGGATCGATCAGCAGCACAAGTGTGACACATATATTCCTCCACTCAGTGAATCTGCTCCTTGGTCCATGGACAGTGTTCTGATGCAGCTGATTTAAGTTGTTGTCCATGTTGCTATTTGCGACCCCATATTAGTTTCTCACCATTTTTACCTGTTAAGTCCCTATTTCACTTGTGTTTGCTCCCCAGTTTTCTACGCTACTGAGCCAAGTCTATGTAATTTTCCAAATCCACCAGCTGCTGATTATTCTCACCCTCCTCCAAATCCTGCTGCCTCTAGGTTGAAACTTGAAGGGCCTCAAAAGATGCAATGGGGCTTTGACCAGTGCAAAACACCTGTGCACCTCATGGCAATGATTAAATCAGTTATTCAATCTCTCTACCTGCCTGACTGTCCATTAACCATCATCTATCTATGCCATCAGGGCCGGACTTAGCCCAAAAGGCGCCCTGTGCGAGACTGCAGGACGGCGCCCCCCCCCCTCCAAACTTTGAAAGAAAACAATAACTCTTTAATATTCACAACAACACGTTTACTTAGAAAACTTGTGTTTCCCTGCAAAACACTTGAAGAAACACTAATATTGCAATAACGGGAATTATAAAGTGCTTTAAAGCGGACCAAAAGGAAAAAATGACGCTTGGTCCAAAGCCATATGGGCTGACAGCCAATCAGAGTGCAGAGCGGCGGCCTGCAAGGCCAAACACCGCCACACCATGACCAGATGACATATTACCACCACAGTGATCGAATAATATCAAATACAAGGAACGAATACCACAACATCATGACCAGACCACATATTACCACCACATAGTGACTGAATACTACAATACTGATCAATAATAAAAAAAACCACAATACTATCACCATAAGTGCCATTATACACAGGAGATCTGTACTTAGTATGCAGCGTCTGTGTATAGGTAATACAGTGATCACCGGTGACATACACAGGACCTCAGTATATAGTATACAGTGTATAGTGTCAGTGTATAGGTAACACACTGACTCACCAGTGACATCTCTAGGTGAAGTCCTTCATCTTTCATCCCGCACAGACCGCCATCACTTCATCCAGCCAGGACTCGTCTCTGCAGGAAATAACACAGTTATCTCGAGTTCCACTTGCAGAACACATTACTTAATTTTCCCAACTTCTACATTACACCACATGAAGAAGGCGACATAGTGTCACTCTACACAGTAATAGGACCGCCCCTCCATTTAAAACAGTATACTCAAAAAATAAAATAAATACATCACTGCAGTAATAATATCCCTTAATTAGCCCCTATGGTAATAATATTCGCCATCCTGGCCCCCGTGTGTCTCATTCCTGGCGTCAGCCATATATTCTCCCATCCTGCCCTAATGAGTATCTATCCTGCCCCATATGATCTTCCCATCCTGCCCCATCTGTCTCCATCGTATCCATCCTGCCCCATCTGTCTCCAATCCTGCCTCCAGTGTCTCCAGTCCTGACGCCATGTCTGTCATCCTGCCCCGTGTCTCCATTCTGCCCCTGTGTCAAGCATTCTGCCCGTGTCCAGCATTCTGCACCAGTGTCCAGCATTCTGCACCAGTGTCCAGCATTCTGCACCAGTGTCCAGCTTTCTGCCCCTGTGTCCAGCTTTCTGCCCCCTGTGTCCAGCTTTCTGCCCCAGTGTCCAGCTTTCTGCCCCAGTGTCCAGCTTTCTGCCCCAGTGTCCAGCGTTCTGCCCCAGTGTCCAGCTTTCTGCCCCAGTGTCCAGCGTTCTGCATCAGTGTCCAGCGTTCTGCCCCAATGTCCAGCGTTCTGCCCCTGTGTCCAGCGTTCTGCCCCTGTGTCCAGCTTTCTGCCCCAGTGTCCAGCTTTCTGCCCCAGTGTCCATCTTTCTGCCCCAGTGTCCAGCTTTCTGCCCCAGTGTCCAGCTTTCTGCCCCAGTGTCCAGCTTTCTGCCCCCGTGTCCAGCTTTCTGCCCCAGTGTCCAGCTTTCTGCCCCCGTGTCCAGCGTTCTGCCCCCGTGTCCAGCTTTCTGCCCCGTGTCCAGCTTTCTGCCCCAGTGTCCAGCGTTCTGCATCAGTGTCCAGCGTTCTGCCCCAATGTCCAGCGTTCTGCCCCAGTGTCCAGCTTTCTGCCCCAGTGTCCAGCTTTCTGCCCCAGTGTCCAGCTTTCTGCCCCAGTGTCCAGCATTCTGCCCCAGTGTCCAGCGTTCTGCCCCCGTGTCCAGCGTTCTGCCCCCGTGTCCAGCGTTCTGCCCCCGTGTCCAGCGTTCTGCCCCAGTGTCCAGCGTTCTGCCCCAGTGTCCAGCGTTCTGCCCCCGTGTCCAGCGTTCTGCCCCCGTGTCCAGCGTTCTGCCCCCGTGTCCAGCGTTCTGTCCCAGTGTCCAGCGTTCTGCCCCAGTGTCCAGCGTTCTGCCCCCGTGTCCAGCGTTCTGCCCCAGTGTCCAGCGTTCTGCATCAGTGTCCAGCGTTCTGCCCCAATGTCCAGCGTTCTGCCCCCGTGTCCAGCTTTCTGCCCCAGTGTCCAGCTTTCTGCCCCAGTGTCCAGCTTTCTGCCCCAGTGTCCAGCTTTCTGCCCCAGTGTCCAGCTTTCTGCCCCAGTGTCCAGCGTTCTGCCCCCGTGTCCAGCGTTCTGCCCCCGTGTCCAGCGTTCTGCCCCAGTGTCCAGCGTTCTGCCCCAGTGTCCAGCGTTCTGCCCCAGTGTCCAGCGTTCTGCCCCAGTGTCCAGCGTTCTGCCCCAGTGTCCAGCGTTCTGCCCCAGTGTCCAGCGCTCTGCCCCAGTGTCCAGCGTTCTGCCCCAGTGTCCAGCGTTCTGCCCCAGTGTCCAGCGTTCTGCCCCAGTGTCCAGCGCTCTGCCCCCCCTGTGTCCAGCTTTCTGCCCCGTCTCCAGCTTTCTGCCCCAGTGTCCAGCTTTCTGCCCCAGTGTCCAGCTTTCTGCCCCAGTGTCCAGCTTTCTGCCCCAGTGTCCAGCGTTCTGCCTCCCTGTGTCCAGCTTTCTGCCCTGCCCCCCCCTCCCGATCGCCGCTCTCAATAATAATAAAAAAAAAAAAACAAGTCCCCTGACCGCGATCCTGCTCTATCTGCTTATCGGTGGGGGCGGCCATCTTCCTGAGGCCGCGCGTGCGCAGGTGGAGTGCTCTGCTGCCCGGGGCTTCAGGAAAATGGCCGCGGGATGCCGCGCATGCGCAGATGGAGATCGCGGCGGCCATTTTTCTGAAGCCGAGAAGCGAACAGCCAGGTAAATTCTGCGCCACCGGCGACCCGCCCCCCCGCATTGTGCCGCCCCCCGCATTGTGCCGCCCCCTTCCTACGCCACTGCCAGGGCGGGCCCGATGACCGGGGGCGTGGTAACCGGAACGCTGGCAGATGGAAATTTTAGAAAACGGCTGCCCCGTACCGGGTCGTACCGGCTGAATCCCACCCCTGATTTTGATGTAATGTGACATTAATCTGCTGAGCTCAATAAATGCGCCCCTTGTATGCTAACGAGCCTTGGCGCCCTGTGCGGCTGCACAGGTCGCACAGGGCAAAGGCCGGCCCTGTATGCCATTGTGCTGCCACTAATGCTGATGGACCACTCACTTGAGGTCATCTACTCTGTTTATCATGTTTTTTAAAACTGTAGTACTACTGCTGACACGACTGCTGTTGCGATTTGGAGGAACATACTTTCATGCTTTTGTACTCTCAGTTAACATCTGTGAAAATATGACTAATTTTTGAAAAGGCTGGATGACAAGTTATAACTTTTATAGTCAAAATTGTTAACCTGTTGGTTAACTCTGATTATGACCCATTTTCCACTCACCAGATAGGAATCTGGACATTAGGAAGGCTGTGTTTGCATTACAGAGCTCAGAAGATGTTCAACTAACCTAAAGGGGAACTAATGGTGTCTATACACATTTCACAGGCAATTAGAAGTTTTTAATGCAATTTGTGCAAATTGATTAGCCACAAATCAAAGATTGGGGGAAATTCAGCAAAGTGAGTTAATATTTCAAAGTATCATCTCATTTCTAGTGTTCACAGACTGAGACTATCACTCCAATTTTCAGTCTGCTTCATTAGTACTGAAGTAGTACACCACGTTCAGATTAGGAGTTTTTCTGTCTCAATGCTGTGCACTCTGACCAAATATATTATGCAGTACAAGCATAAAATAATGCTCCTAAATTCAAATTCATGTGGAACAGTAATTTTTAGGAAATTCCACTAAACTTCATTCTCAACAGATCAATTTTTTCCATTGCTGTCAATAGTAGCCACAAAAATGTAAACAGTAGTGTTGAGCATTCCGATACCGCAAGTATCGGGTATCAGCCGATATTTGCTGTATCGGAATTCCGATACCGAGTTCCGATATTTTTGTGATATCAGAAATTGGAATCGGAAGTTCCCAGTGTATGGTTCCCAGGGTCTGGAGGAGAGGAGACTCTCCTTGAGGCCCTGGGATCCATATTAATGTAAAAAATAAATAATAAAAATAAAAAATATGGATATACTCACCCCTCCGGCGGACCCTGGACCTTAGCGATGTAACCGGCAGCCTCCGTTCCTAAGAATGCAGTGAGTGTAGGACCTGCGATGACGTCGCGGCTTGTGATTGGTCGCGTATATTTGCTACATAGGCAAAATTAGGAAAAACAGGCAAAAAACATTTTATTCTACTCTGCAGCCAATATTACATTGTGTGTCTTTCTCAAGATGAAAAAATTGGTGAAAGTTCATCTTTAAGCCCTTAGAGAGTTGGTTCAGTACCTAAAATGTCCTTTCTAAATATCTACGTGTACACCTAAACACTTTTGTAATGAACTTTATTATAAAACACCCTCATGTCTGCCTATCTTGCTAATCCCTAACTATCGTAATCTTTTTATTCACTATCTGTGACGTTTTGTTTGAGAAAAGTCTCAAGTTGAGCATCATAGGGGGTTGAGGCTGCTCTCACCTCCTTTCAGCTCCTACAGTGGGAACGAAAAGTATTCAGACGCCTTTACATTTTTCACTATTTGTTTCATTGCAGCCATTTGGTAAATTTAATAAAGTTAATTTTTTCACATTAATGTAAACTCTGCACCCCATTTTGACTGAAAAAAAACAGAAATGTAGAAATTTTGGGATATTTATTAAAAAAAGAAAAACAGAAATATCACATAAGTATTCAAACCCTTTGCTTAGACACATTTAGGTCACATGCTGTCAATTTCCTTGGGATCCTTCTTGAGATGGTTCTACTCCTTCATTGGAGTCCAGCTGAGTTTAATTAAACTGGTAGGACTTGATTTGGAAATACACACACCTGTCTATATAAGACCTCACAGCTCACAGTGCATGTCAGACCAAATGAGAATCATGAGGTCAAAGAAACTGGCCAAGGAGCTCAGAGACAGAATTGTGGCAAGGCACAGATCTGGAAAAGGTTACAACAGAATGTCTGCAAAATGAACTTCTTTTCAATTTACCAAATGGCTGCAATGAAACAGAGTGAAAAATTTAAAGGGGTCTGAATTCTTTCCGTACCCACTGTATCTCCCCTCCTGGAGCAGGACATAACTAGAGGATGATGCTACAGCTATTTACAACAGTTTCTTGCATTGCTGACTCTTTGAAGATAGTTTAAATTCATGGTAGTACAATCTGTGGGAGAGGTGAGTGCAGCGTCAACACTTTGCTTCTGTCTCTGCAACCACTGCTTCTAACTGTGAAGCAAAACAAAGTCAGAGAGTGGACATAGAAGTTTTGAGTGAAAACAGCACTTCCCCACAGCTTCTGGCACTGCCTTCAAATGAATTGTCATCAGTATTCAGTACTGGTTTCACTCTCACAGCTTCTATCACCGTCCCAGATGATGATTTGTTTGAAATCAGTGATAGAAGCTGTGGGAAGGTGCTGGTGTCACTCACTGTTTCTATCTCCACCCACCAGTTAAGCCTTTTTTCACAGTTAGAATTTGTGGCAGTGGAGATAGCAGCAGTATGCAGGTGTTGCACTCACCTCTCCCACAGCTTCTATCACCATGGATCCAAGATATCTTGAGAGGATGGCAATACAAGAAACTGTAGTAAATGCAGTGCAGGCCCCTCATCATATCTTGTTCCAGGAGGTGTGATAGGAGCTGCAGGGAAATTAGTGCAGCCTTAGCCTTCTGTGACATCCTATGTGAGATTGCTGTCAAACAAACCACCACAGGATGTGACGTAAAAAAACACATTTAAGGATTAGATAGATAGTGAGATGCATAGGGCATTTTATAATAAATCAAATTACAAAAGTTATTAAGATGTAAAAATAGATATTTAGAGAAGACATTCTAGATACCGGACCAACCCTATAAAGGTGCTGCTA
The DNA here is from genome assembly GCF_051348905.1 of Ranitomeya variabilis. Classification (NCBI taxonomy): domain Eukaryota; kingdom Metazoa; phylum Chordata; class Amphibia; order Anura; family Dendrobatidae; genus Ranitomeya; species Ranitomeya variabilis. The sequence continues at coordinate 291,992,073 of NC_135237.1, forward strand.
AATTTGTCTTTCAGGACATAGCACTTTTTTTTTTAAATACTGAACTCTAAGACCCTGTTTTAAGTGTGAATGATTGTATTTGTTTCCCAGATTTCCAAATGTATGTTGTGTTTTTTTAGTCTTGCTCTGCTCTCCATTATCTGACAAGAGAGGTTAGAACTTTTATCTTCATTTTTCTGTGCTCCTCTTTAGAGATTTAGCGGAACTTCTTGGTTATAAATCATCTGAGAGTACTCACCTGATAACAGATACCCCATCTGATTTCTCTAAATATTCTTCAAATCCTATATTTATTTTTTACTTTAAACCAGATCCACATATAAATATCAGACCCCAAGCCAGAGCTCAGATATATCCTCCAAAATATATTCAGAACCCAAGTCTCCTATATTATATATTAAAACTAGGGATGAGCGAATAGCTTCAGATAACTCCTTATCCGAATAGCTATAGCGCTTCATGAATAGTTGCATCAGGAACCCAGATATCTGGAGCTCTCCCGATAATCAGCTGTTTGGTGCCGCAGCTGCATGTATCACTGCTGTGTGACATTCACAACACATGCATGGAGAGCCTTTTTGTTGGGCTCACCCTGCATGTGTTGCGACTGTCACACAGCCATGACACATGCAGCTGCAGCACCAAATTGCTGATTATCGGGAGCACTCCAACTATTCGGGTTCCTGATGCAACTATTCATGATGCGCTATAGCTATTCGGATAAGGAGTTATCCAAAGCTATTTGCTCATCCCTAATTATAATTTCTAATATGATCAAAGAAGAGAAAGAGCCAAAAAGAACGTGCACACCTACTACAAAATATCTAGCAAAATATAGAATAAATTTTATTACAAGCAAAAACACCATACAAATATAAAATCAATTAAAAAACGTGTAACAAAGTACACAACACCCCAATATAACAGCCTATGCAGGAAATGCGAAATCTGCAAAAAACACGCTAAATACACTGTGCTGATAAACACCTAGTTCACAAGAGATACAATATGAGGTATGCCAACATAAATGTTTATAACAGAAATGCACGGACCAAGCCCTCTAAAAAGTACACACACATTATAGGCGTCCCTATATGTGTCCTAAATGAAAGCACATGTAAAGGGCATATAGCGTGTACACATATACAATATGCTAGTGGCCCTGAATGGGTGAAAGGAATGCTGCAAATGAGTTAAATTTCGCAAAGTACCAGCCTGCAATAAAACCTGGGAACCACAGAGAGTGGAGAGAAGCTCAGGTAAAACAGGCAATAAATGCAACCTGGAGCCCAGTCATGTATCTGGAAAAAAAAAAAAAAAAAAAAACGTGGACCACAGAGAGAGCAGGAAACGCTGTGCAATGCTGAAAAGTGAAGGCAGCAGGGAAAATAGTCCACAAAACACCCAGATGTGTCAGGGCCAAAATGTGGGGTGTGGAAAGATCTCTCCACTCTCTGTGGTTCCCAGGTTTTATTGCAGGCTGGTACTTTGCGAAATTTAACTCATTTGCAGCATTCCTTTCACCCATTCAGGGCCACTAGCATATTGTATATGTGTACACGCTATATGCCCTTTACATGTGCTTTCATTTAGGACACATATAGGGACGCCTATAATGTGTGTGTACTTTTTAGAGGGCTTGGTCCGTGCATTTCTGTTATAAACATTTATGTTGACATACCTCATATTGTATCTCTTGTGAACTAGGTGTTTATCAGCACAGTGTATTTAGCGTGTTTTTTGCAGATTTCGCATTTCCTGCATAGGCTGTTATATTGGGGTGTTGTGTACTTTGTTACACGTTTTTTAATTGATTTTATATTTGTATGGTGTTTTTGCTTGTAATAAAATTTATTCTATATTTTGCTAGATATTTTGTAGTAGGTGTGCACGTTCTTTTTGGCTCTTTCTCTTCTTTGATCATATTTGCTGTTTCCATGCCTAATGTAGCACCCTGTTACTTCATTATATACTTGCCTATATTCTAGTGGTGCACCCGCCATTATTCTTATTTTTAATTATAATTTCTGACACTAGCTCAGGGTAACTCAATTAATTTGAATGAAAGCTATGTCATCAGCTGAATGGTTGAGAAGAACGGTAAAAGTAGACATTCCCTAGAGCAGGGGTGGGGAACCCCTGCCAGCAGGCCAGCAGGCCGTATCCAGCCCGCCATATCACCTGCTGCGGCCTGCAGCCACTTTGCCTGTGGTTGGCTGTGGGCCCTTAAATTCTGTAGAGGTGCGCCAGGACTGCCACCCGGTGCCACCCCCATCGCTCATTCAACTTATCGGCATTATAGACGCCAATACAGTTGAAAGCAATGATGGAGGAGAGAGCATCAAACGCTCCCTCTCCCATCGCACTCCCCTCTGCTTGTGACTCAGCGGGAGTGCTATGACATCACTTTGTGCCACACTGCTGTACCAGAACTGGAGCTGATGAAACTGGAGCAGAGCCTGGAGCAGTATGGGAAACAATGAGGAGTGGTGAGTATTGTGTAAGTGTGTGTGTGTGTGTGTGTGTGTGTGTGTGTAAGTGCAGGAGCTTCACTATACTGTGTGTGTGTGTCTTCACTATATTGTGTATTGGGGGAGCTGCACCTGCACCATGCTGTGTTGGTGAGGAGATACACTGTGCTGTGTGTTGGGGAGCTGCACTATACTCTGTGTGGGGGAGTTGCAATATACTGTGTGTTGGGGAGCTGCACAATACTGTGTATTGGGAGAGCTGCACCTGCACTATACTGTGCATTGGGGAGCTGCACTATATTGTGTGTTGGGGAGCTGCACTATACTGTGTTTGGGGGGAGGTGCACTATACTGTCTCTGGGGGCGGAGCTGCACTATACTGTATGGGGGCTGAGACGCACTATACTGTGTGTGGGGGTTACTGAACTATACTGTGTATAGGGGGGCTGCACTATACTGTGTGTGGGGGAGAGCTGCAATTTATTAAAATTATTGAATCAATATAGATTGTTAATTTTTAGGTTAATATTTTAATATGGCCCCTGAACGCTATTCTAAAATTTCAAATGGTTCTTGGCAGAAATAAGGTTCCCCACCCCAGCCCTAGAGATTCTCATAATAAAGCCCTTAGGGCTTGCTAGGGTGGTCCCCTAAAATAAATATTCCTAGCAATAGTTAATACCAGGAACTAATTTGGGGGGAGTTGTGTGCTAGCCACAATAACTATTGACTATGCTATCATGGTTTGTCTAATTCTGGCTTTTATTAAGATGTGGCAGTTCTAAATTACAGTTGCACCACCAATGCTGATGAAGGTAGGTGTCATACCTTTACTATGTATGGCCTTAAAAGAAGAGGGGAACACTTGTACAGTATATATCTTCCATGGACTATATTAAATACATGATAGAAAAGCATATCTGCAGCATAAGGGATTGGTATAGTCAAAATATCCACTTAACCCTAGAACGCATACCTGGGGCCTCACAGGCCTGCCAGGATACTTGTTTTCTATTTTCTGTAAAAGTACTTTAGTTAGAATTTTGAAAATCTAGGTAATCCTCAGGTATATAGTTGTTAGTAATTTCCAGTTATTCATATATTTTTATGTTACAGACATTTCGGTATAACAGCCTTTTTTTGGGACTACCCCATATTCACGGACCTGGGGCCTTTTAGGCCTGTAGCAATCTTAAAGAAACATAGATACTCCAGCTCCAGCAAGATGGGTAAAAAATTATTCTTATATTTTATTGTAAATCCAACATGGAGATAAAAAACAAATCCTTACAAAAGGTAGACCAAACAGGTGATTGTAAAAATTTGGCTACGCGTTTCGACCAGAATAGGTCTTACTCATGCCTATGCAGCCCCAGAAGTGATGTTACACATATAGCACACACAGACCTAAGAGACACCCCTCGTGTCACATGATAATTTTGTAAGGTCCTGGAACCGCATATATACTAAAATAATTACTACAATACTATACAAAACACTTTAAAACATCAACAGTAATGATAAATAATTTCATTTCTCCTGTTCATGCCAGCAGGGAAACGGGTATTTAAATTATAGATCCAAAAAGCCTCTCTTGTGAGCAGGCATCTTTTTAGATCCCCTCCGCGATATGACAGATAAACTTTCTCAATGCTGTGCACTTTCAAAGCTGTTAAGTCCCCATTATGTTGCATACAAAAATGTTTAGACACCATAGACATATTCCTATTTGTCATATTGCGATTAGTAGCATCTCTAATATGTTCAGTTACACGTGTTTTTAGTGTTCGTGATGTACATCCTATATAGGAAATATGACATAATGTACAATTAATCTTGTAGACCACATTTTTAGTATGACAGTTAATGAAACTATTTATTTTGTATTCTTTGGTTCCTTCTGAGTTTTGGAAAATATTACCAGGCGGCATATGTGCGCATATACTGCAGGCAGTAGTACCGCACCCGAAAAAACCCTTACATTCTAGCCATGTCTTGGATTTAGCTTTAACTGGACCCGAACTTGGGGCAATAATGTCTCCAATAGTTTGTGCTCTCCTTGCTACCACACTTATTCCATCTTTTAAAATATCCAACAATGTATTATCTTCATATAGAATAGGTAGTCTCTTATTAATTATCCCTTTAATTTGATTAAACTGAGAGGAAAACTGCAAACAAACATATGGCTTTCCATCGTATTTTTTCTTTTTCTTTTTTGACACCTCGCCATTATTAGACATAATCAAATTCTCTCTCTGTTTTTTATCCACTATTTTTATGGCTCTGTTTAAAGTCCAGTTTGGGTATTTGCGAGTTTTAAGTTTATTACTAAGTTGATTGAATTCTTTTACCCTATCCTCCTCCCTACTGCAATTTCGTTTCAGCCTAGTGAACTCACCCACAGGTATTGATTTTATGGTGTGGGCAGGATGACTACTCCCAGCATGTAGCTGCGTATTACCGCTAACTGGCTTTACATGTGTCTTACTCCTAATGCATTCCCCAACATGGCCATACAAATCCAAGTCCAGAAAGGAAATATTACAAAAATCATGAACAAACGTGAATTTGATACCACAATCATTCAAGTTAATGTATTGTATAAATCTCGGTATGGCAGACACATCGCCCCTCCAGATAATGAGAGTGTCATCTATGTATCTGCCATACCAGGAGATACACTCAACAAAAGGATTACCGGCAGAATAAATGAATTTTTGCTCCCAATATGCCATAGTTAAATTGGCTAAAGATGGTGAGTATTTAGCCCCCATGGGGACTCCCGACTTCTGAACATATATTTCATCCCCAAAAGAAAAAATATTGTTTTGCATGAGGAAATATAAAACCTGTAATGAAAAATGAATCAAGTCCTCAGAATATTGTCCATAATCTTTTAGATGAAATTCTATGGCTCTCATTACTATGACATGAGGTATACTAGTATACAGAGATACGACATCGCAACTCAGCCAACTGTATTCCTGTCTCCATATCCTATCAGAGTATTTTAAAGACTGCCTTGGAATCCTTAATGTATCCTGGCATTTTCATAACAAGGGGTTGTAATAGTGAGTCCAACCACTCACATAAATGTTCCAACATGGATCCAGTACCCGATATAATAGGGCGCATAGCTGGTAAGCCGTCCCCTTTATGTGTTTTTGGGAGACCATACATAATTGGTAGTTTAGGGGACTCTTTTAGGCCTGTACTAGGTTTACATGTGATACTCAGTCTTTTTGTCTGTATTGTTGCTGGGGAAGAACTTTTATGACTCTGCTATTGCTGCTATTGCTGGGAAGAGTGTGGATTCTGCATTCCCTTTTTTCCAATATCCTTGATGTGTCAGCCCTCAATAGCTACATTGTTTATTGTCAAACTAATCCAGAATTCCATGCCAACAGGAAAGACAAGAGACGTCTATTTTTGACAGAACTTTGTTATGAACTTTTGATGCCTACTATGATGGAGAGAAGCAGCATGATATGCTTATCAAGGCAAATTACGGAGGCAATGATCCAATGTGGAATACTCTTTCTGGAACATCCAGAGCAAAGAGAAAAAAAAAGAAAGCGCTGCTATATTTGTCCAGCAAAGAAGGAAAGAAAATCGGAGTGTTTCTGTTATACTTGCGGACAAAATGTATGCAAGGAACATTCAGCCGAAAAAAAATTGTGCGAGAATTGTCGGGGGAATATGTAAAGTCAAAAATAAATATTCCTGCACCAAGTTTGCTACAACCAAAAAATGTTTTCATAAAAAAATTGCATATAGAATGCCTATATTTGGCGTGCCCGTTTACTTACTTTTTTGTTGTTTTATGCACATAATTATGTTTTGAAATATACACATCTTAGGCTGTGTCCCCAGTAGCGCTGGAGTTCGCCAGAATGGGATCCATAATGGATCTGACCTCCTGGTAACTCCAGCTAAGGCTGCCGGAATGGCGGGATTCCGTCAGCCTTAGCTGGGGTCACCAGGAGGTCAGATCCATTACGGATCCCCTCCTGGCAGACCCCAGCGCTAGTTGGAATACATCCTTACCTTGCAATTGTAAAATAAATTTTGAAAAGTATTTTTATTTGAGTTATTAAGTGTTATTTGCACACAGGCCTAAAAGGCCCCAGGTGCGTGAATATGGGGTAGTCCCAAAAAAAGGTTGTTATACCGAAATGCCTATAACATAAAAATATATGAACAACGGGAAATTACTAACAACTATATACCTGAGGAATACCTAGAGTTTCAAAATTCTAACTAAAGTAATTTTACAGAAAAAAGAAAACAAGTAACCTGGCAGGCCTGCGAGGCCCCAGGTAAGCGTCCGCCAGCCTTAGCTGGGGTCACCAGGAGGTCAGATCCATTACGGAATCCCGTCCTGGCGGACCCCTGCGCTACTGGGAATGCATCCTTACTTTGCAATAAACTTTGAAAAGTATTTTTATTTGAGTTATTCCATGATAATTGTAAACAGGCCTAAAAGGCCCCAGGTGCGTGAGTGTGTAGATTTCTATGGGTATGCTTCTAGGGTTAATGTATTATCCACAAATTTTGTTTAGTGATGTTTAAGGCTCTGCCCACAGTGGAGCTGAGCAAAGTACACTTGCAAGGGCTTGCTAGGCATTTTGTTTTGCTATATGGATGATGCAGGAATCAACATGAACATCAATCGCAGCCAGAGGACGGCAATTAGGAGCACAGACGACACAGTGAGGATCCCCGTTGGACTGGACCATGCTCATATGCATGCAGCATGGGAGTAATTAAAATGTTATTTTGTGGAATGCAGTACAGGAGCAGGTAAAGATGGTGGCATTTGTTCAGAGACTCAAAAAATTGTGTCAAGTTCCCTTTAACAAAGTTGAGCTGAAATACTGCACACAATTTATGGACAGATATGACACTGTTTTTAGAACAAAGCAGCCATTTTTTAAATTTGTATTATTCAATTTAGTATACAATTTAGTCATGCTTACATCATACAACAAGACAGCATAATCTGAAAATTCACCTGAAATGATAAACACATGCTAACACTTCCTAAAATACCACAATTGCTTAGTATTATCCCAAAAAAACTGTTTATTTTTTGTTCTCAGCATGAAGCCTCCTGCTTATGATTAGTCAATGGTATAACTGGACAATGTTATACAGGAGAAAAAACACAAGCCTCCAGAGAAAAATGTCAGAAAACGCCCCAATGGTCATATCATAAATTATAATCTAAAATTTGCAATAACTCTGCAATGTAGATGAGAAATTAGAAAAATATGTTTTCTTCGGCTCTGCAGCCACTATTCCATGCTATGGCTAATTTAGCATGCTCAAACTGGTGAAAGCTTCTCTTTAAGAGATGATCTAAGTTGTGTTATTCTATAATGTCTTTACTTGCTGTAAGTCCCCGCTAAAATTTAAAGTGCTGTGGAATATGTTGACGCTGTAAAATAAAAATTATTATTATTCTTTCTTCCGCTACTTTTCTGGAATACTTAAGTATATGCTATGAACTGAAATAAAGTTTTTACTCTAAAAGTTAAAATTAATGAAATTCTTAAATACTCATCACATTTATTCATGTAATGGAAAATAATCTTTGGATATTCATTGCTCTCTACAGACAAGTTATATTTTAATTTTTAAAATTAGGACAGAGTTAATTTGCCACTGTATTACAAAAGTAACTATAATTATAGCACGGCACTAATTGCATAGAGATTGACATAGGTTCACCCAAAGCTCAAATTAATTGACTTTGGCTAGTCAAAGGACAAAGAATTTCAGAAGAACTGAGCAACTTGTGTCACATGCTAAGACATATTCACAATCGTTTTTCAGTACGTGTGAGTCAATCCCATTGCTTTATATATATATATATATATATATATATATATATATATATATATATATATATATATATAGTGCTATATACACTCACTGGCCACTTTATTAGGTACACCATGCTAGTAACGGGTTGGACCCCTTTTGCCTTCAGAACTGCCTCAATTCTTCGTGGCATAGATTCAACAAGGTGCTGGAAGCATTCCTCAGAGATTTTGGTCCATATTGACATGATGGCATCACACAGTTGCCGCAGATTTGTCGGCTGCACATCCCTGATGCGAATCTCCCGTTCCACCACATCCCAAAGATTTCATGTTGTTTACGCCAAATTCTGACCCTACCATCCGAATGTCGCAGCAGAAATCGAGACTCATCAGACCAAGCAACGTTTTTCCAATCTTCTACTGTCCAATTTCGATGAGCTTGTGCAAATTGTAGCCTCAGTTTCCTGTTCTTAGCTGAAAGGAGTGGTACCCGGTGTGGTCTTCTGCTGCTGTAGCCCATCTGCCTCAAAGTTCGACGCACTGTGCGTTCAGAGGTGCTCTTAGGCCTACCTTGGTTGTAACGGGTGGCGATTTGAGTCACTGTTGCCTTTCTATCAGCTCGAACCAGTCTGCCCATTCTCCTCTGACCTCTGGCATCAACAAGGCATTTCCGCCCACAGAACTGCCGCTCACTGGATTTTTTTTCTTTTTCGGACCATTCTCTGTAAACCCTAGAGATGGTTGTGCGTGAAAATCCCAGTAGATCAGCAGTTTCTGAAATACTCAGACCAGCCCTTCTGGCACCAACAACCATGCCACGTTCAAAGGCACTCAAATCACCTTTCTTCCCCATACTGATGCTCAGTTTGAACTGCAGGAGATTGTCTTGACCATGTCTACATGCCTAAATGCACTGAGTTGCCGCCATGTGATTGGCTGATTAGAAATTAAGTGTTAACAAGAAGTTGGACAGGTGTACCTAATAAAGTGGCCAGTGAGTGTATTTGTACACCTGCAGTGGAACATACTTGCATATTTTTCCAAAAAATCTATTTATCTGTCTCTTTAATCGCATTATTATCATATTATTTCCTACACGTAGTTAATAAAACTATTTAGTTCAGAGTTACCTCTAATTTTCAGACTGCAATGCTTATCATGAAAATTAATCTATCCTGTAAATTAAATAAAATAAAATATAACTTCTTGTTGTTTTGTTTTCTGATATGATGCCTCATCATGAGGTCTCTAAAACTTAGTTTCAGTTGAAAAAATGTTGACCCTGAAAAATTAAATCTGCAGTTTTGTACGCCAGTCTTAATGAGAGCCATGCAGGAGTAATATGTGCAGAGTTCATTAAGAGGTGCACACCACTTAATAAATTTAGCCTAGCGCCTGGCCAGAAATTCTGCCCTAATCAGGGACTGGAGTAACATTTATGGAGCAAGAAATGCTGCCAATCTGATCGATGGGCGTATCCGTGCCCCATTCTCCCTAGTCCCTTCCTCAAACATCTCAAAATCGGCTTGAAAATGTCAAAATTCTTAACATTTTTGGGCAACCTCACACTGAGCAAAAATATTCAGTTTTTTTCTTATTGACTTATTTTACTCGCTTACATAGCACCATTAGTTCCACAATGTTTTGAAGAGATCATCATATCCAGACATGTTATATCCTACTATTCACTTGAATAAGGAAAAGTTGCAATACCATGCATATCTGTATTAGTGGGCTATTTTGCTGTGGTAAATAGGGAGCGGTCTCCAGTATTAATTGGACCTCCACATCCCTGTAATTCTAAACATGAGACAAATACAAAATGAGCAATTCCTTCTAGTTAGTTAATACATAAATAGTAATAGTACATTTCAATAAAATAAGGTACATAGCTGTCATTGTTTTTATCAAAAAAGCATTAAAGCCATCCCACAGGGTGTACCAAATCGGGACTTTCTTATCTCTAGTAGTAAAACTCACTGTGGGTCTTGCTGTGCTGCCATCTATATTAAGGTATGCTGACACATAGTGAGGTTTAACCCCTTCTCGACATGCGCCGTACATGTCTCCATTTGATGTGTGCGCCGGCGCTGAACCCACATCTTTTCCCAGCACAAGCCAGCTGATTTCATCGCAATAAACGTGCAGTTGTTAATATGTGAAATGCCCCTGTCAATCTCTGACAGCAGCATGTAATTTGATCGTGACAGACGCATCATAACCCCTCCATCAGCACCCATGGATCACCGATAGGTTGGCATGACAACACAGGGTTTGTAAGAGATCGCTGTGGTTGTCATAGCCAGATAGCTAATTGCGCCGCCCAGTGGTCAGTGCTCATAGCAAGTGAGCATTTCTGCTGCACAAAGCAGGGCTGAAGCCCTGCTGTGTGTAGCCCGGTGATCAGATGTTTGCAGCTTCTAGTCTCCCATGGAGAATATTAAAGCAAGTAAAAAGTTGAAAAAGTTTTAAAAATATAAAAAAAATAAAAGCTTAAATCTGTTAGGAGTCGAGTTTCCTCTACTGCACAGGGGGAATCTCGATCCGTGTCTGCTGCGGTCTCCCATTCTCAATCGGCCGCAGTGGAGCCTGCTCAGCAGAGACGTCGGTCCCAGCGTCTCACTGAGTCTAGTTCTGTGCAAAGGGTTACTGCTGCCTCTCCAGGCTCTGCTATTGTACCCTGCACTGATCTACGGCAAACAGGCTTTTCTGGGACTAAGTCCTGCTTTGCACACACTGAGCATGCCCAGGATAAGATCTCTCAGTGGAGATTAAGGGTCACATGTTCAGGTACTGCAGCCAAATCTATTGGTCTTTCTAGGAAGGTCCTGTAGGTAAATTGTAGGTAGCAATTTATCAATATATAAAAATAATTAATCCGATTGGTAATTTTTTTTTGCATAAATCATTTATTCATTCTAAAATGAAAAGTTTTACAATTTTACAATATATCTGCTTCTCATAGACCATCAAAAAATAGAAAAAAGAGTCACCCACATAGTAGTCCGAAACTAAGAATCAGCTGTGCCGCAATGTTCAGATTTGAGAAAGCCTTTTTTATATGACCAAGTTTCTTTGGGAAGTATGTTATTGTTTAAATATAAACTGGGAGATAAATGTTAACCAACTAGGGCACTTTTTTGGCCTCAAATTAAACAAGATTAATAAGTACTTTTTTGAAATTAGGGTCCTGGTAGAGCCTGAGAATATATTTTTAAGCAATAATAATAGCAGAGAATTGAGGACTACAACCTGTAGCAAAAGTTGTGTTGAATACTGCCTGAGTTCTTTGCTATTTTCTTTTATCATATTTTTCTAAATATTTCTTTAACAATGTTATTAGCTCTTTTTTAGAATCCCATTGGGATATTTTCTATATCACAATTTCTGGTTACCTGATAATGCTTCCGGATGAAATATAACCTCAATGGTTGTATTCCTTTTTATAAGTATGAGTTCACCAACTGGTATATTTTTAATCATTTGTTTAGAGTGATATAAGGTGACCAACAGTGTGGAATTTGTGGCAGTATTCTTTCTGTATGAGGTAACTCCTGTCTGTAAATTTGTCACAGCAATTTTTGTATTTTGGATGTCAAAAGTGAAGTGAATTTTAGATTCATATTGTTATTGTTCAAATAATAGACAAAACTGATGGCCATCTTTTTGGACCCATCCCATATCAGGAAGAGGTTGTCAATGTAACATCCATGATACCTGATATGGAAGGGAAAAGGACTGGAATCCATGATGATGAATAATTCCTCCCATCAGGACATGAAAATATTCACTGATGTTTTCACTGAAACCATTTTGGGGTGGATACAATGTTTTAATAGACTCATATTGCATTTTATTGCAATGTTGTAAGGGACAAAAAAGTAATTCTGGAGATTCCATTTTCTTCTCATTACACTGTTTGCTGATTGAACTAGTTTAATTTATATTTTGCTAGATCGGGTGTTTATGAAAGCAGTGATACCAAATATATGGATTTATTTAAGTACGTTTATTTTTAATGGGGCAAAAGGAGGGTAATTTGAACTTTTGTAGCTTATTTTTTCATTTTTTTTTTAAATGTTTACTTTTTAATGTATCAAATAGTTCTTTTGGGGGACTTGAAGCTGTGATAGTCTGATTACCTTTGCTGTACATAGTAGTGCGTCATCACTGCTATGTATAGCTAAAATCACAATATATAATTTGAATGTCAGCTAAACGTAGACTTTCACAGGAAGAGTGTAATGACAAGCACAGGTGTTAGGTGTCGAGTTCCCGCCTCTGCACAGGGGGAATCTCGAACAATCTCCGCTGAGGTTTCCCATTCTTCTCCAGCTGCAGTGGAGTCTGCTCAGCAGAGACGTTGGTCCCAGCATCTAGCTCAGGCTGATACTGGATGACTGGTTACTATTGCCCTTCTGGGCTCTGTCCTTGTAGCCAGCAATGTTCAGCAGTGAGCAGGTCTTTCTGGGACTAAGTCCTGCTTTTCCCTTACTGAGCATGCCCATGGGACGACCTCCCATTGGAGGTCGGGGGTCACATGCTCAGGTCCTGTTGCGGCTCCTATTGGTCCATCTGGAAGGTCTTGTAGCACTGCCGCTATAAAAGGTTTGCATGGCCGCTCGGCCATGCGCTAGTGTACTCTTGAAATCATGTGTGTGCTGATGAGTGCAAGTCATTCATTAATCATCCCCTCCCTTGTGTATCACTGCTCACGTAAGGTGGATGTCTGCTATCTAGCGCCCGGCTGAGCTATCAGCAATAAACACATGAAACAGCGTCTAATTGCTGTGACCGCCATTGCGGCACCATGCGCTATAGAGCGCTTTCCTATCCCAAGTCTGGGTGGTTAGTGGCATCCACCAGTGCGGCACTGCATACACTCTTGAGCATTTAAGTTATTTTTGCAGTTACTCTGACACCTTAGTTGCTGTGTCGAGTGCAAGAGGTCTAGTTGTACTCTATTCCTGTGTCTTGGGATTGAGTTCTGAGACTCCTTGCTTGCGCTCTTGGTGCGGTACCGCGGCCCTGTGACCCAACAGGGTTTGCTTCCTTCACACAGGGGGAAGTTAACCCATGTGTGTATCCACATTGTACCACCATATAGTTCGTCATTACTTAGCAGCAGCTTCCATCTCTGCACGGTGGACCCCGGGCTGTGAACGCACCTTACTCTATCTTTCTAATTATTTGGTGCATTCCGCTAGCCCTAACAACAGGGGTCATCAGTAGACCCCTTGGCTGTGGTGGCAACTCTTTAGAATACTGTCATCATGTCATGTGAGCTCCAATGGGCAAGTGGAATGACTACACCCTTTCTGGCACTTGTTAAATGCTGTTGTCAGAGATTGCCTGTGGGAATTAAAAGGCTTAAAGCTGCAAGCAAAGATCTGCTCCACCTACGTCTGTTAAAGGCACATAATGGCTGATTAAAATAGCCATAATTTGTTTGGAAAGATACAGCATCTGTGTGAGGGTCAGGGACCTGGCATATGATGTACAGTAGAAGCACTTCATATGTCAATAGGAAAATACAAGAGTAATTGACTATGGAATTACTACATGCAGAATGTATGTTTGGCTATTTTTGTCTGATATTTCTGTTCAATATAGTAAAATTGCAGAGAAAGAATATACAGTCTAATACACCAGAATAGCTGATACTAAGGCTTCCAGCTCAACTGCAGCATAGTGACAATTTCCCTGATTTATGTATCTCAATTTTCATACATAAATGGAAATTGTTTCTGCATACATGAGATAAAATGTAATGCAATATAGAACCTTGATCAGATGAACATAAGTAACTGCATTTTTACATTTCAGGGAATTTTTAACAGATTAGCTAATGGTTCTTTCTGTATTCACATCTTGTTGTAGCAAAGTTATGCTGAATATAGTCCTAATTGGTTCCTTATCTGTTTCCATTTACCATGCTATTATTTCAATCTGCTAAGAAGCGGTCAAATAAAATTTTTTGACAGCTAAGCTTTTAACAAATGCATATATAAACCTATGCAATGTATCAAATGAAACTGTTCTTCTCACAAGGTATTGTACATTTCTGTTAAATGGTTGAAGGGAAAAATTACTTTTAAAATTTCAGTTTTTGTACAATTGCACATACCTCCTAATTGTACTTCAGAAAAAGCATAGCGTTGAAATTAGTTTACTTAAAATTAGCATAATGATGCTTTAGTTGACATATTAATGTTCTTGCCTCAGGTTAAATAATACTTTTCTCACTTGCATAGGCAGTATCGAAATATTGATTATCCTTCTAACCTATGCTACAGGATATGGATGTTTGAAAGACTTTTATATTGTTTTACTATAAAGAATGTTTGATCATTATTTTTTTACATACTTACGTCGCTTTATTCAGAAAAAATATAGCACTCAATCTCCAGATAAATAGATTGTTTGTACCTCATGATAATTTCAGCGGTAGAATGATGGGAGAATGATGGGAGAATTCTGGAGACAGCAGCCGTATCACGCTGTCTGCGCTTCAACGGGTCCAGTTTGGAGGACGTGACGGGGGTTCATTTAAGTGGACAGAACACAAGATGAGAGATGTCATTAACCTTGTAAAAAAAGGGCGCCTCATCATAAAGACACATTTAACCTCCTCATCTAAAGAAAAACCGTCATGTCAAATTTTTTATTGAGGCCAGCGGGACTTGCGCTCGCGTGAGCATTATCCACCTGGGTTCTCTCTGCAGTAGCAGTCTGAGGAGATCACTACCCTGTGCCAGCATCTGAACTCTTTCTAACCCCACAAAGGTTAGTAACTCAGGGTTGTTCAAGTGGGTCTCCTGCATGTGTTCTATGAGTCTTCTAGAGCCTTTACCTGTTGTTATAGATCTAAAATGGTCCCAGAAATGGGCAAATAGGGGGCATATTGTTTTGCCAATGTAAAGAAGGCCACAAGGCAATAGATTACATAGACCACATGGCTAGTTCTACAAGAAATGAAGTCATGTACTCGATGGGCGATGAAGCTTATTTGTAATAACTTATTTGTAAGATGGAACTGGCAAAAGGAACAGTGGCCACATTTATTATTTCTTTTCAGTTTGCAGCTCTCTAACCCAATAGTTTGCTCAGATTTTAGAGGATTCTGCACCAGCAGGTCCTTGAGGTTAGTAACTCTCTTGTTTGTATTTAGTGGACTATGAGAGACTATTTCTGCTAGATCCACATCTTTGTTTAAGATATGACATTTTTTATTTAAAACTATTCTGTTCTGACTGTCCATAGGGCCAAACCAGAAGCTGAACATAAATCTCTTATCCTTGTTCTTATTTTTATTGTTGCCTATATTTCCACTAAGTAAATTTCTTTGGGAGAGGCTCATTGTCCCCTCCATTGCTTCATTTAGGAGAGTTTGAGGATAGCCTCTTTTTGTTTTTTGTTTTGTTTTGAATTCAGCTGCCTGTTCTAGGTAGCGGGTATGGTCACTATTTATTCTTCTTAACCTTAAGAATTGGCTATATGGCAAGGCTTTTTTGGTATGTGGTGGGTGGGAGCAATCATAGTGCAAAAAAAGCATTTGAAGCATTTGAAGCAGAGGTTCTTTTAGTGAACTTCCATACTTATCCTGCCTGCCACAATCCCGATGAGTCCCCCGTCATTTCCTTCAAACACAGGACCTGTTGAAGCACAGACAGTTCAAAATAGCCGTTGTCTCCAGAAGTCTTTTCATTTTCCTGCTGACATTGTTTTTACCATGAATAAATAAAGGATTTGTTTATCCGGAGGGTGAGTGCCATCTTTTTTCTCTATTGGACACTATATAATATAATATTATATAATATATTGCCAGTTTTATTGTGTATTTTTTATGAAAGCACTTGTTCTTATTTCCTATATATTTGTCTGAATTATATTTGTTATATACATCAGTTTTAATCTAAAAAGTATTCACACATATGCTGTAATTAGTGTTGAGCATTCCGATGCTGCAAGTATCGGGTATCGGCCGATACTTGCTGTATCGGAATTTCCGATACCGAGATCCGATATTTTTGTAATATCGGATATCGGTATCGAAACAACATTAATGTAAAAAGGTGTAAAAGAAAGAATTAAAATAAAAAAAATCGCTATACTCACCTCTCCGACGCAGCCGGGACCTCAGCGAAGGAACCGGCAGCGTTGTTTGTTTAAAATTCGCGCTTTTACTTGCTTACGTGAATTCCCGGCTTCTGATTGGTCAGGGCGGCCATGTTGCCGGGACGCGGACCAATCACAGCAAGCCGTGACGAAATTACGTCACGGCTTGCTGTGATTGGTCCGCGTCCCGGCAACATGGCCGCCATTAACCAATCACAAGCCGTGACGTCACGGGAGGCTGGACACGCGCTTATTTTGAAAAGCGCGCGTGTCCAGCCTCCCGTGACGTCACGGCTTGTGATTGGTCACGGCGCCATATTGCCGGGACGCGGACCAATCACAGCAAGCCGTGACGTAATTTCGTCACGGCTTGCTGTGATTGGTCCGAGTCCCGGCAACATGGCCGCCCTGACCAATCAGAAGCCGGGAATTCACGTAAGCAAGTAAAAGCGCGAATTTTAAAGAAACAACGCTGCCGCTTACAATCGCCGAGGTCCCGGCTGCGTCGGACAGGTGAGTATAGCGATATTTTTTATTTTAATTCTTTATTTTACACATTTATATGGTTCCCAGGGCCTGAAGGAGAGTTTCCTCTCCTTCAGACCCTGGGAACCATCAGGGATACCGTCCGATACCTGAGTCCCATTGACTTGTATTGGTATCGGGTATCGGTATCGGATTGGATCCGATATTTTGCCGGTATCGGCCGATACTTTCCGATACCGATACTTTCAAGTATCGGACGGTATCGCTCAACACTAGCTGTAATATATTTATTATTTTTAGGCACTCTAGCTTTATTATACTTACCATAAACTGTATATCTATTTGTTGAATATTTATTATGTGATTTTATTTATGAAGTAATCACCAGCACAATGATTTTTAAGTGCATGTTCTTTCTTTTCAGTTCTCTTACATGCACTTTTTCTGTTTTATACATATATTCACAATGCATTACTATGTATTTAGTATTTAGCACAGAGTAGAATATTTTATATGGTGGAAGAAACAAGTATGTCTATATTGGACATATGCTGTTTTCTCCCCCTACAATGCTACTCTCTACTGCTTTTGTATATAATTACCTAGCTATATCAGTGTTGCTAATGTTAGACATATTTTTAATAAGGTTTAATCCATTTCATACTTAATAAAGATGTATCGATTTTATTTTTTTGGTTAATTCACTTCTTTCTGATCTAGGGCTCAATCTAGTCTCAGGCTGTTATGTTGTTTCGATTATAGTATCCTTTTAACCTAAGAAACAGGATGTGAATATTTGAAAGACCTATAATTGTTTAGCATCCAGACTACTTCATAACCTATGTGGTATTGTTAGGAATGGACATGCACTAAAATGACCGGGTGCTCGTTGCTCAAACCAAGCAATTCCTAATACGCACATGCTCGTTTCAAGTAATGAATTTAATGTGAGTCAGTGGGAAAGCTGAACTTTATTCCAGCAGACCCTACAAGGAGGTCTGGGGAGCAGTGAAAATGTTCAAATGGATGGGGAAAGTGCTGAATGGAACAAGATCAGCATGGTGAAGACCCTGGAGGCATTTCTGACTCCCAGATCGCTGCTGAGAAAAATGGTGTTATACTTTTACTGAATCTTAAGGAGTGACAATAAAACATTCCAAACCAACAAGAAATTGTATTTTTCCGGAAAAAAAAAATGTTGAGAAACATTTTTTCCTGTATAATGACTTATATTATTATAACTTAAGTAAACTTAAATAGATTTTTTTCTTTAAAAAAAAAAATAAATAAACATTTTCAGTTTAATTTATGACGGAAGCAAGAACTGCCAAAAAATAGCGACTCAGAGGGAGGCAGATACTCCCTGTGTTAGACATAGAGGAAGGCCTCATACACATTCTGTTCAAATTATCATGTATTGGTACTCCTAGACTCATAAAGGCTATGTACTTTTGAGGGGTATATACCAAGAAAATGTACTCCATACCTGTTGTGAATTCTGCTCTTGGGCTCCCTCCGGTGGTTGTAAGTGGCAGCGCTGCTGTCTCTGAATCCCAGCATTTATCAGGTGTGTTCACTTTCTGCAAATCTGACTGGGCTATTTAGTCTTGCTTCACCCTTTAGCAGTGCCAGTTGTCCATTGTTCCTGGAGGATTCACATCTCTGTCTGGTCTCTCCTGCATTGCAGTTCTTTTCAACAAAGATAAGTTCTGGCCTGATTTTTTGCTGTCCACATGCTGTGGCCTTATTGTTCAGTTCTTTTCCATGTTTTTTGTCTTGTCCAGCTTGGTCTGTATCAGGATTTGTTTAGCCAAGCTGGTATCTCTGGAGATGCAGATATACCCTCCATATCTTTAGTTAGCTGTGGAGTTTTTGTATTTTCTGTGGTGGATATTTTCTAGTGTTTTAATACTGACCGCATAGTACTCTGTCCTATCCTTTCTATTTAGCTAGAAGTGGCCTCCTTTGCTAAATTCTGATTTCAGTCTGTGTATGTTTTTTCCCTCTCCTCTCACAGTCAATATTTGTGGGGGGCTGCCTATCCTTTGGGAATTTTCTCTGAGGCAAGATAGTTTTCCCTTTTCTATCTCTAGGGGTAATTAGTCCTCTGGCTGTGTCGAGATGTCCAGGGAGCGCTAGGTACATTCCATGGCTACTTCTAGTTGCGGTGTTAAGTTCAGGGTCTGCGGTCAGTTCAGGTACCACCTTCTCCAGAGTACGTCTCATGCTGCTTTTAGGCCACCAGATCATAACAGTACAACTGGCCAACAATGAGTTAACCGCATCTCAGAAGAAGGGAAGGAAAGTGCTGAGCCATTTTTTTTTTCTGTAGTCTGTTGTGTTTTTTTTCTTCCCTCTTTACCTCTGGGTGGCTCAGGAGTTCGGCGCTGGTATGGATGTTCAGGGATTGGCTTCTCGTGTGGATCAACTTGCTGCTAGAGTACAGGGTATTTCCGATTATATTGTTCAGACTAGAATTCCAACTCCTGATTTGTTTTTTGGGGATAGGTCCAAATTTCTGAGCTTTAAAAATAACTGTAAACTGTTTTTGTTCTGAAACCCTGTTCCTCTGGTGATCCCATCCAGCAGGTTAAAATTGTAATATCTCTGCTGCGTGGTGACCCTCAGGATTGGGCATTTGCCCTGGAACCTGGGAATCCGGCGTTGCTTAATGTAGACACCTTTTTTCAGGCGCTTGGGTTATTGTATGACGAACCTAATTCAGTGGATCATGCTGAGAAGACCTTGTTGGCCCTGTCTCAGGGTCAAGAAGCGGCAGAATCATATTGCCAGAAGTTTAGAAAATGATCTGTACTGACTAAATGGAATGAGGATGCCTTGGCGGCAATCTTCAGAAAGGGTCTTTCTGAATCCGTTAAAGATGTTATGGTGGGGTTCCCCACGCCTGCTGGTCTGAGTGATTCTATGTCTCTGGCCATTCAGATTGATCGGCGCTTGCGTGAGCGCAGAGTTGTGCACACTATGGCATTGTCTTCCGAGCGGAGTCCTGAGCCTATGCAGTGTGATAGGATTGTGTCTAGAGCTGAACGACAAGGATTCAGATGTCAGAATAGGTTCTGTTTTTACTGCGGCGATTCTGCTCATGTTATTTCTGATTGCCCTAAGCGTACCAAGAGAATCGCTAGTTCTGTTACCATCAGTACTGTGCAACCTAAATTTCTGTTATCTGTGACCCTGATCTGCTCATTATCGTCATTTTCTGTCATGGCATTTGTGGATTCAGGCGCCGCTCTAAACTTAATGGACTTAGAATTTGCCAGACGTTGTGGTTTCCCCTTGCAGCCTTTGCAGAGTCTTATTCCTTTGAGGGGCATTGATGCTACACCGTTGGCTAAAAATAAACCTCAGTTTTGGACACAGCTGACCATGTGCATGGCGCCAGCCCATCAGGAAGATTGTCATTTTCTGGTGTTGCATAATTTGCATGATGCTATTGTGCTGGGTTTCCCATGGTTACAGATGCATAATCCGGTATTAGATTGGAAATCTATGTCTGTGACTAGTTGGGGTTGTCAGGGGGTTCATGGTGACGTTCCTTTGATGTCAATTGCCTCCTCCCCCTCTTCTGAAATTCCTGAGTTTTTGTCGGATTTCCAGGATGTATTCGATGAGCCCAAGTCCAGTTCCCTTTCACCGCATAGGGACTGTGATTGTGCTATTGACTTGATTCCAGGCTGTAAGTTCCCTAAGGGCCAACTTTTCAACCTGTCTGTGCCAGAACATACCGCCATGCGGAGGTATGTTAAGGAGTCCTTGGAGAAGGGGCATATTCGGCCATCTTCTTCACCATTGGGAGCAGGTTTTTTTTTTGTTGCCAAAAAAGATGGCTCCTTGAGACCCTGTATTGCTTATCGCCTCTTGAATAAGATCACTGTCAAATTCCAATACCCTTTGCCTTTGCTTTCTGATCTGTTTGCTAGGATTAAGGGGGCTAGTTGGTTTACTAAGATTGACCTTCGAGGGGCATATAATCTTGTTCGTATTAAACAGGGTGACGAATGGAAAACTGCGTTTAATACACCCGAAGGCCATTTTGAATACCTTGTGATGTCATTCGGACTCTCTAATGCTCCATCTGTGTTTCAGTCCTTCATGCATGATATATTTCGGAATTATCTTGATAAATTCATGATTGTATATTTGGATGATATTTTGATTTTTTCAGATGATTGGGAGTCTCATGTGAAACAAGTCAGGATGGTATTTCAGGTCCTTCGTGATAATGCCTTGTTTGTGAAGGGGTCTAAGTGCCTCTTTGGAGTACAGAAGATTTCTTTGTTGGGCTTCATTTTTTCTCCCTCATCTATAGAAATGGATCCGGTTAAGGTTCAGGCCATTCATGATTGGATCCAGCCCACATCCATGAAGAGCCTTCAGAAATTTTTCGGCTTTGCTAATTTTTATCGCCGTTTCATTGCCAACTTCTCCAGTGTGGTTAAACCCTTGACCGAATTGACGAAGAAAGGCGCTGATGTGACGAATTGGTCCTCTGCGGCTGTTTCTGCCTTTCAGGAGCTTAAACGCCGATTTACTTCTGCCCCTGTGTTGTGTCAGCCGGATGTTTCTCTTCCTTTTCAGGTTGAGGTTGACGCTTCTGAGATTGGGGCAGGGGCCGTTTTGTCTCAGAGAAATTCTGATGGTTCCTTGATGAAACCGTGTGCCTTCTTTTCTTGAAAGTTTTCGCCTGTGCAACGCAATTATGATGTCTGCAATCGTGAGTTGTTGGCTATGAAGTGGGCATTTGAGGAGTGGCGACATTGGCTTGAGGGGGCCAAGCACCGTATTGTGGTCTTGACCGATCATAAGAATCTGATTTACCTCGAGTCTGCCAAACGGCTGAATCCTAGACAGGCCCGATGGTCCCTGTTTTTCT
Organism: Ranitomeya variabilis; assembly: GCF_051348905.1. Lineage (NCBI taxonomy): Eukaryota > Metazoa > Chordata > Amphibia > Anura > Dendrobatidae > Ranitomeya > Ranitomeya variabilis. Next base: position 292,013,873 of record NC_135237.1, read on the forward strand.
CCCATTTTGATTTTGTGGTCTCGTATCTTCCGGGTTCTAAGAATGTTAAGGCTGATGCCCTCTCTAGGAGCTTTTTGCCTGATTCTCCTGGGGTCCTGGAGCCGGTCGGTATTCTGAAGGAAGGGGTGATTCTTTCTGCCATCTCCCCTGATTTACGATGGGTTCTTCAGGAATTTCAGGCTGATAAACCTGACCGCTGTCCAGTGGGGAAATTGTTTGTTCCTGACAGATGGACTAGTAAAGTGATTTCGGAGGTTCATTGTTCTGTGTTAGCTGGTCATCCGGGGATTTTTGGTACCAGAGATTTGGTTGGTAGGTCCTTTTGGTGGCCTTCTTTGTCACGGGATGTGCGTTCTTTTGTGCAGTCCTGTGGGATTTGTGCGCGGGCCAAGCCTTGCTGTTCCCGCGCTAGTGGGTTGCTTTTGCCTTTGCCGGTCCCTGAGAGGCCTTGGATGCATATTTCTATGGATTTTATTTCGGATCTTCCGGTTTCCCAGAGGATGTCAGTTATCTGGGTGGTTTTTGACTGGTTTTCTAAGATGGTTCATTTGGTACCTTTGCCTAAGTTGCCTTCCTCTTCTGATTTGGTTCCATTGTTTTTTCAGCATGTGGTTCGTTTGCATGGCATTCCGGAGAATATTGTGTCTGATAGAGGTTCCCAGTTTGTTTCTAGGTTTTGGCGGGCCTTTTGTGCTAGGCTGGGCATTGATTTGTCTTTTTCTTCCGCATTTCATCCTCAGACAAATGGCCAAACCGAGCGAACTAATCAGACTTTGGAAACTTATTTGAGATGCTTTGTGTCTGCTGATCAGGATGATTGGGTGGCTTTCTTGCCATTGGCCGAGTTTGCCCTTAATAATCGGGCTAGTTCTGCTACCTTGGTTTCACCCTTCTTTTGTAACTCTGGTTTTCATCCTCGTTTTTCTTCGGGGCAGGTTGAGCCTTCTGATTGTCCTGGGGTGGACTCTGTGGTTGACAGGTTGCAGCAAATTTGGGCTCATGTTGTTGACAATTTGGTGTTGTCTCAGGAGGGGGCTCAGCATTTTGCTAACCGTCGTCGGTGTGTTAGTTCCCGGCTTCGGGTTGGGGATTTGGTCTGGTTGTCTTCCCGTCATGTCCCTATGAAGGTTTCTTCCCCTAAGTTTAAGCCTCAGTTTATTGGCCCTTATAGGATTTCTGAGATTATCAATCCAGTGTCTTTTCGTTTGGTCGTTCCAGCCTCTTTTTCCATCCATAATGTTTTTCATAGATCTTTGTTGCGGAAATATGTGGTGCCCGTTGTTCCCTCTGTTGATCTTCCTGCCCCGATGTTGATTGATGGGGAGTTGGAGTATGTGGTTGAGAAGATTTTGGATTCTCGTTTTTCGAGGCGGAAGCTTCAGTATCTTGTCAAATGGAAGGGTTATGGCCAGGAGGATAATTCTTGGGTTGTTGCCTCTGATGTTCATGCTGATGGTTTGGTTTGTGCCTTTCATTTGGCTCGTCCGGATCGGCCTGGGGGCTCTGGTGAGGGTTCGTTGACCCCTCCTCAAGGGGGGGTACTGTTGTGGATTCTGCTCTTGGGCTCCCTCCGGTGGTTGCAAGTGGTAGCGCTGCTGTCTCTGAATCGCAGCATTTATCAGGTGTGTTCACTTTCTGCAAATCTGACTGGGCTATTTAGTCTTGCTTCACCCTTTAGCCAGTGCCAGTTGTCCATTGTTCCTGGAGGATTCACATCTCTGTCTGGTCTCTCCTGCTTTGCAGTTCTTTTCAACAAAGATAAGTTCTGGCCTTGATTTTTTGCTGTCCACATGCTGTGGCCTTGTTTTTCAGTTCTTTTCCATGTTTTTTGTCTTGTTTAGCTTGGTCTGTATAAGGATTTGTTTAGCCAAGCTGGTATATCTGGAGATGCAGATATACCCTCCATATCTTTAGTTAGCTGTGGAGTTTTTGTATTTTCTGTGGTGGATATTTTCTAGTGTTTTAATACTGACCGCATAGTACTCTGTCCTATCCTTTCTATTTAGCTAGAAGTGGCCTCCTTTGCTAAATTCTGATTTCAGTCTGTGTATGTTTTTTCCCTCTCCTCTCACAGTCAATATTTGTGGGGGGCTGCCTATCCTTTGGGAATTTTCTCTGAGGCAAGATAGTTTTCCCTTTTCTATCTCTAGGGGTAATTAGTCCTCCGGCTGTGTCGAGATGTCCAGGGAGCGCTAGGTACATTCCACGGCTACTTCTAGTTGCGGTGTTAAGTTCAGGGTCTGCGGTCAGTACAGGTTTCACCTTCTCCAGAGTATGTCTCATGCTGCTCTTAGGCCACCAGATCATAACACATACCATTGAATAGTCTATGGGTTAGCAATATAATACTGATACATTTCTGAACAATTACGGTGTATCAATGAAATGTACTCCAGACAACAGAATAGTCTATGTGGGAGCAATATAATACCGATAAGGATATGTGCACCCGTTGAGTAAAATTTCTGCACCATTTCTGTATCTCTAGGCAGGAAAACCAAAGCTGAAAAACACGTTTTTGGCGCATTTTTGTCTGCATTTTTGATTGATTGGAGTGAAGTTAGTGGTGAAAAACGCAGGCCAAAAATGCATAAAAATTTGACATGCAGCAAATTTTTCTGCACTAAATCTGCAAATAAAAAATCCTCAATGTGTGCATGATGAAGCTGGTTTCCCATTCACTTTAGAGGCATCAGATTTTGTCATAAATCCATGCACAACAACCGAGACAAAAGTGCACCAAATCTGCAATTTGTGTAAGCAGCGTAAATATTTGCAGACATTTCTGAGGGTTATACTGTATACCAAAGAAATGTACTCCATACTTTGTACCGTATACACTCTGTATAAGTTAACCTGAGTATAAGCAGAGGCACCTAATTTTGTCTTGAAAAACTGGGAAAACTTATGGACTCAAGTATAAGCCGTGTATGCATTATCCCACTAATCCCTATTCTGGTATGCATGGTTCCTCATCCACATCCTTGTATTCATGGCTCCATATCTCCATCATTGTGTGTATGATTCCTTATTCCCATCCATGTGTACATGGCTCCTTATTCCCATCCTTGTCTGCATGGCTCCTTATTACCATCATTGTATGCATGGCTCCTTATCCCCATCCTTGTATGCATTGCTCCTTATTCCAATCGTTGCATGCATGGTTCCTCATCCCCATCCTTGCATGTATTGTGAGGGTGATCCCTTAAAGTGAGATCTATATGATTGCTTGTACCTGACCAAATATAAGCTGAGTGCTAGCTTAGAGGCAAAGAATGTATCAGATACACACAGACAGATACACACTTCCTCTCTCAGTCAAAGTTGGTGCACAACTGAACTTTATTCTTCTGAACAAAGAAAGATACTAGAAACAGGAAATGGGGGAGGTCGCACAACTTCTGAATAGTTAGTGTCACTCTGATTGGTTCATTCCAACTTCATTTCAAACTTCACTTCCATATATGGTATTCAGTCTAGTGTCCAATGTCCAGTGACTTCTTCACATTCCAAAAGTTCTTTCCAGTGTGCTGCTGATCAGGAAATAGACTCCATCTTGCTGCACCATATCTGAACTGGCTTATATAAGGTTTAATAATTGATTTCATTAGCCATTTTCTCTTTCACAGTCCCCCCTAAATCAATTATTAACATGTCACAATGTAATATGACCCAACAGGTGGTCGGTCATTGAATGCGCAACACACAGAAAAAGGAATGGAAAATGGGGAAAGGAAGGCCTTACCGATAGGGAAATGGGGAATGGTCACCACCTGAATTTAACCTGAACCTGTCCCTGCACTGCCCTAATGCCCTAAGTGGGTCCTTCTCCCCGCCGCCGCCAGGAACCTCATCTTTCGCTCGGCCCTGACTAATGCACTGGCAAGGGACGCTAGCCTCACCACTGCAGATAATACACACAGGGGACAGTGACAAACACAAAAAGACAAGGAGAAAACACAGTGCATGGATTGTGACATCTGAGCTATCCATTAGACGGCAATGTTAAGCTTTTACCCCCCTTGATGCAATCTTTATTCATGTGTAAATCATATATATATATATATATATATATTTATCCCTGTTTAATAAATCGAATTGGTCTTCAGGAGTTTTATAGTAGAATCATGGCCATCACCATCTTCTTGGAAAGCCAGCATAGAGGTTAGGCTGTCCACGCTTCTAGTGACCATCTGTTTAACACAAGGAAATATACAACAAGAAACCACAGACATGAAAATAAGCATTACCATAATAAATGTACCAATCTGTGCCAACCATTTCTGCCATCCTGTCATCCACCCAAACCAAGTATCCCAAAGATCACCAATTCCTGAATTTTTCTTAAGTTCCTCAGATAAGGAATCAAGTTTTTTTTTTTAAGGCTAAGGTGACTGTTACAGATCTGCAACTCAGGACTAGGCTGAAACCCTACGATGGAGTGGGTGACCTATTCCTTGTGAATAGACCCACCAACGTTTCCTAGGCTAAACACAAACGAAGACCTACAGGTAGGGAGAAAGGGTGTTGGTAAAGAGGGCAAGGACACACTCCTCCTCCAATTCCAGGATTAATAGGGAACAGATCCAAAATGGGGCCTGACTGCCACACACACACATAACAGAGGGTCATATTTTGTTGTTGTGCAGTGTACCTCATCCACTCAACCCAGGCGTTAACATCTGTATATCCAGTCTCTATAGCAAGTGTATCCTCATAAGTGGGGTTCTGGATTGCAGTCATGCCCCTAAAAACACAAACATGTTGAAGAAGTGGAATCCATGGTATTCCTAATTTGTCACTTTCACCCTGCACATTTGCACATTCCTGAGACTCCAACATACAGTATCTTTAAATTGGAAATTGCCTGTTGGGGTCTTTCCCCCCTGACTATAATATGCACCCAAAGTATACTCTCCTGCATCATTTGGTGATGGATCCTCAATAGTGAGTATCGAAGGATAACATTTTGTCCTACATTGGTCACTAGAGTCAAACTTGAGTAGCGTCATCCACGTAAGTAAGGACTTCCCTTTGCTACTCTTTTGTTTGAAGGCAGGGGTCGGTTTATATCCCCACTCTTTATCACTTGTATCCCATCCTACAGATGTCCAAGAACCACAGTTTTTATTTCTTCTTTCCCAATTACTATAAATAAAGAATACAAACTGTTCTGTCTTTCCCGAGAGTCGTGATGCTCCTGGCTCCCCACACCCACTTCCCTGTATTATGTCACAGGCATCAAACCCATATGTAGCCACCACTGTACTCGAGGAATTTTACCAAAAAGTAATAATTCCCTTTTCTTTAGTTACAACTACCTATTACCTATTTCCTATACATAACAGCATTAGGTAGATGATGGCAAGGATATGTATTACTCTGGTGGTTAGTCCACTTTTTTTAATGTTAGGCATGAATCCATGGTGGTCTCCCTTAGAGTTTCACTGAGGTAGGCGTTGTCAGGAGAAATTGGTATGGCCACTCACAATGTGGATCTAGGCTTCTTCTCATGTGTCTGCATATGACCACCATTCACCTGGATTCAGCTGATGCACGTCTGCACTTTCATTAGGATCTGGAATGGATGAAAATACATGTTTATGCACCACATTAAGTCTTTTTCTGCAAGGCCTTGACATAGGCTGTAGTACTTATGGGAAGTACAGACCAGGGGCACTACCAAGCAGGACTTCAGAAGGAGATAAGCCTGTCTTTCTATTTGGAGTGTGTCCAACTGAAGAGAGTGCAAGAGACAAACACTCTACCCAATTCTTTAATTCTTTCTTGTGTCTGTCATGGCCTTCTGAATTTTTAAGTTTAAGTGTCATTTTAGCAATAATTAGCACATTTTACTGGATAGGCTTCTGGCCAACCATAGGAGAGATCTACACATACTAGGACTTATTCATACACTCCTACCTGGGTAGTTGTATGTAGCAAGTCTGCAGTCTCTGAAACGGGTAGAGAGGCCTGGGTGTCGCTTTCTTAGGGACTTTTACTGTTTTACCTGGGTTGTGCTGTGCACAGATGAGGCATGACTGTACGAGTTTCACTGCTACGTAACTGAAACCAGGAGCGATCCAGAAGGCATTTACCATGGTACACATGTGACTCTTTAAGGTGTGACTGGGGCCATGTGTTGCTTGCACCATGATTGGGAACAGGGACCTTGGTATATACAATTTATCCTTATTCTCCCATACTCCTTTTGAGTTCAGCTCAGCTCCCATTCTCTCCCAGTGTTCCTTCTCTGTTTGGGCAGCGGGAGGGATTTCAGGACATCTAGGCTCAGTGTGGCTGGAATATGCTGACTCTCCTTGCCACTGTCCACTGCTTTCTAGGCCGCCTTGCTGCTACTTTAGCAGCCTCGTCCGCCCTTCTGTTGCCCTCTACCTCCACAGAGTCACCATTTGTGTGTGCTTTCACCGTGATTATGCCAACCTGGACTGGTAACATCAATGCTCCATTAATTGTTTCACCAGCTCTGCATTGTTAATGGGTTTACCAGACGATGTAAGAAACACTCTGCTTCTCCAGATAGGGCCATAATCATGGGATATTCCCCATCCATAATTCAAATCTGTGTAAATATTAGCGACTTTACCTGCAGCGGCTCTACACGCCTCAGTGAGTGCCTTCAACTCTGCCTCCTGCACCGATATGTGAGGAGTGAGTGGTTTGATTCGGATTACCTCATGTGAGGATACTACTGCATATCCAGTGTAGAATCACCCATCCTGGTGGTTTCTGGAGCCATCTACAGGAACAAGAACTCAAAATCTGCATTAGGATCAGGTTTATCATGGACATATGCAAAACCCACGGTCTCCTGACTCATCTATGCCATCATAGTCATGTTCGTGCATCACATCAGAGTACTCTTCCTGGACCGACATGTGTGGGGACAACGGTTCCACATTTATGGTTTAATGGACAAACAGCATATTCGGCATAGAACTGGTCATCCACACAATACTGCAATCCATCCACAAAGAGCTCATGGTCTGGGTTATCTAGTGGGACATCGGCACCATGACTTAAACCCCCCTGTGGGACATTATCTGTACACAGTCATGGTCCTGTTGTAGTTCAACTAGCAGGTCAGGCAGGTTCCACTACCACCCACTTCCCTCCTCTTCCCCCCAGATGCAGCAGGATGGCTGAAATCAGTAGTGCTCCATGAATGCTGATAATATCAGACACAAGGAGGCAGAGTGAAATCTGAGATCTCAGCAGCACTGAGAGAAGGGGGAGAGAGGGAGGGGGACTATCCCAGCAGCACAGCTTCATGACCCTGACACCCCCCTATGAGACTGAAGAGGGGAGAAGGAGGGGACTATCCCCCTGTGCAGCATCTGTGTGCATACTTTACACATATAGGAAAGATATATCTTGGTAAAAGGTATCAACCACTGAGGACTCTCAGTTCTAAATATTTTTCTACTTTACACATTAAATTCTTTGCTCTTCCCTGGTCTGCGTAAGAGGGGCTCTGGAACAGGTTTTTGCGCTATCAGAGCTGGGAATATGACTTTAATACTCTGAGTGGGACATTATTAGTGGATCTATAATCACAGACTTTAAACCTTTAACTTTGCCAGAGCCGGGTATCATATTTTCTCCTGATTCAGTAGAATCCTGTTGGATATCATGAAGAATGACTGTCCTGGAGACTAATCTGCTCCTCTAAATCTCACCAGCAACAGTAGAAAGCATTACTATTTTTTCACTATTCTCTGTAACAAATGACCTGGGAAATATTCCAGGGTTTTTCATTCTACTCATTATGGCCAGCATTTTACTAGGATCCCAGGGATGCCATACACTCTCCTGGGGCTCCACCATAACTGTTCCCCTAGTCTTGGATTTAAGGTCTGGTGGCTATAACCCAGATGAGCACTGCAAGAGAACAGCAGGGGTTGAGGTGGGCTGCCCACCCTGGCTGAGTAATTGTCCTAGTGAGTTTTAGATGGCAGCAACAGACAGACGTATTAGTAACTGCTGCATCCAATTGGGTTTTATCAGGAAAAGAACTAGAGGGCAGGGCCTGAAGGGGGTGCTGGTGCCATCTAGTGCAGGCATAATATTCATTGAGGGCATGGACAAGACGTATGGGGCGTAGCATTTGGGGCACTGGTCAAGAGGCACACTATGTACATGAATATTAGGGGGGCATAACAAAGGATACAATTCTATCTTAGAAATAGGTTTAATAGTTCCTATGTGCCAAAAGGGGGCACCACATACAGGACAGGTCTCCACCAAAACTAAATTCTAGTTCCTACATACACAGCATGTCCATCCTCTAGGGACAATGTAAGGGGTGAATACAAACTGGGAGCAGCATGGCATTCAGCACCATCTTTGTTTCATACTTTCTTATACTAAAACTTATCACCATGTTTTTCTTCCTGCACATCACCTCAAATTACACAGGTTTTTCCATAATATCTCAGCCTGATCTAACAAGCCAGCATCATTTAAAGAGCCTCTTTTTACTTCAATACATTTTCAGAAAACCCTCATTAAGTCAGTCACCAAACTTTCCTTAGACAGATAGATTTTCTGTTGTTCTGCATCATGCTAAACTTACTTGCAGCAATTCCTCATTTCCAACTTCCTTTCTTTCCTTTAATAATTCCCTGCCATTCTAACTACTGTAATCTACCATTCTCGGGGAATACACATACTTTCATCAAAGTCTCATATTCTGTATATACTTCTTCCCCCCTCTGGCAAACACTATCATACAGCAGTCTTATCTGCCATCATCACATTTCCTCCTCTCTTACAGAACTGCAAAAACGTCTCCACTTTCTGCTGGCTTTAGACAAACAAAAAGACTGAGTGTTATCCAGTCACCAGAAGCCCCAGCCCAAATCTATGAACCGTACAGAGGATGAGATGTGTCTGCTGTCTAAACGCCATGTCTCCCCTCGGAACCGCACCGAGTTATCTGGTACCACACAGAATTTGCGCTCATCACCAGCACCAACACTAATCTTGCCATTCCTCACGTGCAGTCACAGACAGGATGGCTAATCCCAGAAGAAGGAAAACACTCTCAGACACACATAACCATATGGATGGACAAACACAAAAACTGACTGTCCTCTGTTACTGGGATTTCTATCTCAGACCTTGTGCACAATGCTAGGGTTCAAAGAGGTTTCTACCATTTTTTGCACTACGTGGTTCCACCACCCGTGATTCTATCACACTATGCTCTGCACCCAAGACTCTAGGAGCAACTTTGCGCTCACCGTACCATAGACAACCTCCTCTCCCCCTGCTTACTACACACAGGCAGAGACTCAGATAGCCCAGATCAGTGCTGGTATGAGACATACAACAAGTTACAAGCAGTCAATCATGGTTTGTGCACCTCACAGCCAGTAGCCATGGGTTCTTTTAGGGCCACCTGGTGTACGTATCCCACACCCACCGTATCAGGGCGGCACAGACACTCGGCAAACATGAGTACCGAACTACCCAGGATGGTTCGAGAAACACAGGCAAGTACTACAGATTCATAAAGGAATCAGCAGACTTACCGTGTTTTTATGGAGGTGATCAGTCTCCTAGTCGAACCACTCTGGACATTCTTCCTCGATAGATTCTGGGTGTCAATGTCTGGGGAGTGTACATCTTCAGTGGCCCCACATTGGGCACCAAAAATGTAAGGGTGAGCCCTTAAAGTGAGATCTATATGATTGCTTGTACCTGACCAAATATAAGCTGAGTGCTAGCTTACAGGCAAAGAATGTATCAGATACACACAGACAGATACACACTTCCTCTCTCAGTCAAAGTTGGTGCACAATTGAACTTTTTTCTTCTGAACAAAGGAAGATACTAGAAACAGGAAATGGGGGAGATCGCACAACTTCTGAATAGTTAGTGGTTCATTCCAACTTCATTTCCAACTTCACTTCCATACATGGTATTCAGTCTAGTGTCCAATGTTCAGTGACATCTTCACATTCCAAAAGTTCCTTCCAGTGTGCTGCTGATCAGGAAATAGACTCAATCTTTCTACACCATATCTGAACTCACTTATATAAGGTTTAATAATTGATTTCATTAGCCATTTTCTTCTTCACAGTATGGCCCCCATGTGAAAAAAATAATAATAAAAAAATTCTACTTACCTTCCCTGCGCACCCTCGCAACATCTTGTTCCGGCTTCCAGCAGATCCTGTGGCCAGGTTATTACGTGTCCCCCGCTTATAAAGGTAATGAATATTCACCTCTCACCAGCCTATGGGAGTGGATAGAGGTCAATATTCATTACCTTAATTAGCGGGCAATTGTGAGAGCCCGGCAGCTGCTGGAAGCCGGAGACTTTGACTGTAACTGTGTGCGCAGCGCACTATAAGAGAAATGAATATTCATTGCCAGTGCAGTGAATATTCATTTATTTTTAGTAGTGGGCACAAACTTTAGCTGCAGTTCCTGCCTCCTTTGTCCTGCTGCTCCACAGCTCCCCGTCCCCCACCATAAACTGGGACAATGACTCTTGTATAAGCCGAGGGGGGAATTTTAAGCACAAAAAATGTGCTGAAAATCTCAGCTTATACATGAGCATATACGGTAATAGTTCATAGATGTGCAATACTATATCGATAACATTTTGAACACTTTTTTTGAGGTTTTTAGAACAACAAAATGGGCTGCAGACCACAGAATAGTTTATGGGTGAGCAATATAACACCATTAAATTTAGAAAAAAAGTTTGAGGCTTACATAGCAACAGATGTATTTCAAAGTTTTTTTGAGGGTTATATAGCAACAAAATGTACCCAACAATGGATGAGCAAAATAATAACGATAAAATTTTGAAGTTTTTTGAGGGTTATGTACCAATGAAATGGACTCCAGATCATGGAATAGTTTATGGGTGAGGAATATAATATCACTAGATGGTGGCCTGATTCTAACACATCGGGTATTCTAGAATGTGTATGTAGTTTATTTATGTAGATTTAAGAATAATGCAATAAATACATAGGATTTTCCGGGTAAAATATATACATTATCAGCGAAGCGGTGTTTAAATCCCGCGCCAATATCGCTGATTGGTCGCGGCCGGGCGCGACCAATTAGCGAAGCGTGGTTCAAATCCTGTGCCAATTCACGGCCGGACTGCGCCTGTCGCTGATTGGTCATGGGCAGCTGGCGAGACCAATCAGCGACGCGGGATTTTTGTAACAGACAAACAGACAGAATTAGATGATTATATAGTAGATACCCGATGCATTAGAATCAACCAATCAACCAATTAGAACATTGGTGCTTACATTTATGTTTTAACCCATTGGACACACTGCCATTGTTTTTTCTCCTGTCTTTATTTTAAGAGTCAAAACTTTATTAGTCATCTATCGCTGTATGACAGCTTGTTTTCTACAGGATGACTTATAGTTTTCAAAGACACCTTTTATTTTACCATATGATAAACTTAAAAACGGGGAAAATTTTTATTCTCTCCCTTACACACTCTCCTCCATTTTGTTCTCTCCCTCACAGACTGTCCTCCATGTTATTCTCTCCCTCATACACTGTCCTCCATGTTGTAAGCCCTACGAAGGACAGCAATGTAATGTAAATGCAGCCCAAATTTTTTTTTAAGTTGTCTTAATGTCCATCCCTTACCATCCAAACCCATTTTGTTCAGGAAATCACCTACTCCTCCTAATCCTCTGCCTCGGCAAAAAGTACATAGTGGTTATCTATGTATAGGCCACATGGGTAATGTCTTGTACTTTGTGAAAACTTTGCACATTGTGCAATGGTGAAAATTACTGTACTTACTGTACTCCCTATCTATACCTCTTGTAATAACTGCAAAGTGTATTGTGATGTCCCATCATGGCCTCTTTCAGCATGTATGATACAGACCCCTTGGGGTAATTTTTGAAAACCTTTGTACATTGTGCAATGGTGAAACTTGTTCTCTCTATCTCTAACTATTCTAATAAGTGTAAAATGTGTCATGAGGTTCCCATCACTGCCTCTTTCAGTGTGAATGATACAGACTAGGGTTGCTCGATCCGATCATGTAAAATCTGAATTATACCGATTTTCACTATGATCGGAATTCCGAATCCCGATTCCAATCTTTGAATGTGATCGGAAATCAGAAGCCCGTATCTTTTTTTGCACAATGCTTGTTATTGACACATGAACCACCCAATGAAGAGCCTGTGAAGTGTGGGCACATCCTGAAACACTAGTAGGCATTTTAACTACTGGCATGACTGTGATTGGCTGTGAGCAGGCACTATAAGGCCATTTTCACATCGTTGTGGTTTTTACCGCGGATCCGTGTCATTTTTGATGCTGTTTTTGGTCTGTGCGGGCCTGTCTGGGGTCTGTGCGGGCCTTCCGGGGGTCTGTGCGGGCCTGCCAGGGGTCTGTGTGGGCCTGTCGGGGGTCTGTGCAGGCCTGCTGGGGCTCTGTGCGGGCCTGCCGGGGGTCTGTGTGGGCCTGTCGGGGGTCTGTGCAGGCCTGTTGGGGGTCTGTGCAGGCCTGTCAGGGGTCTGTGTGGGCCTCTCGGGGGTCTTTGGGTGTGTGCAGGCACGATCCGATGGCACTACAAGTCTCATCGGGCTGTGCCTGCTACAATGACAGTGATTGGCACATTACCCAATGATGAGATAGTACATACTACATACTACATACATACAACATACATACTACATACATACATACAACATACTACATACATACATACTAAATACATACTTCATACATACTACATACTTACATACATACAACATACTACGTACTGTACATACAACATACATACAACATACTACATACATACAACATACATACTACATACATACAACATACATACAACATACATACAACATACTACATACTACATACATACAACATACATACATACATACAATATACTACATACTACATGCATACAACATACATACTACATACATGCATATTACATACATACATACTTCATACATACAACATACATACTACATACATACTACATACAATACATTCATACATTACATACAATACATACATATAACATACAGTACATATAACATAGAGTACATACTCACCATCACTTGTCACTTTGATCCCCGAAGCCAGTGTCACCTGCAAAAAATATTAAAATGCTAAACAAACTCTGTACTCCCTGATCCGCAGAAATCCAATTAAAACGATTGTCTCACGACGATCTCCCGTGGAGACCAGCAGCATCAGCTGATGCGACCGCTCTCCAGGGGCTCCAGGAATACAATTATGGAAGGTATCCTTCCTCACTGTATTCCTCTGCCACTGTAAAGAGTATTCCCTAGTGTAACTTGTGGCACCGCTGTGTGAGAAAGTTCCCACTCTGCAATGCCATAAAGCGACACCCTGAACTGAGGTAACCTTAGTGATGCACTGCAGGAGCCATTGTCTCCTGTCAGTGTGTCACTGAAGGTCCTATAGAGCTGTGACATCACCCGATGTCACTGTTCCATAGGGGAGATTGTCATAGGACACTCGTTATTAATAGGACTGCATCGGACAGGGAGTATACTGTTTGTTATTTTACGTTTTTTGCAGGCGATCAAGTATGGTAAGTATGGTTAAATTGAGAATATTAAAATACTTTTTTCTGGATGCGTCTTTATTTTTTTAACTTTTTCACTACTCTAGGATTAATAATGGATAGGTGTCTTATTGACGCCTCTCCATTATTAACCCGGCTTAATGTCACCTTACAATAGCAAGGTGACATTAACCCCTTATTACCCCATATCCCACCGCTACTCGGTAATGGGAAGAGAGGGGCTAAATGCCAGAATTGGCACATCTCACAGATGCACCATTTCTGGGGCGGCTGCGAACTGGTATTTGTAGCCGGGGGGGCCAATATCTATGGCCCCTCTCTAGGCTATGAATATCAGCCCGCTGTCTGCGTAGCCTTTCTGACTATAAAATATAGGGGGACCCACGTCATTTTTTGGGGGGTCCCCCTATTTTAATAGCCAGTAAAGGCTACGCAGACAGCTGTGGGCTGATATTCATAGCCTGGGAGGGGCCATGGGTATTACCCCCTTCCCAGACTACAAATATTGGCCCCCGGCCGTCGGCCTTCCCCCTCTGGTGCAGAAAATTGAGCGGGAGCCCACGCCATTTTTTTCCATTTTTTTTAATTAAAACGCTCATTAAGAAACATCAGCCTTTCTATTATATATCTATGGATATATCAATCTATAGATATATTTATAGATAGATATATCTATAGATACATAGATTTTAAATACATAGGTTTTTGGTCATTTAGAAAACACGACATTGTAAAATAGGTGTTTTAGGAATTCTGATTTTTTATCCCCATTTACTTCAATGAGGATTGGAAATCAGAATTCCCGATCGCCAATTTTCAAGTGTGATTGGACCGATCATTTCCGATCCGATTTTTAGGGTGATCGATCAACCTTAATACAGACCCTTTGTGGTAATTTTTTTTTGAAACCTTGTGCAATAGTCAAATTTCTATTCTCAATCTCTATATGTGCAATTATTATATTTTTATTGTGTTGTCCTTCTCGCAGTCTCTTAAAGCAGATATCTGGTAGCCTAATGTTGATTTTTGGGTCTGCATTTGGATATTTTGGAACATCAACGAATTAATATGATCCACACAATTCTTTAGGTTTCAACCTTACACCGAATAATAATATGAGTAATGAAACATGCTTTATACATATGCTGCTAGATTGTAAATTTTACCCACTCATGCCTTTATGAAGAGAAATTTGACATAATAACTCTGTTATCATATGCCATATACTGTTCATAAATACAGAATGCCAGTAGGTGGGCAGAATGCCTGGGTACAAAATCTTTGTCTGAGGGTGAAACCACTGGCTCTTCCCCTGTGTTACATTCTTCCCAATATGCTGTCCAAGAAGGAAGCGCTGATGCCTCCTGTTCCCAACCTGCAGTTACACAGATGCAACAGTCAGCAACCACCTCCAGTTCCTTGTCCTAGCACAGCATTCAGTTGTCCCTTGTCAGCATAAATGTCTGCTCAAAAATTGTTAGATAGATAGGGCATAAATATTCGTTAGCACTTTACATTGTCCGGTGCTGGAAAAAGACCATTGCTGACTTTTCAAGACTCCTAAATGAGACTTGTTTCTCTTTATTAAGCTTTCACTTCCCTTATATTTTTCAAATTTGGGTCCTTACAAAGAATGGTGGTGGGTAGTGATGAGTGAATGTGCTTGCCACTACTCTGTACTGGCCCGAGTATCACTATGTTTGGTTTACTCGGCAAGCATTGAGTATTTCTGGGATTATTCGGTGGGAGCTCATGTCTCCACCCTGCATTTTTGGCGGACTTTAGAGACCCAATCAACATGCAGGGATTGTCTGCCAGGCACTGTAACATCACAGCCATCTTTGTTGTGGTCTTGCAGTGATTGGCTGGCCGCACAGCATTATCAGGTCTATAAGAGACCTGGCACCGTCCTGCTCGCTGCATTCTGGTCCGGGCGTCGCTAGTGTTGGGAGATCTGCTGCTGAGATAGGGTCAGAATCATTCTTTTAATAGTTAGTGTGGGTCTGCTAGTGCTCAGTCCACAAATCCTGAGAAACCAAGAATCCTTTTTAGGGCTAATTTGGGGGTACAAAGATTGCAGCGCTAGGTAGGCAGGGTAGTCTATGTGCACATATCCACATCAGTGCAAGACCTGCAGTCACTGTATGTGAGTATATAGATCTCACTGCACACCTAAAAAAGCTCCCTTACTGTCCGCTGCTGCTGCTTATTTAAAATCTACCTTGATGAAGTTATCTGTGGCAATTTGTTTTTTAGCTTATACCTGCTCATTTTATTCTAAAGCAATCCATAGCCCTCTTTTTTTCTACATTTATTTGCTTGGTCCCACTGCAGACTACAGCCAGGTCATTGCAATAGAAGAGTGTGCAAATCTAATTTTCTTTGTCACAGGCATCAACTGTGAGTGCGCCAAAACATCTGTCCTTTTTTTTGGTAGTATCTAATATTTTGTTGTATCTTACAACATTTTTGGACACCATTTTATTGCCCTAAAAATCTGTAGGTGGACCAAAAATATTTAGCTACGGTTCTTATATTTATCAATATGAGTTGTACGCCACACGCATCACATATCATTGCACTAAATATCTTAAAATTTTAGTACTCCAACTTTTTTTTGGGTGTCATAGCCTACTTTTTGACACAATTTTGGTGTGCCCAAAAAATCAAGGCCACATTTTGAACACTCTGTTATCTCTGGCTGACACCTGGTGTATCAGTGGTGTCAAAATCCATGCTTTGCAGGCATACATTGCATTGCTCTGTCTACTAGCCTTGGTCTACCCAGTATTTATTGTTCTCAAAGATTAAAATATAAAATAAAAAATTGTACAGTCTGTTATCTCCGTCAAACACCAGGTGTATCTGTGGTGTCCAAATCTTCGCTTTGCAGGCATACATTGTATTTTTTGGTCTGCTAGCCTTGGTCTAATCATTATTTTTTGTTTAAAAAATAAATTAATAAAATATCTGTCTTTTATCTCCGTCAGACGCTCAATGTATCTGTGGTCTCCAAATACTTGCTTTTCAGGCATGCTGATCACATATAAATTTTCAACAAATAAATCCATTTTGTATTGGGCTTTTCAAATATTTCAGTTGTCCATTTGAAATGGGTAAGGCAAGGGGCAAGGGACAGGGAAGTGGACGTGATGCTGATGGTGCATGCAGAGTACAAGGCCATGACCAAGCTAAAAGTGGGCCACAACAAAGACCCACATCTTCACACTCAAGCAGCCTGTCCCAGTTTCTAGAGGACCACAGCACACCACTATTGAAGCCAGAGCAGCGTGAAACGGTTGCTGGTTAGATAGCGGATAATGCTTCCTGTCACTTAGCCACCACCACCACCATGTATTCCACACGGTATTTCCATTTTTCCTATCTCTGGACCATCCTCTTACAATCTAAAAATATTGAAATACTGTTATACTATATTTTTATTTATATCCCTGTCTCTGAGCTGTTGCTAGGGACCAACATATCTCGTTGGACACATTATGACTTCATATCTATGAACCTGTGTTCGCCCCTGCCTTTTTGTTATTTTCTTTCATAGGTGGATTCACATCCTTTATTCATTTTTTTATTTCAGTATGATTGATCATTTATTATGTCTCCTCATTCTCTGCTACTAGATCACCAAGGTTAACGTGTTCTGTGCTGCTACAGGAAGTACAATTTTTGGCAAGGTGTCTATGATGCCCATAAAATATATATTTTTCAAAATGTACCCCCATGGGGAAATGTTTATCAGCCCATGCACTGCGTGTATGGGCATTACAAGTCTAGGAGACACACTCCTTTACATTGGTCCTATTTTTTCATTAGGCCTTCAGCAATGTCTCCTCTTTCTCCACCACTAGATCACCAGGTTTAACGTCTTCTGTGGCGCTCCAGCCAGTCCAATTTTTGGCAAGGGTGTCTTTGATGCCCATAGTATATTTTTTAAAAATGTATCCCCCTTGGGGAAATATTTGTCTGCCCATGCACTGCGTGTATGGTACTACAAGTCTAAGAGATATGCTCCTTTATATTGGGCCTAGTACTTAATGAGGCCTTACTCAATGTGTCATCATTCTCTGCCACTAGATCACCAGGGTTAACAGGGTCTGTGCTGCTTCAGCCAGTGCAGTTCTTGGCAAAGGTGTCTATGATGCCCATACAATATTTCTAGAAAATGCACCCCCCAAGGGGAAATGTTTGTCAGCCCATGCACTTAGGGTATGGGCATTATATGTCTAGGAGACCTGGTCCTTAACATTGTGCCTAGTTTTTAATAATACGTTCCTCCACATATCATCATTCTCTGCCACTAGAACACCATGGTGAACGCGGTTGTATGCTGCTACAGAAATTCAATTTTTGTGCAAGGGTGTTTTTAAGATGCCCGTTAATAATTTGAAACCACAAAAAATGTTACTCCCACAGGGGAAAATGTCATAAAAATGAGATGTATGTATATTCTTCCCATCTATTCTTATATTTTCCATTTTTCATGTCTCTGGACCATCCTCTTATGACCTAGCGTATACCTCTCCAGTATAAAAAAGTGAAATACTATTATATTACATTTTTATTTGTATCCCTGTCTCTGAGCTGTTTCTAGGGACAAACATATCTCGCTGGACAAATTCTGGCTTCGTATCTGTGAACCTGTGTTCAGCTCTCTCTTTTGTTATTTTCTTTCACAGGTGGATTCACACCCTTTATTCATTTTTTTTATTTCAGTATGACTGATTATTAGTGTTGAGCATTCCGATACCGCAAGTATCAGGTATCGGCCGATAATTGCGGTATCGGAATTCCGATACCGAGATCCGATACTTTTGTGGTATGGGGATTTGGAATCGGAAGTTTCCAGTGTATGGTTCCCAGGGTCTGAAGGAGAGGAAACTCTCCTTCAGGCCCTGGGATCCATATGAATGTGTAAAATAAAGAATTAAAATAAAAAATATTGATATATTCACCTGTCCGGAGGCCCCTGGACATCACCACTGGTAACCGGCAGCCTTCTTTGTTTAAAATGAGCGCGTTCAGCACCTTCCATGACGTCACGGCTTCTGATTGGTCACGTGCCGCTCATGTGAGCGCCACGCGACCAGTCACAAGCCGTGACGTCATCCCTCAAGTCCTAAATTCCCTTCTAGGAATTTAGGACCTGAGGGATGACGTCACGGCTTCTGATTGGTCGCGTGGCGGTCACATGAGTGGCACGTGACCAATCAGAAGCCGTGACATCATGGAAGGTGCTGAACGCACTCATTTTAAGCAAAGAAGGCTGCCGGTTCACAGCGGTAAGGTCCAGGCTGCGTCGGAGAGGTGAGTATATCAATATTTTTTATTTTAATTCTTTATTTTACACATTAATATGGATCCCAGGGCCTGAAGGAGAGTTTCCTCTCCTTCAGACCCTGGGAACCATCAGGGATACCTTCCGATACTTGAGTCCCATTGACTTATATTGGTATCGGGTATCGGTATCGGATCAGATCCGATACTTTGCCGGTATCGGCCGATACTTTCCGATACCGATACTTTCAAGTATCGGACGGTATCGCTCAACACTACTGATTATTCATTATGTCTCCTCATTCTCTGCCACTAGATCACCAGGGTTAATGGGCTCTGTGCTGTTACAGCCAGTCCAATTTTTGGAAAGGGTGCCTATGATGCCCATAAAGTATTTTCTTTAAATGTACTCCCCACTGAGAAATGTTTGTACAATTTTAGTACTCCAAATGTTTTATTTTAGTGTCATAGCTTTCTTATGAACACATTTTGATCACTCTGTTATCTCTGTCAGATGCATGCTGTATCTGTGGTGTCCAAATCCTTGCTTTTCATGCATACATTGCATTTTTTGGTGTGCTAGACTGCTACCCTTGGTGTATACAGTATTTAGTGGTTTTTAAAATTTTTAAAAATACATCCCACATATTGAAACAGTCTGTTATCTCAGTCACACGTCTGGTCTATCAGTGGTTTTCAACTCTTGGCTTTTCAGCCATACATTCCAGTTTTTGTCTGATACCCTTGATGTATACAGTATTTTGTGGTTTTTAAAATTTAAAAAAATACATCCCACATATTGAAACAGTCTGTTATCTCAGTCACACGTCTTGTCTATCTGTAGTCTTCAAATCTTGGCTTTTCAGCCATGCATTCCAGTTTTTGGCCGGATACCCTTGGTGTATACAGTATTTTGTGGTTTTTAAAATTTTAAAAAATACATCCCATATATTGAAACAGTCTGTTATCTCAGTCACACATCTGGTCTATCTATGGCCTTCAAATCTTAGCTTTGCAGCCATACATTCCAGTTTCTGGTCTGATACCCTTGGTGTATATAGTATTTTGTGGTTTTTAAAATTTAAAAAAATACATCCCTCAGAAGTGAAACAAGATGTGTTTCCTTATGTATCACACACCACATGGCCAGCTAAGATTGTTAAATGTTCCAATCACATTTCCCAGTGAATGCATTTGTATTGGTTTAAAGCAATGTCAAAGTTGAAAAATGCATCAAAAATGCTGCGTGTAAACATAGTAAAAGTGGTGGAGGAATATTTAGGTCTGGGGTTAATTATTTTGCCTTATATGCAAGTTATTACCCTGGAAAGGATGTACCTTAACATATTTCCCAGCAAAATCCATTTTGCTTTCCTTTTTGTATGTTTTTTGGTGCACCTGAAAAAATTACGTGAAACTCTGACAAAATTGCAACTGTGACCTAGGAGTCAGAAATGCTTCCAGGGGCGATCCCCATGATGTTCCTGTGTCTTTTGAGCAGTATTTCCATCATTTTCAGACATTTTTAGACCTTAAAAAGACCCCTGGGGGGGAGCATGGTAAAAATACTCTGGTTCCCATAGACTTACATTGGGCTCGTTGCTCGGGTCAAGTACCCGAATATTCCAATTTGCTCGACCCGAGCAACTAGCACCCGAGCATTTTAGTGCTCGCCCATCACTAGTGGTGGGTTGTTGGCCAGTTTCTGTACATTTTAAGCATATCTAAGAGAAAGGGTTCTTACGCTCCACAGACCTATTCATTCTGCAGCCCTACACATATTGGAATTTTGTCATTGCCACACTAAGGCCTCTACAAGAGCTCAAGACCTCGACACTCTCTTTGACATATCCTTTGATTGTTCCATTGTTGCTCAAAACAATGCAAAATATACATTTTACCTGTAGTTTCCAGAAGAACTGCATAGACTTTTGCAGATTGATCAATCACACTCCTGTCTCTTTCCCTTGAGGAGGCTGCTTCCAAGTAAAATGAGACGTGTACATGATCCTGACATTGGTTTCAGGCCTGACAGACTGACCAAAATACATGCCCTTGCTTGCATACACTGCATTCAGAATTTATTTCTAATGCTTTTGTTGTCTGGTAGAATCAAATTTACTGACATTGATCATACAGCTCCCCCCACTTCTATGTTATATTCACCTTACAGCGACTTCATTCGCTATAATAGTGGCTCCATTTGGATTCAAAATAAACTGTGGAGCTCACAAAGCTCAGGTTTCATGGCACCTGCTGGTGAGGGCCGCATAATGATATGGAGATGGACATGGTGGTGGTGGTGGGCAAAGCCCAAAACTCAAATGGGCATATTTTAACTGGCATTTTAAAGGGATGGAAAATATGTATTCCACTATTTTGCTAACTATTTGGAATGTGGTTGGGACCTCACAAATGTAAAAGTGAGAGCTACTCCAAATGTACAATGCAGGGTCACCTGAGGGCCTTTCTCAATCACAGGTTTCACAGCACCTGCTGGCCCTCTGAAAATGTGAAGCGAGGGCTGCATAATGACATGGCGATGGATATTGTTGTGGTGGTTGGCAAAGCCCAATATTCAAATGGGCATTTTTTAAAATTGTAAAGGGATGAGGATATGTATTCCACTATCTTGCTAACTATTTGGAATGAGGGAAAGACCTTACAAATGTAGGAGTGAGAGCTCTCCCAAATGCATGATACAGGGCCACCTGAGGGCACATACCAAACTCAGGTTTCACAGCACCTGCTGGCTATCTGAAAATGGGACGTAAGAGCCACATAATGACATGGCAGTGGACATAGTGGTAGTGGTGGGCAAAGCTCAAAATTCAAATGGGTGCTATATTCATGTATTAATGAAAAAAAATGTTTCTCAGCAATTTTCTCTGTAAGAACAATTTTAGGTTTGGTTTGATAGGTCTTTTTATGAATCCATAAAACAATAGCATGACAACATTATTCCCAGATACCATATGTAAGTCAAAAAGGCATCCAGACATCTTCTCTATGCTGTTCACATTTAGTTTTAGCTCTTTCCCATCCATTTCAGCTTTTTTCTTTCTTACCTATTGGTTGGGTCGAGCAGAAAAATATTTGGCTTTCCCATTTACTTGCATTGGATTTGTTATTTGGATCGAATACACGGATGTTAGAAATTATTCGTGCTGATTTTTCTGAATCCAAATATTTCACTATTAGCTAATCACTAATTACATACCAACAAAATATACCCATGGACCCATAATACTGTATGGCTGAAAAATGTAAGAAATGTGAAGAAGCAAACAACATTTTCAAAAGCTTTTCAATACTTTTATATACCACAAAAATGTTACATAAAGCACATAATACTGTATGGATGAGTAATCTAATCTTGAACTATTTATTTTTCTACACTTTTTGAATGTTTTCCATACCACCGTAATGCAATAATGACCATGTTAAACTGTATGAATGTGTAATTAAATCCATAACAACATTTTGAACGAAAATATTTTGAAAGTGTAGTTGATGTACTTATACAGTCATAAAGGCTTTGCAGAACATGCAAAGCCAGACAGAAAATATGATTATGGTCTTCCATAGACCCTTGAAAGTCAGCAACTGGCGGGCCCCATTAAAATATTGAATATTGTAAACACTGTGTGTTGCTGTCATCTGGTGGTGTGGAAAACTGTGGGCCAATCCAGGTGTTGTTAATTTTTAAGAGAGTGAACCTGTTTGCATTCTACATTAACAGGTGAAAGCACCTGTCTATTATGACTCCCCCTGACGGGATGCTAGCGGCAGGGCAGCACAACACCTCCAAGACATAGAGGAACAGCTAACAGCTCATGCAAGGAGTCCAGCTTTGAGACCTAATAGTTGAAAGTTGCAGAGGAATTAGGGAGAACTCTGGTTTGGTCATCCAGGTATTGCTTGACCATCTTTAAGATGTCTCCCTCCTTGCTGAAAATACCCGGTCATCAGCCCATAGGTGCTGGCCTGTTGTCATGAAATTAGTGTATGCCTTTCACAGTGTACCCCTGTCACCTGCTGTCTGTCTCCCTGGCCTCTCATCCTTGTTGGGCAAGGAAGTTTGCCCTCTGCCGCTAGTGTTGTCTGATGCAAATTTTTTCAGCAAATTTTCAACAATGGATTTCTGGAATATCACCATTTTATAAGACCTCCCCACCTCAGGAAGAAGAGATACAAAGTTTTTCTTGTAGCATAGGTCTTTCAGGGTGAACAAAAATAATTCTTGTTTTGTCAAGATGAATGTAACGTGAGGATCACGGGAAAGGCAGTGCTACATACGGTAGTCCATATGTGCTAAGCTCAATACAGCTCACACTTCCTATCTCCACCATGATGACAATGCTCCATCTCCTCCTCCCCCTCTTTCTCCTCATTCCCATCCTCAGCCCATCCATGTAGGAAATATGGAATGAAGGTTACTAGCCTCTGGTGTGCTAGCCACAAGCTCCTGTTCCTCCTCTCCCTTCTCCTTAGAGTACACCTCCTTATTGTTACCCAATTTTTAAGAAAATAAAACAATTGGTCACCTGCAGCAATCAATGTGATTTTTGTGAGTTTACTTCACCGTAATGTAAAAGAAAGAACACAAAATGACATCCAGAAAAATGTTTTAATGCTCTTTCTCAGTTTTAGGGATCACATAAATGTTCACAGACAAAGTAACACTGTATGTCTGACAAATGGTGGCTTACCAAATTTTCTAAAGCTTTTTTGCAGCTTTACAGATCACAGAAATGTTCACAGACCATGTATCACTGTATGTCTGAGAAATGGAGGCCAATAACATTTTTTAAAGCTTTTGTTCACTTTTAGAGATGACAGAAAAATTCACAAAGTAACACTTTATGTCTTTTTTTTTCACTCAGATCATAGCAATTTACTCCACACTATGGAATTGTATAGAGATCATAGAAATTTACGATGGAATAGTGTATGCCTGAGAAATGCAGCCAAGGAAAATGTTTCAATGATTTTTCTACATGTTATTTTAACACAAAAAAGGACCTCAAAGCACATAATACTTGATGGATCAAAGTACATTAAAAAGTACAACCATGACAAAGTGATGTTATTGTACAAGGGAGTCACATCAATATTGATTGCAAAGAGGTTCACATACTTTTGCCACTCACAAACATGTCATATTGAATCTTTTTTCTTATTTAATAATTAGCAAAGTCTAATATTTTTGTCTCATTTGTTTGTTGTTTATTTACTTTTTGGACTTGCATCAAAATCTGATATAGTTTTAGGTTAATTTTTTTGCAGAAATCTGGAAAATTCTGAAGTATTCACAGCATTTCAAGCACCACTGTACAGTAAGTATATACCAACTCTGATTTAATTCTGTTGTTTCTTTGCCTGACCCTTCTTTTTTGAAACCCTTTGCTGATCATGTACTGAATCAACCTTCTGCATGACTGTTGAACTTTTGACTTTGTCTTCCTGCTTCTGACCTTGACTATCTCCTGACCTTGTCTCTGTCACCAGATCCTGTTTTCTGCCTGTACTCTTTAGTTTTTAACCAGTTATGGGTTATGGGTGATGTGGCGAGGACTCTTGCTGAGATCCGAGGTGCTGGTGAAGTGGAATGGCAGTCCCCGTAATAGAGTAATGTTCAATCACCACACACTCTTTATAAATGTTTGCGAATACTTTATTATACAGATGTAGATGCAGCAATAACACAATTCATGAATAAGTGCATAATTGGTGCAGGGATAGAAAAAATGGTGAGGCGAAAAGAACATTAATGTTTCAACCCTCGTTGCATCTTATTCATATAGTCACTGTAGAAGAAAAAAACAAGGTATGAGAGATCAATTCCATAATACAATTACAAACAAAAAACAAATAAATAAAATACAAGTATATACATGGTAAAAACAATAAGCTTACAAGATTACGAGAAGCAAAATGATGATTCAAAGCATAATTGAAGCCATGTATAGATCTGGAAAAAATCACATATAGGTCTGGAATAAGCCATAGAAGCCATCAAATAACATCCCAAGGCTAAAAATGGCAATCCTTTTGAGGGAAATGGGGTACAAGAGACAATATCAGTATAAATATGACTGGATATGTTTGAATGTAGGGGAATTAACCCTAATTGGCAGTGCCATAAATATATGGTAGGGTGTATATCCTTATTCTAAGATGTACCCATTAAATGTGAAGTTGATGCTGAGTAGGAAAAGATATAGCTTGTGTTACCTGTTGGCAAAGTTCACTGAATGATGTAGAGGATATCCTGCTTGCAAAAGGGCACCTGTTGCAGGAAAGAAGATTTAGCACTAATAGGGCAAGTAAATGGAGTAATAAGTGTCAAGAGTCATGGGGCTGTGGATTACCTGGGTCCTGAGTAGGTCCGGCACACCTGCACCTTAGATTGTAGGCTCCAATGTGCAGTATGGAGGCATTGGTGGCTATAAATAGTGTGCTAAAGTGGCCACCTGACAAGCAATGTGCAGGTGAGTTCACGCCCCCAGAAATTATGTCGCTGCTGGGCGGTGTAATGACCAAAATCAGGCTTGGAACATAATGGGAATAAAAGGAAAATGCAGCATATGAACAGCAGTATAACCACTAAACGGTGGTATGACCACTAAAGTATAATGCAGGGATACTCGTGTCCAGGTGCAGTTGTTTTGGCAAATAGAGGTGAACAAGGTAACCAGTCAGATAAAATAGAGGCATCAAATGCCCATGTTGTTGGTAATGTGATAAGAGTACAAATTTGCAAGTATGTGTGAAGTGTGATGTTGTGATATGGTGTAGAAACAGTGGGACCATGGGAAGGGGTAGAGGTAAAACAAGGGGAGAAGGGAAGGGAAAGGAGGGGGAGGGGAAAATATGGGAAAGGGAAAACAGGAAAGGGGAACTCACCTGCATGGAGGGGTGCAAGGTAATATGGTAAATGCTCACTACTTTGTGAAGAAAAAAATAAATTAGATCAACAAATTAAGTTTGCCACTTAGACCCTTGGGGGAAAGTGTCTGGAGGGTATGTGTCATGTCGGACGCTGTTCAGACCAGGTCGTTCGACAGACAGCGGTAATTACGCTTTTGACCACTATGTGCTCATTGGCGTCGGCTAGATTTTATCTAGCTGGTCCGGGGTTAATTTACCTGATGCTCGGATTGGAAGCTGGGCCATGCCCATTGCCTTTAAATAGTTCTCCTGAACATTGGGTGTCGCCGATTATAGCTTCTGTCTTGTGCATTGTTATCTCGGTCTGGAGTGGTGAGCTAGTAGTTGGAGTATCGTTGCTGGTGGTGTATTTCCCTTTGTCTTATTTACTCCTTCCTATTTTTTTATTTATTTTGCCCTGCGCATTTATAGTGTATTCCTGAGTGACTGCGGCGTGGTGTATATTTTCCGTTATCCTTGTCTGTGCTAACTGTGGGTATTGGTGTATTATCTTTTCACTGGGTGGTGGGCGGTGGTTTCAGCCTAGGGTTGAAACAGGAGACAGGGCGAGGGTTGAGGCCTAGACATGCACACCATCAGTGTAAACTCTAGGTAGAGGGTCAGTCAGGATTTCCCTTGTCTGAGGGAAATTGCAGGGGCCCGGGTTATTAGCTCTTACCCACCTAGTCTCCCCATGACAGTATGTATCCAAAAGCACTCTTTTTTTGAAGGAGTTTGATATGGTTCCCACCATGTCTTGTCCTTGGTACCTGTTTGATAATTTGAAATCTGAGTTGTGAGACAGTATGTCTGGCATTTGAAAAATGGAATGGTAAAGAAAGCCATGTCTTACCACATCTGATTGTGGATTTGTAGCTTGCTATTCTTTCTCTGATGTGTTGTGTTGTCTCCCCTACATATAGTAGACCACATGGATATTTCACCACATAAACCACAAAATTGGAATAACAGTTGTAATAGCCCTTGATTGGATAGGACTTACCCGTCCTGGGGTGGACAACCTTATTGGACTTAATGATATTTAAATAGACATCACAATTGAGACAGGGAAATGTGCCCCACCTCAGTGTACTCAGGAATTATTGGGTTGATTTTTTTAAGAGTGCCACCAATGTCAGCCCGGATAAGGTCATCCCTAATGTTTTGAGGTCTCCTGCTGCACATAATGGCCTGGGATTTGAAGGCTTCAATGGATGGATAAGCCTTAGTGTCTATGGATAGTGGAATGAATTTTGGACATGAAAGGGTGATAAGCATGTCCAATGGAATGCTTTGAGGTTTGTGTGTAGGAGGGTCTAGAGGTGGTGGATTTAAAACCCTCTGTGTCTCTGTTTTGAGTAGATTGGGTGGGTAGTCCCTTTCCACGAATTTGTCTGACATCTTTTTGAGTCTGGTGGGCAAAATAGTTTTGTCACTAACGATCCTAGCTACTGTTTGGTTTTGGGACCTTGGTAGGCTGTTCCTTGTGGGTTTGGGATGGCAACTAGAATACAGGAGAAGACTATTGCAGTCAGTTAGTTTAGTGTAGAGATCTGTTGAAAGGTGGCCTTGATGGTCCATGCACACAAGTGTAACCAGGAATGGGATACTATGACTATTGCGGATAAGCGTGTATTGCAGTTCAGGTCTGATAGAACTGAGGACTGTAAAAAAGTAATTGAGAGAGTCAAGAGGGCCATGCCATATGCAATAAATATTGTCAATGTATCTATACGAACATCTGAAGTGTTTAAAAAAGAGTGCATGATTGTATACATGCAGCTCCTCAAAATTACTCATGAACGTGTTGGCATAAGCTGGTGCCACATTCGAACCCATTGCCGTTCCTTCGAGTCTGTAGATAAAATTTATCACCAAAAAGAAAAAAATATCATGAAGAACCAGGGTTAATAGGTCAATACAGAGTTGTATTGAGTTGGGATTCAGATTAGACCTCGATAAAAGTTCAGATGTAGCCAATATACATTTCTCATGAATGATGGAGGTATAGAGGCTATTGACATCTAGGATAGCTAATAAGTTATCCGGAGGGACAGGACCCTTGTTTCTAATATTGCTCAGTAAAGTGGCTTGTATCAAGAAGGTAGGAACGGCTTGTTTTAGTTAAGAGTGTGAGAATTTTTTCCAGGTAGATAGACAGTGGTGATAGTATGGAGTCGGTTGAGGCCACGATCGGGCATCCTAGGGAATTTGTGAGTGATTTGTGTATCTTCGGGAAAATGTAGAAGATGGGTGTGATAGGGTACTGGTTAGAAAGGAAAGTGGCTGTCTGCTTACTCCATCTCTCAGCAGCTAATCCATGAGTGCAAAACTAGGGCTACTTCTTGTTAGTCCAGATAGTGGAAAGCTGCATCTGCATTGTTCAGATGTACATTTTAACCTTCAGTTTCATGATAGGTGACATCTAAAGCTTACACTTCTCTTCTCTCCCCTCCCCTCTATAAGTCAGTAAGTTAGATCAGTTCTAATGCTATGTTCCATGAACCAGCTGTAATTCAAACTGGTAAATGTTGTTAATAGAATCGCAGAAAAGATAGTATATCACTTTACCACATACAGAAAATAGAAAGATTGCAAAAATAATATTGTAAGATATTCCTTCGTAAGGACTATTTGACTTAACTATTTCAATTCAATATCTTAGCATAATGCAACAACTATATCACTTTTTGTAGATCCAGTATTTTTGTCAGAGGATATCGTACCATGTAATGATAAAAATGAAGTTTGCGCTCTTATTTGATATTAGAACCTTTTCTAATACTTATTTATAGCAATGAAACATTTTTTAAGGCTTCTATTTTTCTTTTTTTGATGCATGATTTGATTCACTCCCTGTCTCTATACTGGACGAAATGTTAAAGAGATTTTGATACCTTGTAATAATAAAGGAACAAAGGAGACGTCGCGAAAGTCATTGCATTTTAGGAGATAACATTTGGTTCCTTGAACTTTTTTGGTGTTCTTTATCATTTTTCTAGAGCGCTCCTGGGTCATTACATGTTTATTCATGAAGATGATAATGACAGATTTCAGTATATTGAAGGAATCTTTCAGCAAACACAATTTTAATATACAATTTGTTATTCAGCAAAATAAGTGATTTAGTCAAGTATCTAAAATCTGAAAAGTCAAAACATAACCAATATTTTGGTTTTGAAAAAAAAAAAACTAAAATGTGAACAGCAATCTGCCATTCTCTTGTCGAAAGATTTAATAGAAAACGAAACAACATACTGTGTCAAATGTTTTCTGCATTAATATGCATTAGTATTCTGAGCAGAAAAAGCAGATGGTCTTTCATCAGCAAGGTATTAGCAGAGTCACTCACAACAATCATATAGAAATCTAGGAGGCATGATGATGAATTCATTGTTTATGGCTTACTTACTGGATTCCTTACATAACAGACATTTTGCAAGCATCAAAAAATAAAGTGAACTGGGTGATCCATATATGACAACAATACTGTCAGTACAGTTCACAGACAAAACTCTGTAACTGAATATGTGCAGAGTTTGACAAATGGTCAAACTATTATATTTATTATATCAATAAGCTACTTACTCTGATTGTGGTATCTACATCATTTGCAATAATATAGGGCTATCAATTGTAATCAGTGAATAAAATCCAAGATTCTTGTGATGTTACATTTATTTTTTAAGCTCTATTTTTATTTTATCCCAATGATATGTTCATGCTGAAAACCTGACCACTGGCAACCCTGCCAATCAGCTGTTATCTGCACCAGAAGTAGCTGGATACAAACATTTACGCAGTTGGGAATGTGCACATCCTTTGATTGAATAGCAGAAGCTCCCAGGTACTGCACCTTACGGCATATTCATGTGCAATGGTGATAAATTGCAGTACCAGGGAGTGTCCACTAGAGAATGTACAAAGTCACACTGTTCTGGCTGCACATATTGCTTACATACGGCTGGTGCTGCATCATATACCAGGTGATAATTAGGACTTTTGGGTGTCAGACCACCACTGATTTGATATTGATGACCTTTACAACAGATAGGTCATCAACATGTTAACCTATTTACTATATAATTTCTTTCATATTGAATTAGCTTCAAAGAAATGTGTTTCAATCTGTAAAACCAATAAAATAGGTAAAAGTTATAAAGAAATTCAGGAAGCAAAAATGTAAAGGCAAAGTTGTAAAGAGAATACTTTACTTTTGATTCATTGAATATTAATATCATGGGAAAGAGTCCATGTAAATACACCTTAGATCTAGATACTTTGTGGGCATTTACTAATTACATTCTGTTGGCCAGCATGATAAGGAATTAAAATGAGCCTATATATTTCTCCAAATATTTATGCAAAAGCAAATGGCAACAAGCTGAATTTTGCTCAGTGCGTTTGTGCATAATAAAAGTTAGATTGGGAGAACGTGTTAATACTTTTCAAACTTTTTCTGCAATTATGCAATGTTACATTTTTGAATGTCCAAACTTAGATGAATGATTTTAATATATATTTTTAAAAAAATCATTATATAGAGGTAAAGGGGCATAATGCAGGTAAGCTATTTAATATATGCAGAAATGGTGAATAAGTGAATAAAGCTACTTCCGAAAATCAATAATATAACAGCATAAAAAATCAATAGCTGCATAGAAATAATTAAATGTGAGATATGTTTTAGTCAATATTATTTCAAGGTTATTTTTTTTCATATTCATTTTCTTTAAACCTGCTATCTACTAACTGGGAATTGAATTTCTTCAATGAAAAATAGTATATTTTGCTTCTAGTCTTAACATATATTTTCAGAAAATTATTTTCTAAGCTAACTACAGTATACATAATTAATGCAGTTAATAAAACATACCCCTTAAAGTAAAAGGCTTATAAAAGTAGTTCTACTCTTTTATCTTTACAGAACAGTCTATGAACCATTTTGCTTTTGAGTGTAGAAATGAGCAGGTATATCCATACAACTGTGTCTCCTGGGTTCTCTATTTGGGAACACATTTTAAGGGTTATTTGAATTTAGAAAATGAATGTAATTTGTTTATTAAATGAAGAGTTCTGCAGTTGTGTACAATACAATAAATCTGTGTCAGTTTTCCACAATTTTCAAAATCTCTGCTTATTGTCATTCAATGGAAACTTTCATTATTTTTATGATAAAAGTGTACAACTTTTTGCTTTAAAAAGTAAAATTCATGCTAGTAACCCTGTATAAAAGGCAAGTTCAATTTGGATAAAAATATCCAGCCCCACATGAGTTAAACCTTCACACATTTTATTCACTATATTTATACTCTATTAAAATAATAAACCGGTATTCATCACACAATGTCTTTGCACTTGGGTTTTTGCAAGAGCTACACATATTTCTTTAATGATATCTTATAAACACTGAACCTCATCTGACTTTTTGCTGCAAATTTAGCCAGCTTATTCAGGTCAATGTCAAAAGACATTCTGTACAGTATCTACAAGACTGCAAAGTTTTGTGCCATTTGAGAATACAGAAAAAGTGAAATAAAGTTTAACTTCTGCATCATTTATAAACAGGTTAAACAGTATAGATGCGCTTACAAAACTCAAACACCCCTTTAGACCTTTAAAGGGGCTTTCTGATACATAAAATTCCTTAATTTTAAGCCCTAACCACTTTTTCTTTATTTAAAAAATCACTACCCCTCCCTCTCTAATCTAACTGCTTTATTTTTTGTAACCAATTTCTATTTTAATGATGCTTTGTTTGAGAATCCCCAGTGCATGCTGGGATACTTAATTGGGATGTCATCAGGGGACAGAAGTTGCGGTTGCTTCCACAGCCCCTATTTCCACCCTGAAATGAAGTGCAATCAGCGGCGTCCATTTCATGGCCTGGGCTAGTCTTTGCGGTACTGAGCATGTGTCTGCTGTCAATTCTGACATATGCTCTACACACGCTGCCTTTTTACTGTGTAATATTCTTCTCAGTGCACCGTGACAATGCACACCCTCACAGACTCTGATGAGAAGTGGTGATCATGCAAGACAGCGTCCTGTCAGTGCACATTGTAAGGAGGTTTCTCAATAAGCAAGAAAAGCAGAGACAATCCATCTGTTCTCTCTGCTCTCCGAGTAATCTCCTTACAATGCACACTGGCAGTGGGCTCTCTTGCTGGCTCACCACTTCTCATCAGGGCTGGTGAGTGAACTCACTGTGAATACACATGTAACAATTATATGGGTACTACGGAATCTGATTGCGTTGGACAACATGAAACTGAGACCAAAGCTGATGCAAATAAGTATATTAAGCAGTGAAACAAAACTAACAGAGCACTTCCTGCAAAAGTAACGAAAACACATCACAATATAGAATGATGCAAGTGAAGCAAAGCTAACAGGACTTCCTGCAATCGTAACAAAAACACAGCACAATATAGAATGCCCAGAGAAACTGAGGAGCGGGGCGCAACCGCTAATATGAACCAGTCCAACAGCAATATGATGCAGGTGTGCACAAAGCACTAAATGTGGGAATCCATCAGTATATATAAGAGGAAGCACATGGCAATTAATGAGGAAGTCCAGCGATATTATGAATGAGCACACACACGGCACTAAATTGTAGAAGTCCAGCAATCTTATAGGTGAAAATGCAGACAGCATTTAAACATAAAAGTCCAGCAATAGACAGGAGTAACATTAACTGGAGAAGGTCACTATATGCACCTTTTAGGCTGAAAGTCCAGAACAAGTCCAGCACCGCAGTCCACACAAGCAAAGAACTAGAGGAGATGTGATGTCAGGATTCCTTACTGGCCACAGCAGTTTCAGAGGCAAAAAGCTCATCACTAGAAGTCCAGATAGTAGTTAACCATGGACAGCATCAGGGAGACGCACAGAGGACTGTAGGCAGCAGAATCATCAGATCATAGAGTAATGAGCAACAGCAGCAGGGAGTCCACCAGTACACAGGCAGGAGCTCAGGAGCCAACAGCATCAAAATACTCAGGCACAGAGGAACGCCAGACACGGACTTAAATAGCAGGACAGACAGGAAGCTCCATGACAGGGCAAGATACAAGACTCAATCCTGGATAAGGGCAAACAGGCACAAAGGAATGTCCGGAATCCTGACAATACAATGAGAAGAATATTGCAGAGTAAGAAGGAAGTTTGCACTGATCATGCCTTGCAACTGGCAACTGACAAATGCTGACTACAACAGGGACTAGCCATGCCCCTGAATCAGAAGTCACTGATGAAGCTTCATTTCAGTGTGGTGACAAAGGCTATGATTCTCAAATGCAGTTAGACTAGAGAGGGAAGGGTAGGGACTTTTTAATTAAACCACATTGGAAAACATATTATATTATTAAATAGATATACATTTAGGATGAAAATCAATATTTTTTTTCAGACTACTCCTTTAAGTTTTCTTGTCTGATCTCAGCACACATGGCTTTTTTTCCTTCATCATTAAAATAACAGAGTGATTGCACTCCCTTCAGGTGCGTGCGGTGATTACAAACCATGCAATGGGGCGTACCCACACACCAGACTGGCGTATGTGCAGACTAATAGCAAATATAAATACCTGGTGTACCTCTCCTGCCACTCCTACCTTGTGTATGAAAAAGATCTATAGTTAATACTGTTCAGGTATAGCTATCCGATAGCACTATCCATGAAGAAAGTGAACAGGTAGAGCTATCCCATAGCCCTATTCCTAAAGGAAATGAACGGGTAGAGCTATCCAATAACGCTATTCCTCAATGTTCCTGAGCGTAAGCTATTTCACATGGTTGAGCGCACTTGGGATCTGCCCCCAAGGCCCTGCCCATGCCCAATGTTTGGTCTGTAGACAATGGCTAGGAATTAGTCCCACTTTGGTGTACAATTTTTGGGGGCTTTTACAATTGTTAAAAAGCTTAATAAAAGACTTATTTGTACACACAGTTGACAGTAAACCATTTGTCAACGTTAGGAATAAGTTTACCCTGCTTCTGTGTTTCAAATATTTTGACCCATATTTGTTGACTTTTCCTTCCCCTGGAGAAAGCCACATATAACTGCCCATGTGAAAACACTTGGATAGGCAAATAAATTCCAACAATATCCAAGGACTGTCTCTGAGATTTATTGATGGTCATTGCAAAAGCCAACTGTTAGGAGTCGAGTTTCCTCTGCTGCACAGGGGGAATCTCGATCCGTGTCTGCTGCGGTCTCCCATTCTCCATCGGCCGCAGTGGAGCCTGCTCAGCGGAGACGTCGGTCCCAGCGTCTCACTGAGTCTGATTCAGTGCAAAGGGCCTCTCCAGGCTCTGCTATTATACCCTGCACTGATCTACAGCGAACAGGCTTTTCTGGGACTAAGTCCTGCTTTGCACACGCTGAGCATGCCCAGGGTAAGATCTCTCACTGGAGATCAAGGGTCACATGTTCAGGTACTGCAGCCAAATCTATTGGTCTTTCTAGGAAGGTCTTGTAGGTACGCAGGCTCTGTAGCAGTTTCTCATTGGTCCTATTGTGGAAGGTCCTGTACGTGCTGCTGCTATTTAAGGCTCACATGGCCGCACGGCCATGCGCTAGTATCTTCTAAAGTTACATGCTTTGCGCCACTGTGGTTATATGCGTGAATGTGTTCAGTGACCCGGCTGAAATAAGCCCCTAGAATGCTGGCACCTCCGGCGAGGAGATTGTGTATGAGAGTATTCAGGGACCCGGCTGAAATAGCCCCTAGCATGCTGGCACCTCCGGCGAGGAGTGTTGTGTGCATGCATGACCACTGACTGCTCTGTTCTGGGTAGTTAGCCTGTGTCTCTGTGAGAGTTAACGGGGCACAGAGCTTTGCTTTCTCGGCCACTCTGTGAAGCTAACAGAGCTGGTTAATACCGCCATATTGCGCCGCCATTCACTTAGCGGCAGGATATTTCCTGCACGGTGGACCCCGGGTTGCGAACGCACCAATCACATCAATAAATATATTCGGTGCGTTCCACAAACCCTAACACCAACATGACAGGAAACTGACGCAGTCGCATCTGGACTAGCAAGTTTTTATCTTTGGAAATCAGGTCAATACTTGGAATAAGAACTGTCTGACGCTTTGCTTTTCCATTTAAGGCAATGGCATGAATAATGTTTGCTTTTAAGCTTTTCACATAAAGCCTTGTGCCATTACAAAGGCCACGCTTTCTGTTAAGATTAGGCAGGAGCATAATTACAGCTCCTGGTTTCAGCTTTAGTTCATGAGGAGGCATCCCAGTGGGATTCAAAGAGTTAAGAAACTCTCCATGGTAATCTCCCTCCTCTTCAGCAATTGTGTAGACGGAGCGATATGTTGAGTGTTCACCTTGAACTTGACTAAGAATTTTGTCATTCAAGGCGTGAATGTCGTCATTCAATGGTGTAAGAATTGCTTTATTGGCAATTGCTTCTACCGTTTCATTGGTAATCTCAATTGAGTCACCAAAAATAGCTGTAATTAAATCACCCTCTTCAATAAAATAATTCAGAATTTCAATTGTGTCTTCTGGTAGACCATATACATTTGACAACTCTCCATTGCCAAGTTTTAGTAACCATGAGTTGTACTCAACTTCATCCTGAGACGTTCTCATATTCTGTTGTAACTGGAACCATGAAATCTGATTCCAGGATTTTGAGTATTTAATGGTGGACTGTACAATTTGGGCTCTTTTTCCACCTTCCACTATTGGTAGGGTTTGACGAAAGTCACTACCGTTTATGAAAACTTTTCCACCAAATGGTCTTTTTTTTCCACATATGTCTTGGAAATAATTATCCACAGCGTTCATATTAAAACTAGGAGTCATTGTTACTACGTCCCAAATAAGGACAGATGACTCCCTAAGCTCCTATGCTTGAAGTGAGGTTGGCTTAATTTTTGACACTGTGGTCTCATTTGTTGTAATTCCAAGGCCAAACTTGAAATGGTAGGTGCTACCGTTTTGTAGTAATGTAGCCGCCAATCCAGTCGAGGCTACTGAGCAAATAGACTTCTTTTCTGCTTGTAGTGTCTTGTGCAAGAAGTTGTACAAAAATGTCTTCCCACCGCCTCCTGGGCCATCCAGTAAAAAACAATGTGAGCTAGTGTCGTCTGGCTGTGATGCAGCATTGACTGCTTGCATAATTGCATTGAAGGCTTATTTCTGAGCATCATTAAGCATAGCTTTTAATTGCTCAGCCTCCTGCTTTATTACAGCATAATTCAGTTGGTCCAGTATTTCATCTGGAACATTTACTGGAGTTGGCAATCTGTAGTCAGCACAGGACTTTTTATTGCCTAAGAGCACTTCATTAATATCATGAAGAGCCAGTTGCTCAGCAATTTCTGGAGTATACCGCCTGGTGTAAACCTCCATAAATTCGGTTTTATATTTTTGCCATAATGCCAATGGTTTAGCTGGTTCCTCTTATAGACAAATTATAGCAAATAATTTGCGAAGTTGGTAGGGCATTTGGAAAGCGATTGCATCCATTATACCATCTTCCCATTGGGAATCGTCTTCCAAAAGATGAAGATCAATGCACGCAATTTTATACGTGTCATGTACGACTCCATTGACAGTCCTTAAGTCAGCATAAGACTTTGCTCCTCTTACGTGAAGTAAAAGGAGTCTTAGGTAATACAGCTCATCATCTGTTAAAGAGACTGTATACATTTGGGCAATTGTTTTCCCAAATTGAGCCCATCATTTTTTCCATCTTTCTAGTACAGCTCCTCTATCCCAGACATAGTGTTCAGGGATTTTACTGTACAAATACTGATGGGCGGAAGCATCCACTCTGTTTAGCTCAAAATAAGCCTGCAAAGTAGAGGCTTTTGAGTCTGAAATAACCATATCCACATTACCATCTTTGAAAAACACTTGCATGTTTTCAAGGTGAACAGCAAGACTTTTAATGGTATGTGAAGCATCATGCATTTTATTTTTTCTGATTCTCCACATGCCCTCAGGGGCGCTTATATACCGAGAATCTAGGTACATGGCTGGTTCATTCCAGTTTAATGTATCAAACTTGATATTGGTACAGTCATGTCCTTTGTATACATATTTGAAAAGATATTTAAACACTTTCTATTGAAACACATATCTCAACATTGATATGGCAATTATACTTGAGTAATAAATAAGGGTTGTATGGAACTACCCATCTATTGTTGATTTCTCGCGTTCCTCGTCTGGTTTTCCCAGTATTGCGTCAACGATACTGTGGATAACCATCACCATTGGGGTTTATCTCTGTATTTAATTCCTTTGGGAATTTTTTTGCGCATTGACCATCTGTCATGCATATAGCATCAGGTTGATCTTTGCCACATGGGCCATGAATCATGTGCTTCATCACTGCCTCATGCAGTTTTGGATTTGCTGTCTCATTTGGGATTTCAGCAGAGACCAGTTCGTCAATTATTTCTTTGCCCCTTGGTTTATCTTCCTCTCTGAGGATTAAGAGCATGTGAGCGTGTGGTAGTCCACGCTTTTGAAATTCTATTACATGCACATAGGCAACTACAGGGCCAAAAATGTGTTTTTTTTCAAAATCTCTCTAAGCACGGCTTGGAGTTTGATTTTAAATACTCATGCAACCAAATCTGGTCTTAACTCTTGCCTTTGCCATGGTTCTAAGTTTTCAGTAACTTCTTTCCACTTTGGGTTACAGGTCATCATAACAAAAAGATCTGGCTTTCCCAATTTTCGGACCATTGCCATGGCGTCTTGGTAATTTTGCTGCATAGCTCTTGGGGTTCCAATGAAAGTGGATGGTAAAATTACTGGTGTCCCAGCTTTTAGCCCTTGGCGTAATGCAGCATTACAAATGTGATCCATAACGCCGGCATAACTGTCGACGCGTAATGCCTTTTGATTTTGTTTTATATATTCGATCCTGTCAGATTCAATTTTGACGTAACTGTCAACGATAAATTGTTGCATCAACTTCCCAGCATTTAAAAGGGGATTGAACTCGTCATGAATGGCAAGCCTGTATGCATAGTACTGCAAAAGGGTGATTTTTTCTTGTTGATCTTGATCCACTGGTATGGTTGGTAGATGAATGTCACCAATTCCTTGGTGTTGCACACTTAGGGCAATTGGAGTTTTCACATTTATTGCCCATCCACTGTCCCCATATGGGAATAGAAGTGGATATGTCATTGTATCACACTTTCTGTGAAGAAAGCTGATTTAAACAGTTTGGTTCTCATTTTTGAGGTGAACTCTGATGTCCCTATTAAATGAATATTTATATATATTTATATTTAATATATTTATATTTGATTTTGATAAATTATAGCTACTTCATTGCAACTTGGTGCATTGTAGCGCCTTTGGTCATCATTGTAGCCATTTATAATTGACATTGTTATTTCGAGTGGACTGCAATTTTCTAATTCAGCAATCCTCTCTTCCTCTATTTCAAATTCCCTCATCATTGTGAAGGCTCTTGTGAGTTAATTGCTTTCATTTTCTCTCCAAGAGATGATAGCAGTGTTTGGAGGCACTTTTTATTTGCTTGACTTCTTGTACTTAATGCTTCTTCACTGTCCAAGATATAAATCTGGACAAACTTGGGAGTACTACCCACAGCTGGATGCAATGGGGCAGTTCTGTGGTAAATTTGTCCATGAATTCGAAAACAGTATGGACCATGCCCAGGAGGTGGCGCTACTTGTGCTCCCATTCATGCCAAAGCAAGAGAGCTATTGTATTGCCTTATATTAGCCATAAAGTTATTGAAATGCTAATGCTCTCCTTTCATCAACTTGACTAATTGATCATCCATACGAATGGCACATAATTGGATGCGCCCTCTCTTGCAGCAGGAAGGGAATGTTTTGTCCTGCGCTATTTCGTCTTTGAAATTTTTAGATTGGCAGAACTGACATCGAATTGTCAGGTTGCCAGCATAGTGCTCTTCAATATTTGTCTCATCAATTTGATTAAGAAAGTCCTCTAGCGGCAAATGTAACTTTTCGTCGTCGAGTGGCTCTTGCATTTTGGACACGTATTCTATCTTGTTCTCTTTTTGTGAAATATGTGTATCACTTTGTGCATTGCATGTTGCTTGTTGTCGTGCAGCATTAGATGCTCTATGTGATTCAGTTACTTCATTCACTGCTCTTGCTCTGGCCGCCCTCTGTCGGGGGCATCAGCAGTTCTTTGACAATTTTGTTCTTCTTTTGTTTCATAAAGATGCAGGTTACGCATCCGTATGCGATTCGCTTCTCTACATGCAGCAGCGCGCTCAATTTGATCCATCTTTGCAATGTTGCCTCACAGGCTAACATTCAAAAAAGGCTTATGCCTTAACTCACCACCAGGCGGAGCTCCTCTCCTTAGGTATCCATGATTACGCCCAACTGTGGATGACTCAATGTGCACAGACACACGGACTTGTCCAAATTAGGTATATTGATTTGTTTGAGAAGTCCTCTAGCGGCAAATGTAACTTTTCGTCATCGAGTGACTCTTGCATTTTGGGCACGTATTCTATCTTGTTCTCTTTTTTGTGAAATATGTGTATCACTGTGCATTGCGTGCTAGTCGTTGTCGTGCAGCATTAGATGCTCTACGTGATCCAGTTACTTCATTCTTTCTCTTGCCGCCCTCTGTGGGGCTGCATCAGCAGTTTTTTGACAATTTTGTTCATCTTCTGTTTCATTAAGATACAGGTTACGCATACGTATGCGATTCGCTTCTCTACGTGCAGCAGCACGCTCAATTTGATCCATCTTTGCATTCTTGCCTCACAGTGCTGCCTCACAGGCTACCATTTAACCCCTTCCCGACCCATGACGCCACGTAGGCGTCATGAAAACCCGTGCCAATCCGACCCATGACGCCTATGTGGCGTCATGGAATGATCGCGTCCCTGCAGATCGGGTGAAGGGGTTAACTCCTATTTTACCCGATCTGCAGGGAGAGGGGGAGTGGTACTTCAGCCCAGGGGGGGTGGCTTCACCCCCCCGTGGCTACGATCGCTCTGATTGGCTGTTGAAAGTGAAACTGCCAATCAGAGCGATTTGTAATATTTCACCTAAAAAACTGGTGAAATATTACAATCCAGCCATGGCCGATGCTGCAATATCATCGGCCATGGCTGGAAATACTGAAGTGCCCCCCCCCACGCCCACCGATCGCCCCCCCCGTCCTCCGTTATGGGGTCCGGTCCCCTCCGTCCGCCTGCCGGCTCCCCCGATCTCCTGTCCGCTCCCTCCTTGCCCAGACCCACCCCCCCTGTGCTCCGTTCCCCCCCCCGTGCTCCGATCCACCCCCCCACCACCCCTTCATACTTACCGATCCTCCCGGTGTCCGGCCGTCTCCTCGCTGGGCGCCGCCATGTTGGAAAATGGCGGGCGCATGCTCAGTGCGCCCGCCGAATCTGCCAGTCGGCAGATTCCTTACAGGTACATTTTGATCGCTGTGGTAGGTTCTATCACAGCGATCAAAATAAAAAAATAATAAATAACACCCCCCCCCCTTTATCACCCCCATAGGGACAATAATAAAATAAAGAATTTTTTTTTTTTTTTTCCACTAGGGTTAGGATTAGAACTAGGGTTAGAACTAGGGGTAGGGTTAGGGGTAGGGTTAGGGTTACGGGTAGGGTTAGGGGTAGGGTTATGGCATGTGCACACAGCGGATCGGCCGCGGATCCGCAGCGGATCGGCCGCGGATCCGCAGCGGATCGGCCGCGGATCCGCAGCGGATCCGCAGCGGATCGGCCGCGGATCCGCAGCGGATTGGCAGCGGATCCGCAGCGGATGGGCCGCGGATCGGCAGCGGATCCGCAGCGGATCGGCCGCGGATCCGCAGCGGATTGACAGCGGATCCGCAGGGGATTGGCCGCGGATCCGCAGCGGATTGGCCGCGGATCCGCAGCGGATTGGCCGCGGATCCGCAGCGGATTGGCCGCGGATCCGCAGCGGATTGGCCGCGGATCCGCAGCGGATTGGCCGCTGCGAATTCGAAGCAGTTTTCCATCAGGTTTACAGTACCATGTACACCTAAGGAAAACCAAATCCGCTGTGCCCATGGTGCGGAAAATTCCGTGCAGAAACGCTGCGTTGTATTTTCCGCAGCATGTCAATTCTTTGTGCGGATTCCGCAGCGTTTTACACCTGTTCCTCAATAGGAATCCGCAGGTGAAATCCGCACAAAAAAACACTGGAAATCTGCTGTAAATCCGCAGGTAAAACGCAGTGCCTTTTACCTGCAGATTTTTCAAAAATCGTGCGGAAAAATCTCACACGAATTCGCAACGTGGGCACATAGCCTTAGGGTTAGGGTTGGAATTAGAGTTAGGGTTGGAATTAGGGCTAGGGTTTGAAATAGGGTTAAGATTAGGCTTGTGGTTAGGGTTACGGATAGGGTTAGGGGTGTGTTGGGGTTATAGTTGTGGTTAGGGTTGGGATTAGGGCTACGGTTGGGATTAGGGTTAGGATTAGGGTTGGAATTAGGGTTACGGGTGTGTTGCGGTTAGGGTTGTGGTTAGGGGTGTGTTGGGGTTAGGTTTGTGATTAGGGTTATGGCTACAGTTGGGATTAGGATTAGGGGTGTGTTGGGGTTAGTGTTGAAGTTAGAATTGAGGGGTTTCCACTGTTTAGGCACATCAGGGGTCTCCAAACGCAACATGGCGCCACCATTGATTCCAGCCAATCTTGCATTCAAAAAGTCAAATGGTGCTCCCTCCCTTCCAAGCCCCGACGTGCGCCCAAACAGTGGTTTACCCCCACATTTGGGGTACCAGCGTACTCAGGACAAACTGGGCAACAACTGTTGGGGTCCAATTTCTCCTGTTACCCTTGCAAAAATAAAAAATCACTTGCTAAAACATAATTTTTGAGGAAAGAACAATTATTTTTTATTTTCACGGCTCTGCGTTATAAACTTCTGTGAAGCACTTGGGGGTTGAAAGTGCTCACCACACATCTAGATAAGTTCCTTCGGGGGTCTAGTTTCCAAAATGGGGTCACTTGTGGGGTGTTTCTACTGTTTAGGCACATCAGGGACTCTGCAAATGCAATGTGACGCCCGCAGACCATTCCATCAAAGTCTGCATTTCAAATGTCACTACTTCCCTTCCGAGCCCTGACGTGCGCCCAAACAGTGGTTTACCCCCACATATGGGGTATCAGCATACTCACAACAAACTGGGCAACAAATATTGGGGTCCAAATTCTCCTGTTACCCTTGTGAAAATAAAAAATTGCTTGCTAAAACATCTTTTTTGAGGAAAGAAAAATGATTTTTTATTTTCACGGCTCTGCGTTGTAAACTTCTGTGAAGCACTTGGGGGTTGAACGTGCTCACCACACATCTAGATAAGTTCCTTGGGGGGTCTAGTTTCCAAAATGGGGTCACTTGTGGGGTGTTTCTACTGTTTAGGCACATCAGGGACTCTGCAAATGCAATGTGACGCCCGCAGACCATTCCATCAAAGTCTGCATTTCAAATGTCACTACTTCCCTTCCGAGCCCTGACGTGCGCCCAAACAGTGGTTTACCCCAACATATGGGGTATCAGCATACTCACAACAAACTGGGCAACAAATATTGGGGTCCAAATTCTCCTGTTACCCTTGTGAAAATAAAAAATTGCTTGCTAAAACATCTTTTTTGAGGAAAGAAAAATGATTTTTTATTTTCACGGCTCTGCGTTGTAAACTTCTGTGAAGCACTTGGGGGTTGAACGTGCTCACCACACATCTAGATAAGTTCCTTGGGGGGTCTAGTTTCCAAAATGGGGTCACTTGTGGGGGGTTTCTACTGTTTAGGCATATCAGGGGCTCTGCAAACGTAACATGATGCCCGCAGACCATTCCATCAAAGTCTGCATTCCAAAACGTCACTACTTCCCTTCCGAGCCCCGGCATGTGCCCAAACAGTGGTTTACCCCCACATATGGGGTATCAGCGTACTCAGGAGAAACTGGACAACAACTTTTGGGGTCCAATTTCTCCTGTTACTCTTGCAAAAATAAAAAATTCTGGGCTAAAAAAATATTTTTGAGGAAAGGAAACACATTTATTATTTTCACGGCTCTGCGTTATAAACTTCTGTGAAGCATTTGGGGGTTCAAAGTGCTCACCACACATCTAGATAAGTTCCCTTGGGGGTCTAGTTTCCAAAATGGAGTCACTTGTGGGGAGTTCCTACTGTTTAGGCACATCAGGGGCTCTGCAAACGCAACCTGATGCCCGCAGAGCATTCCATCAAAGTCTGCATTTCAAAACGTC
This sequence comes from Ranitomeya variabilis, assembly GCF_051348905.1. Classification (NCBI taxonomy): domain Eukaryota; kingdom Metazoa; phylum Chordata; class Amphibia; order Anura; family Dendrobatidae; genus Ranitomeya; species Ranitomeya variabilis. The sequence continues at coordinate 292,056,957 of NC_135237.1, forward strand.
ACTACTTCCCTTCCGAACCCCGACGTGTGCCAAAACAGTGGTTTACCCCCACATATGGGGTATCAGCGTACTCAGGAGAAACTGGTCAACAACTTTTGGGGTCCAATTTCTCCTGTTACTCTTGCAAAAATAAAAAAATTCTGGGCTAAAAAATATTTTTGAGGAAAGGAAACACATTTTTTATTTTCACGGCTCTGCGTTATAAACTTCTGTGAAGCACTTGGGGGTTCAAAGTGCTCACCACACATCTAGATTAGTTCCTTGGGAGGTCTAGTTTCCAAAATGGGGTCACTTGTGCGGGAGCTCCAATGTTTAGGCACACAGGGGCTCTCCAAACGCGACATGGTGTCCGCTAATGATTGGAGCTAATTTTCCATTCAAAAAGCCAAATGGCGTGCCTTCCCTTCCGAGCCCTGCCGTGCGCCCAAACAGTGGTTTACCCCCACATATGGGGTATCACCGTACTCAGGACAAACTGGACAACAAAATTTGGGGTCCAATTTCTCCTATTACCCTTGGGAAAATAAAAAATTCTGGGCTAAAAATCATTTTTGAGGAAAGAAAATTTATTTTTTTATTTTCACGGCTCTGCGTTATAAACTTCTGTGAAGCACCTGGGGGTTATAAGTGCTCACTATGCATCTAGATAAGTTCCTTGGGGGGTCTAGTTTCCAAAATGGGGTCACTTGTAGGGGAGCTCCAATGTTTAGGCACACAGGGGCTCTCCAAACGCGACATGGTGTCCGCTAACGATTGGAGCTAATTTTCCATTCAAAAAGTCAAATGGGACGCCTCCCCTTCCGAGCCTTGCCGTGCACCCAAACAGTGGTTTACCCCCACATATGAGGTATCGGCATACTCAGGAGAAATTGCCCAACAAATTTTAGGATCCATTTTATCCTGTTGCCCATGTGAAAATGAAAGAATTGAGGCTAAAAGAAATTTTGTGTGAAAAAAAAGTACTTTTTCATTTTTGCGGATCAATTTGTGAAGCACCTGGGGGTTTAAAGTGCTCACTATGCCTCTAGATGAGTTCCTTGGGGGGTCTAGTTTCCAAAATGGGGTCACTTGTGGAGGAGCTCCAATGTTTAGGCACACAGGGGCTTTCCAAACGCGACATGGTGTCCGCTAACGATGGAGATAATTTTTCATTCAAAAAGTCAAATGGCGCTCCTTCCCTTCCGAGCCTTACCATGTGCCCAAACAGTGGTTTACCCCCACATGTGAGGTATTGGTGTACTCAGGAGAAATTGCCCAACAAAATTTAGGATCCATTTTATCCTGTTGCCCATGTGAAAATGAAAAAATTGAGGCTAAAATAATTTTTTTGTGAAAAAAAAGTACTTTTTCATTTTTACGGATCAATTTGTGAAGCACCTGGGGGTTTAAAGTGCTCACTATGCTTCTAGATAAGTTCCTTGGGGGGTCTAGTTTCCAAAATGGGGTCACTTGTGGGGGAGCTCCAATGTTTAGGCACACGGGGGCTCTCCAAACGTGACATGGTGTCCGCTAAAGATTGGAGCCAATTTTTCATTCAAAAAGTCAAATGGCGCTCCTTCCCTTCCGAGCCCTGCCGTGCGCCCAAACAGTGGTTTACCCCCACATATGAGGTATCAGCGTACTCAGGACAAATTGGACAACAACGTTCGTGGTCCAGTTTCTCCTTTTACCGCTGGGAAAATAAAAAAATTGTTGCTAAAAGATCATTTTTGTGACTAAAAAGTTAAATGTTCATTTTTTACTTCCATGTTGCTTCTGCTGCTGTGAAACACCTGAAGGGTTAATAAACTTCTTGAATGTGGTTTTGAGCACCTTGAGGGGTGCAGTTTTTAGAATGGTGTCACTTTTGGGTATTTTCAGCCATATAGAACCCTCAAAATGACTTCAAATGTGAGGTGGTCCCTAAAAAAAATGGTTTTGTAAATTTTGTTGTAAAAATGAGAAATCACTGGTCAAATTTTAACCCTTATAACTTCCTAGCAAAAAAAAAAATTGTTTCCAAAATTGTGCTGATGTAAAGTAGACATGTGAGAAACGTTATTTATTAACTATTTTGTGTCACATAACTCTCTGGTTTAACAGAATAAAAATTCAAAATGTGAAAATTGCGAAATTTTCAATTTTTTTGCCAAATTTCCGTTTTTTTCACAAATAAACTCAGAAATTATCGACCTAAATTTACCACTAACATGAAGCCCAATATGTCACGAAAAAACAATCTCAGAATCGCTAGGATCCGTTGAAGCGTTCCTGAGTTATTACCTCATAAAGGGACACTGGTCAGAATTTCAAAAAACGGCAAGGTCATTAAGGCCAAAATAGGCTGGGTCATGAAGGGGTTAAAAAAGGCTTATGCCTTTGCTTATGCCTTAACTCACCACCAGGGGGAGCTCCTCTCCTTAGGTATCCATGGTTATGCCTAACTGAAGATGACTCATTGTGCACAGACACACGGACACGTCCAATTAGGTTTATTGATTTTTCTATTTTTGAAATACCTACTTAAATTGTTTACTCTTATTACCATAGGAGTAATAGAATCAAACAAAAATCACAATTGGTCTCTTTTGACAACTACGGAAACTGCTTTAGCAGGGAGGAAGAGAAAGCGTAATGGAGGTTATGCCCCATCCTTCATCACAATCACAGATAGATAATGTGACATTGAATGCAACACCATCAGCTGGAGTCAGCATTCCACTGTTTCCACCTAATCTGCCAACATCATGGTTAATGCTGAGCAGAGCAAAACTTCCATTCCGTCCAAAAATACATTTCTGTTCTGCTCCAATTTCCACCAACCCACAGCATCCTGGTGCCAAAGAACAATCTACATCAGAAAAACCTTCCAGTTAACATTTTTCAAGACATGAACAGTCAACCTTGTTCTCAAAAAACATGGTGCTAGAGGGGATTGACAATATACTTCTATTGCCTAACTATGTTGCAGGCTCTCCAAGCCATACTGGTAGGGTTGTTGTCTGTGGTAGAAGCAATCTGAGCCAAGGCAAACCTCAGGGTGAAAATCAGGCACTGTACTTTCTAGAGCTGGACTGTACTACTGTTGCCAGAGCTGATGATGGTCCTAAACTGCCAAGCATATTGTTACCTGCCCAGTCTTATCTCTCTACCAAGCCACACACCCCTGACTGCCCATTGTATTTCATAATGATAGACTGTACTGCTGTTACTAGGGCCATTTCTTTTATTAAACTTCCAGGGATTTTATGATCTGCCCCATATTATCTCTCTACTATGCTACCCACTATGTTTCATAATACTAGACAGTATTACTGATGTTGGGAAATGTACTCTCATGTTTCTGTACCCTCAAGAAGCAGCTTTAAAAATAGAGATAACTTTTTAAAAGGCTTGATGACAAAAAAGTCAGAAAATGTTTGCAATCAAAATAGTGCCACTGTTTTTTCTTAGCAAAAGGGATCTGTGTTCGCATATCAGTTGCAGAAATTGATATTTTTTTCATTTCTGGTTGAGAAGCCATTACTTTTTCAAATTCAAAACAGTACAGTACAACTATTTTGTCTCCCTAATAAAAGCATAATTGTTGGACAACTTCTACATTTTTGTACAGTTTATCTTCATTTAGTAAAGAAAAAAGCTCTTTATACTCCCAAAACAGGGATGCCATGCAGGGACACCAATGTTCTGTACTTACCACTACAAGCCATGCATTGAGCTCTTTGTCTTCTGCTTGCTGTATGCTGTAAGCTCTGTGTCATCTGCTGGCTGTGTATGTTTCCTGGCTGCATGTTTAGAGACATTCTTAAAGAGACAGAGTGTGCACTCCTAATGTTTCAACAGCCTTTTGGTAAGAGGCAATTGGTACTTAAGGCACCTCGACCTGTTGGAAGGTGCTTGAGCAACATTCTCTTTCAGTGTGTGTGCAGCTTGATGAGTTACCAGGTCCTTTCCTGTTCTTCCCCCCTCGGGCTAAATACCGAGGCCTAAACCCTGAATATGTATCTGTATCTGATCTTTCCTGTTTCCATCACCCTTGGGGCTGAATACCCTGGCCTGAATGCTGAATCTGTACCTGTGTCAATCCATGTTTGAATTAGGACCAACCCTTGAATCTGTTTGTATCCAAGCCTGGATCTTTTTCAAAACCTGCTGTTTGTTCCTGTATCTATTTCTAAAACCTCCAGTGCCTGAACCAGTACCTACTGCTAAAACCATCAGGAAACAGCGTAGTAAGAGCATAGTGTAAGAATAGTGAGAGTGAAAGCAGCTTATGGGGAGAGTTTGTGATTCCAAAAAGCTCTTTTAAGAACTACTGAGGGTGAAGATTAGTTGCTTGCTAGATGGAAATAGCGCAGAGAGATATAATATGAGGGTGAGTGAAAGGCAGGTAGCTGGGTGTTATCAATCATCTTTGCAAGTACATGCTGGAAATCTCTGCTAATTTGCATTGTATTGTATAGTTTAGGATAGGATCAGACTGTGGGATGAGGGAGAGATAGGCTGGGATTAATCCACTACCATAATATACAAAGCATCTCTTTTTAGAGCCAAATAACATTAGTACCAGCATATAGTAAATACTAAACCAATTTTTTGAAGCTACAAAATATTCCTGCATACCAGCATATAAACATTTTTTTACAGCTAAATAATATTTGTCAGTGCCAGAATATAGTGACATCCTTTTCAAAAGCTAATTGCTGAATAATATTCCTGACCTACTGCTGAAATAACTATTATTATTTACTAGTTGTGCGACTGGCGTAAAACCTGCTGAGCTATGAAAACTTCACTATTTACCAATAATTTCCCTGAGTCTGCTGATGGCATTTAAATAAAGGCAATTTAAAAAAAAAGCAACTAATTTTCTATTGGTGAAATAAATATCCTATCTTAATCCAACAGTTGTGTGACTGGCACAAACCGTGCAAAGATATAAAAACATCACAATTTACCAGTGGCAATAATTTTCCTTAGTCTGCTGTTGCCCATTATCAGAAAGGCAATGTAAAAAACATGTATTTTCTATTGGTTAAATAAATACCGTATCTTTATGTAGCAGTTGTGCCACTGGCGCAAACCGTGTAGAGACATGTAAACCTCACAATTTAATAATGGCAATAATTTTCATAAGTTTGCTGTTGCCATGTGTCAAAAAGGTGACATAAAAATACTAATTTTCTATTGATTAAACAAATAGCATATCTTTATTTGGCAAGAGTACGACTGGCAAAAACTATGCAAAGATAAGCAAACGTCACAATTTACCAGTGGCATTAAGTTTCCTTTTTCTGCTGTTGCCATGTGTCAGAAAGAGGATATATAAAAATACTAATTTTCTATTGGTTAAATAAATAGTATATCTTTATCTACCAGTTGTACGACTGGTGCAAACACCGCTGAGATACGCAAATGTGTCTATTTACCTGCAATTATGTGAGTAAATTACCCGAGTCTGCTTTTGCTATGTGTAATAAAGCTGATATCTGAAAAAAAATACCCACAAATTGCTAGATACAGGGAATTTGTACATAATATCTCTGTGAGGGTACTTGTGAAAAATAAAGCCAGGTTTTTTTCATAATGCATTCAATATGAGAAATGGTGACGTCAAGGGACGTGGATGTGGTGGTGCCCTCCAATGCCGTGTAACATATCAAAAGTTGACTGTATCTTGTTCTAGCTTCCTGTCAAAATTTGATAAGCACGCTACACCACTGTCAAACCCAAACAAGTGCGAGGATGTTGTGTGTTGGATGCAGACCAAGGCTCCAATGTGTTGACAAGCAGGGCCATAAAGGTTTCCACACAGTGCAGTCTCAGTAGCAAAGAGACTGGGATTCTAAATCCTCAACCTGGTCCTCCTTCCTTCCCCATCAGGAGTCCCAGGAGACATATGACCCCAAGGCAGGCCACTCTGAGGGACTGTTCGCATTCCCTTGTAATTATTCAGCACTTTCAACGTGCACTATTAAAGAGGGTCAGGAGGAGGTGGAGTGCAGTGATGCCCAAACATTTGAGCACCCACTTCCAGGAGAAAGCCACTTTGGGGAAGAAAAATTTGTGTCTGAAGAGGTAGAGGATAATCATGATGCACAGTTGCCATCAGGTCAGCCTAAGAGCACAACTCAGAAGGAGGATCTGATTGCTGAATTGGAAGATGATGTGGTAGTTGATGCAGCCACTGATTCAACCTGGCACTGTGGCACACCTAACGAGCACAACAGTGCAGAGAGGGCTTGATTCGTAGCAGGAAAACAAGCAAGAAGAGGTAGTGGTTTGACAACAGAGCCTCCCACTTGGCTAGATAACAGGCCAAGGGTGCATTGTTCCCTTTTATGGCAGTTCTTTTTTCTGAAACTCCTCCAGACAAAACTGTAATTTTCAGCATCTGCCATACCAAGCTAAGAAGAAGCAAGAACACTGCCAACCTGAGCACCACCAGCATGCAAAAGCACATGGCTGCCAAGCGCACCAGTTGGTGGATGAAATGCCTGTGCACAAAATCTGTGTCTGAGGGTGAAACCACTCACCTTTCCCCTGGTTACATCCTTCCCAATCTGCTGTCCAGGAAGCAGGCACTGATTCCTCCTGCCCACAACCTTGTCCAGTGCTTGTTGACAAAGACCATTGCTAGCTTTTCCAGGCTCCTAAATGAGACTTGTGTCTTTTTATGAAACTGTCATTTCCCTTAAATTTTCTAAATTTGGGTGCCAAAAAAATGGTGGTCAGGTATTGGCCAGTTTTTGTACATTTTAAGCACGTCTAAGGCTAGTTTCACATTTGCGTCTAAATCCGCAGTGTTTAAAACGCATCCGCAAGTGGTGGAAAAAATGCATGTAAACACGTACAAACGCGGCGTTTTTTTGACGCATGCGTTGACGCATGTGGTTAAAAAAAGCCACGTTTGTAAGCGTTTACATGCGTTTTTTCCTGCGTTTGCGTTTTTTGTGCGCATGATGAGAAATTTCACAAGAGAAAATCTAGATAACCAGACAACGCCAATGGGACTACAAAGGGCGTGTATTATGGAATCTCTATATATAGACCCTAGGGCTACTGAAATTTTAACAGTTTGCTACTGTATCCTGTGTCATGATGGATCTTCGCATTTAGAGCTTTTATTTCAACCTGGATTTCAACTTCAAACTGTTTCTTGCCTGTGCTTTTGCTTGGGAGCAAGATAGAAATCGCCAAAGATGGAGGAGACAACGTAGGCATTTTTGGAGGCACCCCATTATCGAACTACGTGAGAGCCGTGGAGCCTACCACAAGCTCTATGCCGAGCTTAATGCCAACCCGGAGAAATTCCAGGAATACACACGAATGTTGCAAGACTCGTTCCGGGATTTGCTTTCTCGTGTCCAAGGAGCCATACGGCGACAGGACACCTAGCTCCGAGCGATTCCACCCGAAGAACGTCTGCTGGTTACATTAAGGTACGTTCAAAATCTACACCAATGACAGTCCAAATTTAGTGTTTTCTGACATGTATTTTTGGGGTATTTTCCTTTGTTTCTTTAGCGTAACCACACCATAAAAAGAATAGATTGTAATGTTTTTTGTGTTTGTTTTTCTTCCAGATTTCTGGCCACCGGAGAGAGTTTATTATTCCTCCACTTCCAATACCGGCTTGGAATATCCACCCTGTCCGGAATAGTTGTGGACACCTGCCGGGCTTTGTGGAATGTACTCTGGGATGAGTTTATACCCCTACCCACCGTCGACATGTGGCTAGAAATTGGGGAAAAATTCTGGAGTGTGTGTGATTTCCCCAACTGTTTAGGAGCGGTGGATGGAAAGCACATTCGCATTATCAAACCAGCCAGAACAGGATCGGAGTACTTCAATTGCAAAAAATATTTTTCTGTTGTGCTCATGGCAATAGCTGATGCGAACTGTCACTTCATCGTCGTGGACATTGGAGCTTTTGGACGTGGCAATGATTCCCAGACTTTCAAGAACTCGGATATGGGCCGCCATGTGTATGGCAACAATTTCAATTTTCCCCCACCACAACCTCTCCCCAACACTCAAGGTCCATCGATGCCATTTGTTATGGTTGGGGATAAGGCCTTTCAGATGTGTGAAAACCTCCTGAAGCCCTATTCCAGTCGGGACTTCAACCACACTAGAAGGATCTTTAACTACAGACTGACCAGGGCTCGAAGAACTGTAGAGTGTACCTTTGGCATTCTGGTCGCTAAATGGCGCATTCTTGCATCAGCCATAAATGTAAAAGTGGAAACAGTCGACGAGGTGGTCAAAGCCTGTGTGTTTCTGCACAATTATATAATGGTTAAGGAGCAACCCAACATTGAACTGGATGAACCAGTTGCACACCCACTGCCCGATTTCCAGCATCACCCGCTGCGGTCAACTGCAGCTGTTGGTCACATGCGGGACCAATTTGCTGCCTTTTATGATTCAGATATTGGACGTATGTCATGGCAGGACAATGTTGTGTAAATGTCCTGTTGTAATTACATCTGTACCAGTAATTTTCTACAATAATAATAATATTTCTCATTAATAAACTTTAGTTTTGGTTGTGTTGACCGTGTCTCCTATCTTTTTCCTCTCCAAACCAAGGCTGTCCTAAAACTGGCAGTATTTGATCTGTATTTAATATCAGGTTTTGTAATCCAAAACCAGGAGTGGGTGAACAAAGCATAGGTGCTAGTTATTATGCTAATATCATAATTTACCTCTAATTGTTCCACTCCTTGTTTTGGCTTACAAATACTGATATGAAACACTGGCCACATACTTCTTGTGTTATGGCAGCCATGTTGCTTTATTGGTAAGTTTGTTGACGTCATTGCGTTCTGATTCTGTTCTGCTGCATCCATTGGACACAAACTGAAGAGACAATGACTGTCAAACTATCTATACTCATCAAGTCAGAAATAATGAATTCATGATGCACATATTACAGCCTCATGAATTCACTATTTCTGACACCTGTGCAGGTGAGCATAGATATGCAGTGTGTGACCACCATTGTCCCCTCAATTTGTGTGTAATAGATTATGTATAAAGAAGAGAAAATGGTGGTTATACAAGGCAGTTCTCTACTCAACAGGTCAGGTGTCATAACTAATGAGTTTTTTGACACCTGACCTGTTCAGTAGAGGTCTGCACTGTATTGCCACCATTTTCTCTTCAGACTGCCACACTAGGCACAGACAAAAAGAGATTATGGAGATACATGTAATATTTTTTGGGCCACCTCATATCTCTATACTAAAGACACACAAAGCTGCAGTCTTTTTATTTTTAACTAGTGGAGATATGATGTGGCCCAAAAAGTAAGTGTGTGGCGAAGTTTCTTGGCGCACGGTGTGTGTTGCCGGCGGCGGAAGACACAATAAACCAAACATAATTGTGGCAAATCAAACTTTTTTTATTTTGTTAACAACCCAAAAAATTATTTTTTACTGCGCCGGCTTGGGGTAAAGTGATGTAAATGGGGTGTGTGAAGAACTGAGGCCTGGCTAACCGTGGACGACGCAAAGGTGGCAGGAGAAGGGGCAATGAAACTAGAAGGGTCTGGAAGTTCGGGGATGGGGCTTGACACATGAGAGGCTTGAGACGCACTGGAAAGGTGAGACAAACCTGACATTACAGACACATTGGGAGGTGAAGAGGGAGGAATGCTAAGAGTCCTCTGTTTTTTTTCTGTTGTTTTTTTTGTTTGCCTGTTTGTGGGAGGTCTTGGTGGGCTCATATGGCATGGCATGGTGGTGGGTGACCTGTCAGAGTCTGGCTGCACTGTGTTAGAGTCCATAGTGCTCGTAGATCACGCAGCCATGCCAGAGTCCATAGTGCTCATAGAGCATGCAGCCATGCCAGAGTCCATAGCGCTCGTAGAGCGTGCAGCCATGCCAGAGTCCATAGCGCTCATAGAGTGTGCAGCCATGCCAGAGTCCATAGTGCTCGTACAGCGTGCAGCCATGCCAGAGTCCATAGCGCTTGTAGAGCGGAAGGCCATGCCAGGGTCCTGCTGCATCGTGGAGGTGGCGGTATGGAAGGCCATGCCAGGGTCCTGCTGCATCGTGGAGGTGGTGGTACGGAAGGCCATGCCAGGGTCCTGCTGCATCGTGCAGGTGGCAGTACGGAAGGCCATGCCAGGGTCCTGCTGCATCGTGGAGGTGGCAGTACGGAAGGCCATGCCAGGGTCCTGCTTCATCGTGGAGGTGGCGGTATAGAAGGCCATGCCAGGGTCCTGCTGCATCGTGGTGTCAGTGGAGGAGGTCCAAGCAGGAGCAGCGGATGTCATGGTGGTGGTGGTGGGATGTCCAACTGCACTCGGCATGGTGGTGGTGCTGTAGTGGTGTCCGGCTGTGGAAGGAATTGAGGTGGCCGTGCAGTGGGATGCAGCAGATGTCAGCATTGAGGACAATCATGACAGTGAAGGCACAGGTGGATATGCCCCCACTGTCTGCTGTAAATACCGACTCTGCTGCATAGCCTGCACGTAAGCAGCATTGCAGGCCTGCATGACACTCAGCTGGAGATCAGGAGTAAGGTGTTCCGACATGCCCTGCTCAATTTGATTAAAAAAATGATGTGCTGGCCTCTGGAGGTCGGCTTTCACTTGATCAAGGCTTTTGCTGACCTCCTGGATACGTGCATTCAAGAGGTTGTGTGAAACATCCATTCGGTCACCCAAAGCCTTGATTGCTTCGTGTAAAACCGAGCTCAAGTGCAAAAACTCGGGCATGAGTGACCTGTCCGAAGCCCTCTGCCACTGCCGGGAGGAGCCCAAAAAAAGGGGCAGTGGAAAAGGACTGCGAAAGGGGAAGACCTGATGGACCAGCTCCATGGTCTCCAGTTAGTGTGGAAGGCCCACTTGCTGCTGCGCTGCTTGATGGCTGGGACGGGTCCGTGGCTGTCGGATGAAGAACCGCTCCAGAACCTGGGCCAACAGTAGTGCTGTATGTGCTGTGATAAAAGGAAAAAGAAAATTATTATCAAAAATTTAAGAGACGCAAAATCCTGTGGAATGTAAAAATACAGATTATGGCAATACAATACAACCTAATCCACGTGATAAATACTTACGTTCTCTGGGCAAGGACCGGTCTTAAAAATGACAGAACGCGATGGTATTTGTAGCGTCTGATCCTTGCTCCTGAACCACTGGGAACACGGCTCTCTTGACGCAGGTCCTTGTTGAAGCGGTCCTTCATCGAACGCCAACGTGTTTTGACTTTGGATACTGTTTACAAAAAAATGTTGGTCAGAAAAAGTACTTTTGGCCATGCTCACACAACTGTGTGTGATGAGAGAAACTCCAGAAAGTTTCTTTCATCACACACAGTTGAGTGAGCACGGCCAAGGTCTCTGCTGCTTCACACTGCAGTGCAATACTTACCAAATGCAGCTCGGACCCGTGTCGGGGCGTTGTTCCAGCCATTCCACATCGCTTGGGCCATCTCATTCCATAACCGCCGGATCGTCACGTTGTTTGAGTGCAGTGGATCCCAGGTGTCCCACAACGGGGCTCTCTCCTGGACCAGGGGGATGAGGAGGTCATTCTCGATCAGATCATCCTCCCATTGTGAAACGTAAAAATTAAAGAAAGTCATTACAGTTTGCTCAATTAACAGAAGGAAAAAAAAAATGAAAAAAGATGCTGAGAAATGTCATGAATAGCAAAGTCAACATACAAAAGGATTCCACAAGAAAAAAAGAAAGAAAGAAGAATGGAAAGAAAGGAAGATTCAAGAATATTTCATTGAGGACAGTCAGCATTGTATACGTACCCGCTGCCGTCTTGCCACTGGACCTTGACTCCGCTGCTCCTGCCCTGTCTCTGCCGCAGTAGAAGAGCTCTAAAAGAAAAAATAAAATTGTCACATGTGTCTATGTGACAGTGAATACTTACCAATCTGACGAGGCAAGTACTCACCTCACTGACATGCTCCACTTCCGACTGTCCTGGCCAAAACTCCTCACCAGAAGAAGAATCCGAAGAAGACATTCTGTTGCATGTAGAAAGAAAGAAATGCAAGAAATTAGGACATGTAGAGACAGAAAATAGAAAATAAAGGCATTGGCTAGAATATACTCACATTGTTCTGAGGCTTGTTCGCTCCAAGGTGCTGTGGTCCATCTGCTCTGCTTGGCTGTCTGCTGTGGGCCGTCTGCTCTGCTTGGCTGTCCGCTGTGGTCTGTCTGCTCTGCTTGGCTGTCTGCTGAGAAGTGACCTGCAACTGTCCACACCCTCCCTTTTATCACCTTGATGGTGGGGGGTGGCTTATCAGTGTCTAGACATGTTTTTCTCAATTGAAACGCATGCGTTCAAAAACGCAACCAAACGCATGTGCTAAAAAACGCATGCGTTTACATAGACAGCAATGCTTTTTTTTATCTCAATCCTTGCACAATCGACCGCATGCGTTTCCTGGCGGCAAATAGACGCCTCTAGAAATTACTACATGTTGCATTTCTGCGCCAAGCCGCAAACGACGAGACGACGCATGCGTCGTCAAACGCGGCAAAACGCAAACCAAAAAAAAGCATGCGTTTTTAATGTTAAATATAGGAAAACACGACGCATGCATTTATATGCGGTACAAACGCTGCGGCAACAAACGCAAATGTGAAACCAGCCTAAGAGACTGGGTTAATACTCTCCACAAACCTATTCAGGCCACAGCCTTACACATATTGGAACATGGTCATTGCAATGCTAAGGCCTTCACCTGCGGTCTGTAGACCGCCTGTCACCTGAGTAATACACTCCACAGACTTTGTATGTGGACTTCAGTAATCACAAAAAAAAATGCTAGAAGGTAAATTTAACAGCCACACTAGACATTAGCTAGTTACACTATAAGAATGATTTACAACCGCCTAGCTAACTACCTAAAATCTTGCTGCTAACAGGGCCAGCATCGGCAGCAGCCTTGCCGACAGTGTCAAAATGGCGCTAAAACAAAATATACACTCTTTATATGGAGAGGAACATGTGATTTCAGCTGCCAATGAAACAAGCCGTTGCATCAGGACATTGGGGATGCTTCCTGCGCCCTGATTGGCTAGCCACAATGTGCACACAGAAAGTTAGGGAAAAAAATACTGCTTATAAGAACGCTGCTCCTCTGAGCTCTGCAACACCCTCCCCTCATCAAACATGTGCCACATGCTCATGATACAGTACCATTATAGTTGCTAAAGTGCTGAAAATACTTTTGTGGTAAAGCAAATATTCTGGCACTTTTTTTCAAATGTTACAATTTTTTTCCGATTTTATAACATTTTGCTTGTGTTTAAGATCACGAATCCAAATTTGCCATATTTGTGCCAAATTTATGTTTGACGATTGTTTTTTGAACAAATTCTCTCATCACTACTTACTAATGGAAAGAGCACAGGCAGGAAAGTGTCTTGCATATTTACACTATCAAAGGTAATCAAGGCTGCATTGGTAGATGATTTTTGATGGATTCTGGATATGAAATAAATTAAACAAAGGTATTATACACCAGCAGAAGTTATTAAATATAGAAAAATCAAAATGGCATACATTTTAATTCAGCTTCCAGTAATGAAATAAAACAACTATGGCTAATATTATAATGCAGTAGAGGTTGTCAAACTATTAGCATGATTTAATGAAATGGTTGCCATTTAATCATCACCTATGCTGGTAGTATCATTAATAATTAAATATACCTTTGTGAAAAATTCCCACTAAGGTTTGTGGATATTGAATCAGTGCTTGAAAATATCCCCAGCGCTATACTCGCAATTATAATCTGTGACCAGCGGATTGATTTTTAAAGTAATAGAATTGTAGAAATAGAGATTAAGTATTAATTTTTATAAAATTGTTTAAGTTAAATTGTATATATTACTCGAATTGGATTAGTCAGTGAAAGCAGTTTTTTTTATAAGGTCACCTGTTGCTTTTCATGCCCCTGGGTTTGTTTTTGTATCACAGGACAAAATAACCCATTCACAAAATAGTAGTAAAATGCAGGCAAATAGATAGATCATATATCTTACTAAAAATCACACATATAGAGAATGCTATTTTTATTAAACCACTAAAAACATTAAAAACAAATAGAAATACATCAAAAATACATAAAATGTTGCAAAGGAAACTCAGCACAATGGGCAGGTCTCAGGAGATTGGAATATTGCTAGTATAATGGGGAATGAATTACATATAATTTCAATTTGTCTTGAAAATTAAATAAAAGATATATAATACATATAGGTAAATTGCAAGTGTATAAGTATACACATGATTCCATGAAGTCAATACGTATTTATATGATGGAAAAAAAAGAGAATGGACAGCACCTCCGAAAATCATATGTTGATCTAAAGCCGCTAGGCAAAAATTTATATAACTGATCATGAGGTTCTTAGTTTAACATTATGATCAAACTGTATGAAGCCCACTGCCACGTCACGGCAAGCCTCATAGTGGGTCCTACCACCTTAACGGAGCAGAGCCATGCACCGACCATCACCACAGCAGCAATGCACCAGCAGGGCAGATGGCCTGGTGCCCCACAGCACCCATGCTGCAAGGCTGAGTCCCCATGGCTCCAGACCACGCCGCCTCACCAGCACAAAGCCACAGCAACAGTGGCCACCACACAGTACCCACACCAAATGAAAGGAGCACTGAAACTCACCTTCCTCCAACTCTTCAGTGAGAGCCAAAATGGGCTAGACCCTTTACTTTGCAGTCTCATGCTAATTAAAATCACCTGCTGTGATAAATAAATGATTTAAAAAAATTGTTTGTGGTCCCATTCATTTTTGACAACCAACCTTGCTAAAGGAGACAGCTGGGGCTGGTATTCTCAGGCTGGTAATGGACCATGGATATTGCCCCCCCAGCCAAAAAATAGCAGCTTACAACCGCCCTGAAAAGGCACATCTATTAGATGTGCCAATTCTTGCACTTTGCCCACCTCTTTCCACTTGCCCTGTTGTGGTGGCAAGTGGGGTTAATATTTGTGGGGTTGATGTCACCTTTGTATTGTCAGGTGACATCAAGCCCATGGCTTAGTAATGGAGAGACGTCTCTGAGACAACTATCCATTACTAATTCTATAGTTGTATTATAAATAAAGACGCAACCAGAATAAAGTACTTTAATTGAAAGGAAGACAAACTCCTTTAATAATCTTAATTAAACCATATGTACGACCTCACCTAATTCCACCGAAGCCCTCGATTTCCTGTAATAAAACTAAAATAAAAAACAACAATGTACCATACCAGTCTGTCATTCTGTCCCATATGGTAATCCATGTCTGGGGGATAAACAGTTTTCAACCTGGATGGTGCCAAGATGCAACTGTCCAGGCTAAGAACCACTGGTGACTGAACTGCTGCAAGCCCAGCCTCAGTGAGCGGTGGTGATGTCATTGAGGTTACTTTCGGTCACTGAGGCTCCGTTCCTAGCTGGGCTGAGCTGCAGTGACCTGGGTGAGATCCCCACTAGCAGCACATGACAGCGCAGCAAACACTGGAGGTTCAGGCCACCCATTCAAGTGAATGGGGTCGGGGTTTGGGTTCCGGCACTGTTCTCAACCTTAACCTGAACTTTTGTACCTGTTCGGCCAAACCCGCTGGACCCGAACATTTAGGTGTCCACTAGTGTTGAGCATTCCGATGCTGCAAGTATCGGGTATCGGCCGATACTTGCTGTATCGGAATTCCGATACCGGGATTCCGATACTCTTGTGGTATCGGATATCGGGTATCGCAACAACATTAATGTTAAAATGTGTAAAAGAGAGAATTAAAATAAAAAAATATCGCTATCCTCACCTCTTCGACGCAGCCGGGACTTCAGCGAGGGAACCGGCAGCGTTGTTTGTTTAAAATTCGCGCTATTACTTGGTTACGTGAATTCCCGGCTTGTGATTGGTCAGGTCGGCCATGTTGCCGGGACGCGGACCAATCACAGCAAGCCGTGACGAAATTACGTCACGGCTTGCTGTGATTGGTCCGCGTCCCGGCAATATGGCCGCCCTGACCAATCACAAGCCGTGACGTCACGGGAGGCTGGACACACGCCCATTTTAAAATGAGCGCGTCCAGCCTCCCGGCTTGTGATTGGTTGACCGCGGCGCAACCAATCACAAGCCGTGACGTCACGGGAGGCTGGACACGCGCCCATTTTAAAATGAGCGCGTGTCCAGCCTCCCGTGACGTCACGGCTTGTGATTGGTCAGGGCGGCCATATTGCCGGGACGCGGACCAATCACAGCAAGCCGTGACGTAATTTCGTCACGGCTTGCTGTGATTGGTCCGCGTCCCGGCAACATGGCCGACCTGACCAATCACAAGCCGGGAATTCACGTAACCAAGTAATAGCGCGAATTTTAAACAAACAACGCTGCCGGTTCCCTCGCTGAAGTTCCGGCTGCGTCGGACAGGTGAGTATAGCGATATTTTTTATTTTAATTCTTTCTTTTACACATTTATATGGTTCCCAGGGCCTGAAGGAGAGTTTCCTCTCCTTCAGACCCTGGGAACCATCAGGAATACCGTCCGATACTTGAGTCCCATTGACTTGTATTGGTATCGGTATCGGATTGGATCCGATATTTTGCCGGTATCGGCCGATACTTTCCGATACCGATACTTTCAAGTATCGGATGGTATCGCTCAACACTAGTGTCCACCCATCTCTAGTTATTTACCTTTAAATACTATTTATTCATTTTAAAATGCGCGCGTGTCCAGCCTCCCGTGACGTCACGGCTTGTGATTGGTCGCGTCGCGACCAATCACAAGCCAGAACGTAATTTTAAAATCCTGAAGGACCTAAAATTACGTCACGGCTTGCTGTGATTGGTCGCGTCGCGGCCACATGGGCGACGCGACCAATCACAAGCCGGGACGTCACGGGAGGCAGGACAAGCGCGCATTTTAAAATGCGCGCGTGTCCTGCCTCCCGTGACGTCACGGCTTGTGATTGGTCGCGTCGCCCATGTGACCGCGACGCGACCAATCACAAAGCCGGAACGTAATTTTAAAATACTGAAGGACCTAAAATTACGTCACGGCTTGCTGTGATTGGTCGCGTCGCGGCCACATGGGCGGCACGCGACCAATCACAAGCCGGGACTTCAAGTAAGGAAATAAACGCGCAAATTTTAAGCAAACAACGCTGCCGGTTCCCTCGCTGAGGTCCAGGCTGCGTCGGAGAGGTGAGTATAGCAATATTTTTTATTTTAATTCTTTATTTTACACATTATTACATTAATGTTGTTTCGATACCGATACCCGATACCACAAAAGTATTGGATCTCGGTATCGGAATTCCAATACCCGCAAGTATCGGCCGATACCCGATACTTGCGGTATCGGAATGCTCAACACTAGTCATTAACAAAAGTTCATCTCAATATTTTATTAAATATTTTTTGTTGGCAATGACAGAGGTCAAACGTTTTCTATAAGTCTTCATAAGATTGGCACACACTGTTGGTGGTATGTTGGCCCATTCCTCCATGCAGATCTCCTGCAGAGCAGTGATGTTTTGGGCCTATCACTGTGCAGCATGGACTTTCAACTCCTTCCCAAGGTTTTCTATGGGGTTGAGATCTGGAGACTGGTTAGGCCAATCCAGGACCTTCATATGCTTCTTACGAAGCCACTCCTTTGTTGCCCTGGCAGTGTGCTTGGGATCATTATCATGCTGAAAGACCCATCCACATTTCATCTTCAATGCAATTGCTGATGGGAGGAGATTTGCACTCAAAATCTTACGATGCATGGCCCCATTCATTCTTTATGTACATGGATGAGTCATCCTTGTCCCTTTGCAGAGAATCAGCCCCAAAGCATGATGTTGCCACCCTCATGCTGGTTGCTGGTTCTCAGCCCAAATCTGACTGGACCTTCTACTGGGTTTAGAAAAATTCCCCTACTTGTCCTGAAGCCAGCAATATGGGGGTGTTGCTCAAGAAAGTATGAAAGGCTAGGTGCTTTGGGCAACGGTGTCCAAGACTCACCTGGGATCTCACTCCAAGTGAGTTCAGACTACCACCAGGGCGACCACTCCTGTGGCACATTGCACTATAAGCCCTCACACTTATCCAGCCTAGTGACTTTGATCCTGGAGGGTGATGGTTTCCACTGGATGACTTTATTAGCCACGTAGCATACTAGCAAGTACACAAATCCAGTGTGTATTGTGTATCAATGCACTACGGTGGTAGGACAAGGCCACTTTTTTTAAAGATACTGTACATAGTTTTAGCCCTTTTTTATTACTATTCCGCCAATTAAAATCTTGTCCAGTGGGTGACTGATACTTTTTTGATTGAAGCATCAACCAAGGCTCTGAAAAATGTCACTGAGGTTACACCAAAACAGTGCACAAGGTGAGGATTCTTGTGGACCCTTCAAGGAGAGGGTCCCCAAATAAACCATCCCAGTCCCTCCAAGCCAGAAGGCCACAGCAGGGGTCAGGGATCTTCGAGGCTCTCCCTTGCCGAGACCTGGGGAGAGACGATTTTGTGTTCCCAGTGTCCAGCCAGACTCTCACCCTAGTAGAGCTGGGAGCCCTGTTTGGTGTTGGTTTCTCAATCCAAAGCTGAACGGATCCTTCGAACGGATTTTTTTAAATTCCCCTTCCTGTCCCGAAGGCCAGGAATAGGGAGGGTGATGAAGAAAGTATGTTAATGCTAGGTGCAATGTGCTATGGAAACCAAGAGTTACCTGGGATCTCACTCCAAGTAAGCTCAGACTCTCACCAGGGTGACCACTCCTGGGCACATTGCACCTTAAGCCCTCATACTTATCCAGCCTAGTGACTTTAAGCCTGGGGGCGAAGGTTTCCACCAGTGACTATATTATCCACCTGGCATACTAGCAAGTGCACAAACCCAGTGTGTATTGTGTATCAATGTACTAAGTTGGTAGGTCAAGGCCACTTTTTGAAAGACACTACGCATGATTTAAGCCAAAAGACCTAGAAGCGATTTATGATCAATCTATTTGCCTGCTTTTTATTACAAATTTTGAAAATTAAAATCTTGTCTAGTAGGTGATTGATACTAGTAAGCTACCCAAATCTATCTTACCACCAAGTTAATGTTCCCAACTTATTTACTTGTAATTTGTGGGGTTTTAAGGAGAGTGACATGTCCAGCCTGCATACCAAGGTGAGGAGATTTTTAAGCCTTACAATGCTCCTCTGAGAAATTAAATTTGAAAATTGTCTCTTTAGAGGGGAAGAGGACTAGAACTCTAATGCCACCTAATGGAATTAGCAATTCTAAAAGTCAATATCGACCTTTAGGTTTGGCTTTTATCCTAAGTCATGCGGCAAGGCTCTTTAACCCCTTCACCCCAAAGCCTGTTTTCACCTAAGTGACACGGCCAATTTTTACAATTCTGACCACTGTCATTTTATGAGGTCATAACTCTGAAACGCTTCAACGGATCCTGGTGATTCTGAGATTGTTTTCACATGACATATTGTACTTTATGATAGTGGTAAAACTTCTTCGATATGACTTGCATTTATTTGTGAAAAAAACAGAAATTTGTCGAAAATTATGAAAATTTAGCAATTTTCAAATTTTTCGTTTTTATGCCCTTAAATTAGAGAGTTATATCACATAATAAAGTTAATAAACAACATTTCCCACAAGTCTGCTTTACATCAGCACAATTTTGGAAACATAATTTTTTTTTGTTAGGGAGTTATAAGGGTTAAAAGTTGACCAGCAATTTCTCATTTTTGCAACAAAATTTGCAAAACCATTTTTTTTACAGACCACCTCACACTTGAAGTGACTTTGAGGGGTTTATATGATAGAAAATGCCCAAAAGTGACACCATTCTAAAAACTGCACCCCTCAAGGTACTCAAAACCACATTCAAAAATTTTATTAACCCTTCAGGTGCTTCACAGGAATTTTTGGAATGTTTAAAAAAAATTGAACATTTAACTTTTTTTTCACAAAATTTTTACTTCAGATCCAATTTGTTTTATTTTACCAAGGGTAACAGGAGAAATTGGACCAAAAAAGTTGTTGTACAATTTGTCCTGAGTACGCTGATACCCCACATGTTGGGGTAAACCATTGATTGGGCACATGGCAGAGCTCGG
The DNA here is from genome assembly GCF_051348905.1 of Ranitomeya variabilis. Classification (NCBI taxonomy): domain Eukaryota; kingdom Metazoa; phylum Chordata; class Amphibia; order Anura; family Dendrobatidae; genus Ranitomeya; species Ranitomeya variabilis. The sequence continues at coordinate 292,077,052 of NC_135237.1, forward strand.
AAGGGAAGGAGCGCCATTTGACTTTTCAATGCAAAATTGGCTGGAATTGAGATCGGAACCCATGTCGTGTTTGGAGAGCCCCTGACGTGCCTAAACAGTGGAAATCCCCACAAGCGACACCATTTTGGAAAGTAGACCCTCTAAGGAACTAATCTAGATGTGTGGTGAGCACTTTGAACCTCCAAGTGCTTCACAGAAGTTTATAATGTAGAGCCGTAAAAAAAATTAATATTAATTTTCACAAAAAATGATATTTTTGCCCCAAATTTTTTATTTTCCCAAGGGTAGCAGGATAAATTGGACCCCAAAAGTTGTTGTGCAATTTGTCCTGAGTACGCTGATACTTCATATATGGGGATAAACCACTGTTTGGGCGCATGGCAGAGCTCGGAAGGGAAGGAGCGCCATTTGACTTTTCAATGCAAAATTGGCTGGAATTGAGATCGGAACCCATGTCGTGTTTGGAGAGCCCCTTACGTGCCTAAACAGTGGAAACTCGCATAAGTGACACCATTTTGGAAAGTAGACCCTCTAAGGAACTAATCTAGATGTGTGGTGAGCACTTTGAACCTCCAAGTGCTTCACAGAAGTTTATAATGTAGAGCCGTAAAAAAAAATAATATTAATTTTCACAAAAAATGATCTTTTTGCCCCAAATTTTTTATTTTCCCAAGGGTAGCAGGATAAATTGGACCCCAAAAGTTGTTGAGCAATTTGTCCTGAGTACGCTGATACTTCATATATGGGGATAAACCACTGTTTGGGCGCATGGCAGAGCTCGGAAGGGAAGGAGCGCCATTTGACTTTTCAATGCAAAATTGGCTGGAATTGAGATCGGAACCCATGTCGTGTTTGGAGAGCCCCTGACATGCCTAAACAGTGGAAACCCCCACAAGTGATACCATTTTGGAAAGAAGACCCCCTAAGGAACTTATCTAGATGTGTGGTGAGCACTTTTAACCCCCAGTTGTTTCACTAAAGTTTAGAATGTAGCGCTGTGAAAATTAAAAAATCATTTTTTCTTTCCACAAAATGATGTTTTAGCCCGCAATTTTTTTCCCCCAAGGGTAACAGGAGAAATTGGACCACAAAAGTTATTGTCCAATTTGTCCTGAGTACGCTGATACCCCATACATTGGGGGGAACCACTGTTTGGGCGCACGGCAGAGCTCGGAAGGGAAGGAGCGCCGTTTGAAATGCAGACTTAGATGGATTGGTCTGCAGGTGTCATGTTGCATTTGCAGAGCCTCTGATGTACCTAAACAGTAGAAACCCCCCACAAGTGACCCCATATTGGAAACTAGACCCCCCACGGAACTTATCTAGATGTGTTGTGAGAACTTTGAACCCCCAAGTGCTTCACTACAGTTTATAATGCAGAGCCGCGAAAATAAAAAATATATTTTTTTCCACGAAAATTATATTTTAGCCCCCATGTTTTTATTTTCCCAAGGGTAAGGCTGGTTTCACACTTGCGTTTGTATCTGCATGCGTTTTTTTAAAAAACGCATGTGTGAAAAAATGCATGTAAACGCGGTAAAACACATGAGTTTTTTAGACGCATGCCTTTTTATAGAAAAACAAGAAAACAAGAAAAAAACAAAAAACCCTAACCCTACCCCTAGCCCTACCCCTAACCCTACCCCTACCCCTACCCCTAACCCTAACCCTACCCCTAACCCTAACCTGAAATACGTGGCACTGAAATACGTGGCACTGAAATACGTGGCACTGAAATACGTTTATATACGTATATAAGTGCCACGATATTTCAGTGGCCACGTATATAAGTGCCACGTATATAAGTGCCACGTATATAAGTGACACGTATATAAGTGCCATGTATATAAGTGCCACGTATATAAGTGCCACGTATATAAGTGCCACGTATTTCACGTAAATGCCACGATATTTCAGTGCCACGTATTTCACTGAAATATCGTGGCACTTAAATATGTGGCACTGAAATACGTGGCACTGAAATATTGTGGCACTGAAAGATGTGGCACTGAAAGACATGGCACTGAAATACGTGGCACTGAAATATCGTGGCACTGAAATTCGTGGCACTGAAATATCGTGGCACTGAAATACGTGGCACTGAAATACGTGGCACTGAAATACGTGGCACTATGACTGTCAGAAAATGTTCATTAAACGGTTAGGGGTGAGTTTAGGGGTAGGGTTAGGGTTTGGATCCCTTTATCACCTTGATGGTGGTGGGTGACTTTTCAGTGTGTGTTCTGGTTTTTTTTCTATAAAAACGCATGTGTTCTTAACGCAAACAAACGCGTTGAGATCGGACGCCATGTCGCGTTTGGAGAGCCCCTGATGTGCCTAAACAGTGAAAACTCCCCAATTCTAACTGAAACCCTAACCCCAACCCTAACCCCAGCCCTAACCCTAGCCCTAACCCCAACCCTAACCCTAGCCCTAACCCTAGTCCTAATCCTAGCGCTACTTTCACACTAGCGTTTTTTTGCATACGTCGCAATGCGTCGTTTTGGAGAAAAAACGCATCCTGCAAAGTCATCTGCAGGATGCGTTTTTTCCCCATAGACTAATTAGCGACGTATTGACACACGTCGCAAGCGTCGTGCGACGGTTGCGTCGTGTTGTGGCGGACCGTCGGCAGCAAAAAACGTTACATGTAACTTTTTTTGTGCCGACGGTCCAACATTTCCGACCGCGCATGCGCGGCTGGAACTCCGCTCCCATCTCCCCGCACCTCACAATGGGGCAGCGGATGCGTGGAAAAACAGCATCCGCTGCCCCCGTTGCGCGGCACTTGCACAGTATGCGTCGGTATGTCGGGCCGACGCAGCGCGACGGCCCCGTACCGACGCTAGTGTGAAAGTAGCCTAACGGGAAAATGGAAATAAATATATTTTTTTAAATTTTAATATTTTTCCCTAACTAAGGGGGTGATGAAGGGGGATTTGATTTACTTTTATAGCGTTTTTTGGGCGGATTTTTATGGTTGGCAGCCATCACACACTAAAAGACGCTTTTTATTGCAAAAAATAGTTTTTGCATCACCACATTTTGAGAGCTATAATTTTTCCATATTTTGTTCCACAGAGTCATGTGAGATCTTGTTTTTTGCAGAACGAGTTGATGTTTTTATTGGTACCATTTTCGGGTACATGACATTTTTTGATCGCTTTTTATTCCGATTTTTGGGAGGCGGAATGAACAAAAACCAGCAATTCCTGAAATTCTTTTAGGGGGGGCGTTTATACCGTTCCGCGTTTGGTAAAAAGGATAAAGCAGTTTTATTCTTCGGGTCAGTTCGATTACAGCGATACCTCATTTATGTAATTTTTTTATGTTTTGGCGCTTTTACACAATAAAAACTATTTTATATAAAAAAATAATTGTTTTTGCATCGCTTTATTCTGAGGACTATAACTTTTTTATTTTTCTGCTGATGATGCTGTATGACGGCTTTTTTTTTTGCGGGACAAGATGACGTTTTCAGCAGTACCATGGTTATTTATATCCGTCTTTTTGATCGCGTGTTATTCCACTTTTTGTTTGGCGGTATGAGAATAAAGCCTTGTTTTTTGCCTCGGTTTTTTTTTACGGTGTTCACTGAAGGGGTTAACTAGTGATATAGTTTTATAGGTGGGGTCGTTACAGACGCGGCAATACTAAATATGTGTACTTTTATTGTGTGATTTTTTTTTATTTAGATAAAGAAATGTATTTATGGGAATATTTTATTTTTTTTTTCTTTATTTAGGAATTTGTATTTTTTTTTTCACATGTGGAAATTTTTTTTTTTTACTTTTTTACTTTGTCCCAGGGGGGGACATCACAGATTGGTGATCTGACAGTGTGCACAGCACTCTGTCAGATCACCGATGTGACAGGCACATTGCAGAGGCTTGCCGGCGCCTGCTATGAGGAATTCTCAGCAGACCCCGGCAAGCAGGGTCATCTCTTGACCCGGAAGGAGTCCCGCGGCCATCTTGGATCCGGGGACTCCTTCCAGGTCACCGGAGCAGCGCGATCTCATCGCGTTGCTGCAGTGGGAGAGCGCAGGGAGCCCCCGTCCCTGCGCGATCCCCCTCTATGCCGCTGTCACTATTGACAGCGGCATCAGAGGGGTTAAATGCCCGCGATCGGCGACAGCGCCGATCGTGGGCATTGCTGCGGGGTGTCAGCTGTCATATACAGCTGACACCCGCACCCGATCACCGCGGCGCTCAGCGCGAGACCGCAGTGATCGGGGCGCCGTACTAGTACTGCGGCTGGCACTAATGCAGTGGCGGCAGCGCAGTACTAGTACGGCGCATGTCGCGAAGGGATTAAAGGGTCTATATTGATTATAGGATTGCTACTTTCAATAGGTGGTACTAGAGTTCTAGTTCTCTTCCTCTCTGAAGAGACAATTTTTACATGTCATTTATGTCACAGGACTCAAGGATTCAAATCGCATTATTAGTTCTATATCCCAGTTTAGTAGTGTGCATATTCAACAATCCAACTGTTAGATATATTGCTCCCTCCTCTTAATGTCTTCATTTCATTTACACCATCACCGAAGTTGGTGCATGCGTGTTTTGCCGATGTACCAAACAAATCATGTGAATGCTTCCTATCTACATCAGCTGTCTTTGGGTTCTCCTTCTACACATGACAGAATTCGTCTCCTTTAAATTGACTACAGACTATAATTTTCTTACTAATTGTCTACTTACTGTCTTGTAACATATGCTTAGAGAATTGTAATCATGAGCCATAAAAGGTACCTACATAGGTACGCCTATGTGGCGTCATGGAATGATCGCGTCCCTGCAGATCGGGTGAAAGGGTTAACTCCTATTTCACCCGATCTGCAGGGGGAGAGGGGGAGTTGTACTTCAGCCCAGGGGGGGTGGCTTTGCCCCCACGTGGCTACGGTCGCTCTGATTGGCTGTTGAAAGTGCAACAGCCAATCAGAGCAATTTGCAATATTTCACCTATGAAAATGGTGAAATATTGCAATCCAGCCATGGCCGATGCTGCAATAGCATCTGCCATGGCTGGAAATCATGTTCTGCTCCCCCCCACCGCCCCCGATCTCCTCCCCAGTCCTCCGTTCTGTCCGGTACCCCCCTCCGTCCCCCTGTCCGCTCCCCCGTGCTCCTGTCCGCTCCCCCCGTCCTCCGATCCACCCCCCCACCACCCCCTCATACTTACCGAGCCTCCCGAAGTCGGTCCGTCTTCTCCCTGGGCGCCGCCATCTTCCAAAATGGCGGGCGCATGCGCAGTGCGCTCGCCGAATCTGCCGGCCGGCAGATTCATTACAAAGTACATTTTGATCGCTGTGGTAGGTTCTATCACAGCGATCAAAATAAAAAAATAATAAATAACCCCCCCCCTTTATCACCCCCATAGGTAGGGACAATAATAAAATAAAGAAAATATTTTTTTTTCTTTTTCCACTAGGGTTAGGGTTAGAACTAGGGTTAGAACTAGGGGTATGGTTAGGGTTAGGGTTAGGGTTAGGGGTAGGGTTAGGGGTAGGGTTAGGGGTAGGGTTAGGGTTATGGCATGTGCACAGTGCGGATTTGGCCGCAGATCCGCAGCGGATTGGCCGCGGATCCGCAGCGGATTGGCCGCTGCGAATTCGTAGCAGTTTTCCATCAGGTTTACAGTACCATGTACACCTATGGAAAACCAAATCCGCTGTGCCCATGGTGCGGAAAATTCCGTGCAGAAACGCTGCGTTGTATTTTCCGCAGCATGTCAGTTCTTTGTGAGGATTCTGCAGCGTTTTACACCTGTTCCTCAATAGGAATCCGCAGATGAAATCCGCACAAAAAAACACTGGAAATCTGCTGTAAATCCGCAGGTAAAACGCAGTGCCTTTTACCTGCAGATTTTTCAAAAATCGTGCAGAAAAATCTCACACGAATCCGCAACGTGGGCACATAGCCTTAGGGTTAGGGTTGGAATTAGAGTTAGGGTTGGAATTAGGGCTAGGGTTGGAAATAGGGTTAAGATTAGGCTTGTGGTTAGGGTTACGGATAGGGTTAGGGGTGTGTTGGGGTTACAGTTGTGGTTAGGGTTGGGATTAGGGTTAGGGTTGGGATTAAGGTTAGGATTAGGGTTAGGGTTGGAATTAGGGTTACGGGTGTGTTGGGGTTAGGGTTGTGGTTAGGGGTGTGTTGGGGTTAGGATTGTGATTAGGGTTATGGCTACAGTTGGGATTAGGATTAGGGGTGTGTTGGGGTTAGTGTTGAAGTTAGAATTGAGGGGTTTCCACTGTTTAGGCACATCAGGGGTCTCCAAACGCAACATGGCGCCACCATTGATTCCAGCCAATCTTGCGTTCAAAAAGTCAAATAGTGCTCCCTCCCTTCCAAGCCCCGACGTGCGCCCAAACAGTGGTGTACCCCCACATTTGGGGTACCAGCATACTCAGGACAAACTGGGCAACAACTGTTGGGGTCCAATTTCTCCTGTTACCCTTGCAAAAATAAAAAATTACTTGCTAAAACATAATTTTTGAGGAAAGAACAATTATTTTTTATTTTCACGGCTCTGCGTTATTAACTTCTGTGAAGCACTTGGGGGTTAAAAGTGCTCACGACACATCTAGATAAGATCCTTCGGGGGTCTAGTTTTTAAAATGGGGTCACTTGGGGGTTTCTACTGTTTAGGCACATCAGGGGCTCTGCAAATGCAACGTGACGCCCGCAGACCATTCCATCAAAGTCTGCATTTCAAATGTCACTACTTCCCTTCCAAGCCCTGACGTGCGCCCAAACAGTGGTTTACCCCCACATATGGGGTACCAGAGTACTCACAACAAACTGGGCAACAAATATTGGGGTCCAATTTCTCCTGCTACCCTTGTGAAAATAAAAAATTGCTTGCTAAAACATATTTTTTGAGGACAGAAAAATGATTTTTAATTTTCACGGCTCTACGTTGTAAACTTCTGTGAAGCACTTGGGGGTTGAACGTGCTCACCACACATCTAGATAAGTTCCTTGGGGGGTCTAGTTTCCAAAATGGGGTCACTTGTGGGGTGTTTCTACTATTTAGGCACATCAGGGGCTCTGCAAATGCAACGTGATGCCCGCAGACCATTCCATCAAAGTCTGCATTTCAAATGTCACTACTTCCCTTCCGAGCCCTGACGTGCACCCAAACAGTGGTTTACCCCCACATATGAGGAACCAGCACACTCACAACAAACTGGGCAACAAATATTGGTGCCCAATTTCTCCTGTTACCCTTGTGAAAATAAAAAATTGCTTGCTAAAACATCTTTTTTGAGGAAAGAAAAATGATTTTTTATTTTCACGGCCCTGCGTTGTAAAGTTCTGTGAAGCTCTTGGAGGTTGAACGTGCTCACCACACATCTAGACAAGTTCCGTGGGGGGTCTAGTTTCCAAAATGGGGTCACTTGTGGGGTGTTTCTACTATTTAGGCATATCAGGGGCTCTGCAAACGTAACATGATGCCCGCAGACCATTCCATCAAAGTCTGCATTCCAAAACGTCACTACTTCCCTTCCGAGCCCCGGCATGTGCCCAAACAGTAGTTTACCCCCACATATGGGGTATCAGCGTACTCAGGAGAAACTGGACAACAACTTTTGGGGTCAAATTTCTCCTGTTACCCTTGCAAAAATAAAAAATTCTGGGCTAAAAAAATATTTTTGAGGAAAGGAAACACATTTATTATTTTCACGGCTCTGCGTTATAAACTTCTGTGAAGCACTTGGGGGTTCAAAGTGCTCACCACACATCTAGATAAGTTCCCTTGGGGGTCTAGTTTCCAAAATGGAGTCACTTGTGGGGAGTTCCTACTGTTTAGGCACATCAGGGGCTCTGCAAACGCAACCTGACACCCGCGGAGCATTCCATCAAAGTCTGCATTTCAGAACGTCACTACTTCCCTTCCAAACCCCGACGTGTGCCAAAACAGTAGTTTACCCCCACATATGGGGTATCAGCGTACTCAGGAGAAACTGGACAACAACTTTTGGGGTCCAATTTCTCCTGTTACCCTTGGGAAAATAAAAAATTGTGGGCTAAAAAATCATTTTTGAGAAAAGAAAAATTATTTTTTATTTTCATGGCTCTGCGTTATAAACTTCTGTGAAGCACTTAGGGGTTCAAAGTGTTCACTATGCTTCTAGATAAGTTTCTTGGGGGGGTCTAGTTTCCAAAATGGAGTCACTTGTGCGGGAGCTCCATTGTTTAGGCACACAGGGGCTCTCCAAACGCGACATGGTGTCCGCTAATGATTGGAGCTAATTTTCCATTCAAAAAGCCAAATGGCGTGCCCTCCCTTCCGAGCCCTGTGGTGCGCCCAAACAGTGGTTTACCCCCACATATGGGGTATCATCGTACTCAGGACAAACTGGACAACAACATTTGGGGTCCAATTTCTCCTATTACCCTTGGGAAAATAAAAAATTCTGGGCTAAAAATCATTTTTGAGGAAAGAAAAATTATTTTTTATTTTGACGGCTCTGCGTTATAAACTTCTGTGAAGCACCTGGGGGTTATAAGTGCTCACTTTACATCTAGATAAGTTCCTTGGGGGGTCTAGTTTCCAAAATGGGGTCACTTGTAGGGGAGCTCTAATGTTTAGGCACACAGGGGCTCTCCAAACGCGACATGGTGTCCGCTAACGATTGGAGCTAATTTTCCATTCAAAAAGTCAAATGGCGCGCCTCCCCTTCCGAGCCTTGCCGTGCACCCAAACAGTGGTTTACCCCCACATATGAGGTATTGGCGTACTCAGGAGAAATTGCCTAACAAATTTTAGGATCCATTTTATCCTGTTGCCCATGTGAAAATGAAAAAATTGAGGCTAAATGAAATTTTGTGTGAAAAAAAGTACTTTTTCATTTTTACGGATCAATTTGTGAAGCACCTGGGGGATTAAAGTGCTCACTATGCTTCTAGATAAGTTCCTTGGGGGGTCTAGTTTCCAAAATGGGGTCATTTGTGGGGGAGCTCCAATGTTTAGGCACACGGGGGCTCTCCAAACGCGACATGGTGTCCGCTAAAGATTGGAGCCAATTTTTCATTGAAAAAGTCAAATGGCGCTCCTTCCCTTCCGAGCCCTGCCGTGCGCCCAAACAGTGGTTTACCCCCACATATGAGGTATCAGCGTACTCAGAACAAATTGGACAACAACATTCGTGGTCCAGTTTCTCCTTTTACCCTTGGGAAAATAAAAAAATTGTTGCTAAAAGATCATTTTTGTGACTAAAAAGTTAAATGTTCATTTTTTACTTCCATGTTGCTTCTGCTGCTGTGAAACACCTGAAGGGTTAATAAACTTCTTGAATGTGGTTTTGAGCACCTTGAGGGGTGCAGTGTTTAGAATGGTGTCACTTTTGGGTATTTTCAGCCATATAGAACCCTCAAAATGACTTCAAATGTGAGGTGGTCCCTAAAAAAAATGGTTTTGTAAATTTTGTTGTAAAAATGAGAAATCACTGGTCAAATTTTAACCCTTATAACTTCCTAGCAAAAAAAATTGTTTCCAAAATTGTGCTGATGTAAAGTAGACATGTGGAAAATGTTATTTATTAACTATTTTGTGTCACATAACTCTCTGGTTTAACAGAATAAAAATTAAAAATGTGAAAATTGCAAAATTTTCAAATTTTTTGCCAAATTTTCGTTTTTTTTTCACAAATAAACTCAGAAATTATCGACCTAAATTTACCACTATCATGAAGCCCAATATGTCCCGAAAAAACAATCTCAGAATCGCTAGGATCCGTTGAAGCGTTCCTGAGTTATTACCTCATAAAGGGACACTGGTCAGAATTGCAAAAAATGGCAAGGTCATTAAGGCCAAAATAGGCTGGGTCATGAAGGGGTTAAATATTGTTAGATAAAACTCTGATCAGAGTCAGAAAGGTTAAGGTTCCACAGATGAATAACGTAAAAAAGTAAAAAAAAAAAAAAAGTTAAAATAATGTAAAAAAATTTGAAAAAATAAAATAAACAAACAAAAAAAAAATTAAACCTATAAATAGGCATATTTATGTAAAGAAATTGTTGCTTCCAGAAAGATCTAAACATAAACTGTGACACTGTTCAAGCATTTCAGTGAACTACAAAAAAAACTAGTTAAAAATGTTGGAAAAAAACTATGCTTTTTCGCCATACTGCCAAAAAAATGTGGACTAAAACGCAATTAAAAAGTAAAATGAAACTAAATATGGTAGAGCTGAAAATGCTTGTCCTGCAAAAAACAAGCTGCTATACCGCTTCATTAATGGAGAACTAAAAAAGTTATAGCTATCAGAATACAGCGATAAAAAACAATTATTTTTTCTTTAAAATTGTTTTTGTTGTGTAAAATAGCAAAAGATAAAAGAATTATATAAATATGGTATGTCTGTAATCGTGCTAATCTGAAGAATAAAGCTGTCTTATCACTTTTGCTATATGGTGAACTGAATAAAAAAATACTGAATTGCTGTTTTTTGCTCACTCCGCCTTCCAAAATTTGGAATAGAAAGCGATCAAAAATGTTATAATCCCCAAAATGGCACCAATAAAAACTTCCACTCATCTTGCAAAAAATAAGCCCTAACACGACTCTGTCGGCAGAAATAAAGAAAACTATATCTTTCAAAATATAGAGATGTAAAAACTATATGTTGTAGCAGCAGCCAAATATAAACATAAATGTAAATCTGATATCTCGGTAATCGCAGTGACCCAAAGATGAGTGCTGATATCGGGGTTTCTATCTAAATCTCATGGTGCTGTACATGAGAAAATCACGAATAGAAAATAGAAAATAAACAAAATTTATTTGTTATTTTACATTTTTGCGGAAATTCAAAAACTGAAAAGTGGGGCATGCAATATTATTCGGCCCCTTTAACTTAATACTTTGTTGTGCCACCGTTTGCTGTGATTACAGCTGCAAGTCGCCTGAGGTATGTCGCTATCAGTATTGTACATCGAGAGACTGAAATTCTTGCCCATTCTTTCTTAGCAAACAGCTCGAGCTCAGTGAGGTTTGATGGAGATCGTTTGTGAACAGCAGTTTTCAGCTCTTTCCACAGATTTTCGATTGGATTGAGGTCTGGATTTTGACTTGGCCATTCTAACTCCTGGATACTTTTATTTGTGAACCATTTCATTGTAGATTTTGCTTTATGTTTGGGATCATTGTCTTGTTGGAAGACAAATCTCCTTCCGAGTCTCAGGTCTTTTGCAGACTCCAATGGGTTTTCTTCAAGAATGGTCCTGTATTTGGCTCCATCCATCTTCCCATCAATTTTAACCATCTTTCCTGTCCCTTCTGAAGAAAAGCAGGCCCAAACCATGATGCTATCACCACCATGTTTGACAGTGGGGAAGGTGTGTTCAGGGTGATGAGCTGTGTTACCTTTACCCCAAACATATCATTTGGCATTGTTGCCAAAAATTCGATTTTGGTTTCAATCGACCAGAGCACCTTCTTCCACATTTTTGTGTGTCTCCCATGTGGCTTGTTGCAAACTTTAAACAACACTTTTTATGGATATCTTTGAGAAATGGCTTTCTTCTTGACACTCTTCCATAGAGGCCAGATTTGTGTAGTTTATGACTGATTGTTGTCCTATGGACAGACTGTCCCACCTCACTCAGCTGTAGATCTCTACAGTTCATCCAGAGTGATCATGGGACTCTTGGCTGCATCTCTGATCAGTCTTCTCCTTGTTTGAGATGAAAGCTTAGAAGGACGGCCGGGTCTTGGTATATTTGCAGTGGTCTGATACTCCTTCCATTTCAATATGATCGCTTGCAGGGCCGGATTTAAGAGGTGGGTGGCCCGGGGCCCATTTTGGAGGGAGGCCCATTTTTCAAGGTGTTACAATATGTAATGCAAAACACAAAATGAAATGAAACGCAAGTTTATTTACAAAAATCATTTTTGCAGAGTAATTCAGATAAAATCATTCATTTTTACAATCCAGGCACTTTCCTTGATTTTCGTGGAATTTAGGACCTGAGAATGACGTTGCGGCTTGTGATTGGTCGCGTGGCGGTCATATGAGCGGCACGCGACCAATCAGAAGCCGTGACGTCATGGAAGGCCCTAAATGCGCTCATTTTAAGCAAAGAAGGCTGCCGGTTAACAGCGGTAAGGTGCAGGGGCCTCCGGAGAGGTGAGTGTTGTGAATTAGACTTTTTTGGCTCCCTCTTGTGGTCACTAGTGATATGACTCTGGGATTGTCTTTCCTCAGTTTGGCACCCACCTGGGTCGTTAGTCCAGGGGTGTTGCTATATAAACTTCCTGGATTCTCAGTCCTGTGCCTGGCATCGTTGTAATCAGTCCTTTCTGTTTGCTCCTGTCTGCTGGTCCTGGTTCTTGCAAAATTAAGCTAAGTCCTGCTTCCTTGTTTTTTGGTTATTTGCATTGCTCTTATTTTCTGTCCAGCTTGTACTAAATGTGATTCCTGATTTTGCTGGAAGCTCTAGGGGGCTGGTATTCTCCCCCCGGGCCGTTAGACGGTTCGGGGGTTCTTGAATATCCAGCGTGGACATTTTTGATAGGGTTTTTGCTGACCGTATAAGTCATCTTACTATATTCTGCTATTAGTTAGTGGGCCTCTCTTTGCTAAATACCTAGCTCATTCTTACGTTTGTCTTTTCTTCTTACCTCACCGTTATTATTTGTTGGGGGCTTGTATCCAACTTTTGGGGTCTTTTCTCTGGAGGCAAGAAAGGTCTATCTTTTCCCTTCTAGGGTTAGTTAGTTCTCCGGCTGGCGCGAGACGTCTAGAACCAACGTAGGCACGTTCCCCAGCTGCTGCTATTTGTGGTGCTAGGATTAGATATACGGTCAGCCCAGTTACCACTGCCCTATGAGCTGTTTTTTTGTGTTTGCAGACTTGGTATTTATTTCTGAGACCCTCTGCCATTGGGGTCATAATAGTATGCCAGGCCGACATTGAATGTTTAATGCATTGCAGAAGTGGGATAATAAGAAAGGAAATTCTGAGTTTTTTTTTTTTTTTCCTCACTTTGTTCCTCCTTTTTACCTCTGAGTGGCTTGTGCTTGCTGCAGACATGAATGTCCAGACCTTGATTACAAGTGTGGACCAGCTTGCTGCTCGTGTGCAGGGCATACAAGATTTTGTTACCAGTAGTCCTATGTCTGAACCTAAAATACCTATTCCTGAACTGTTCTCTGGAGATCGATTTAAGTTTAGGAATTTCAGGAATAATTGTAAATTGTTTCTATCTCTGAGACCCCGTTCATCTGGAGACTCGGCTCAGCAAGTAAAAATTGTTATCTCTTTTTTACGGGGCGACCCTCAGGATTGGGCTTTCTCGCTAGCTCCAGGAGATCCGGCATTGGCAAATATTGATGAGTTTTTTCTGGCGCTCGGATTGCTTTACTAGGAACCCAATCTTGAAGTTCAGGCAGAAAAAGCCTTGCTGGCTATTTCTCAGGGCCAGGATGAAGCTGAAGTGTATTGCCAAAAATTTCGGAAATGGTCCGTGCTTACTCAGTGGAATGAGTGTGCTCTGGCCGCAAATTTCAGAAATGGCCTTTCTGAAGCCATTAAGAATGTGATGGTGGGTTTCTCCATTCCTACAAGTCTGAATGATTCCATGGCGCTGGCTATTCAAATTGACCGGCGTTTGCGGGAGCGCAAAGCCGCTAATCCTCTGGTGGTGTTGTCTGAACAAACACCTGATTTAATGCAATGTGGTAGAATTCAGACTAGAAATGAACAGAAAAATCATAGACGTCAGAATGGGTTGTGTTTTTACTGTGGTGATTCTACACATGTTATATCAGCATGCTCTAAACGCCTAACAAGGGTTGTTAGTCCTGTCGCCATTGGTAATTTGCAACCTAAATTTATTTTGTCTGTGACTTTAATTTGCTCATTGTCTTCCTACCCTGTTATGGCGTTTGTGGATTCAGGTGCTGCCCTGAGTCTTATGGATCTGTCATTTGCCAAGCGCTGTGGTTTTGTTCTTGAGCCGTTGGTAAATCCTATCCCTCTTAGAGGTATTGATGCTACGCCATTGGCGGAAAATAAACCGCAGTTTTGGACGCAGGTAACCATGTGCATGACTCCTGAACATCGGGAGGTGATTCATTTTCTTGTTCTGCATAAAATGCATGATTTGGTCGTTTTGGGTCTGCTATGGTTACAGACCCATAATCCAGTCTTGGATTGGAAGGCTATGTCTGTGTCAAGTTGGGGCTGTCAGGGAATTCATGGTGATTCCCCGCCGGTGTCTATTGCTTCCTCTACTCCTTCGGAAGTTCCTGAGTATTTGTCTGATTATCAGGATGTATTCAGCGAGTCCAGGTCCAGTGCTCTGCCTCCTCATAGGGACTGTGACTGCGCCATAGATTTGATTCCAGGTAGTAAATTTCCTAAGGGAAGACTATTTAATCTGTCTGTACCTGAGCATACCGCAATGCGTTCGTATATCAAGGAGTCTCTGGAGAAGGGGCATATCCGTCCATCCTCTTCCCCTCTTGGTGCGGGATTCTTTTTTGTGGCCAAGAAGGACGGATCTTTGAGACCTTGTATTGACTATCGGCTTCTGAATAAAATCACTGTTAAATTTCAGTATCCTTTGCCTCTGTTGTCGGACTTGTTTGCCTGGATTAAAGGTGCCAAGTGGTTCACCAAGTTAAATCTTCGTGGTGCGTACAATCTTGTGCGCATTAAGCAAGGAGATGAATGGAAAACTGCATTTAATACGCCCGAAGGTCATTTTGAGTACTTGGTGATGCCTTTTGGGCTCTCTAATGCTCCCTCAGTGTTTAAGTCCTTTATGCATGATATTTTCCGGAAGTATCTGGATAGATTTATGATTGTTTATCTGGATGATATTCTGGTTTTCTCTGATGATTGGGACTCACATGTAGAGCAGGTCAGGATGGTGTTTCAGGTTTTGCGTGAGAATGCTTTGTTTGTGAAGGGCTCAAAGTGTCTCTTTGGAGTACAGAAGGTTCCCTTTTTGGGTTTTATTTTTTCCCCTTCTGCGGTGGAGATGGACCCAGTCAAGGTCCGAGCTATTCATGATTGGACTCAACCCACGTCAGTTAAGAGTCTTCAGAAGTTCTTGGGTTTTGCTAACTTCTACCGTCGTTTTATCGCTAATTTTTCTAGCGTTGTTAAACCTTTGACGGATATGACCAAGAAAGGTTCTGATGTAGTTAACTGGGCTCCTGCAGCCGTGGAAGCTTTCCAAGAGTTGAAGCGCCGGTTTACTTCGGCGCATGTTTTGTGCCAGCCTGATGTCTCACTTCCCTTTCAGGTTGAAGTGGATGCTTCTGAGATTGGGGCAGGGGCCGTTTTGTCGCAGAGAGGCCCTGGTTGCTCTGTAATGAGACCATGTGCATTCTTCTCTAGGAAGTTTTCGCCTGCTGAGCGGAATTATGATGTTGGCAATCGGGAGTTGCTGGCCATGAAGTGGGCATTTGAGGAGTGGCGTCATTGGCTCGAGGTTGCTAAGCATCGTGTGGTGGTCTTAACTGATCACAAGAATCTGATGTATCTCGAGTCTGCTAAACGCCTGAATCCTAGACAGGCCCGTTGGTCATTGTTTTTCTCCCGTTTTGACTTTGTGGTCTCGTATTTACCAGGTTCAAACAATGTGAAGGCTGATGCTCTTTCAAGGAGCTTTGTGCCTGACTCTCCTGGAGTCGCAGAACCAGTTGGTATTCTTAAAGAGGGAGTAATCTTGTCAGCCATTTCTCCGGATTTGCGACGTGTGTTGCAGAGATTTCAGGCTGGTAGACCTGACTCTTGTCCACCTGACAGACTGTTTGTTCCTGATAAGTGGACCAGCAGAGTCATTTCCGAGGTTCATTCCTCGGTGTTGGCAGGGCATCCGGGAATTTTTGGCACCAGAGATTTGGTGGCTAGGTCCTTTTGGTGGCCTTCCTTGTCACGGGATGTGCGGTCATTTGTGCAGTCCTGTGGGACTTGTGCTCGGGCTAAGCCTTGCTGTTCTCGTGCCAGCGGCTTGCTCTTGCCCTTGCCTGTCCCGAAGAGGCCTTGGACACACATTTCCATGGATTTCATTTCAGATCTTCCGGTGTCTCAAGGAATGTCTGTCATCTGGGTGGTATGTGATCGCTTTTCCAAGATGGTCCATTTGGTATCTTTGCCTAACCTGCCTTCCTCTTCTGATCTGGTTCCCTTGTTCTTTCAGAATGTGGTTCATTTACACGGCATTCCTGAGAATATCGTGTCTGACAGAGGATCCCAGTTTGTTTCCAGGTTCTGGCGATCCTTTTGTGCTAAGATGGGCATTGATTTGTCGTTTTCGTCTGCCTTTCATCCTCAAACTAATGGACAAACGGAGCGAACTAATCAGACTCTGGAGGCTTATGTGAGGTGTTTTGTTTCTGCAGATCAGGATGATTGGGTGACCTTCTTGCCGTTGGCTGAGTTTGCCCTTAATAATCGGGCTAGTTCCGCTACCTTGGTTTCGCCATTTTTTTGCAACTCTGGTTTCCATCCTCGTTTTTCCTCGGGACATGTGGAGTCTTCTGACTGTCCTGGGGTAGATTCTGTGGTGGATAGGTTGCAGCAGATCTGGAATCATGTGGTGGACAACTTAAAGTTGTCACAGGAGAAGGCTCAGCGTTTTGCCAACCGCCGCCGCGGTGTGGGTCCCCGACTTCGTGTTGGGGATTTGGTATGGCTGTCTTCTCGATTTGTTCCTATGAAGGTCTCCTCTCCTAAATTTAAGCCTCGCTTCATCGGTCCTTACAAGATATTGGAAATCCTTAATCCTGTGTCCTTTCGCTTGGATCTTCCGGTGTCGTTTGCCATTCACAACGTGTTCCATAGGTCTTTGTTGTGGCGGTACGTTGTACCTGTGGTTCCTTCTGTTGAGCCTCCTGCTCCGGTGTTGGTTGAGGGCGAGTTGGAGTACGTGGTGGAGAAGATCTTGGATTCTCATCTCTCCAGGCGGAGGCTTCAGTATCTGGTCAAGTGGAAGGGCTATGGTCAGGAGGATAATTCCTGGGTGGTTGCCTCTGATGTGCATGCGGCCGATTTAGTTCGTGCCTTTCACGCTGCTCATCCTGATCGCCCTGGTGGTCTTGGTGAGGGTTCGGTGACCCCTCCTTAAAAGGGGGGTACTGTTGTGAATTAGACTTTTTTGGCTCCCTCTTGTGGTCACTAGTGATATGACTCTGGGATTGTCTTTCCTCAGTTTGGCACCCACCTGGGTCGTTAGTCCAGGGGTGTTGCTATATAAACTTCCTGGATTCTCAGTCCTGTGCCTGGCATCGTTGTAATCAGTCCTTTCTGTTTGCTCCTGTCTGCTGGTCCTGGTTCTTGCAAAATTAAGCTAAGTCCTGCTTCCTTGTTTTTTGGTTATTTGCATTGCTCTTATTTTCTGTCCAGCTTGTACTAAATGTGATTCCTGATTTTGCTGGAAGCTCTAGGGGGCTGGTATTCTCCCCCCGGGCCGTTAGACGGTTCGGGGGTTCTTGAAAATCCAGCGTGGAAATTTTTGATAGGGTTTTTGCTGACCGTATAAGTCATCTTACTATATTCTGCTATTAGTTAGTGGGCCTCTCTTTGCTAAATACCTAGCTCATTCTTACGTTTGTCTTTTCTTCTTACCTCACCGTTATTATTTGTTGGGGGCTTGTATCCAACTTTTGGGGTCTTTTCTCTGGAGGCAAGAAAGGTCTATCTTTTCCCTTCTAGGGTTAGTTAGTTCTCCGGCTGGTGCGAGACGTCTAGAACCAACGTAGGCACGTTCCCCAGCTGCTGCTATTTGTGGTGCTAGGATTAGATATACGGTCAGCCCAGTTACCACTGCCCTATGAGCTGGTTTTTTGTGTTTGCAGACTTGGTATTTATTTCTGAGACCCTCTGCCATTGGGGTCATAACAGGTGAGTATATCAATATTTTTTATTTGAATTCTTTATTTTACACATTAATATGGATCCCAGGGCCTGAAGGAGAGTTTCCTCTCCTTCAGACCCTGGGAACCATCAGGATACCTTCCGATACTTGGTGTCCCATTGACTTGTATTGGTATCGGGTATCGGTATTGGCAATATCCGATACTTTTTGGGTATCGGCCAATACTATCCGATACCGATACTTTCAAGTATCGGACGGTATCACTCAACACTACTAATGATGTCACTAAAGTCAAATTTGCGCAGTATATCTGACTCGATGCTCATGATAGCCAAATTTACAAGTCGTTCAGCTTCATGGATGTCCTTAAACAGTTTTCAACTAATTTGAGTTTTGAGAAGGAGCACTCACCACTGGAGTTTGTTACAATCCAAATTAGATATATCCTTAGATCAATCTCAATATTTGGGAATGTGTCCTGCACACACTTTTCCATGATCGGCTTGTACATGAAAAGTTCAGTGCTGATATCTTTTGGCTTCTCATCTGTGAATAAATTGGCAAATGTTACGGGCTGCTGCTGGGCTGTATATATATGAGGGGCTGCTGCTGGGCTGTATATATCAGAGGCTGTTTACCTGTATATACCAGAGGCTGTTGCTGTGCTGGCTGTAAATAGAATAGAGGCTGAGGGGCTGTATAAAGAGTATACACAGCACTATACTGTAAACAGGTCCGCAATATATATATACAGTATACACAAACACACTGTAATGCAGGATATAGTGTGGACCTGTATATACAGTATTGTACTGACAGACAGAGATCATACTTACCCACCGCGACACTGTGAAGACTGAACTACTTCACCTCTGGATCTTCAGTGACTAAAGATCCAGAGTGAAGTCCTGCTGCGCTCCGTGTTGGGGAAGCCTATTTTCACGCCTTCATCATGGCTCCGCCTCCTTCCTCAAAGGTAGCTGAACAAACTTTCATCTGATCTAATCTGAGGGAACGATCAAATAGCTGAATAGGTAGCGCCTAGAAGCTTCTGTTGGGATTGGAGCAGGCTGCTGTATCCCATAAGCTAAGCATTAGGTACAGGGAGGTTACTTACAGTAGGAAGGCTAGCCAGGTCATTGGATGCTGAATCAGGTCAGGTTCATGACTCTGCCACTCTGCGCTAGCCACTGAGATGCAGGACCGCAGCCAGGTCCCTACACTTTCAATAGATTCTCTTTTGTTAAATGTTCCTTATCATTAGAAATGGTTAACAGCAAAGAGACGTATATTTTACATGTTTTGAGATATTTATCCCTATATTGGTGGGAGGCCCCTGCTTGGTGGGTGGCTCAGTGCCCGGGCCATTTGGGCCCCCGTAAATCCAGGCCTGATTGCTTGCACAGTGCTCCTTGGGATGTTTACAGTTTTAGAAATCATTTTGTATCCAAAGCCGGCATTAAACTGCTCCACAACAGTATCATGGACCTGTCTGTTGTGTTCCCTAGTCTTCATGATGCTTCAAGCAGAACCCTGAGACTATCACAGAGCAGGTGCACTTATACGGAAACTTGATGACACACAGATGGATTATATTTATCGTCATTAGGCAGTTAGGACAACATTGGATCATTCAGAGATCCACAATGAACTTCTGGAGTGAGTTTGCTGCACTGAAAGTAAAGGGGCCGAACAATATTGCATGCCCCACTTTTCAGTTTTTGAATTTCCACAAAAATTTAAAATAACCAATAAATTTCGTTCAACTTCACAATTGTGTTCCACTTGTTGTTGATTCTTCACCCAAAATTTACATTTGGTATCTTTATATTTGAAGCATGGTATGCAGGAAAAGGTTGAAAAGTTCCAGGGGTCCGCATACTTTTGCAAGGCACTGTATGTGCTATTATTTTGTCACTATGTGGTGGTAATGTGTGATCTGGTCATGGTGTGACAGTTTTCATTCTTTGTATGTGCTATTATTTGATCACTATATGGTGGTAATATGTGGTATGATCATGGTGCGTCAGTACTTGCTCCTTGTATGTAGTATTATTCTGATTATTCTGTCCCTATGTGGTGGTCATTCCAGCCATCACATTAGGTGGGAGTTATTTAAATGTTTGAATAAATATAGTTAGCTAATGTTTAAGTTAATAATTTTATACGGCCCCCAAATGATAGTACAAAATTCCAAATGGCCCTTGGCAGAGAAAAGGTTCCCTTCTCCTGCTCTAGATGAATTAATTGGAGAGTATAATTTGTAAAGTGGGGTCACTTATGGAAGGGTTCTGCTGTACTTGCATCTCAGTTGCTCTGCAAATGTTACATGGCACCTCCAAACCATTCCAGCAAAATTTGAACTTCAATATGGCACTTTTTCCCTTCTGAGCTTTGCACTGTGTTAGGGCTAGTTGAACGCACTGAGTATAGATAGGTAACTACAAGCAGCGTTCACAGCCCAGGGTCCACAGTGCAGAGATATCTACTGCAAAGTAATGGCAGATAACCTCTGAGCTCACACGTGGGTTAAGCTTCACCCCATGTGAACTATTACCCTAACTAAGGGTTGTGCTTGCTATGTAACTCTTCTGTGCTAACCGCACACATGAAGGAACCAGATGCTAAGCCAAGGCTAATTGCCCCCACTGAGGCTAGCTGCTTGCCTGAGTGTACAGGCCCAAAGCTACAGCCTCACACCACATATGTAGAGAGTGGTATAGTATCCACTGGCAAAGCCAAACACATTTGATACTAGCGCATGGCCGTGCGGCCATGCAAACCTTTTATAGTTGCAGCTTTACAGGACCTTCATGGTGGACTAATAAGAGCTGCAACAGAGCCTGAGCATGTGACCCTCGACCTCCAATGAGAGGTCCTCCCGTGGGCATGCTCAGTGCGTGAAAAGCAGGACCTAGTCCCAGAAAAGCCTGCTTGCCGCTGACCAGTGCTGGCTACAAGGGCAGAGCCTGGAAAGGCAACAGTAACCATTCACACAGTATCAGGCTGAGCCAGACGCTGGGACCGACATCTCCTTTGAGCAGGTTCCACTGCGGCTGGAGGAGAATGGGAGACCGCAGCAGACATGGTTTGAGATTCCCCCTGTGCAGCAGCGGGAACTCGACACCTAACATTACCCCCTCCTAGGGCCCCCTCCTCCTTGAGCCTCGCTACACTCAAAGGCTGCAATGAGCAGCGGAGCCTGAATGTGCTCCACAGGTTCTGTCCTCTGGGACGTGACCCTTCCAGTCCATCAGATAGTACTTCTTGCCATGTACCACCTTGCACCCCAAGATAGTGTGCACCTCGTACCAATCCGTGGATGAACCCGATGTCCGGGCAGATGACTCGGAACAGCAGGACATATAGACGGGCTTTGAGAGGGAAACATGAAAGGTGTCGGTGATACCAAGGCGCGGAGGAATAGCCAAATGGTAGACCACAGGATTAACCTGTTCCAGAACCTTGAAAGGACCAATGTAGCGAGGCGCAAACTTAGTGGACTCAACTCGCAGCCTAATGTTACAGGCGGAGAGCCACACTAAGTCGCCAGCAATGAAGGTCGGAGAGGGGGGAACCGGTGTGCATCAGCAGAAACCCTTATTCTATCCATGGAGGCCCGAATGGCATCCTGTGTGTGGTCCCAAATGTCACGTGCCTCCACTGCTCAGTCTGCCACCCTGGAATCAGTGGATTACACGGGCATGGGCACAGGGACACACGGATGCTGGCCATAAATAAGTATAAATGGAGTCTTCCCAGTGGAGCCGGCTACGGCGTTGTTCAAAGCAAATTCCGCCCAAGGTAGCAAAGATGCCCAGTCATCCTGCCTAGCAGAGACAAAATGTGGCTGGTACGTCACCAGAATCTGGTTGGCCCTCTCTACCAACCCATTCGTCTCGGGATGGTATGCAGAAGAGAGATTCAGCTCAATGCTGAGTAAACGACAGAGCTCTCTCCAAAACCGAGACGCGAACTGGGGACCCCGGCCACTGGCAATTTTTTCAAGCATGCCATATAGACGGAAAATATGTTTAATGAACAACGCCACCAAGGCCCATGCAGAAGGTAACCGTGGAAGTGGCAACAAGTTAGAAAAATGATCGGTGACTACCCAGATAACAGTGCAGCTACAAGACTTAGGTAAGCCCACCAAGAAGTCCACCCCGACCATCTCCCAGGGCCTGTCTGCCACCGGCAGGGGGTAAATTAGCCCAACAGGCCATTGCCGAGGAGACCAATTCTTGGCACAGGAGACACAAGCCTGAATATAATCCCCGACGTCTCGAGCCATATGCGTCCACCAGTATGTCCTCGCCAGAAGCTCATATGTCCTCTTGGTCCCAAAATGTCCATCCACACTGGACGAATGAGCCCAAGAGAGAACCTCTGGTCACAACTTTGATGGTACAAAAGTCTTGCCTGGGGGCACAGACTCTAGCGAAACCAGAGCCACGGTTCTCAGGCTCTCAGAAGGGACAATAAGCAGAGGCTCCTCCTCCTCTCATGACACTAAGGAGCGAAAGAGAGCGTCGGCACGAATGTTCTTCTCCCCGTAGAGAAAATGGAGGGTTAAATGGAACCGGGAGAAGAACAGGGACCATCTGGCCTGGCGAGAATTTAGCTGCTGGGCTGTCTGTAAGTACACCAAATTTTTGTGGTCTGTAAAAATCTGGAAGGGAAAGCCAGCACCCTCCATGAGGTGTCTCCACTCTGAGAAAGCCAACTTCGAAGCTAGCAACTCCCTGTCCCCGATGGAATAATTCCTCTCCGCTGGGGAGAAGGTCTTGGAAAAGAAGAAGCAAGGATGCTTCCAACTTTGAGCATCCTTTTGGAAGAGGACTGATCCAGCACCAGCAGATGAGGCATCCACCTCCATTATATATGGCTTATCTATATCAGGGCAATGTAAGATGGGAGCGCTAGCGAAGTGTGACTTAATAGCGAGAAAGGCCTTGGAAATCTCCTCCGACCACAATTTGGGATTTGCTCCCTTTTTGATGAGGGCAACAAACAGAGCTACCAAAGTTGAGAAGTGGCGAATGAACTGGCGATGGCAATTAATGAATCCCATAAAGCGCTGCACCGCTTTAAGAGAATGAGGTTCCTGCCAGTCCATCACAGCCTGTAGCTTGGCAGGATCCATAGCCAATACCTGGGCAGAGATGATATAGCCAAGGAAAGGAAAGGACTCCTACTCAAACACACACTTCTCCAACTTCTCCAACTTGGTATAAAGGGAGTTTGCCCGTAAGAGGTCGAATACATCTCTCCGGTGGGAGTCAATAACTGGAGAGTAGATGAGAATATCATCCAGATAGACTACGACTGAGATGGTGAGCTTATCCCAGACGATGTCATTTACAAAGTCTTGGAAAATGGCTGGGGCATTACAGAGCCCGAATGGAATCACCAGATATTCATAGTGCCCATCTCTGGTGTTAAAAGCCATCTTCCATTCATCCCCCTCACGGATGCGAATCAAGTTGTAAGCACCCCGCAAATCTAATTTAGTAAATACCCTTGCTCCCCGTAGCCTATCAAAGAGCTCAGATATCTGGGGTAATGGGTACTTATTCTTAATGGTGATGGTGTTAAGACCCCTGTAGTCTATGCATGGATGTAGTTCTCCACCCTTCTTCTGCACGAAGAAGAACCCAGCCACTGCAGGTGACACGGACTTCCTAATGAATCCTCTTGCCAGATTCTCTCGGATGTACTGGGACATTGCCTCTGTCTCCGGAAGAGATAACAGATAGACTCGACCCCGGGGAAGCTCTGCACCAGGCAAGAGGTCAATAGGACAGTCAAAGGGGCGGTGAGGAGGAAGAGTCTCCGCAGCCCTTTTGGAGAACACGTCCACATTGGGGAAAGAGGAAAGATCTGCCGGTACCTCAGTTGTAGCAACCTGAACACACTCCCTCTGACATCTAACCTCACAGGATTTACTCCATCCCAGAATTCTCCCTGAGGATCACTCCATATGAGGAGTGTGGTAGCGTAGCCATGTTATCCTCAACAAGACCTCATCAATTCCCACAGGAATGACTAGTAGGGAAATAATCTCCTGATGAGAAGGAGACATGGAAAGAGTGAATGGAATGGTTTGGTGTGTACTCTGTGAGGGTAGTGTCGACCCATTTACCAATTGAACGGTCACAGGTTTGGCGAGCATCACCAGGGGTATTGCGTGTCGTTGGGTGAAAGCAGATGACATAAAATTGCCCTCCGCCCCAGATTCCACGCAAATCTCTACCATAAGAGTGGATGGGCCTATGGTAATTGCCCCCTTGAAGGACAATTTGGAGGAAAATGTTGCCGTATCTAGTGTACCTCATCCGACTATCACTAGACGCTGACGTTTTCCTGACCGCTGAGAACACTTGGAGGCCAGGTGTCCTGACTGCCGGCAAACATGACAGACCTTAAGTGCACGAGCGTTCCAGGACTTAGATCCTGCTCATGACATCTCTATGGCGTTATGTGACTCAGACTCCTGGACCAGAGCCGAAACCTTTGCCTACACTGGGCTCGCTCCAACCTTCACTCGTTAAAACGAAGATCGATGCGAGCTGATACTGCTATGAGCTCCTCCAGTGTGGCAGGAATCTCCCTAGTGGCCAAAGCATCCTTCACATGGTCAGCCAGCCCCCTCCAAAATACTGGGATGAGGGCTTTATCCGGCCACTCGAGCTCAGATGCTAAAGTCCGAAAGTGGACGGCAAAATGGCTGACCATGGACAAACCCTGAGTCAATGCCAGCAGTTGGAGCGCCATATCATGGGTGACTCGAGGTCCTAATAAGACCTGTTTCAGAGTGCTCAAAAACAGAGGAGCACTCTGTACCACATGATCATCGCACTCCCATAGTGTCATAGCCCACTCCAATGCCCTGTCTGACAGCAGATAAATAATGAATACCACCTTTGCCTGCTCTGTAGGAAAAAGTGCAGCCTGGAGCTCGAGGTGTGTACCGCACTGGCTCATGAAACCCCTACATGATTTACTGTCACCAGAGTATTTCTCTGGCAGAGGAAGATGGGATAAGGTCGGAACAGGGGTGGCAGTGGCTAAAGTTGCTACAGCCACGCAAGCTGCCTGAACAGCTATTGCGGTAACATCCACAGCTGAGGTTGCAAGCTCGAGAGCCTCCAACCAGCCCTCTAGCTGCTGGATGTACCCCTGCAATCGATGTTTGTCCACCATTACTTAGCCAGACACTGGCACTAATATACTGTTAGGGCTAGCGGAACGCACCGAGTATAGATAGGTAGCTACAAGGTGCGTTCGCAGCCCAGGGTCCACCATGCAGAGTTATCTGCTGCAAAGTAATGGCAGATAACCTCTGAGCTCACACGTGGGTTCACCCCGTGTGAAATGGAAGCAATCTCTGTTGACTCACAGAGTCACACTGTACACAAAACTATTACGCTAACTAAGGGTTGTGCTTGCTATGTAACTTTTCTGTGCTAACCGCACACATGAAGGAACCAGATGCTAAGCCAAGGCTAATTGCCCCCACTGAAGCTAGCTGCCTGCCTGAGTGTACAGTCCCAAAGCTACAGCCTCACACCACATATGTATAGAGTGGTATAGTATCCACTAGCATAAGCCAAACACATTTGATACTAGCACATGACCGTGCGGCCATGCAAACCTTTTATAGTTGCAGCTCTACAGGACCTTCCTGGTGGACCAATAGGAGCTGCAACAGAGTCTGAGTGTGTGACCCCCAACCTCCAATGAGAGGTCCTCCTGTGGGCATGCTCAGTGCATGAAAAGCAGGATTTAGTCCCAGAAAAGCCTGCTCATGGCTGACCAGTGCTGGCTACAAGGGCAGAGCCTGGAAAGGCCACAGTAACCATTCGCACAGTATCAGGCTGGGACAGACACTGGGACCGACATCTCTGTTGAGCAGGTTCCACTGCAGCTGGAAGAGAATGGGAGACCGCTGCAGACATGGTTCAAGATTCCCCCCGGGCAGTGGCAGGAACTCGACACCTAACACACTGTGCCTCAAAAGCAGTTTTTGACAACATAAATTGAGTAACAAATTGTACCTTTCATTTTCTCCAATCATCACTTTTAAAAATTAAAAAGTTGGGGCCAAAACAATATTTTAGTGGAAAAATTTGTAATTTTCTGTTTACTTTTTCAAATGTTATATATTTCTATGAATTGCCTGAAGCTAAAAATTATCTCTACACACTAGATGTCTTCCTCAAGAGGTGCAGTCCAAAATGGCATCACTGGTAAGAGTTTCTGCTGTTTTGTCATGTCAGGGGCTCTTCAAATGTTACTTGGCATTCACAATTTATTCCAGCCAAAAAGAGCCCCAGAATTCAATTGGCACTCCTTCCCTTCTGAGCCCTGCTGTGTGCCCAGACAGTAGTTTTCCACCACATATAGAGTATTTGTGTAATCAGGAGGAATCGCACATCAAACTGTATTGTACATTTTCTCCTATTACCCTTGTAAAAATGAAAAATTTTGGGCAAACCAATATTTTTTAGGGATTTTTTTTTTACTTTCACAGCTCAACATTATAAAATTCTGTGAAGCACCTTTGGGTTTGAGGTGGTCAGTAAGTTCCTTGAGTTGTGAAGTTTTTAAAATGGGGTCATTTGTCGTGGTTTTCCACTGTTTAGGCACATCAGGAGCTCTGCAAACACCAAATGGTCCACCTTCCCTTGCGTTCCATGTCATGCGCCAAAACAGTAGTTTTCTACTACATATTGGGTGTCAACATACTCAAGAGAAATTGCACAAATTTTACAGGCAAATTTCTACTGTTACACTTTTAAAAATGCAAAAATTTGGGGCTAAGTCAACTTTTTGTGGTAAAAAGTAAACTTTTCATTTTTTATTCTACATTGCCTTAATTCCCCTGAAATATTTGAAGGGTTAATAAACTAAATTAATGTGGTTTTGTGCAGACTGAGGGGTGTGAATTTTAAAATGGTGTCACTTTTTGGTATTGTGTCATATAGGCCCCTCAAACTCACTTAAAATGTGGTGTGGTCCCTAAAATAATAGGTTTAATGGCACAAAAATTCAAAGTTGAAAATTGTGAAATGTTCAAAATTATTGCCAAAATTCCAATATTTTTACAAATAAACGCAAAAACTATCAGCCTAAATTTAACGCTAACATGAAATACTATGCTTCATGAAAAAACACTCTCAGAATTAGGGTTGAGCGACTTTAACTTTTTTGGGGTCGAGTCGGGTTTTGCGAAACCCGACTTTGTCAAAAGTCGAGTCGAGTGAAGTCGGCCGATTATCGCGAAAAGTCGGGGATCGACCGAAACATGAAACCCAATGCAAGTCAATGGGGAAGCATAGTCGGCAGTGAGTGGAGGCCAGGAAAACACCTACAGTGCCCATTTTAATGGCAAAAACATCCATTCTTGTTACTGAAGCTTGTCAATATTACTTTACTTTATAATAATAGTTAGGCATTGGAAATTGGGGGTCATTTGGCTAAAGTTGTGGGGGGTAGGGCTGGTTAAAGTTCTTAGTGGGCCCAGGAAACGTGGACTACGTCACGGCGGTGGAGCAGGGAGAGGTAAGTATTTCAACGTTGCAAGTGCTGTGATCCTGAGCAAGCAGGGGGGGTTCACTCGTTCGCATTGGCACTGGCACAGGGCCCCTCACAGTACGGCGGTGTGTTTGCACGGCGGGGGCGCCTCCCACCGGCAGTGACACTATTGCGTACTATGAGGGGCCCTGTGCCAGTGACGTCGCCAACGAGTATGCCCCCCCACCTGATGAAGGAACCTGCACTTTCACCTGCACCTTCCTCTTTGTCCCCGTGTAAGGTGGTATAGTAAGCGGGAAGAGGAACCTGACTTTCAACAGGGTCAGATTCTGGCTGTATAGAGTGCAAGGGGAATGTAGTGGTCTGGGTCAATGTACCAGCGGACTCATCTAGCAGTGGCTGGGCAATGGGCAGGATGAGGAGGAAACACAGATCTAGGCCCAAATAATAAAGTGGTCTAAATGCAGTTCAAAATTGGTAACAGGACTAACCAGGCGGCATTGCTTTGTTCAGTGGAAGACAACTGTAATGAGAGGCTGACACAGTGAGTAGGGCCAAATAAGTAACTAGGCTAAATGCAGTTCTAAATTGGTAACAGTAGGAAACAGGCGGCACTGCTTTGTACAGTGGAGGAGAACACCAAGCAGCGGCAGACACCGTTACTAGGCCCCAACCAAACTAGTACGCCAACTGCAGTGTTACATTAACAACTACCTAATGAGAGCCTGAAGGTTGAAGCTCAAGAAAAACAAACAGGAGGAAACCCAGGAGCAGCAGACACCGTTAGAAGGCCCCAACCAAACTAGTAGGCCTGATGCAGTGTTATCTAAACAACTACTTAATGAGAGCCTGAAGGTTGAAGCTCAGACAAGGAAACCTGGAGGAGAACACCAAGGAGCAGCAGACACCGTTACTAGGCCCCAACCAAAGTAGTAGGGCAACTGCAGTGTTACATTAAAAACTACTTAATGAGAGCCTGAAGGTTGAAGCTCAGCTTTTTCAGTGGAGGACCGCGTGATTGAGTGGCGCAGACAGACAAAGGTAGTATGTGGTAACTCAAAAAGTTGGCTCTATGCAGTTTTAAATTGGTTACAGGGGTACACAGGCAACATTGTGTGGTCAGCGGAGGACAATTGGAAGGAGGGACCGCAGACAGACTTCCTAGGCCTAAAATAATAAAATAGGCTCTATGCAGCTTCCATTATGTGGCAGGGGTACACAGGCAGCATTGGTGTGGTCAGCGGAGGACACTTGGAAGGAGGGACAGCAGACAGACTTCCTAGGCCTAAAATAATAAAATAGGCTCTATGCAGCTTCCATTATGTGGCAGGAGTACACAGGCAGCATTGGTGTGGTCAGCGGAGGACAAAAGGAAGGAGGGACCGCAGACAGGCTTCCTAGGCCTAAAATAATAAAATAGGCTCTATGTAGCTTCCATTATGTGGCAGGGGTACACAGGCAGCATTGGTGTGGTCAGTGGAGGACAATTGGAAGGAGGGACCGCAGACAGACTTCATAGGCCTAAAATAATAAAATAGGCTCTATGCAGCTTAAATTTTGCTACAGGGGTACACAGGCAGCATTGGTGTGGTCAGCGGAGGACAAGTGGAAGGAGGGATCGCAGACAGACTTCCTAGGCCTAAAATAATAAAATAGGTTCTATGCAGCTTCCATTATGTGGCAGGGGTACACAGGCAGCATTGGTGTGGTCAGCGGAGAACAATTGGAAGGAGGGACCGCAGACAGACTTCCTAGGCCTAAAATAATAAAATAGGCTCTGTGCAGCTTCCATTACGTGGCAGGGGTACACAGGCAGCATTGGTGTGGTCAGCGGAGGACAATTGGAAGGAGTGACCGCAGACAGACTTCCTAGGCCTAAAATAATAAAATAGGCTCTATGCAGCTTCCATTATGTGGCAGGGGTACACAGGCAGCATTGGTGTGGTCAGCGGAGGACAATAGGAAGGAGGGACCGCAGACAGACTTCATATGGCCTAAAATAATAAAATAGGCTCTATGCAGCTTCCATTATGTGGCAGGGGTACACAGGCAGCATTGGTGTGGTCAGCGGTGGACAATTGGAAGGGGAGACCGCAGACAGACTTCATAGGCCTAAAATAATAAAATAGGCTCTATGCAGCTTAAATTTGGCTACAGGGGTACACAGGCAGCATTGGTGTGGTCAGCGGAGGACAATTGGAAGGAGGGACCGCAGACAGACTTCCTAGGCCTAAAATAATAAAATAGGCTCTATGCAGCTTCCATTATGTGGCAGGGGTACAAAGGCAGCATTGGTGTGGTCAGCGGAGGACAATTGGAAGGACGGACCGCAGACAGGCTTCCTAGGCCTAAAATAATAAAATAGGCTCTATGCAGCTTACATTTGGCTACAGGGGTACACAGGCAGCATTGGTGTGGTCAGCGGAGGACAATTGGAAGGAGGGACCGCAGACAGACTTCCTAGGCCTAAAATAATAAAATAGGCTCTATGCAGCTTCCATTATGTGGCAGGGGTACACAGGCAGCATTGGTGTGGTCAGCGGAGGACAATTGGAAGGAGGGACCGCAGACAGACTTCCTAGGCCTAAAATAATAAAATAGGCTCTATGCAGCTTCCATCATGTGGCAGGGGTACACAGGCAGCATTGGTGTGGTCAGCGGAAAACAATTGGAAGGAGGGACCGCAGACAGACTTCCTAGGCCTAAAATAATAAAATAGGCTCTATGCAGCTTCCATTATGTGGCAGGGGTACACAGGCAGCATTGGTGTGGTCAGCGGAGGACAATTGGAAGGAGGGACCGCAGACAGACTTCCTAGGCCTAAAATAATAAAATAGGCTCTATGCAGCTTCCATTATGTGGCAGGGGTACACAGGCAGCATTGGTGTGGTCAGCGGAGGACACTTGGAAGGAGGGACAGCAGACAGACTTCCTAGGCCTAAAATAATAAAATAGGCTCTATGCAGCTTCCATTATGTGGCAGGAGTACACAGGCAGCATTGGTGTGGTCAGCGGAGGACAATAGGAAGGAGGGACCGCAGACAGGCTTCCTAGGCCTAAAATAATAAAATAGGCTCTATGTAGCTTCCATTATGTGGCAGGGGTACACAGGCAGCATTGGTGTGGTCAGTGGAGGACAATTGGAAGGAGGGACCGCAGACAGACTTCATAGGCCTAAAATAATAAAATAGGCTCTATGCAGCTTAAATTTTGCTACAGGGGTACACAGGCAGCATTGGTGTGGTCAGCGGAGGACAAGTGGAAGGAGGGATCGCAGACAGACTTCCTAGGCCTAAAATAATAAAATAGGTTCTATGCAGCTTCCATTATGTGGCAGGGGTACACAGGCAGCATTGGTGTGGTCAGCGGAGAACAATTGGAAGGAGGGACCGCAGACAGACTTCCTAGGCCTAAAATAATAAAATAGGCTCTGTGCAGCTTCCATTACGTGGCAGGGGTTCACAGGCAGCATTGGTGTGGTCAACGGAGGACAATTGGAAGGAGTGACCGCAGACAGACTTCCTAGGCCTAAAATAATAAAATAGGCTCTATGCAGCTTCCATTATGTGGCAGGGGTACACAGGCAGCATTGGTGTGGTCAGCGGAGGACAATAGGAAGGAGGGACCGCAGACAGACTTCATATGGCCTAAAATAATAAAATAGGCTCTATGCAGCTTCCATTATGTGGCAGGGGTACACAGGCAGCATTGGTGTGGTCAGCGGTGGACAATTGGAACGAGAGACCGCAGACAGACTTCATAGGCCTAAAATAATAAAATAGGCTCTATGCAGCTTAAATTTGGCTACAGGGGTACACAGGCAGCATTGGTGTGGTCAGCGGAGGACAATTGGAAGGAGGGACCGCAGACACACTTCCTAGGCCTAAAATAATAAAATAGGCTCTATGCAGCTTCCATCATGTGGCTGGGGTACACAGGCAGCATTGGTGTGGTCAGCGGAAAACAATTGGAAGGAGGGACCGCAGACAGACTTCCTAGGCCTAAAATAATAAAATAGGCTCTATGCAGCTTCCATTATGTGGCAGGGGTACACAGGCAGCATTGGTGTGGTCAGCGGAGGACAATTGGAAGGAGGGACCGCAGACAGACTTCCTAGGCCTAAAATAATAAAATAGGCTCTATGCGGCTTAAATTTGGCTACAGGGGTACACAGGCAGCATTGGTGTGGTCAGCGGAGGACAATTGGAAGGAGGGACCGCAGACAGACTTCCTAGGCCTAAAATAATAATATAGGCTCTATGCAGCTTCCATTATGTGGCAGGGGTACACAGGCAGCATTGGTGTGGTCAGCGGAAGACAATTGGAAGGAGGGACCGCAGACAGACTTCCTAGGCCTAAAATAATAAAATAGGCTCTATGCAGCTTCCATTATGTGGCAGGGGTACACAGGCAGCATTGGTGTGGTCAGCGGAGGACTCTTGGAAGGAGGGACCGCAGACAGACTTCCTAGGCCTAAAATAATAAAATAGGCTCTATGCAGCTTCCATTATGTGGCAGGGGTACACAGGCAGCATTGGT
The DNA here is from genome assembly GCF_051348905.1 of Ranitomeya variabilis. Classification (NCBI taxonomy): domain Eukaryota; kingdom Metazoa; phylum Chordata; class Amphibia; order Anura; family Dendrobatidae; genus Ranitomeya; species Ranitomeya variabilis. Next base: position 292,108,974 of record NC_135237.1, read on the forward strand.
GTCGTCAGCGGAGGACAATTGGAAGGAGGGACCGCAGACAGACTTCCTAGGCCTACAATAATAAAATAGGCTCTATGCAGCTTCCATTATGTGACAGGGGTACACAGGCAGCATTGGTGTGGTCAGCGGAGGACAATTGGAAGGAGGGACCGCAGACAGACTTCCTAGGCCTAAAAAAATAAAATAGGCTCAATGCAGCTTCCAGTATGTGGCAGGGGTACACAGGCAGCATTGGTGTGGTCAGCGGAGAACAATTGGAAGGAGGGACCGCAGACAGACTTCCTAGGCCTAAAATAATAAAATAGGCTCTGTGCAGCTTCCATTACGTGGCAGGGGTTCACAGGCAGCATTGGTGTGGTCAACGGAGGACAATTGGAAGGAGTGACCGCAGACAGACTTCCTAGGCCTAAAATAATAAAATAGGCTCTATGCAGCTTCCATTATGTGGCAGGGGTACACAGGCAGCATTGGTGTGGTCAGCGGAGGACAATAGGAAGGAGGGACCGCAGACAGACTTCATATGGCCTAAAATAATAAAATAGGCTCTATGCAGCTTCCATTATGTGGCAGGGGTACACAGGCAGCATTGGTGTGGTCAGCGGTGGACAATTGGAAGGAGAGACCGCAGACAGACTTCATAGGCCTAAAATAATAAAATAGGCTCTATGCAGCTTCCATTATGTGGCAGGGGTACACAGGCAGCATTGGTGTGGTCAGCGGAGGACAATAGGAAGGAGGGACCGCAGACAGACTTCATATGGCCTAAAATAATAAAATAGGCTCTATGCAGCTTCCATTATGTGGCAGGGGTACACAGGCAGCATTGGTGTGGTCAGCGGTGGACAATTGGAAGGGGAGACCGCAGACAGACTTCATAGGCCTAAAATAATAAAATAGGCTCTATGCAGCTTAAATTTGGCTACAGGGGTACACAGGCAGCATTGGTGTGGTCAGCGGAGGACAATTGGAAGGAGGGACCGCAGACACACTTCCTAGGCCTAAAATAATAAAATAGGCTCTATGCAGCTTAAATTTGGCTACAGGGGTACACAGGCAGCATTGGTGTGGTCAGCGGAGGACAATTGGAAGGAGGGACCGCAGACACACTTCCTAGGCCTAAAATAATAAAATAGGCTCTATGCAGCTTCCATCATGTGGCTGGGGTACACAGGCAGCATTGGTGTGGTCAGCGGAAAACAATTGGAAGGAGGGACCGCAGACAGACTTCCTAGGCCTAAAATAATAAAATAGGCTCTATGCAGCTTCCATTATGTGGCAGGGGTACACAGGCAGCATTGGTGTGGTCAGCGGAGGACAATTGGAAGGAGGGACCGCAGACAGACTTCCTAGGCCTAAAATAATAAAATAGGCTCTATGCGGCTTAAATTTGGCTACAGGGGTACACAGGCAGCATTGGTGTGGTCAGCGGAGGACAATTGGAAGGAGGGACCGCAGACAGACTTCCTAGGCCTAAAATAATAATATAGGCTCTATGCAGCTTCCATTATGTGGCAGGGGTACACAGGCAGCATTGGTGTGGTCAGCGGAAGACAATTGGAAGGAGGGACCGCAGACAGACTTCCTAGGCCTAAAATAATAAAATAGGCTCTATGCAGCTTCCATTATGTGGCAGGGGTACACAGGCAGCATTGGTGTGGTCAGCGGAGGACTCTTGGAAGGAGGGACCGCAGACAGACTTCCTAGGCCTAAAATAATAAAATAGGCTCTATGCAGCTTCCATTATGTGGCAGGGGTACACAGGCAGCATTGGTGTCGTCAGCGGAGGACAATTGGAAGGAGGGACCGCAGACAGACTTCCTAGGCCTACAATAATAAAATAGGCTCTATGCAGCTTCCATTATGTGACAGGGGTACACAGGCAGCATTGGTGTGGTCAGCGGAGGACAATTGGAAGGAGGGACCGCAGACAGACTTCCTAGGCCTAAAAAAATAAAATAGGCTCAATGCAGCTTCCATTATGTGGCAGGGGTACACAGGCAGCATTGGTGTGTTCAGCGGAGGACAATTGGAAGGAGGGACCGCAGACAGACTTCCTAGACCTAAAATAATAAAATAGGCTCTATGCAGCTTCCATCATGTGGCAGGGGTACACAGTCAGCATTGGTGTGGTCAGCGGAAAACAATTGGAAGGACGGACTGCAGACAGACTTCCTAGGCCTAAAATAATAAAATAGGCTCTATGCAGCTTCCATTATGTTGCAGGGGTACACAGGCAGCATTGGTGTGGTCAGCGGAGGACACTTGGAAGGAGGGACCGCAGACAGACTTCCTAGGCCTAAAATAATAAAATAGGCTCTATGCAGCTTCCAATATGTGGCAGGGGTACACAGGCAGCATTGGTGTGGTCAGCGGAGGACAATTGGAAGGAGGGACCGCAGACAGACTTAATAGGCCCAAAATAATAAAAAAGGCTCTATGCAGCTTAAATTTGGCTACAGGGGTACACAGGAAGCATTGGTGTGGTCAGCGGAGGACAATTGGAAGGAGGGACCGCAGACAGACTTCCTAGGCCTAAAATAATAAAATATGCTCCATGCAGCTTAAATTTGGCTACAGGGGTACACAGGAAGCATTGGTGTGGTCAGCGGAGGACAATTGGAAGGAGGGACCGCAGACAGACTTCCTAGGCCTAAAATAATAAAATAGGCTCTATGCAGCTTCCATTATGTGGCAGTGGTACACAGGCAGCATTGATGTGGTCAGCGGAGGACAATTGGAAGGACGGACCGCAGACAGACTTCCTAAGCCTAAAATAATAAAATAGGCTCTATGCAGCTTAAATTTGGCTACAGGGGTACACAGGCAGCATTGGTGTGGTCAGCGGAGGACAATTGGAAGGAGGGACCGCAGACAGACTTCCTAGGCCTAAAATAATAAAATAGGCTCTATGCAGCTTCCATTATGTGGCAGGGGTACACAGGCAGCATTGGTGTGGTCAGCGGAGGACAATTGGAAGGAGGGACCGCAGACAGACTTCATAGGCCTAAAATAATAAAATAGGCTCTATGCAGCTTAAATTTGGCTACAGGTGTACACAGGCAGCATTGGTGTGGTCAGCGGAGGACAATTGGAAGGAGGGACCGCAGACAGACTTCCTAGGCCTAAAATAATAAAATAGGCTCTATGCAGCTTCCATTATGTGGCAGGGGTACACAGGCAGCATTGGTGTGGTCAGTGGAGGACAATTGGAAGGAGGGACCGCAGACAGACTTCCTAGGCCTACAATAATAAAATAGGCTCTATGCAGCTTCCATTATGTGGCAGGGGTACACAGGCAGCATTGGTGTGGTCAGCGGAGGACAATTGGAAGGAGGGACTGCACACAGACTTCATAGGCCTAAAATAATAAAATAGGCTCTATGCAGCTTAAATTTGGCTACAGGGGTACACAGGCAGCATTGGTGTGGTCAGCGGAGGACAATTGGAAGGAGGGACCGCAGACAGACTTCCTAGGCCTAAAATAATAAAATAGGCTCTATGCAGCTTCCATTACGTGGCAGGGGTACACAGGCAGCATTGGTGTGGTCAGCGGAGGACAATTGGAAGGAGTGACCGCAGACAGACTTCCTAGGCCTAAAATAATAAAATAGGCTCTATGCAGCTTCCATTATGTGGCAGGGGTACACAGGCAGCATTGGTGTGGTCAGCGGAGGACAATAGGAAGGAGGGACCGCAGACAGACTTCATATGGCCTAAAATAATAAAATAGGCTCTATGCAGCTTCCATTATGTGGCAGGGGTACACAGGCAGCATTGGTGTGGTCAGCGGTGGACAATTGGAAGGAGAGACCGCAGACAGACTTCATAGGCCTAAAATAATAAAATAGGCTCTATGCAGCTTAAATTTGGCTACAGGGGTACACAGGCAGCATTGGTGTGGTAAGCGGAGGACAATTGGAAGGAGGGACCGCAGACAGACTTCCTAGGCCTAAAATAATAAAATAGGCTCTATGCAGCTTCCATTATGTGGCAGGGGTACACAGGCAGCATTGGTGTGGTCAGCGGAGGACAATTGGAAGGACGGACCGCAGACAGGCTTCCTAGGCCTAAAATAATAAAATAGGCTCTATGCAGCTTACATTTGGCTACAGGGGTACACAGGCAGCATTGGTGTGGTCAGCGGAGGACAATTGGAAGGAGGGACCGCAGACAGACTTCCTAGGCCTAAAATTATAAAATAGGCTCTATGCAGCTTCCATTATGTGGCAGGGGTACACAGGCAGCATTGGTGTGGTCAGCGGAGGACAATTGGAAGGAGGGACCGCAGACAGACTTCCTAGGCCTAAAATAATAAAATAGGCTCTATGCAGCTTCCATCATGTGGCAGGGGTACACAGGCAGCATTGGTGTGGTCAGCGGAAAACAATTGGAAGGAGGGACCGCAGACAGACTTCCTAGGCCTAAAATAATAAAATAGGCTCTATGCAGCTTCCATTATGTGGCAGGGGTACACAGGCAGCATTGGTGTGGTCAGCGGAGGACAATTGGAAGGAGGGACCGCAGACAGACTTCCTAGGCCTAAAATAATAAAATAGGCTCTATGCGGCTTAAATTTGGCTACAGGGGTACACAGGCAGCATTGGTGTGGTCAGCGGAGGACAATTGGAAGGAGGGACCGCAGACAGACTTCCTAGGCCTAAAATAATAAAATAGGCTCTATGCAGCTTCCATTATGGGGCAGGGGTACACAGGCAGCATTGGTGTGGTCAGCGGAAGACAATTGGAAGGAGGGACCGCAGACAGACTTCCTAGGCCTAAAATAATAAAATAGGCTCTATGCAGCTTCCATTATGTGGCAGGGGTACACAGGCAGCATTGGTGTGGTCAGCGGAGGACTCTTGGAAGGAGGGACCGCAGACAGACTTCCTAGGCCTAAAATAATAAAATAGGCTCTATGCAGCTTCCATTATGTGGCAGGGGTACACAGGCAGCATTGGTGTCGTCAGCGGAGGACAATTGGAAGGAGGGACCGCAGACAGACTTCCTAGGCCTACAATAATAAAATAGGCTCTATGCAGCTTCCATTATGTGACAGGGGTACACAGGCAGCATTGGTGTGGTCAGCGGAGGACAATTGGAAGGAGGGACCGCAGACAGATTTCCTAGGCCTAAAAAAATAAAATAGGCTCTATGCAGCTTCCATTATGTGGCAGGGGTACACAGGCAGCATTGGTGTGTTCAGCGGAGGACAATTGGAAGGAGGGACCGCAGACAGACTTCCTAGACCTAAAATAATAAAATAGGCTCTATGCAGCTTCCATCATGTGGCAGGGGTACACAGGCAGCATTGGTGTGGTCAGCGGAAAACAATTGGAAGGACGGACTGCAGACAGACTTCCTAGGCCTAAAATAATAAAATAGGCTCTATGCAGCTTCCATTATGTTGCAGGGGTACACAGGCAGCATTGGTGTGGTCAGCGGAGGACACTTGGAAGGAGGGACCGCAGACAGACTTCCTAGGCCTAAAATAATAAAATAGGCTCTATGCAGCTTCCAATATGTGGCAGGGGTACACAGGCAGCATTGGTGTGGTCAGCGGAGGACAATTGGAAGGAGGGACCGCAGACAGACTTAATAGGCCCAAAATAATAAAATAGGCTCTATGCAGCTTAAATTTGGCTACAGGGGTACACAGGAAGCATTGGTGTGGTCAGCGGAGGACAATTGGAAGGAGGGACCGCAGACAGACTTCCTAGGCCTAAAATAATAAAATATGCTCCATGCAGCTTAAATTTGGCTACAGGGGTACACAGGAAGCATTGGTGTGGTCAGCGGAGGACAATTGGAAGGAGGGACCGCAGACAGACTTCCTAGGCCTAAAATAATAAAATAGGCTCTATGCAGATTCCATTATGTGGCAGTGGTACACAGGCAGCATTGATGTGGTCAGCGGAGGACAATTGGAAGGACGGACCGCAGACAGACTTCCTAAGCCTAAAATAATAAAATAGGCTCTATACAGCTTAAATTTGGCTACAGGGGTACACAGGCAGCATTGGTGTGGTCAGCGGAGGACAATTGGAAGGAGGGACCGCAGACAGACTTCCTAGGCCTAAAATAATAAAATAGGCTCTATGCAGCTTCCATTATGTGGCAGGGGTACACAGGCAGCATTGGTGTGGTCAGCGGAGGACAATTGGAAGGAGGGACCGCAGACAGACTTCCTAGGCCTAAAATAATAAAATAGGCTCTATGCAGCTTAAATTTGGCTACAGGGGTACACAGGCAGCATTGGTGTGGTCAGCGGAGGACAATTGGAAGGAGGGACCTCAGACAGACTTCCTAGGCCTAAAATAATAAAATAGGCTCTATGCAGCTTCCATTATGTGGCAGGGGTACACAGGCAGCATTGGTGTGGTCAGTGGAGGACAATTGGAAGGAGGGACCGCAGACAGACTTCCTAGGCCTACAATAATAAAATAGGCTCTATGCAGCTTCCATTATGTGGCAGGGGTACACAGGCAGCATTGGTGTGGTCAGCGGAGGACAATTGGAAGGAGGGACTGCACACAGACTTCATAGGCCTAAAATAATAAAATAGGCTCTATGCAGCTTAAATTTGGCTACAGGGGTACACAGGCAGCATTGGTGTGGTCAGCGGAGGACAATTGGAAGGAGGAACCGCAGACAGACTTCCTAGGCCTAAAATAATAAAATAGGCTCTATGCAGCTTAAATTTGGCTACAGGGGTACACAGGCAGCATTGGTGTGGTCAGCGGAGGACAATTGGAAGGAGGGACCGCAGACAGACTTCCTAGGCCTAAAATTATAAAATAGGCTCTATGCAGCATAAATTTGGCTACAGGAGTACACAGGCAGCATTGGTGTAGTCAGCGGAGGACAATTGGAAGGAGGGACCGCAGACAGACTTCCTAGGCCTAAAATAATAAAATAGGCTCTATGCAGCTTCCATTATGTGGCAGGGGTACACAGGCAGCATTGGTGTGGTCAGCGGAGGACAATTGGAAGGAGGGACCGCAGACAGACTTCCTAGGCCTACAATAATAAAATAGGCTCTATGCAGCTTCCATTATGTGGCAGGGGTACACAGGCAGCATTGGTGTGGTCAGCGGAGGACAATTGGAAGGAGGGACTGCAGACAGACTTAATAGGCCTAAAATAATAAAATAGGCTCTATGCAGCTTAAATTTGGCTACAGGGGTACACAGGAAGCATTGGTGTGGTCAGCGGAGGATAATTGGAAGGAGGGACCGCAGACAGACTTCCTAGGCCTAAAATAATAAAATAGGCTCTATGCAGCTTCCATTATGTGGCAGTGGTACACAGGCAGCATTGGTGTGGTCAGCGGAGGACAATTGGAAGGACGGACCGCAGAAAGACTTCCTAAGCCTAAAATAATAAAATAGGCTCTATGCAGCTTAAATTTGGCTTCAGGGGTACACAGGCAGCATTGGTGTGGTCAGCGGAGGACAATTGGAAGGAGGGACCGCAGACAGACTTCCTAGGCCTAAAATAATAAAATAGGCTCTATGCAGCTTCCATTATGTGGCAGGGGTACACAGGCAGCATTGGTGTGGTCAGCGGAGGACAATTGGAAGGAGGGACCGCAGACAGACTTCCTAGGCCTAAAATAATAAAATAGGCTCTATGCAGCTTCCATTATGTGGCAGGGGTACACAGGCAGCATTGGTGTGGTCAGCAGAGGTCAATTGGAAGGAGGGACCGCAGACAGACTTCCTAGACCTAAAATAATAAAATAGGCTCTATGCAGCTTCCATTATGTGGCAGGGGTACACAGGCAGCATTGGTGTGGTCAGCCGAGGACAATTGGAAGGAGTGTCTGACTCAGTAAGTACTCCCGAAAACTAAATTGATGTTAATGTATCCCAAAAAATAACAAAACCAAAAAATAAAGAAGGGTGGCATACTTAGGTACAGGGGTGTGCTCCTATGCTGACTTTCAGACATTGTAATTTTGCGCAAAGTATTTACTGGTGTAAATGTAGGACAGGGCCCCTGACTATTTTAACTAGCATCATACAAGTCAACAAATTGTTATTGTCTGTGCCAGCCATTGAAGGATTTCAGCGCATAGACTAAACAGTGGTGGAGCAGCGACAGATAATTTTGTAAGTGGTAGAGCACTGTTTGACCTGGGGGGGACACTCTCTCCTGGCCGGAGGTACAAGCCCAGGGCCCCTCATGTTACAATGGTGTGTCTGATGTTGGGTGCGCGCCACCACCGCCAGAGACACTTCATTGTACTATGAGGGACCCAGTGCCAGTGCCTTCGACCAAAAGTGGGCACACCCACCTCTTCAGACAAACGGCACTCTGACGGGTGCTTGCTCCAAGTGGCGAGACCACGGCCCCGTGGGGGGAGTTAGGCCATTTTGGGAGGTATAAACATGTCGTATGCAGGACAAACAGCAGCTGAAAATTAAGAGATTGGAACAGTCAGTAACACCAGTCCCAAAGCTAGACCTTTTCACAGTAAAGCTAGGTGTCAGCCGGGAAAGGTGGGGCAAAATAATTTGAAATCCATGAGTGGTTCATTTTAATGAAGGTTAGATCATCAACATTTTGGGTAGCCAGACGAGTCCTTTTTTCGGTCAGTATTGAACCAGCAGCACTGAATACTCTTTCTGATAGCACACTAGCTGCTAGGCAAGCAAGCTCCTGCAATGCATATTCGGCCAATTCAGGCCAGGTGTCTACTTTGGATGCCCAGTAATCAAAGGGGAATGACGGTTGAGGGAGAACATCAGTAATGGAGGAAAAATAGTTAGTAACCATACTGGACAAATGTTGTCTCCTGTCACTTTGAATTGATGCTGCTGTACCTGTTGTGTCTGCGGTCATTGCTAAATCACTCCACAACCTGGTCAGAAAACCCCTCTGTCCTACACCACTTCTGATTTGTGCACCTCTAACACCTCTGCCCTGTTGCCCCCTGCAGCTCGTGTGAGAACCATCACCGGCGCTGTGTGCTGGGAATGCCTGAATCAAACGGTCTACAAGAGTAGCTTGTTTGGTTGCCAATATTTGTTCGAGGTTCTCATGTGGCATGATATTTTGCAATTTGCCTTTATAGCGAGGATCAAGGAGGCAGGCCAACCAGTAATCGTCATTGGCCATCATTTTTATAATGCGTAGGTCCCTTTTTAGGATTCGCAAGGCATAATCCGCCATGTGGGCCAATGTTCCAGTTGTCAAGTCAGTGCATATGCTGGGTTGAGGAGCAGTTTCTGGCAAATCAACATCTCTTGTCTCCCTCAAAAAACCTAAACCCGGCCTTGCACCGCCAGCAGTTTCTATTGCCCCCTGAGAAGCTTCCTCATCCAAAAAATACTCATCCCCATCATCCTCCTCGTCCTCCTCCATTTCGCCCGCCACCTTGTCCTGTAGATGCAGCGCCCCAGAGTCCTGGTCATTGCAGTACCGATGCTCTTCCGCTAAGGGGGGCTATGGTACGTCTGATGGCACTGAAGGGGTTCACCTGACCAGGTATCACAGACACCAATACACTTCACAGTCTGACCTCCAGGGGGAGCTAAGGGTACTATGTATTAGGCCACTCCTCACAATCTGGTAAAACTGGGGGTTGGATAGGAAGTTAGAGAGAAGCTGACTGGGAATCGAACAGGCAACACCCTGTGGCAGAGGGTGTTGTGGGGAGAGACTCAGGGGGGTCCCTGTCGGGGGTGGGATCCTGACAGAGGCCTAGCGAACAGAGAGAACGTTACGGGACCGCGCCTGTACTAGATAGCGGCGGTGCCCTAAGAAAGGACAAGAAGCGAGGTATATTGTGCTGAGTGAGAAACGAGATCAACGCAACAAGGAGAAATACCAGTAGGAGTCGTGCTGTAAGACGAGGCAACATCCTACTGAGGCACGTAGCCGGTGGCCGGAATGCCGAGGAAGTATTAGGCTCCAAGCAATACTTCAAACCTACGGCAGGACAGTCAGCTTTAGGCGGGCTGTCTCACACAAATCACCTACGAAGACACAGGGGGCAACAACAGGAGAAGGGCGACACTAGGGTCCAGGAATAGCTCCGAGCCTACCCGTCATATGGGTGCGTCCTAGCCATATCATCTGGGGGACGAAGAAGAACATCAGAATCGAGTTGTGAGGGAACACGAGAAACAGACACAACAGTTGTGGGGACTATCTCGTAAGCACAGCAGGGGAGGACCACAACACACAAGCGCTAGAAGGTAGGCACAGATTTCCTCCTGCAAAGGGAACTCTGGAGGTGCCATCTGACCGGCCGGACTTGCGCAGCCTGGTTAACCGTATTCCGGACTGAGGATCCTGAAGCCTTCAGTAAAGAGGTAAAGAGACTGCAACCTGGTGTCCTCGTTATTTACTGTGACCAGCACCGCACCGCACTACCACCACTATTCCACATCTTTCATTGGGCGCCCCTCAGCAGGGTCAAAGACCGGGTCTAGCCACCGTGACAACCCCAGAGCAGAGACCCAGAGGCCCGGTACCGGGTACCCCTCGGCCCAGCGGCAGTGGGGGCGCTACATAGATTTCCCTGAGCAGACAATGGCTGACTGTCATCAAGGCTTCCCTTGTCCTTGGCTGCAGACGCCTGCTCCTTTATGTGCGTCAAACTTTGCATCAGCAGATGCATTAGGGGGATGCTCATGCTTATTACGGCTTTGTCTGCACTAACCAGCCGTGTGCATTCCTCAAAACACTGAAGGACTTGACACAGGTCTTGGAGCTTCGACCTCTGCACAGCTGACAACTCCATGTCTGCCATCCAACTGCCTGCCCGTGTATGTGTATCCTCCCACAAATACATAACAGCACGCCTCTGTTCGAACAGTCTATGAAGCATGTGCAGTGTGGAGTTCCACCTTGTTGCAACGTCGATGATTAGGCGATGCTGGGGAAGGTTCAAAGACCGCTGATGGTTTTGCATACGGCTGGAGTGTACGGGCGAACGGTGGATGTGAGAGCAAAGTCTGCGCACTTTCAGCAGCAAGTCGGGTAACCCCGGATAACTTTTGAGGAAGCACTGTACCACCAGGTTTAAGGTGTGAGCCAGGCAAGGAATGTGTTTCAGTTGTGAAAGGGCTATGGCAGCCATAAAATTCCTTCTGTTATCACTCACTACCTTGCCTGCCTCAAGATATACAGTGCCCAGCCATGACTGAGTTTCTTGCTGCAAGAACTTGGACAGAACTTCCGCGGTGTGTCTGTTGTCGCCCAAACACTTCATTGCCAATACAGCCTGCTGACGCTTGCCACTAGCTGTTCCATAATTGGACACCTCGTGTTCAACAGTGGCAGCTGCGGATGGAGTGGTCGTGCGACTGCGGTCTGTGGACGAGCTCTCGCTTCTGCTGGAGGACGAGGAGGAGAAGGGGTGACGAATGCCTACAGCCAACTGTTTCCTAGACCGTGGGCTAGGCAGAACTGTCCCAAGATTACTGTCCCCTGTGGACCCTGCATCCACCACATTAACCCAGTGTGCCGTGATGGAGACGTAACGCCCCTGGCCATGCCTACTGGTTCATGCATCTGTTGTCAGGTGCACCTTTCTACTCACAGATTGCCTGAGCGCATGGACAATGCGGTCTTTTACATGCTGGTGGAGGGCTGGGATGGCTTTTCTGGAAAAAAAAGTGTCGACTGGGTAGCTCGTAGCGTGGTGCAGCATAGTCCATCAGGGCTTTGAAAGCTTCGCTTTCAACTAAGCGGTAGGACATCATCTCTAACGAGATTAGTCTAGCAATGTGGGCGTTCAAACCCTGTGTACACGGATGCGAGGATGAGTACTTCCTTTTCCTAACGAGAGTCTCATGTAGGGTGAGCTGGCCTGGAGAGCTGCATAGGGTGGAACTAGCGGGGGTGCCGGGGGACATGGGTGACTGAGAGAGGGTTGGTGATGGTATTCTTGCTGTTGCCCTACATACAGTTTTTCCTACCACGAACCTGGTGATTCCCTGACTGCTTTGGCCTTGCGACGAAACTGCCACATTACCTGCAGGTGATGTGGTAAACCTGTGGCTTACAGTGAGGGAAGGGATGTCACGTTGCTGACTAGCTTCATTGTGAGAGGATGCTACAACGTTAAGGGACGTTTGGTAGTTTGTCCAGGCTTGCAAGTGCATGGTGGTTAAATGTCTACGCATGCAACTTGTATTTAGATTATTAACATTCTGACCTCTGCTGAAGGTCCTTGAGCATTTCTTACAGATGACTTTGCACTGATCATTGGGATCTTGGTTAAAAAAATTCCAGACTGCACTCTTCCTACTATTGGATACCTTTTCAGGCATTGCACACTGAGCTACTTTAACTGGATGGCCACGCTGTCCTACAACTGGTTTTGGTTTTGCCACACGTTTTTGGCCAGATACGAGCCTGCTAGATGGAACCTGTTGCGATGTTGATGCCTGCTGCGGCTCCTCCTCCTCCGCTTCAGAGCTACTGCTGCCTGCACCCTGTTCCCCCAATGGCTGCCAATCGGGGTCAACAACTGGGTCATCTATGACCTCCTCTTCTATGTCCTGTGCACCTTCCTCTGGGTCACCGTGTAAGCCGGTGCTATAGCGTTGGTGACGGGTGTTATGACCCCAATGGCGAGGGTCTCAGAGGTACGTGGAAGTCTGCAGAATACAAAAATCCAGCTCATAGGGCAGTGGTAACTGGGTTGACCATATATCTACTCCTAACGCCAACACTAGAAGTAGCCGGGGATCATTCCTACGTTGATTCTAGATGACACGCTCCAGCCGGAGAATCTAGCTACCCCTAGTAGAGGAAAACAAAAGACCTTTCTTGCCTCCAGAGAAGGGGACCCCAAAGCTGGATAGAAGCCCCCCACAAATAATAACGGTGAGGTAAGAGGAAATGACAAACACAGAAATGAACCAGGTTTAGCACAGAGAGGCCCGCTTACTGATAGCAGAATAAAGAAAGGTAACTTATATGGTCAACAAAAACCCTATCAAAATCCACACTGGAAATTCAAGAACCCCCGAACCGTCTAACGGTCCGGGGGGAGAACACCAGCCCCCTAGAGCTTCCAGCAAAGGTCAGGATATAGATTTGGAACAAGCTGGACAAAAATACAAAACCAAAACAAATAGCAAAAAGCAAAAGGCAGACTTAGCTGATATAACTGGAACCAGGATCAGTAGACAAGAGCACAGCAGACTAGCTCTGATAACTACGTTGCCAGGCATTGAACTGAAGGTCTAGGGAGCTTATATAGCAACACCCCTAACTAACGACCCAGGTGCGGATAAAAGGAATGACAGAAAAACCAGAGTCAAAAAACTAGTAACCACTAGAGGGAGCAAAAAGCAAATTCACAACAGACGGGGCTCCATAGTCTCATCGGGGTCAGATTCTGGATCAGTACACTGCGAGGGCAATGTTCTGATCTGAGTCAAAGAAACAGCATAATAATCTGCCTGTGGCTGTGCATCTGTGCACTCCATGTCCGATTCATCTTGTAATGGGCATGGCCTGTTAACAATTTCCCTTTCTAACCCAGGCACGGTATGTGTAAAGAGCTCCATGGAGTAACCTGTTGTGTCGCCTGACGCATCCTTCACTGTTGTTCTGGGTGAAGGACACAAGGAAGCGACTTGTTCCTGACTGGGAGCATCCACTGACAATGCACTGCTCTGACATTTGGCACTTTCCGAGGAGGAGGCGAAAGAGCTAGAGGCAGAGTCAGCAATGAAAGCCAATACTTGTTCCTCCTGCTCCGGCTTCAAAAGCAGTTTTCCTACTCCCAGAAAAGGGAGCCTTTGAGGCCTTGTGTAGCCAGACGATGATGCTGGCTCAACAACTTGAGACTTAGGGGCTATATTGCTTTTCCCATGACCATCTGATGCTCCACGACCACCACCACTAACATCATTACCAGCTGGCAATGAACGCCCACGGCCACGACCTCTTCCACCAGACTTCCTCATTCTTGGAAAAATGTAATCAAACTAACAACCGTTATGTGATCCTGTAAAACCAGGTAGAAGATGTACGTGAACTTGTTGTGAATTTAAATCTCCCTTTTTTATGTGTGGGAGAATGCAGGAAAAAATCAGGCCCACTGTATTACACTACACAGTTTGATTGGCAGAAAGAGGCTGGCAGATATGGCACTAACAGGACTGACGCAGATGCACACACTGGCAATAGAAATGTCCCTCTTTATGTGTGGGAGAATGCAGGGAAAAATCAGGCCCACTGTATTACACTACACAGTTTGATTGGCAGAAATAGGCTGGCAGATATGACACTAACAGGACTGACGCAGATGCACACACTGGCAATAGAAATGTCCCTCTTTATGTGTGGGAGAATGCAGGGAAAAATCAGGCCCACTGTATTACACTACACAGTTTGATTGGCAGAAAGAGGCTGGCAGATATGGCACTAACAGGACTGACGCAGATGCACACACTGGCAATAGAAATGTCCCTCTTTATGTGTGGGAGAATGCAGGGAAAAATCAGGCCCACTGTATTACACTACACAGTTTGATTGGCAGAAAGAGGCTGGCAGATATGACACTACAGGACTGACGCAGATGCACACACTGGCAATAGAAATGTCCCTCTTTATGTGTGGGAGAATGCAGGGAAAAATCAGGCCCACTGTATTACACTACACAGTTTGATTGGCAGAAAGAGGCTGGCAGATATGGCACTAACAGGACTGACGCAGATGCACACACTGGCAATAGAAATGTCCCTCTTTATGTGTGGGAGAATGCAGGGAAAAATGAGGCCCACTGTATTACACTACACAGTTTGATTGGCAGAAAGAGGCTGGCAGATATGGCACTAACAGGACTGACGCAGATGCACACACTGGCAATAGAAATGTCCCTTTTTTTTTATATGGGGACAAGGGATTTAATCAGGCCCACTATATCACGGTATAGTTCCTGTGGCACAAAATGACTGACATATACCACAGACAGCACTCGCACAGATGCACAGATTTGGCAAGATTATTCTCCCTTTATTTTAATTTTTTTTTTGGATATGGGAGACAAGTGATTTAATCAGGCCCACTGTTATATTGTAGGTTTTCTGTGGCAGAAAAGGAAAGACAGATGCCACACACAAAACTGGCACTGATGCAGATTTGCCAATCTTAATCTCCCACTTTTTTTTTTTCTGGGAGAATTGTGAAGAAATCAGGCCCACTGTTATACAGTAGGTTTTCTGTGGCAGAAAAAGAAAGGCAGATGCCACACACAGGACTGGCACTGATGCAGATTTACCAATCTTAATCTCCCACTTGTTTTTTTTTTCTGGGAGAATTTTGAAGAAATCAGGCCCACTGTTATACAGTAGGTTTTCTGTGGCAGAAAAAGAAAGACAGATGTCACACACAGGACTGGCACTGATGCAGATTTGCCAAACTTAATCTCCCACTTTTTTTTTGTTCTCTGAGAATTGTGAAGAAATCAGGCCCACTGTTATACAGTAGGTTTTCTGTGGCAGAAAAAGAAAGACAGATGCCACACACAGGACTGGCACTGATGCAGATTTGCCAATCTTAATCTCCCACTTTTTTATTTTTTCTGGGAGAATTGTGAAGAAATCAGGCCCACTGTTATACAGTAGGTTTTCTGTGGCAGAAAAAGAAAGACAGATGCCACACACAGGACTGGCACTGATGCAGATTTGCCAATCTTAATCTCCCCACTTTTTTTTTTTCTGGGAGAATTGTGAAGAAATCAGGCCCACTGTTATACAGTAGGTTTTCTGTGGCAGAAAAACAAAGACAGATGCCACACCCAGGACTGGCACTGATGCAGATTTGCCAATCTTAATCTCCCACTTTTTTTTTTCTGGGAGAATTGTGAAGAAATCAGGCCCACTGTTATACAGTAGGTTTTCTGTGGCAGAAAAACAAAGACAGATGCCACACACAGGACTGGCACTGATGCAGATTTACCAATCTTAATCTCCCACTTGTTTTTTTTTTTCTGGGAGAATTTTGAAGAAATCAGGCCCACTGTTATACAGTAGGTTTTCTGTGGCAGAAAAACAAAGACAGATGTCACACACAGGACTGGCACTGATGCAGATTTGCCAATCTTAATCTCCCACTTTTTTTTTTTCTGTGAGAATTGTGAAGAAATCAGGCCCACTGTTAAACAGTAGGTTTTCTGTGGCAGAAAAAGAAAGACAGATGCCACACACAGGACTGGCACTGATGCAGATTTACCAATCTTAATCTCCCACTTGTTTTTTTTTCTGGGAGAATTTTGAAGAAATCAGGCCCACTGTTATACAGTAGGTTTTCTGTGGCAGAAAAAGAAAGACAGATGTCACACACAGGACTGGCACTGATGCAGATTTGCCAAACTTAATCTCCCACTTTTTTTTTGTTCTCTGAGAATTGTGAAGAAATCAGGCCCACTGTTAAACAGTAGGTTTTCTGTGGCAGAAAAAGAAAGACAGATGCCACACACAGGACTGGCACTGATGCAGATTTGCCAATCTTAATCTCCCACTTTTTTATTTTTTCTGGGAGAATTGTGAAGAAATCAGGCCCACTGTTATACAGTAGGTTTTCTGTGGCAGAAAAAGAAAGACAGATGCCACACACAGGACTGGCACTGATGCAGATTTGCCAATCTTAATCTCCCCACTTTTTTTTTTTCTGGGAGAATTGTGAAGAAATCAGGCCCACTGTTATACAGTAGGTTTTCTGTGGCAGAAAAACAAAGACAGATGCCACACCCAGGACTGGCACTGATGCAGATTTGCCAATCTTAATCTCCCACTTTTTTTTTTTCTGGGAGAATTGTGAAGAAATCAGGCCCACTGTTATACAGTAGGTTTTCTGTGGCAGAAAAACAAAGACAGATGCCACACACAGGACTGGCACTGATGCAGATTTACCAATCTTAATCTCCCACTTGTTTTTTTTTTCTGGGAGAATTGTGAAGAAATCAGGCCCACTGTTATACAGTAGGTTTTTCTGTGGCAGAAAAAGAAAGACAGATGTCACACACAGGACTGGCACTGATGCAGATTTGCCAATCTTAATCTCCCACTTTTTTTTTTCTGTGAGAATTGTGAAGAAATCAGGCCCACTGTTAAACAGTAGGTTTTCTGTGGCAGAAAAAGAAAGACAGATGCCACACACAGGACTGGCACTGATGCAGATTTGCCAATCTTAATCTCCCACTTGTTTTTTTTTTTTTCTGGGAGAATTTTGAAAAAATCAGGCCCACTGTTATACAGTAGGTTTCTGTGGCAGAAAAAGAAAGACAGATGTCACACACAGGACTGGCACTGATGCAGATTTGCCAATCTTAATCTCCCACTTTTTTTTTGTTCTGTGAGAATTGTGAAGAAATCAGGCCCACTGTTATACAGTAGGTTTTCTGTGGCAGAAAAACAAAGACAGATGCCACACCCAGGACTGGCACTGATGCAGATTTGCCAATCTTAATCTCCCACTTTTTTTTTCTGGGAGAATTTTGAAAAAATCAGGCCCACTGTTATACAGTAGGTTTTCTGTGGCAGAAAATGAAAGACAGATGTCACACACAGGACTGGCACTGATGCAGATTTTCCAATCTTAATCTCCCACTTTTTTTTGTTCTGTGAGAATTGTGAAGAAATCAGGCCCACTGTTATACAGTAGGTTTTCTGTGGCAGAAAAACAAAGACAGATGCCACACACAGGACTGGCACTGATGCAGATTTGCCAATCTTAATCTCCCACTTTTTTATTTTTTTCTGGAAGAATTGTGAAGAAATCAGGCCCACTGTTATACAGTAGGTTTTCTGTGGCAGAAAAACAAAGACAGATGCCACACACAGGACTGGCACTGATGCAGATTTGCCAATCTTAATCTCCCACTTTTTATTTTGTTCTGTGAGAATTGTGAAGAAATCAGGCCCACTGTTATACAGTAGGTTTTCTGTGGCAGAAAATGAAAGACAGATGCCACAGACAGGACTGGCACTGATGCAGATTTGCCAATTTTAATCTGCCCCTTTTTTTTTTTTTTCAGGGAGACTAGTGAATAAATCTGGGCCACTGTATTAGAGTATATTTTCTGTGGCAGAAAGTGGCTTGAAGAGATATAACAAAAAAAAAAAAGGGACTGTACTACAGTTACTATCTCCCTACAGTAATCTCAGAAAAGTATGGCAGGCAGCAATAAAAAGGACTGCTGCACACAAAAGTCAAAAGTGTGGACAAACAAACAAGATAGCTGTGCAGAAAGGAAGGAGCAACAGGATTTGTGCTTTGAAAAAAGCAGTTGGTTTGTACAGCGGCCTACACACAGCAACGCAGCTATCAGGGAGCCTTATAACCTACAGAGCTGTTGCACAGAAATCTAGCCTCCACTGTCCCTGCAAAGAAAAGGTGGTATTGGACAGTGGAAATCGCTACAGCACAAGCGGCTTTGGGGTTAATTTACCCTGCCTAACGCTATCCCTGCTTCTGACGAAGCGGCAGCATCCTCTCCCTACGCTCAGATCAGCAGCAGTAAGATGGCGGTCGGCGGGAACGCCCCTTTATAGCCCCTGTGACGCCGCAGAAAGCAAGCCAATCACTGCCATGCCCTTCTCTAAGATGGTGGGGACCAGGACCTATGTCATCACGCTGCCCACACTCTGCGTGTACCTTCATTGGCTGAGAAATGGCGCTTTAAGCGCCATAGGAAACGCGACTTTGGCGCGAAGATTGTGTACCGCATGGCCGATCCCACGCTGGGATCAGATCGGGTTTCATGAAACCCAACTTTGCCAAAAGTCGGCGACTTTTGAAAATGACCGATCCGTTTCGCTCAACCCTACTCAGAATCACTGGGATACATTGAAGCGTTCCAGACTTATTACCAGATGAAATGACACTGATCAGAGTTGTAAAATTTGGCCTGCCGGGAAGATGAAAACAGGCTTGTGGTTGAAGTAAATTAGGAAAAGCTTTACAAATTTGTAAATTGCTTGTACAAAAATTATTTTCATTTTACTTACACAATTTGGAAGAGAGATAAGTGCTTTGTAAGAAAGGATTTTTTTTTAAATTCTGCACAGAAATACAGAATAGGTGAAAGCCTAATGGAGCATTTGTGGAAAGAGGCAGTCAAGCCTGTGGATCTAATGTGCCTCTTGCAGCAGCTTTTTTTTTACTAAAAGTAATCTTTCTGGGTACAAAATGCACCAGGAATATTTTCTAGAATATAAAAACCTGTACATCTCTGTGATAAATACGGTGCCTTGCGAAAGTATTCTGCGCCCTGGAACATTTCAACCTTTTCCCACATATCACGCTTCAAACATAAAGATACCAAATTTTAATTTTTGTTAAAGAATCAACAACAAGTAGAACACAATTTTGAAGTTGAATGAAATTTATTGGTTATTTAAAATTTTTGTGGAAATGCAAAAACTTAAAAGTGGGGCATGCAATATTATTCGGCCCTTTTACTTTCAGTGCAGCAAAATCACTCCAGAAGTTCATTGTGGATCTCTGAATGATCCAATGTTGTCCTAAAAGTCTTATGATGATAAATATAATCCACCTGTGTGTAATCAAGTCTCCATATAAATGCACCTGCTCTGTGATAGTCTCAGGGTTCTGTTTGAAGCACAGAGAGCATCATGAAGACCAAGGAACACCACAGGCAGGTCCGTGATACTGTTGTGGAGAAGTTTAAAGCTGGATTTGAATACAAAATGATTTATAAAACTTTAAACATCCCAAGCAGCACTGTGCAAGCAATCATATTGAAATGGAAGGAGCATCATACCTCTGGAACTCTACCAAGACCCGACCGTCCCTCTAAACTTTCATCTCAATCAAGGAGAAGACTGATCAGAGATGCAGCCAAGAGGCCTATGATCACTCTGGATGAACTGAAGAGATCTACAGCTGAGGTGGGACAGTCTGTCCGTAGGACAACAATCAGTCATACACTGCACAAATCTGGCCTTTATGGAAGAGTGTCAAGAAGAAAGCCATTTCTTAAAGATATCCATAAAAAGTGTTGTTTAAAGTTTGCAACAAGCCACCTGAGAGACACACCAAACATGTAGAAGAAGGTGCTCTGGTCAGATGAAACCAAAATCAAAACTTTTTGGCAACAATGCCAAATGATATGTTTGGCGTAAAGGCAACACAGCTCCTCACCCTGAACACACCATCCCCACTGTCAACCATGGTGGTGGCAGCATCATGGTTTGGGCCTGCTTTTCTTCAGCAGGGACAAGGAAGATGGTTAAAATTGATGGGAAGATGGATGAAGCCAAATACAGGACCATTCTTGAAGAAAACCTTTTGGAGTCTGCAAAAGACCTGAGACTGGGATGGAGATTTGTCTTCCCACAAGACAATGATCCCAAACATAAAGCAAAATCTACAATTGAATGGTTCACAACTAAACGTATCCAGGTGTTGGAATGGCCAAGTCAAAGTCCAGACCTCAATCCAATCGAGAATCTGTTGAAAGAGCTGAAAACTGCTGTTCACAAACGATCTCCATCAAACCTCACTGAGCTCGAGCTGTTTGCTAACGAAGAATGGGCAAGAATTTCAGTTTCTCGATGTACAAATCTGATAGAGACATACCCCAAGCGTCTTGCAGCTGTAATCACAGCAAAAGGTGGCGCAACAAAGTATTAAGTTAAAGGTGTCGAATAATTTTGCACGCCCCACTTTTCAGTTTTTTAATTTCCACAAAAATTTAAAATAACCAATAAATTTTGTTCAACTTCACAATTGTGTTGCACATGTTGTTGATTCTTCACCAAAAATTGACATTTAAAATCTTTATGTTTCAAGCATGATATGTTGGAAAAGTTTGAAAAGTTCCAGGGGGCCGAATACTTTTGCAAGGCACTCTATATGTCGATCTATCTATCTAACTATTTGCTTCTATATTGATTAAACTGCTTCAAGATCTGTCTCCTCTTTAATGAATTCTACTATCCTACTATGGGTTAGTAATTAGCACATTAAATTCACTTTAATGAAAGCCATCAGTTATACGTATATTTAATTACAGTCATGATTGATTTAAAAATAAACAACATTCTGTACAATCACATTTTATGGCTCATGATTATAATGCTTTAAATATATGATGCAAGATATTAAGACCTATAGTAACACACATATAGGTAGTCTGTAGCCATTTTGAATGAGAAGTAGTGTTGAGCATTCCGATACCGCAAGTATCGGGTATCGGCCGATACCTGCGGTATCGGAATTCCGATACCGAGATCCGATACTTTTGTGGTATCGGGAATCGGAATCGGAAGTTCCCAGTGTATGGTTTCCAGGGTCTGAAGGAGAGGAAACTCTCCTTCAGGCCCTGGGATCCATATCCATGTAAAAAATAAAGAATTAAAATACAAAATATTGATATACTCACCCCTCCGGAGGCCCCTGGACATCACCGCTGGTAACCGGCAGCCTGCTTTGCTTAAAATGAGCGCGTTCAGCACCTTCCATGACGTCACGGCTTCTGATTGGTCACGTGCCGCTCATGTGACCGCCACACGACCAATCACAAGCCGTGACGTAATTCTCAGGTCCTAAATTCCTAGAATTCGGAATTTAGGACCTGAGAATGACGTCACGGCTTGTGATTGGTCGCGTGGCGGTCACATGAGCGGCACGCAACCAATCAGAAGCCGTGACGTCATGAAAGGCCCTAAACGTGCTCATTTTAAGCAAAGAAGGCTGCCGGTTACCAGCGGTGATGTCCAGGGGCCTCCGGAGAGGTGAGTATATCAATATTTTTTATTTTAATTCTTTATTTTACACAGTAATATGGATCCCAGGGCCTGAAGGAGAGTTTCCTCTCCTTCAGACCCTGGGAACCATCAGGATACATTCCGATACTTGGTGTCCCATTGACTTGTATTGGTATCGGGTATCGGTATCGGCGATATCCGATACTTTTTGGGTATCGGCCGATACTATCCGATACCGATACTTTCAAGTATCGGACGGTATCACTCAACACTAATGAGAAGTCCTATGTCATGATCAGTAGGAGGAAAAAAGACCTCTAATGCATAGAAAGTATTGGTCGGATTCATTTAGCACCTCAGCTCAACATGCTTGCACCTCTTCAGTGATGCTGTCATTGTGGAGACATCAGGTAAAATGAGCATTATGTCTAATTGTCAAGTACGCACACCAATGCAGTAGGTGAACAAAATAACTGGATGCCACCATTATAGCCCTATGATGTAGGAACACATTTTTTGACATGATTAGACATCTACTACTGATTCATAGAAATATCATAGGTGATCTTAGAAAAATACCATTTATCCTTTAACCCCTTTACCCCTGAGGGTGGTTTGCATATTACTGACCAAGCCAGTTTTTACAATTCTCACCACTGTCCTTTTATGAAGTAATAACTCTGTAATGCTTGAATGGATCCCGGTGATTCTGAGAGTCTTTTTTCATGACATATTATACTTCATGATAGTGGTAAAATTTATTTGATATGACTTGGGTTTATTTGTGAAAAAAATGGAAATTTGGCGAAAACTTTGAAAATGTTTCAATTTTTCAACTTTGAATTTTCATGCTCTTAAATCACAGATATATGTGACACAAAATAATTAATAAATAACATTTATCTCATGTATACTTTACATCTGCACAATTTTGGAATCCAATTTTTTTGTTGTTTGGAAGTTATAGGGGTTTAAAGTTGACCAGCAATTTCTCATTTTCACAACACCATTTTTTTTAGGGACCACCTCACATTTGAAGTCATTTTGAGGGGTCTATATAATAGAAAATATACAAAAGTGACACTATTCTACAAACTGCATCCATCAAGGTGTTCAAAACCACATTCAAGATGTTTATTAACCCTTCAGGTGCTTCACAGGAATTTTTGTAATGTTTAAAAAAAATGAACATTTAACTTTTTTTCACAAAAAATGTAATTCAGATCCAAATTGTTTTATTTTACCCAGGGTTACAGGAGTAATTGGACCCCAAAAGTTGTTGTACAATTTGTTCTGAGTACGCTTCTACCCCATATGTTCAGGTAAACCACTGTTTGGGCGCATGGCAGAGTTCGGAATGCAAGGAGCGCTATTTGACTTTTCATTGCAAAATTGGCTGGAGTTGAGATCGGAAGCGATGTCGCATTTGAAGAGCCCCTGATGTGCCTAAACAGTGGAAATCCCCCACAAGTGACACCATTTAGGAAACTAGACCCCTCCATGAACTTATTTTGATGTGTGGTGAGCACTTTGGACCACAAAATGCTTCACAGAAGTTTATAACGTAGAGTCATAAAATTTTATACCACTGAGCGGTGAAGAAATAATAAATTACATTTCTACCACTAAAATGTTGTTTTAGTGCCAAGTTTTTACATTTTCTAAGGGTTAATAGGAATTTTTTTTACTACAAACTGAGGTCCATTTTTTCCTGAGTGCGGCACAGTGCAAATCTCAGAAGGCAAAGAGAGCCAGATTTTACTGTTATGATTTGCAGGGGCCATAACCCACTGGGAGAGCCCATGAGGTGCCAGAACAGCAGAACCCCCCCATAAGTGACCCCATTTTATGAACTACACCTCTCAAAGAATTCATCTAGGGGTGCAGTGATCATATTGACACCATGGGTGTGTCACATCACAGAATTTTATACCATTGGGAAGTGAAGACAAAATAACTACATCTTAACCCCAAAAAATTTAGTTTTAGCCAAATTGCATTTTCAGTGGCTTCACCCCCCCGTGGCTACGATCGCTCTGATTGGCTGTTGAAAGTGAAACTGCCAATCAGAGCGATTTGTAATATTTCACCTATGAAAATGGTGAAATATTACAATCCAGCCATGGCCGATGCTGCAATAGCATCTGCCATGGCTGGAGACCCTGATCTGCCCCCACCCCACCCCACCGATCGCCTCCCCAGTCGTCCTTTTTGCCCCGATCTCCGTTCCGCTCCCCTCCTCCCTCCTGTCGGCTCCCCCGGTCCTCCTGTCCGCTCCCCAGGTCCTCCGATCCCCCCCCCGTGTTCCGATCCCACCCCCCCACTTACCTAGCTCCGATGTCCCTCCCGGTGTCTGGCCGTCTTCTTCATGGGCGCCGCCATCTTGGAAAATGGCAGGTCCATGCGCAGTGCGCCTGCCGAATCTGCCAGCCGGCAGATTCGTTCCTGCACATTTTGGTCGCTGTGATAAGTTCTATCACAGCGATCAAAATAAAAAAAATAGTAAATAAATCCCCCCCTTTATCACCCCCATAGGTAGGGACAATAATAAAATACAGAAAATATAATTATTTTTGTTTTTCCATTAGGGTTAGGGTTAGGGGTAGGGTTAGGGGTAGGGTTAGGGGTACGGCTAGGGGTAGGGTTAGGGGTAGGGGTAGGGTTAGGGGTAGGGTTGCACTTAGGGTTGCACTTAGGGCTAGGGTTGCACTTAGGGTTGCACTTAGGGCTAGGGTTGCACTTAGGGTTGCACTTAGGGTTGCACTTAGGGCTAGGGTTGCACTTAGGGTTGCACTTAGGGTTGCACTTAGGGCTAGGGTTGCACTTAGGGTTGCACTTAGGGCTAGGGTTGCACTTAGGGTTGCACTTAGGGTTGCACTTAGGGTTAGGGTTGCACTTAGGGTTAGGGTTGCACTTAGGGCTAGGGTTGCACTTAGGGTTGCACTTAGGGTTGCACTTAGGGTTGCACTTAGGACTAGGGTTGCACTTAGGGTTGCACTTAGGGCTAGGGTTGCACTTAGGGTTGCACTTAGGGTTGCACTTAGGGTTGCAGCTAGGGTTGCACTTAGGGTTGCACTTAGGGTTGCACTTAGGGTTAGGGTTGCACTTAGGGCTAGGGTTGCACTTAGGGCTAGGGTTGCACTTAGGGCTAGGGTTGCACTTAGGGCTAGGGTTGCACTTAGGGCTAGGGTTGCACTTAGGGCTAGGGTTGCACTTAGGGTTAGAATTAGGGTTAGAATTAGGGTTAGAATTAGGGTTGCAATTAGGTTTAGGGTTGGAATTAGGGTTAGAATTAGGCTATGTGCACACGGTGCGGATTTGGCTGCGGATCCGCAGCGGATTGGTCGCAGCGGATTCGTATCAGTTTTCCATCACGTTTACAGTACCACGTAAACCTATGGAAAACCAAATCCGCTGTGATCATGGAGCGGGAAAATACAGCGCGGAAACGCTGCGTTGTATTTTCTGCAGCATGTCAATTCTTTGTGCAATTCCGCAGCGTTTTACACCTGCTCCATAATAGGAATCCGCAAGTGAAATCCACACAAAAAACTCTGGAAATCCGCAGTAAATCCGCAGGTAAAGCGCAGTGCGTTTTACCTGCAGATTTTTCAAAAACTGCGGAAAAATCCACACAAATCCGCAACGTGAGCACATAGCCTTAGGGTTAGGGTTGGAATTAGGGGTAAGACTAGGGTTAGGGGTGTGTTGGGGTTAGGGTTGTGGTTAGGGTTGGGATTAGAGTTAGGGGTGTGTTGGGGTTAGTGTTGGAGTTAGAATTGAGGGGTTTCCACTTTTTAGGCACATCAGGGGGTCTCCAAACGCGACACGGCGCCACCATTGATTCCAGCCAATCTTGCGCTGAAAAAGTAAAATGGTGCTCTCTCCCTTCCGAGCCCCGACATGTGCCCAAACAGTGGTTTACCCCCACATATGGGGTACCAGCGTACTCAGGAGAAACTGATCAACAACTTTTGGGGTCCAATTTCTCCTGTAACCCTTGGGAAAATAAAAAATTGCGGGCTAAAAAATTATTTTTGAGGAAAGAAAAATGATTTTGTATTTTCATGGCTCTGCGTTATAAACTTCTGTGAAGCACTTGGGGGTTCAAAGTGCTCACCACACATCTAGATAAGTTCCCTTGGGGGTTTAGTTTCCAAAATGGGGTCACTTGTGGGCGGTTTCTACTGTTTAGGCACATCAGGGGCTCTGCAAATGTAACATGATGCCTGCAGACCATTCCATCAAAGTCTGCATTCCAAAACGTCACTACTTCCCTTCCGAACCCCGACGTGCGCCCAAACAGTGGTTTACCCCCACATATGGGGTATCACCGTACTCAGGAGAAACTGGACAACAACTCTTGGGGTCAAATTTCTCCTGTTACCCTTGGGAAAATAAAAAAATCAGGGCTAAAAAAATGTTTTTGAGGAAAGAAAACGTATTTATTATTTTCATGGCTCTGCGTTATAAACTTCTGTGAAGCACTTAGGGGTTCAAAGTGCTCACCACACATCTAGATAAGTTCCTTTGGGGGTCTAGTTTCCAAAATGGGGTCACTTGTGGGGGGTTTCTACTGTTTAGGCACATCAGGGGCTCTGCAAACGCAACGTGACGCCCGCAGAGCATTCCATCAAAGTCTGCATTTCAAAACGTCACTACTTCCCTTCCGAACCCCGACGTGCGCCCAAACAGTGGTTTACCCCCACATATGGGGTATCAGCATACTCAGGAGAAACTGGACAACAACGATTGTGGTCAAATTTCCCCTGTTACCCTTGGGAAAATAAAAAATTCAGGGCTAAAAAATTTTTTTTGAGAAAAGAAAAATTATTTTTTATTTTCATGGCTCTGCATTATAAACTTCTGTGAAGCACTTGGGGGTTCAAAGTGCTCACCTCACATCTAGATTAGTTCCTTGGGAGGTCTAGTTTCCAAAATGGGGTCACATATGGGGAAGCTCCAATGTTTAGGCACACAGGGGCTCTCCAAACGCGACATGGTGTCCGCTAATGATTGGAGCTAATTTTCCATTCAAAATGCCAAATGGCATGCCTTCCCTTCCAAGCCCTGCCGTGCACCCAAACAGTGGTTTACCCCCACATATGGGGTATCATCGTACTCAGTACAAACTGGACAACAACATTTGGGGTCCAATTTCTCCTGTTACCCTTGGGAAAATAAAAAATTCTGGGCTAAAAATCATTTTTGAGGAAAGAAAAATTATTTTTTATTTTCACGGCTCTGCGTTATAAACTTCTGTGAAGCACTTGTTGGTTTAAAGTGCTCACTATGCATCTAGATAAGTTCCTTGGGGGGTCTAGTTTCCAAAATGGGGTCACTTGTGGGGGAGCTCCAATGTTTAGGCACACAGGGGCTCTCCAAACGCGACATGGTGTCTGCTAACGATGGAGATAATTTTTCATTCAAAAAGTCAAATGGCGCTCCTTCCCTTCCGAGCCTTACCATGTGCCCAAACAGTGGTTTACCCCCACATGTTATGTATCATTGTACTCAGGAGAAATTGCTCAACAAATTTTAGGATCCATTTTATCCTGTTGCCCATGTGAAAATTAAAAAATTGAGGCTAAAATAATTTTTTTGTGAAAAAAAGTACTTTTTCATTTTTACGGATCAATTTGTGAAGCACCTGGGGGTTTAAAGTGCTCACTATGCATCTAGATAAGTTCCTTGGGGCGTCTAGTTTCCAAAATGGGGTCACTTGTGAGGGAGCTCCAATTTTTAGGCACACGGGGGCTCTCCAAATGCGACATGGTGTCCGCTAAAGATTGGAGCCAATTTTTCATTCAAAAAGTCAAATGGCGCTCCTTCCCTTCCGAGTTCTGCCGTGCGCCCAAACAGTGGTTTCCCCCACATATGAGGTATCAGCGTACTCAGAACAAATTGTACAATAAAGTTTGGGGTCCAGTTTCTCTTTTTACCCTTGGGAAAATAAAAAAATTGTTGCTAAAAGATAATTTTTGTGACTAAAAAGTTAAATGTTCATTTTTTCCTTCCATGTTGCTTCTGCTGCTGTGAAACACCTGAAGGGTTAATAAACTTCTTGAATGTGGTTTTGAGCACCTTGAGGGGTGCAGTTTTTAGAATGGTGTCACTTTTGGGTATTTTCAGCCATATAGAACCCTCAAATTGACTTCAAATGTGAGGTGGTCCCTAAAAAAAATGGTTTTGTAAATTTTGTTGTAAAAATGAGAAATCACTGGTCAAATTTTAACCCTTATAACTTCCTAGCAAAAAAAAATGTTTCCAAAATTGTGCTGATGTAAAGTAGACATGTGGGAAATGTTATTTATTAACTATTTTGTGTCACATAACTCTCTGTTTTAACAGAATAAAAATTCAAAATGTGAAAATTGCTAAATTTTTTACATTTTCGCTAAATTTCCATTTTTTTCACAAATAAACGAAGAAATTATCGACCTAAATTTACCACTAACATGAAGCCCAATATGTCACGAAAAAACAATCTCAGAATCGCTAGGATCCGTTGAAGCGTTCCGGAGTTATTACCTCATAAAGGGACACTGGTCAGAATTGCAAAAATCGGCAAGGTCATTAAGGCCAAAATAGGCTGGGTCATGAAGGGGTTAATATTCTCAATTAAACCATACTTACAACTTTGCTTAATTCCACCGAAGCCCTCGATCTCCTGTAGTAAAAATAAAATAAAAAAAACAATATACCATACCTGTCCGTCGTTCTGTCCCATATCGTAATCCATGTCTGGGGGATAATTAGTTTTCAACCTGGATGGTGTCAAGATGCATCTGTCCAGGCTGACGGTCACTAGGCTCCGTTCCCAGCTGGGCTGAGCTGTGGTGAGATCCGGTGACAGGTCAGTACGATTACAGTGATACCTCATTTATATTTTTTTAGGTTTTGGCACTTTTATACAATAAAAGCTAAGTTATAGAAAAATAATTATTTTTGTATAATTTTATTCTGAGTAAAACTTTTTTATTTTTATGCTTATGGGCTGTATCGCGGTTTGTTGTTTGTGGAACAAGATGACATTTTCAGCAGTACCATGTTTTTTTATATCCATCTTTTTGATTGCGTGTTATTCCACTTTTTGTACAGCGGTATGATGATAAAGCATTGTTTTTTGCCATGTTTTTTATTTTTATTTTTTATGGTGCTCACTACAGGGGTTAAATAGTGGGACAGTTTTATAGGTCGGATCATTGTGGATGCAGCAATACCAAATATGTGTATTTTTATTGTTTAGATTTTTTTTCATTCAAATATTTATTTAGTGATAGAATATATATTGATTTTTTTATAATTATTTTTTATTTTTTTATATATTTTTACAATTGTTTAAAAATGGTTTTGTTTTTTTTTTTACTTTTTTCTAACTTTTTTACTTTTTCCCACTATGGGGCAATCATTTTTTGCAGGCTGATCACTTCTATAGCATGCAGATGAAGCACATGCCATAGAATCTGTCAGTGCTGCACTGACAGAGACTTGCTGATCATGTACTGCGCATGATCAGCAAGTTTCCTCACTCCGGTGACCTGGATGTCATCATGACGACATTGGGTCACCATGGCAATGATTGGGACCCCATGTCACTCCCCAGAGTCTCTGATCCAAAGGCATATGACACTGTGGATCACCAGCTCCTCCTCACTATGCTCCAATCTATAGGCCTCAAGGACACAGCCCACTCCTGGTTCTCCTCCTACCTCTCTGACCGCTCCTTCACTGTATCTTTTGCTGGCTATTTCTCCTCTCCTCGTCCCCTTACTATCGGGGTTGCACAGGGCTCAGTCCTAGGCCCCCTCCTCTTCTCTCTATACACTGCCCCTATTGGACAAACAGCAGATTTTTAAGCAGATTCGGGTTCTAGTATCATCTCTATGCTGATGACACCTAATTATTCACTTCTTCCCCTGACATCACCCCTACCCTAATTCAAAGTACCAAGGATTGTCTGTCTGCTGTTTCTAACATCAAGTCCTCCCTCTATCTGAAATGAAATCTCTCCAAAATGGAACTTCTTGTGTTTCTCCCCTCTACTATCCTCATTCTACCTAACATCGAAATTACCTTGGAGGGTTCATGCCAGCTGTCTTGGAGTCATATTCGACATCAAACTTTCATTTACTCCCTATATCCAATCACTCATTCGCTCTTGTCACCTGCATCGTAAAAACATCTCCAGAATCCGACCTTTTCTCACCTTTAAAGCTGCTCTTACTGTCGCTCTTATTCATTCTCGTCTGGACTACTGCAACTCTCTTCTGATCGGTCTCCGTCTTACCAAACTTTCTCCTCTCCAATCCATCTTGAATGCGGCAGCTAGGGTCATATTTCTGTCCAGCCGCTTCACCGATGCCTCCATCTTGTGCCAGTCATTACACTGGCTACCCATTTGCTACTGGGTCCATTATAAACTCATCTCTCTCACCCACAAAGCTCTCCACAGTTCTGTACCGCCTTATATCTCCTCTCATCTCTGCCTATCACCCTACACATTCCCTCCATTCTACAAATGACCTAAGACTAATATCCCCCTAATCTGAACCTCACACCTCCGTCTCCAAGACTCCTCTAGTGCTGCTCCAGCTCTCTGCAATGCACTTCCCCAGATTATCAGACTGATACCTAGCCCCAACCTATTCAAGAGCGCTTTGAAAACCCATCTCTTCAAACAAGCCTACCACATCAACTACTCAGTAAACTAACTTTGCCCTGTTCCCTCCTATTATTCTGAATCTGCACCCTACTATTCATCTGTCTCCACACCCTCCATGCACGTGATAACTGCACTTGATACTTGACTGTTGCACTTAAACACACGGGCTGATGACCGGATCATGCAGCTTTATATGAAAATCTCTATTTATTATAATTGCCAGACCTGAAATAACAAGCACTTTTCACCTATTGTATCCCCCCCATTTCCTTGTACATTGTAAGCTTGTGAGCAGGGACATCACTCCTAATGTAACTGATTAAATTGTCTTAACTTGTATTGAATTTATTGTCTGTACATGTCCCCGCTTAATTGTAAAGTGCTGCGGAATATGTTGGCGCCATATAAATAAAAATTATTATTATTATTATTATTATTATTATTATTATTATTATTATTATAAGAGCTGTCAGTCCTGTGCCAGCTTCTGTAATGATGCAATCATGTTCGATCTCAGCATTTCAGGCGTTAAAGTGCCAGGAGTGGTCTGTGACCGCTCCTGGCACCTAGTGCCGGGTGTCAGCTGTCAGAATCAGCTGACACCCGGCAGTGATCGCCCGGGCACCCCCCCATGAGCACAGCAGATCGCTTAGACGCAATGATCCATCCATGGTCAAATTGGCCCAGGTCACATGAACGGATCATTATGTTCAAAGTCAGAAAGGGGTTTATAAGTTTTACTGCCCTAAACCATTTGATATTGTCTAAACAGGCGAAACATGTTGACAATGGGAATATTTAGATTTTAAGATTCTGTGAGAGCACAGACTAAAATATACAGAGAGGTGCATACTGCTGGAATACATCTCATAGTGAATTACAAAATCATAAAATCATATACTGCAGGCTTAAAAACACACAGTGCACAGTGTCTTTTTTTTATCTCTTTCTGTTTGTTTTTCCCAATTATAGTTATATAAAAAATATATGCTAAGTCTTAACATTTTAAATAATAGTATAAAATGGAACACAGATGTTGCCCAAGTGGTATTTGAAATTAAAACTAAAAATCTTCTTTTAATTAGTCTCTGAGGAATATTTTTGGACTTTTAAAGAAATGCACATCTAAGCTGTATTCTCATTTTGTTCTCTTTAGCTCTCCTACAGGAATTTAGTTTAGTATATGAGGTAGATGTGTACAAATTTTAATGACGTGTACTGTTTACATTGTTTGGCTTGGATGTCTTAAAGTGCTGACACCACTTCATGGTTTTAGATGCAGATCAAAATATGTATTTTCTTGTAGATGGGCTTTATGTTCTCATTTTGTGAGGTGAAACCTCTAGACTCAGGTCTGATTGTGTTCACGGATGTTGATGAAGCAGGCAGATAAGGCACTTGGGAAACAAGGACTGGAAGCAATAGAGACAGCAGGTTGACATGACATAGTAAAGCAGGTATGAAGTGAGAACTTGAAGCACTGGAGACAGTGGGCAAATAGGACACAGGTAGTAGTGTACACAAAAGCAAAAAGGACTTTAAGTCTTAGTCTTTATGCTAAGGCAGGTCTGTGTCTTGATGGGTCTTGCATAGGCCTTGTCAGTTTATATGGGAGCATATCAGGCCTCTTGTAAAACCTGGCATGAAGCAAAGCAGAGGTCAGCGGCCATTGAAGAAGGTGAAGCTTTGATAAGACAAGGCAGATGCATACCAGATGTCTATATTACGTAGCACTTAAACTGTATACATTTATTTTATTAATAATAAAAATAATAATATTTATAATGCCAACATATTCCACAGCATTTTACATTTTTAGAAGGGAACTTGTGCAGATTATAAAGATATTACATTCTGATTATAGTAGATGTATCAGGCGTACAATATATATATATATCTCCAGGGATGCTGGCAGATTGGAAGCCGTGCAAACTGCCTCCAATTCAGCAGCGGCAAAATATGAACATCTCTAGACCTGGGTCTTGTGAATTTGTCTCCATAGTTCCAGTCTTATAGTAGATGAAGTAGATTGTACATGTCCACCCCTCTGGGGAGTATGCAGGTGGTCTATACGGTATGTGTGCAGCTGCAGCAGTCAGAGCCATTTTGACGAGAGGTGGTTGATGCATATATTCACCAGTTACAGAATCACATATTTCAATCCACATTTGTTTCTTAACTTCCCTTGCCATTCTACACCATGCCTCTGCATCGTTCAGTACCCTGTGTCCCGCAGGATGCCCTTTTTACTTGTCACCATACATTTCCATTCCTCCTCATCCAGTCTCCCCCCACGGGTTGTAGATACTGTAAGATGCAGGAGAACATACTGTATGTTAAAATTTTGTATGGGCAAAATGGGAATAGTTAGACAAGTGACACAGAAATATCAATATCGGGTATAGGTAGGTTAATGGCGGGGGGAAACACAAGGAGTTCGGTTAGTGACAGATTCAGTTTTAGATAGAGGGAAGACATAATGTTGGTGACAGTGGAAAGACAATCACTGGTGATTTGTAGTAACCCCTTAATGACCAGAGGTATTTTTTGCTTTGCATTTTCATTTTGTGCTCCCCTTCTTCCCAGATCCAAAGCTTTTCTATTTTTTAGTCAAAATTGCCATGTGAGGGCTTGTTTTTTGCAGAGGAGTTGTACTTTTGAACGACATCATTGGTTTTACCATGTTGTGTACTCGAAAATGGGAAAAAAATTCCAAGTGCAGTGAAATTGCAAAATAGTGCATTCCCACAGTTGCTTTTTGTTTTGCTTTTTACTAGATTCACTAAATGCTAAAACTGACCTGCCATTATGATTCTCCAGGTCATTATGAGTTCACAGACACCAAACATGTCTAGGTTCTTTTTTATCTAAGTGGTGAAAAAATATTCCAAATTTCCAAAAAAAAAAGAAATTGCGCCATAGTACGATACCTGTAGTGTCTCCATTTTATGTGATCTCAGGTCTGATTAGGGCTTATTTTTTGCACACCGAGCTAAAGTTTTAAATTATACCATATTCGTGCCAATATGATATTTTGATCGCCCGTTATTGCATTTTAATGCAATGTTGCGGCGACCTAAAAAACATAGTTCTGATGTTCTGACTTTTTTTCTCACTACACCGTTTAATGATCAGGTTAATTATTATTTTATTGATAGATCAGGCAGTTCTGAACGTGGCGATACCAAATATGTGTATGTTTGATTTTTTCTAAATTGTTTTAATTTCAATGGGGCAAAAGGGGGTGATTTGAACTTTTATATTTTTTTATTTGTTTATATTTTTAAAAAACTTTTTTTTTTCACTTTTAGCATGCTTCAATAGTCTCCATGGGAGACTAGAAACTGCCATAACCTGATCGGCTCTGCAACATACAGGCGATGATCAGATCACCTGTATGTAGTAGAATTGCTCACTTGTTATGAGCGCCGACCACCAGGTGGTGCTCATAGCAAGCCGGCCGTGACAACGATAGAGGTCCTCAAGAGAACTCTGGTTGTCATGCCAACCCATTAGAGACCCGCAATCACATGACGGCGGTCATCAGTCGGCGGATTTCCGGCACGATTGCCGGAAATACATGTTAAATGCAGCGGTCAGCGTTTGACAGTGGCATTTAATGGGTTAATAGCAACAGGTGGATTCTGATTCCAACCGCGACTGTTCAAAACAGCTGACATGTACCGGCAAAGGGAGGGAGTCCAACATCAGCGTAAATGTAAGCCTGATGTTGGAAAGGGGTTAAGCAGGGTTGATGTCAGTAGACAATGTGTATAACTGAGTGTCATCAGAATAGAGATGGTACTGAAAACCAAATCTACTGATCTATATATAAGAGGCATCATGATTACTCGCTAATCCCGTTCCCTGCACAGTAGCTCTGCCCCCCACCACATCACCACACATAATCCCACCCCCACCCCATTACCACACATAATCCCACCCCCACCCAATAACTACACATAATCTCGCCCCCCACCACATCACCACACATAATCCAGCCCCATCACCACACATAATCCCATCCCCCCACCACCACACATAATCCCGCCCCCACCACATTACCACACATAATCCCACCCTCCAACACATCACCACACATAATCCCACCCCCAACACATCACCACACATAATCCCGCCCCCCACCCCATTACCACACATAATCCCACCCCCCACCCCATTACCACACATAATCCCGCCCCCCACCACATCACCACACATAATCCCCCCACCCAATAACCACACATAATCTCACCCCCCACCACGTCACGGCACATAATCCGGCCCCCCCACCACATTACCGCACATAATCCCGCCCCCAACACATCGCCACACATAATCCCACCCCCCACCGCATTACCACATATAATCCCGCCCCCCCACCACATCACCACACATAATCTCGCCCCCACCACATTACTACACATAATTCCACCACCCCACCACATTACCACACATAATCCCGCCCCCCATATTACCACACGAGGCTCCGTCCCCACACATTACCACATGAGGATCTGTCCCCACACATTACCACATGAGGCTCCATCCCCCCACATTACCAGATGAGGCTCCGTCCCCCCACATTACCACACGAGGCTCCGTCCCCCCACATTACCAAATGTGGCTCCATCCCCCCACATTACCAGATGAGGCTCTGTCCCCACACATTACAACACAAGGCTCCGTCCCCCCACATTACCAAACGAGGCTCCATCCCCCCACATTACCAGATGAGGCTCCGTCCCCACACATTACCACATGAGGCTCTGTCCCCCCACATTACCACACAAGGCTCCGTCCTCACACATTACCAGATGAGGCTCTGTCCCCACACATTACCACATGAGGCTCTGTCCCCCCACATTACCACACAAGGCTTTATCCCCACACATTACCACACGAGGCTCTGTCCCCCCACATTACCACACAAGGCTCCGTCCCCACACATTACCACAAGAGGCTCTGTCCTCACACATTACCACACGAGGCTCCGTCCCCACACATTACCACACAAAGCTCCGCCCCCCCACATTACCACACGCAGCACTTCCTTTCTATGTAATTCAACCACTTCAGCCAAGGTAAACATACATTTAATTGCATCTCCCAAACAAAATGAGCCAAGAAGAGTCACCAGGTCCATCTCACAGGCCGCAGGAAAATCCGGACAACGATGCAGTAGCTGATCAACAACAACAACATCGACTAAATCGCAGGATTGGTTATTAGTGTTATTCAGATTTTTAATGATTATTATTATTAACTTCATTTTAAGTTAATTTACCACCTGCGTAAACGCTATTGAATGTTGTCATTATTTACTTTAATCACCAGCAGCGTTAATTAGAAAGCAATGAGTGTGCTGAGCGTTAGCTGGCTGGAAACAGCTAGTTGCTCAATAGGGGTAGTGTACAAAGAAAAAAAGAGGAGGCTTAGGACAGAACCTTGAGTAACCTTGATAGTAAGGGGAAGAGGAGATGAAGAAGTGCTAGCAAATGATACAATGAAGGAGCGGTCAGAGGAGGGCAACAGAGGATGAGAACAAGGAGAGAACTCAGTTCTTGAGGACAATAGTACAGAGCATAGTAAGTAGGAGCTGGTGATCCATTGTATCAAATGCTGCAGAGAGATGCAGGAGAATCAGCAGGAAGTAGCAACCATTAAATGTAGCTGTTAGTACATCATTAGAGACTTTATTAATGTAATCCTGTAACATCAGTATGGCAGACACAACACCAAACCAAATAATGATTAGATTGATGTATCTGCCATAGACTGCGTTCTCTAACACAAAAGGTGGTAAATGGAAAATATTGTCTGCTAATCCCATCACTAATGTTTGATAAATAGCCACGTGTCAAAAGAAAATAAGTAACCTGTTTTATGTTATTTTTTAATCTTTAGAAGAGCTGTTATTTCAATAAAAATCAACTACCTGTAGAGCAATCTAATATTGAATGGAAGTGTACCACAATGTGACATCACAACTGAGCTAAATGAGATAGCTGTTCCTATTCTGGTTATACATATATTTTAAAATATCTCTAGTATCCAGTAAATATTCTGGCATCCTTTGAAAGAAAGTCTGTTGGAGAGTGTGTAGCCATTTCCTCAGCCTCTAATTTAGGTAACCTAAGAAAATATGTTAGATGTGCTGGGATGCAGTATACATAAAAACATATTATTCCCTCTGTGAAAAAATAATCAAAGCAAACTCTTCTTCAACCAAGAAAATATCCATTGTTGGAAAGTAATTATCATCTCATTTAGAAATGCATTATTTACAACATAATCCTTTAGAATCGTTTGTTGAATTTTAGAAAGCTGTTTCTTGTTTTGACCCTAAGGTCATACCTTTTCTTCCTCTGCATATCTAAGTTAAACACGTTTACAGAGATGTTGACTGCCCAGGTGGAGTGGAAATAGAGACTGACTGAAACTGTCTTTATTTTTACATTACCTGCATGGGGTAACTTGAGCATTGACCCTTATATTGGATGCATGAGAAACGCCTGTGTGAAGACATCCTTGCCCTAGCAAATGCTTTGTATTGCTTCAATCAATATACTAAATTGTATTGAGAAGGGCTAATTTTCTTAGTTTAATGGTTCTACTGTTTAGTTCAGACTCATTGCAACTTCACAGCTAAGGGATCCTGGTACAAATAGACACTGGACAATATTCTACTCTAATGACAAACCTTAGTGCCTTAGGTCAATAAGGAGTTTTACAATTAATGCAGTTCCAGTTGAGTATTTACTGTAAGTTGAGATTAGACCAAAAAACAATTGAGCCAAAATTATACTGTAGGATGCAGTAGGAATACTACTACTACTATTACTGCTACTACTACTACTACTAATAATAATAATACATTTTTATTTATATACAGTAGCGCCAACATATTCCACAGCACTTTACATTATAGAGGGGATTTGTACAGACAATAGACATTACAGCATAACAATAAACACAGATCAAAACAGATACCAAGAGGAATGAGGGCCCTGCTCGCAAGCTTGCAATCTATGAGGAAAAAGGGGAGACACAAGGTGGATTGGTAACAATTGCTTTCGATGTTTGGACCAGCCATAGTGTAAGAATAGGGTGTTCATGTAATGCTGCATGAACCGGTTATCAGCCTAAGTATGTAGCAGTACAGATATAGAGGGCTTTTAAATACATAAAGTGTAAGAGAAACATGATGCGAGGAACCTGATTATGGTTTAAGTTTTTTGAATGGGCAAAACAAAGGGATAGTTAGGTTAATGCGTTGAGGCGGTAGGCCAGTCTGAAAAAATGCGTTTTTAGGGCACGCTTACAACTGTGGGGATTCGGGATTAATCGTACTAACCTGAGTAGTGCATTCCAAAGAATTATTTATTTATTTTTTTAGTATTGTTTCATTCTTTATTCATTTATTCGTTTGTTTTACCCACATATTTATATATTTTATGTTTGGTGTTGTACATTGTATTTATCTTGTTTTGTCCATTTGCTTCTTCCTTGTTATGTTTTCGCCACACATGGTTTTCTATTGCAGTGTAATTCTATGGCATTTACTGAGTATTCTCTCTGTCCCAGGCTTCAACGTTTGGCCCGATTTCCAGCTCCTCCCTTTTCATTATCATTCCAACCTGCCTCCCCCTTCTCCCGGGAGCTACGCGCATGCGCTGTAGTTCACCCTTTCCCTAGTCTTGTGTGATGCTCTGGTTCCCCTACCTGAGCTTGCCCACTAGACTATGACTGGCAGAGACGTCTGCCATCTCCATACCTCTCGTTATTTTGGCTTCTGCATGCTTGTGGCTACACACCGGATGACACTGATCACTGATGTTACAGGTATATATTGAATATATTGACAGCAACTTGTACACTTCCCCTGATGAAGCCGTCCTGGTAACGGCGACACGCGTTTGGCTTTTCCCTCCGCTATATCCTGCTCTGCATTCGCTGGCTTCCCAGTATGTATTCCGGCATAGGACTCATTCACTACCTTTGAGCAGTACTATTGCCCCCCTTTTTTGGTGGGTCAGGTCGCGCATCTTCACTTTTGTCAGTTCCTTCCATTGTTGTGACTGACTCTAGTATACCTCTGACCACATTCTAATGCCTCTTTATTATTGGGGGTTATCATGCTCTTAGTTCATTCATTTTTTGTGTGGTTGTTGCTGCATATTCATTTGCCCATTTTGCCTAACTATAGGGTGTGATCTGTTTGCATACTTAACTTATGTTTGTAATTCTTTGTCTGCCATGCGGTTAACCTAAGTATCAAGGATTTAAACTATCATTGATGTTGTGGTAACAGGTTTCATGAGGGATTTTTACACATTGTTTTTAACTGTTTTTAACTTTTTTGTCAATAAAGTTTTCTGTATTTATAGCATCATAGGTGGTGTGCATACTTTATGAGTGGTTCTTTCCCTTTTCTTACTGGCATTCCAAAGAATTGACGCAGCACATGAAAAGTCTTGGAGAGGGAGTGGGAGGTTCTAATTATTGAGGATGTTAATCTCA
The DNA here is from genome assembly GCF_051348905.1 of Ranitomeya variabilis. Taxonomy (NCBI): domain Eukaryota; kingdom Metazoa; phylum Chordata; class Amphibia; order Anura; family Dendrobatidae; genus Ranitomeya; species Ranitomeya variabilis. The sequence goes on from NC_135237.1 coordinate 292,147,866, forward strand.
GGTCATTAGCAGAATGGAGGGCACGGGTAGGGTGGTAGACTGAGACCAGGGAGGAGATGCAGGGTGGATCTGAGCCATGGAGTGCTTTGTGGATGAGGGTAATAATTTTGTACTGGATTACTGGATTCTAGAGTGGATGGGTAACCAGTGCAATGATGACTGGCACAAGGTAGAGGCATCAGAATAACGGTTGGTGAGGAATATGATCCTGGCTGCAGCATTCAGCACAGATTTGTGAAAATTTTATTTGCAACGAGTGATTGTAGCGACAAGCTTGTCGCTACAATCACTTGTTGCAAATAAAATTTTCACCATTAAGCATAAATCTTCATCTTGACAAGTGCAGTATTTTTCTGAAGTATTGACTATTGGGACTACCAGTCCCTTCTCACTAGCACCGTCAGACCGCTTTAGTTGAGTGTTAGCCCTCTACTCCTATGTCTTCTGGACAGATTGGACAGGGGAGATTTTGGTAAGGGGGAAGCCGATTAGTAGAGTGTTGCAATAGTCCAGATGAGAATGAAATAGAGAAACAGTAAGAGTTTTTGCAGAGTCAAAATGAAGAAAAGGTCGAATTCTAGAAATGTTTTTGAGGTGCAGATAACAAGAGCGAGCCAGTGATCGGATGTGGGGGGTGAATGAAAGCTCGGAATCAAGTATGACCCTAAAACAGCGGTCATGTTGCTTGGGAGTAATGGTGGAACCAAACACGGAAATGGCAATGTCGGGCAAAGGTAGGTTAGTAGAGAGAGTAAACACGAGGAGTTCAGTTTTTGACAGGTTCAGTTTCAGATAGAGGGAGGACATGATGTTAGAGACAGATGTAAGACAATCACTGGTGATTTCTAAAAAGGCAGGCAAGATATCAGGAGCAGAAGTGTATAATTTGGTGTCATCAGCATAAAGATGGTACAGGAACTCAAATCTACTGATTGTTTGCCCAATAGGGGCGGTATGCAACAAGAAAAGGAGTGGGCCTAGGACTGATCCTTGAGGAACCCCAACATTAAGGGGAAGATGATAGGAAGAGGAGCTAGCAAAAGATACAGTGAAAGAGCGGTCAAGAGATAGCAGGAGAGCCAAGAGAGAACGGTGTCCTTAAGGCCAATGGAGCGGAGCATAGTGTAGTGGAGCTGATGATCCACAGTGTCAAATGCTGCAGAGAGATCCAAGAGAATTAGCATGGAGTAGTGACCATTACATTTAGCTATTAGTAGATCATTAGAGACTTTGGTAAGGGCAGTTTCAGTAGAGTGCAAAAAGCAGAAACCAGATTGAAGAGGGTCGAGAAGGAAGCTATCTGAGAGATAGCGGATAAGATGGGAGTGGACCAGGCGTTCGAGGAGTTTAGAGATGAAGGGAAGATTAGAGACAGGTCTATAGTTAGCAGCACAGGCCCTAGATTGCAAGAGGCTCACCCAGAAATGGAGGCTGAATTTTATTTAGTTTTTTAAACACAGAAGCCTAAAATTGCACACAGTAAGCCAAGTTGCCCCAACTAGATTCTTGTTTAGTGACAAAACTGTGTTTTTATCATAAGAATCTATGCCTCGCTTAATTCATCAGATAATTGTATTTACCTTGCTTTGCAGCTGCACCATGAGTGGTGGAATCGTTGTCATATTCCCTCTTCTAGGAGGTCCACAGGATCCCAAGGTTTCCCAGGAAAGATATAATGGAATGCCTTGACAACACAATTGGCTTCGATTGATCAGCCTGGTACTCAAGATCTCTCTTCCAGTCTACATCCCTTTCAATGGATGAAGTACTGGAGTTAATTTCATACCATCTGAGAATCCAGTACCTCAGACTCTAAATTACCATTGACAGAAACTGTAGGAGGTGGGGATGAGGGAAATAAAATTGAAGGGACAAACTCCATCAACAAGGATCTGTGAAAGACGCTAGGGATTTGGTGAGATAGAAGAAGCTTCAACCTAAAAGCCACTGGTTTGACCACTTCCAAAATCTCATAAGGACCAATGAACGACAGTACTTTCAGTTTAATATTTTTGGATGCCACAGAAACCTTATCACCTGCTAGACAGTAGTATCACCTACTACACCGAACGTTTTCAATAAGCCTTCAATTTTTGACAAATCTGAGCAACCGCAAAAGTCATTTGAATCTCCCTCCAGACATCTCCAAGTTTCTATATAGCGACCTCCACTCCAAGACATTCAATACTTATTGTAGAAAATTCACCTAAATGGAAATGAAAACCATAATTACAAAAAAAATGGCAAGGTTCCAGAGGACTGTTGACTCCACTGTTAACGACAAACTCAGCAAGAGACAAAAATGAAGACCAGTCCTCCTGCTGAGCCTCAATAAAGTACCTTAAAATTTGTTCCAAAGATTGATTTGTCATTTCTGTTAGACCATTGGCTTCAGGGTGGTAGGCAGAGGAAAATTTCAAGTCAATACTCAGTCTATTAAAAAAGCTCTCCAGAATTTGCGGACTAATTGCACTCCCATATTAGACACAATGTTAAGAGGAATTCCATGCTATCTCATAACATGACATAAACAACCTGGAGAGTGTCTTTGCATTAGGTAACCTTGACAAAGGAATAAAATGAGCCTGTTTACTGATTTGATCAACCACCACCCAAATAACAGTTTTTCCCATAAGACAAGGGCAAATCCATGATGAATCTATGGACAGATGAGCATTTTTCTGGAATTGGCAATGGAGATAATTCTCAGGCCAGCCGGTTATTTCAGACTTTAGCATTTGTGAAAACTTTACAAGTGGATACAAAATGTTTCATATCATTATTCATACTCAGACACCAAAAGAGCCTAGCTATAGCTTTCTGTGCAGCTGTGACCCCAGGATGACCACTAAATATGGAATCATGAAATTTCTGCAACACATAAACTTTTAGGTATACAGGTACAAATAATTTGAACCCAGGAAAGGTGGAAGGAGCCATCGACTATACTTTACGAATCTCCGCTTCCAACTCCAGAGGATACCGCATAGACTACAAAGCCCTTAGGGAGAATGAAGGTTGGGGGATTCTAGAGGATAAACAGAATTAATCTGCATGGTAATGTGTCAGTCTTCACATTCTTTGACCATGGCCTAAATGTAGTAGAGAAATTGAACCTAGGAAAAAATAAGGACCATCTGGCCTGTTTAGGAGTCAGCCGTTCAGCTGATTTAATGTAAGCTAAATTCTTATGGTTGGTGACCAGAATGATTTGATGACCTGCCCCCTCTAAAAAATGCTAATTTAAGGGCGAGTAACTCATGAGTCCCCACATCATAATTTCGTTCAGCAGATGAAAATTTTCTGGAGAAAAATGCACATAACTGCAAATAGGGCAGAGCTTTGGAATCCTGAGATAAAAGGGCCTCTACCCTGACCTCCAAAGCATCCAGCTCCACAAAGAATGGTTCTTGAATATTGAGTTGGATTGGAGCAGGAGCAGACAAAGCACTCTTTCTATTTCTCCAAAGCCCTAATTGTATCCAGAGACCCAGCCTTGAGATCCATCACCTCATGTGTGAGGTCAGTAAGAAGTTTAGCAATCTGAGAGAAATCCCAAATTAATTTGTGATAATAGTTAGGAAATCCTAGAAAATGATACAATGCTTTTAAGTCACTGTGTGGAACCCAAACTTTTATGGCTTGCACCTTCCCAGGATCCATCTTAAACCCATCAACTGATAAAATGAACCCAGCAATGAAATTTCCTGAGCAGAAAAAATACATTTCTCAATTTTAGCAAACAAAGAATTATCACTCAAACTTTGTAATACTTTACAGACATGTTTCTGATAAGAATCCAAATCAGGCGAAAAAATCTAAATATCATCATGGTACATCACAACAAAACTCCCAATGCAATCAGAAGAAAAATAATTCATAAAGTTTTGGAATACCACTGGCACATTGGTTAACCCAAGTGGCATGACAAGATTTTCTTATAAAACTTCAAATGTTAAAAATACTATTTTCCACTTATCACTCGTCTTGATGCATATCAAATTGTAAGCCCCTCTAAGGCCGGTTTCACACGTCAGCGCCTCTGGTACATTTAGTGACCATTTTCTCACTTACCGGAAAGTTTGACATACAATGACCCATTCAAATGAATGGGTCTATGCAGATGTCAGCGTGTTTTGACAGACCTGTGTGTCCTGCAAAACACTCAGACATGTCTGTTTTTACCTGGACACACGTCCCGCCAAATGTCCCACAAACGGTCACACGGAGAACAGTGTACACTGTCCTCGGTGAGCATGGATGGCTATTGGGGAAGCAGCACTGCTGTAAGCCACTGTTCCACTGCTTGTGGTGCTGAACCTGGCTTTCATCCATCATCCCCTGCTCTGCCAGCAGCAGCGCGATCAGGGGACAATGAATGAAAAAAAAACAATGTATAGTTTAAACCTTATAGTTTACCTGGCAAAACTCACAGGTGCGGGCAGCTATTCCCAGACTGGTAAGGGGCCATGGATATGGACTCTTTCAGCCTCAAAAAAGCAGCCTGCAGTTGCCCAGAAAAGGCACATCTATTAGATGTGACAATTCTGGAGCTTTGCCTGTTTCGTCCCACTTGCCCTGTAGAGGTGGCAAGTGGGGTAATGAGGGGTTAATATCACCTTCCTATTGTAAGGTGACATTAAGCCGGCTTAGTAATGGACAAGTGTCAATAAGACACCTATCCATTACTAATCCTATAGTTGTTAAAGGGATAATCAAGCACACCACACAGTTAGAAAAAAGTCTTGTAATGAAATAAAACAATATACACATTTTTTCCATCTTTATTACTCTGCCATTCCAATCGAAGCACTTGATCTCCTTTAAAAAATGTCAAAAAATTAACCAACAATATACCATACCTGTCTGGTGTACAGTCAGTCCCAAGTAGTAATCCATATCTAGGGGAATGTACAGTTTACAACCGGGAGTGCTGCTAATGTGACCGCTCATGGTCATGGCTGTAAACTGCTGGTGAATGAATGAAACACTGGGAGCAGAGCTTCGGTGATTAGCAGTGATGTCACCGAAGCTGTGCTCCCTGATGGCCTGAACTAAAATGAACTCTTCAGCGTGGGAAAATGACAGCTGATTTTCAGAAGTCTTTTCAGGTATCCCGGTTTACCCAACAGACTAGTGGAGCATATTTGTGCATAACTTAGACATTTCTTATGACAATTAAGGCTCCACTTAACAGTCTCCTTCTGACACCAATCTATAACAGGATTATGAATAAGCAGTCATCAAAGTCCTGGATCCAAATGTAAATTATCCAAGACAAAACAGGAAATGGATTCATAGTGAAGTGCTCCCACTTGAAGGGTGAACTTCACTGTTACACATTTAACAAAGTTATGAAGTAGTGGCGTGTATTCATTTGCAAAAATTTAAATGAGTATTTCCAAACTAACTGTCTCTTATCCTAATTTCAGAACCAGTCACAAATCAATATGATTAGCTGCAGACCCTCAGTCAATGAAAGACAATGCTGGCAACACCCGGTTAAGCGGTACATTATCTGAAGAGAAAAACGGTACCTAAAAGTCTAGATGACACCCCAGACAATCATTCAGAAGTAGGCGTTTTCTTAATGGCTTACTGGCTTAAGAGCAAGTTGAACACTCCTTTAAAAATGTCCTGTGAGTAGTGTTGAGCATTCCGATACTGCAAGTATCGGGTATCGGCCGATACTTGCGGTATCGGAATTCCGATACCGAGTTCCAATACTTTTGTGGTATCAGAAATCGGAATCGGAAGTTCCCAGTGTATGGTTCCCAGGGTCTGGAGGAGAGGAGACTCTTCTTCAGGCCCTGGGATCCATATTCATGTAAAAAATAAAGAATTAAAATAAAAAATATGGATATACTCACCCGTCCGGTGGCCCCTGGACCTTACCGATTGTAAACGGCAGCCTCCGTTCCTAAGAATGTGATTGGTCGCGTGAGCGGTCACAAGAGCGGCATGCGACCAATCACAAGCCGCAACGTCATCGAAGGGCCTAAACTGCTTATTCTTAGGAATGGAGGCTGCCGGTTACAATGGTAAGGTCCAGGGACCACCAGACGGGTGAGTATATCCATATTTTTTATTTTAATTCTTTATTTTTTACATGAATATGGATCCCAGGGCCTGAAGGAGAGTTTCCTCTCCTTCAGACCCTGGGAACCATCCAGGATACCTTCCGATACTTGAGTCCCATTGACTTGTATTGGTATCGGGTATCGGTATCAGCGATATCCGATATTTTTCGGGTATCGGCCGATACTATCCGATACCGATACTTTCAAGTATCGGAAGGTGTCGCTCAACACTACCTGTGAGACTAAAGTAAAGACAGAGTCCAAGATTTTGCCTATGTTTTTCCTCCAAAGCACGGAGACTGGAAATTTTAATCAGTATTTGCTCCACTTCAGGTAAATGGAGATATAATTCAGGGGAGAATACAAGGCACCATGCTGTACACTATGCCTCTCAAAAATTCTGCAGTCTGTCCATATAACTTGGGTAATGGCCTCTGCCAAGGGGGATCATGAAGATCTAGAGCATCCTTAAGAGATTTGGAAAAACCTCAAAGGAATTGCCATCTCAGGGCCGGATCATTCCACTGAACTTCTTTGTATCATCGTTGGAATTTGGTACAATGGTCCTCAGCAGTTTGGCTCCCAGTTTTGTTAAGGTTCAAGGAATTGTGATGAATAAATAAATGCTCACACAAAAATTGAATAAACAAAAATGAATTTACTTAATAAAAGATATAAATAAACAGTCACTTAAATAGCATAAGTCATACATTACATTAGTATGGTAGAAGTCAATCAGCCTCAACTCTCTGTGTCTCCCATCACTCTTCCATCTGTCTGTGTCCCCCTCTTTTCTCTTACTTTTTGTTATTACAATTGGTCTGGTATGACTTTCTCCCTCAATTGTCTCACTTTTAGAGCCATCCCATTCTAGCAAATCTAACCATTTCTCATGTGCAATCATAGTTCTAATCTGTGCAGTATGAATAGCTGACACTGGCTGCTGTCTCCTCCTGCGCTTATTCTTATACACATTTTTTACCACATAAGCTTCAAAACTCTTTTGCATATTGTCACGCTGTTTCACTTGGTCTATCAAGGCTGATTGCAAACTGATCCTTTGCTCTATAGCTGTATGCAGCTCTAAATGCAAGTTATCAATCTCCTCCTGCAAACTTTGAAGTGCCTGGACACAGACCCATCCAACGGCTGCTGCTGATTTCTGTTCCTTTGAATCATACTTTCAGAGATCAAATTTGATCATTCCTGTGCCATCGGGGTCCACGGTCCTGACAACGCCCATTCTGGTAAAGATCTGACACTCTCTACTGCTTTCCTATTTTTAACAAACTTATTCAGTTTTGCAAACATTTTTATTCAAAGCAATCCCACAGCTGCTAACACTTTGTTTTGTTAAGGTTCAAGGAATTATGATGATGAATAAATAAATGCTCACACAAAAATTGAATAAACTAAAATGAATTTACTTAATAAAAGATGATAAATAAGCAGTCACTCAAGTAGCACATAATCAATAAAGTCATACATTACGTTATTATGGTAGAAGTCAATCAGCCTCGTCTTTCTGTGTCTCCCATCACTCTTCCATCTGTGTGTATGTCCCCTACTTTGTGTTGCATGTCTGTGTCTTTTATATCTTATACTGTCCAATGTATACTGACCTTCTGCTATATGGGTCATCTGGTTGGACATTTAAACTTCAATGACCTTATGCAAACTCCATACAGTAAGGATATACTGAATATTATAACAAATTGAAACCATATTAATATATCAATAATTAGTATTAATTAACTAGAGTGTTTGAAAACATTAAAGATAACTTACTACACACTCCCCTGTCTGAGGTTCATGATCTCAGCCTCAGGAACCTAGATTCTATCAAGTTTGTAAAAAATTAACCCTAAGGCATCAAAGAATGCATCAACAGAGGCTCGTTCTTGGGCAAGGGGGACATTGAAATTGCAGGATGGGCATAATAATTCCTACCCGCTGCAGTTCATCCCCAGAAGTCTGAGGTTGCAGTGTAAAATAAAATCTCCAGCTCACCCAGAATACCGTAAACAGATTCTTCTTTCCTGAAAATTTATGAGGAAGAGCCACACTGTTAGGTGTCGAGTTCCCGCTTCTGCACAGGGGGAATCTCGAACCATCTCCGCTGCGGTCTTCCATTCTTCTCCAGCCGCAGTGGAGTCTGCTCAGTGGAGATGTTGGTCCCAGCGTCTTGCTCAGTCTCACTCTGTGCATAGGGTTACTGCTGCTTTTCCAGCTTCTGTCATTGAAGCCAGTGCTGGGCAGCGGCGAGCAGATGCTTTTGGGGCTAAGTCCTGCTTTTCCCCATCTGAGCATGCCCAGGGCAAGATCTCCCATTGGAGATTGAGGGTAACATGCTCAGATACTGCAGCAGATCTCATTGGTCCTCCAGGAAGGTCCTGAAGGTGCTCAACTTCTGTGGCAGCGTCCCATTGGTCTTTCTGGGAAGGTCCTTTACATGCTGCAGATATAAAAGGTTCGCATGGCCGCACAGCCATGCGCTAGTGTAAACGTGTGTGTGTTGATGTGTGAAAGTCGTTCATTAATTATCCCCTCCCTTGTGTATGAGTGCTCGCGTAAGGTGGATGATTGCTATCTAGCGCCCGACTTAGCCATCAGCATGTAACACACAAAACAGCGTCTTTTGCTGTGACTGCCAGTGCGGCGCCGTGCGCTTTTACAGCGCTTTCCTGACCTAAGCCTGGATGGTTAGTGGCGTCCGCCAGTGCGGCACTACACGCACTCTCGTGCATCTTTATTATTATTATTATTATTTCTTCAACTCTGACACCCCAGTTGCGGTGTCGAGCGCAAGAGGTTTATATGAACTCAAATCCTGTGTCTTGGGATTGAGTTCTGAGACTCCTTGCTTGCGCTCTTGGTGCGGTATTGCGGCCCTGTGATGCAACAGGGTTCGCTTCCTTCACACAAGGTGAAGTTAACCCGTGTGTGTATCCACATTGTACTGCCATATAGTCCGTCATTACATAGCAGCAGGTTCCATCTCTGCACGGTGGACCCCGGGCTGCGAATGCACCTTACTCTATCTTTCAAATTATTTGGTGCGTTCCGCTAGCCCAAACATTACACTAGCACCAGGGTCTGGCTAGTAATGACGGACAAACAGCAATCCTTGCGGTACATCCAGCATCTGGAGGGTAGGTTGGCGGCTCTCGAGTGCACAACCTCAGCTGTGGATGTAACCGCAGTTGCTGTTCAGGCTGCTAGCGTGGCTGCAGAAACCTTGTCCACTGCCACCCCTGAACCGATGCTATCTCGCCTCCCGCTGCCAGAAAAATTTTCTGGTGATAGTAAGTCTTGTAGGGGTTTCGTGAGTCAGTGCTCTATACATCTCGAGTTTCTGGCCTCTCGTTTCCCTACAGAGCGGGCTAAGGTGGGGTTTATTGTGTCTCTCCTGTCGGACAGGGCATTGGAGTGGGCTACACCGCTGTGGGAGCATGGTGACTATGTGGTGCAGAGTGCTTCGTTGTTCCTGTGCACTCTGAAACAGGTCTTTTTAGGACCTCATGTCACCCATGATACGGCACTCCAACTGTTGGCATTGACCCAGGGCTCGTCCTTGGTCAGCCATTTTGCCGTCCACTTCCGCACCCTAGCATCTGAGCTGGAATGGTTGGATAAAGCCCTTATTCCGATATTTTGGAGGGGGCTGGCTGACCACGTGAAGGATGCCCTGGCCACTAGGGAGATTCCCACCACACTGGAGTAATTAATAGCAGTGCCCACTCGTATTGACCTCCGTTTTCACGAGCGGAGGTTAGAGCGAGCCCAGTGTAGGCAGAGGTTTTGGCTGGCTCCCACCTTCGCCAAACTTTTGGAATCTCCAGTCCAGGCTCCTGACATGAGGCCATGGAAGTGTCACGAGCGGGATCTAAGTCCCGGACCGCTCGTGCACTCCAGGTTTGTCATGTTTGCTAGCAGTCAGGACATCTTGCCATCAGATGTCCCCAGCGGTCGAAGAAACATCAGCGTCTAGTGGTAGTAGGTGGACGTACACTAGACACGGCGATGTTTGCCTCCAAATTGTCCTTTAAGGGGACAATTACAATAGGCTCATTCACTCATTCGGTAGAGCTCTGCGTGGATTCTGGGGCGGAGGGCAATTTTATGTCTTCTGCATTTGCCCAACATCATGCAATACCCCTGGTAATGCTAGCTCAACCAGTAACTGTACGAGTGGTGAATGGTTCAACACTGCCCTCACAGATAACACACCAGACCATCCCTTTCACTCTGTCCTTGTCGCCATCTCATCAGGAGATTATATTTCTGCTTGTTATTCCTGAAGGAATTGATGAGATGCTGTTGGGGATGCCTTGGCTATGGTATCACTCTCCTCATATCGAGTTGTCCACAGGCAGAATTTTAGGATGGGGTGAATCTTGTGGGGGTATATGTCAGAGGGAGAGCGTTCAGGTTGCAACTACTGAGGTACCCGCAGATTTATCCTCTCTTCCCAAGCAATATTGGCCCTATGCGGACGTGTTCTCCAAAAGGGCTGCGGAGACCCTTCCGCCTCACCACCCCTATGACTGCCCTATTGACCTCTTGCCTGGTGCTGAGCCTTCCCGGGGTCGAGTCTATGCTTTGTCTCTCCCGGAGACAGAGGCAATGTCACAGTATATCTGAGAAAATCTGGCAAGAGGATTCATTAGGAAGTCAGTGTCACCTGCAGGGGTTGGGTTCTTCTTCGTACAGAAGAAGAGTGGAGAACTGCATCCATGCATAGACTACAGGGGTCTTAACGCCATCACCGTTAAAAATAAGTACCCACTACCCCTGATATCTGAGCTTTTTGATAGGCTACTGTCAGGGAGAAACTAGGTGAGTGAGAGCTAATAACCCCGGCTCCTGCAATTTCCTTAAGACCAGGGAAATCCTGACTGACCCTCTGTTGTGAACTATACTTCTTGGCTCCCTCTTGTGGTCACTAGTGTTTTGGCACTTGGATTGTCTTTTACCAGGTTGGTACTCACCTGCTTCGTTAGGCCTGGGGTGTTGCTATTTAAACTTCCTGGATTCTCAGTCCAGTGCCTGGCATCGTTGTAATCAGTTCATTTCTGTTTGCTCCTGTCTTCAGGTCCTGGTTCTTTGCAAGATAAGCTAAGTCCTGCTTCCTTATTTTTTGTTATTTTGCTTTGTTCATATTTTTGTCCAGCTTGTACAAAATGTGATTCCTGATATTGCTGGAAGCTCTAGGGGGCTGATATTCTTCCCCCTCACCGTTAGTCGGTTTGGGGGTTCTTGGATATTCAGCGTGGATATTTTGCAGGGTTTTTTGCTGACCATATAAGTCATCTTACTATTTTCTGCTATTAGTCAATGGGCCTCTCTTTGCTAAAATCTAGTTCATTCTTACGTTTGTCTTTTCTTCTTACCTCACCGTTATTATTTGTTGGGGGCTTGTATTACTTTGGGGTCTTTTCTCTGGAGGCAAGAGAGGTCTTATTTTCCCTGATAGGGTTAGTTAGTTCTCCGGCTGGCGCGAGACATCTAGGATCAACGTAGGCACGTTCCCCGGCTACTGTTAGTGTTTGTGCTAGGATCAGGTATATGGTCAGCCTAGTTACCACATCCCTATGAGCTGGTATTTATGTTTGCAGACTTTTGCTGTAATCTCTGAGATCCTTGCCATTGGGATCATAACAGTATGCCAGGCCTTGAATAGTTAATGCATTGCAGAAGTGGGATTAAAAGAAAAGGAGTTCTGAGTTTTGTTTTGTTTTTTTCTCCTCTTTCTTCCTTCCCCTTTTTCTCAGAGTGGCTGTAAGCTTTGCTGCAGACATGAATGTTCAGACCTTGATTACTAGTGTGGATCAGCTTGCTGCACGAGTGCAGAGCATTCAGGATTTTGTTGTTAGCAGTCCAATGTCTGAGCCTAAGATACCTATTTCTGAGCTGTTCTCTGGAGATCGATTTAAATTTAGGAATTTTAGGAATAATTGTAAATTGTTTCTATCTTTGAAACCTCGTTCGTCTGGAGATTCAGCTCAGCAAGTTAAAATTGTTATCTCCTTTTTGCGTGGCGACCCTCAGGATTGGGCTTTCTCGTTAGCGCCAGGAGATCCGGCATTGGCGGATATTGATGCGTTTTTTCTGGCGCTCGGATTGCTTTATGAGGAGCCTAATTTTGAAATTCAGGCAGAAAAAGCTCTACTGGCTATCTCTCAGGGCCAGGATGAAGCCGAAGTGTATTGCCAAAAATTTCGGAAATGGTCCGTGCTTACTCAATGGAATGAATGTGCTCTGGCCGCAAATTTCAGAAATGGCCTTTCTGAAGCCATTAAGAATGTGATGGTGGGTTTCACAATTCCTACAAGTCTGAATAATTCTATGGTGCTGGCTATTCAGATTGATCGGCGTTTGCGGGAGCGCAAATCCGCTAATCCTCTGGCGGTGTTGTCTGAACAGACACCTGTTTCAATGCAATGTGATAGAAAACCCGATCCAGCAATGCAATGTGATAGAATCCTGACTAGAACCGAACGACAAAATCATAGACGACAGAATGGGCTGTGTTTTTACTGTGGTGATTCTACACATGTTATATCAGCATGCTCTAAACGCCTAACCAAGGTTGTCAGTCCTGTCTCCATTGGTAATTTGCAGCCTAAATTTATTTTGTCTGTGACTTTAATTTGTTCATTGTCTTCCTACCCTGTTATGGCGTTTGTGGATTCAGGTGCTGCCCTGAGTCTTATGGACTTGTCGTTTGCCAAGCGCTGCGGTTTTGTCCTGGAGCCTTTAAAAATTCCTATTCCTCTCAGAGGAATTGATGCTACGCCACTGGCGGAAAATAAACCGCAGTTTTGGACACAAGTGACCATGTGCATGACTCCTGAACATCGGGAGGTGATTCGTTTTCTTGTTCTGCATAAAATGAATGATTTGGTCGTGTTAGGTCTGCCATGGTTACAGACCCATAATCCTGTTTTGGATTGGAAGGCTATGTCTGTGTCGAGTTGGGGTTGTCAGGGAATTCATTGCGATTCTCCGCCGGTGTCTATTGCTACTTCTACTCCTTCAGAGGTTCCTGAGTATTTGGGTGACTATCAGGATGTATTCAGTGAGTCCAGGTCCAGTGATCTTCCTCCTCATAGGGACTGTGACTGCGCTATAGATTTGATTCCTGGCAGTAAATTTCCTAAGGGACGATTGTTTAATTTGTCTGTACCCGAGCATGCCGCGATGCGTTCTTATGTCAAGGAGTCTTTGGAGAAGGGGCATATTCGTCCATCCTCTTCCCCTCTTGGTGCGGGATTCTTTTTTGTGGCCAAGAAGGACGGGTCTTTGAGACCTTGTATAGACTATCGGCTTCTGAATAAAATCACTGTTAAGTTTCAGTATCTTTTGCCACTATTGTCAGACTTGTTTGCTCGGATGAAGGGTGCCAAGTGGTTCACCAAGATAGATCTTCGTGGTGCGTACAACCTTGTGCGTATTAGGCAGGGAGATGAATGGAAAACTGCATTCAATACGCTCGAAGGTCATTTTGAATACTTGGTGATGCCCTTTGGGCTCTCTAATGCTCCTTCAGTGTTTCAGTCCTTTATGTATGATATCTTCCGGAAGTATCTGGATAAATTTATGATTGTTTATCTGGATGATATTCTGGTTTTCTCGGATGATTGGGATTCTCATGTAAAGCAGGTCAGGATGGTGTTTCAGGTTTTGCGTGATAATTAGTGTTGAGCGATACCGTCCGATACTTGAAAGTATCGGTATCGGAAAGTATCGGCCGATACCGGCAAAATATCGGATCCAATCCGATACCGATACCCGATACCAATACAAGTCAATGGGACTCAGGTATCGGACGGTATTCCTGATGGTTCCCAGGGTCTGAAGGAGAGGAAACTCTCCTTCAGGCCCTGGGAACCATATTAATGTGTAAAATAAAGAATTAAAATAAAAAATATTGCTATACTCACCTGTCCGACGCAGCCGGGACCTCGGCGATTGTAAGCGGCAGCGTTGTTTCTTTAAAATTCGCGCTTTTACTTGCTTACGTGAATTCCCGGCTTCTGATTGGTCAGGGCGGCCATGTTGCCGGGACTCGGACCAATCACAGCAAGCCGTGACGAAATTACGTCACGGCTTGCTGTGATTGGTCCGCGTCCCGGCAATATGGCGCCGTGACCAATCACAAGCCGTGACGTCACGGGAGGCTGGACACGCGCGCTTTTCAAAATAAGCGCGTGTCCAGCCTCCCGTGACGTCACGGCTTGTGATTGGTTAATGGCGGCCATGTTCCTGGGACGCGGACCAATCACAGCAAGCCGTGACGTAATTTCGTCACGGCTTGCTGTGATTGGTCCGCATCCCGGCAATATGGCGCCGTGACCAATCACAAGCCGTGACGTCACGGGAGGCTGGACACGCGCGCTTTTCAAAATAAGCGCGTGTCCAGCCTCCCGTGACGTCACGGCTTGTGATTGGTTAATGGCGGCCATGTTGCCGTGACGCGGACCAATCACAGCAAGCCGTGACGTAATTTCGTCACGGCTTGCTGTGATTGGTCCGCGTCCCGGCAACATGGCCGCCCTGACCAATCAGAAGCCGGGAATTCACGTAAGCAAGTAAAAGCGCGAATTTTAAACAAACAACGCTGCCGGTTCCTTCGCTGAGGTCCCGGCTGCGTCGGAGGGTGAGTATAGCGATATTTTTTATTTTAATTCTTTCTTTTACACCTTTTTACATTAATGTTGTTTCGATACCGATATCCGATATTACAAAAATATCGGATCTCGGTATCGGAAATTCCGATACAGCAAGTATCGGCCGATACCCGATACTTGCAGCATCGGAATGCTCAACACTAGTGATAATGCTTTGTTTGTGAAGGGCTCAAAGTGTCTCTTTGGAGTGCAGAAGGTTTCCTTTTTGGGTTTTATTTTCTCCCCTTCTGCTGTGGAGATGGACCCAGTCAAGGTCCGAGCTATTCATGATTGGACTCAGCCCACGTCTGTTAAGAGTCTTCAGAAGTTCTTGGGGTTTGCTAATTTCTACCGTCGCTTTATCGCTAATTTTTCTAGCATTGTTAAACCTTTGACGGATATGACCAAGAAAGGTTCTGATGTGGCTAATTGGGCCCCTGCAGCCGTGGAGGCCTTCCAGGAGCTGAAGCGCCGGTTTACTTCGGCGCCTGTTTTGTGCCAGCCTGATGTCTCACTTCCCTTTCAGGTTGAAGTGGATGCTTCTGAGATCGGTGCTGGGGCTGTTTTGTCACAGAGAGGCTCTGGTTGCTCTGTGATGAGACCATGTGCCTTTTTCTCTAGGAAGTTTTCGCCTGCTGAGCGGAACTATGATGTTGGTAATCGGGAGTTGTTGGCCATGAAGTGGGCATTTGAGGAGTGGCGTCATTGGCTCGAGGGTGCTAAGCATCGTGTGGTGGTCTTGACTGATCACAAAAATCTGATGTATCTCGAGTCTGCTAAGCGCCTGAATCCTAGACAGGCTCGTTGGTCATTGTTTTTCTCTCGTTTTGACTTTGTGGTCTCGTACCTGCCTGGTTCGAAGAATGTTAAGGCTGATGCTCTTTCTAGGAGCTTTGTGCCTGACTCTCCTGGAGTCTCGGAGCCGGCTGGTATTCTTAAAGAGGGAGTAATCGTGTCGGCCATATCTCCTGATTTGCGACGTGTGTTGCAGAGATTTCAGGCTGGCAGACCTGACTCTTGTCCACCCGACAGACTGTTGCTGATAATTGGACCAGCAAAGTCATTTCCGAGGTTCATTCCTCGGTGTTGGCAGGGCATCCGGGAATTTTTGGTACCCGAGATTTGGTGGCTAGGTCCTTTTGGTGGCCTTCCTTGTCACGGGATGTGCGGTCATTTGTGCAGTCCTGTGGGACTTGTGCTCCGGCTAAGCCTTGTTGTTCTCGTGCTAGCGGGTTGCTTCTGCCCTTGCCCGTCCCGAAGAGGCCTTGGACACACATTTCCATGGATTTCATTTCTGATCTTCCGGTGTCTCAAGGAATGTCTGTCATCTGGGTGGTGTGTGATCGTTTTTCCAAGATGGTCCATTTGGTACCCTTGCCTAAGTTGCCTTCCTCTTCCGATCTGGTTCCTTTGTTTTTTCAGAATGTGGTTCGTTTACACGGCATTCCGGAGAATATCGTGTCCGACAGAGGATCGCAGTTTGTGTCCAGATTCTGGCGATCTTTTTGTGCTAAAATGGGCATTGATTTGTCGTTTTCATCTGCCTTCCATCCTCAGACTAATGGTCAAACGGAGCGAACTAATCAGACACTGGAGGCTTATTTGAGATGTTTTGTTTCTGCGGACCAGGATGATTGGGTGACCTTCTTGCCATTGGCGGAGTTTGCCCTTAATAATCGGGCTAGTTCCGCTACTTTGGTTTCGCCATTCTTCTGCAACTCTGGTTTTCATCCTCGTTTCTCCTCGGGTCATGTTGAGTCTTCTGACTGTCCTGGGGTGGATTCCGTGGTGGATAGGTTGCAGCGGATTTGGAATCATGTGGTGGACAACTTGAAGTTGTCACAGGAGAAGGCTCAGCGTTTTGCCAACCGCCGCCGCGGTGTGGGCCCCCGACTTCATGTTGGGGATTTGGTTTGGTTGTCTTCTCGGTATGTCCCTCTGAAGGTTTCCTCTCCTAAGTTTAAGCCTCGCTTTATTGGTCCTTATAAAATTTTGGAAGTTCTTAACCCGGTTTCTTTTCGTTTGGATCTTCCGGTGTCGTTTGCCATTCACAACGTGTTCCATAGGTCTTTGTTGCGGCGGTACGTTGTGCCTGTGGTTCCTGCTGTTGAGCCTCCTGCTCCGGTGTTGGTTGAGGGCGAGTTGGAGTACGTGGTAGAGAAGATCTTGGATTCTCGTCTCTCTAGACGGAGGCTTCAGTATTTGGTCAAATGGAAGGGCTATGGTCAGGAGGATAATTCCTGGGTGGCCGCCTCTGATGTTCATGCGGCCGATTTGGTTCGTGCCTTCCACGCTGCTCATCCTGGTCGCCCTGGTGGTCTTGGTGAGGGTTCGGCAACCCCTCCTTAAAGGGGGGGTACTGTTGTGAACTATACTTCTTGGCTCCCTCTTGTGGTCACTAGTGTTTTGGCACTTGGATTGTCTTTTACCAGGTTGGTACTCACCTGCTTCGTTAGGCCTGGGGTGTTGCTATTTAAACTTCCTGGATTCTCAGTCCAGTGCCTGGCATCGTTGTAATCAGTTCATTTCTGTTTGCTCCTGTCTTCAGGTCCTGGTTCTTTGCAAGATAAGCTAAGTCCTGCTTCCTTATTTTTTGTTATTTTGCTTTGTTCATATTTTTGTCCAGCTTGTACAAAATGTGATTCCTGATATTGCTGGAAGCTCTAGGGGGCTGATATTCTTCCCCCTCACCGTTAGTCGGTTTGGGGGTTCTTGGATATTCAGTGTGGATATTTTGCAGGGTTTTTTGCTGACCATATAAGTCATCTTACTATTTTCTGCTATTAGTCAGTGGGCCTCTCTTTGCTAAAATCTAGTTCATTCTTACGTTTGTCTTTTCTTCTTACCTCACCGTTATTATTTGTTGGGGGCTTGTATTACTTTGGGGTCTTTTCTCTGGAGGCAAGAGAGGTCTTATTTTCCCTGATAGGGTTAGTTAGTTCTCCGGCTGGCGCGAGACGTCTAGGATCAACGTAGGCACGTTCCCCGGCTACTGTTAGTGTTTGTGCTAGGATCAGGTATATGGTCAGCCTAGTTACCACATCCCTATGAGCTGGTATTTATGTTTGCAGACTTTTGCTGTAATCTCTGAGATCCTTGCCATTGGAATCATAACACCCTCTACCTGAAGTTTACACTGATGGTGTGCATGTTCAGGCCTCGAACCTCACCCTAACTCCTGAGCTCAGCCCTAGGCTGAAACCTCCACCCACCACCAGTGAAGAGGTAATACTTAAATACCCACAGTTAGGACAGACAAGGATAAAGGAAAATATACACCATGCCGCAGACACTCAGGAATACACTATAAATGTGCAGGGCAAAATAAACACAAATATAGGAAGGAGTAAATAAGACGAAGGAATATACACCACCAGCAACGAATCTCCCACCACCAGCTCTCCACTCCAGACCGAGATAACAACGCAAGACAGAAGCTGTAATCGGCGACGCCCAATGATCAGGAGAACTATTTAAAGGCCATGGAAATGGCCCAGCTTCCAATCCGAGGATCAGGTAAATTAACCCCGGAACAGCTAGACAAAATCTAGCAGATGCCAATGAGTAAATAGTGGTCAAAAGTGGAATTACCGCTGTCTGTCGGATGACCTGGTCTGAACAGCGTCTGACATGACAGCTACGGGGAGCAAGGGTATGTACTAAATTAGATCTGCGGGGTGCTTACAACCTGATTCGCATCTG
This sequence comes from Ranitomeya variabilis, assembly GCF_051348905.1. NCBI lineage: Eukaryota > Metazoa > Chordata > Amphibia > Anura > Dendrobatidae > Ranitomeya > Ranitomeya variabilis. The sequence continues at coordinate 292,166,320 of NC_135237.1, forward strand.
TGAGGGGGACAAATGGAAGACAGCTTTTAACACCAAGGATGGGCACTATGAATATCTAGTGATGCCCTTCGGGCTCTGTAATTCCCCAGCAGTTTTCCAAGACTTTGTAAACGACATCTTCCAGGATATGCTTTCTTCCTCGGTCGTAGTCTATCTGGATGATATTCTCATTTACTCTCCAGATATAGACTCCCACCGGAGAGATGTTTGCAAGGTCTTCGACGTCCTACGGGCTAACTCCTTCTATGCCAAGTTAGAGAAGTGTGTTTTTGAGCAGGAATCCTTGCTTTTCCTTGGTTATATCATCTCTTCCCAGGGATTAGCTATGGATCCTGCCAAGCTACAGGCTGTGATGGACTGGCAGGAACCCCATTCTCTCAAAGCGGTGCAGGGCTTTATGGGGTTCATTAATTACTATCGCCAGTTCATTCCCCACTTCTCATCTTTGGTAGCTCCCTTGGTTGCCCTCACCAAGAAGGGGGCAAATCCCAAGTTGTGGTCAGAGGAGATCTCCAAGGTCTTTCACTCCATTAAGTCACACTTTGCTAGCGTGCCCATCCTACATCGCCCCAATGTAGATAAGCCATTTATTATGGAGGTGGATGCCTCATCCGTTGGTGCTGGAGCATTCCTCTTCCAAAAGGATGCTCAAGGTCGGAAGCATCCTTGCTTCTTCTTCTCTAAGACCTTTTCACCAGTGGAGAGGAATTATTCCATCGGGGACAGGGAGTTGCTAGCTATGAAGTTGGCTTTCTCAGAGTGGAGACATTTTCTGGAGGGAGCTCACTTTCCCTTCCAGGTGTTCACAGACCACAAGAACTTGGTGTATTTACAGACAGCCCAGCGGCTAAATTCTCGTCAGGCTAGATGGACATCTTCCAGGATATGCTCTCCACCTCGGACATAGTCTATCTGGATGATATTCTCATCTACTCTCCAGATATTGACTCCCACCAGAGAGATGTTTGCAGAGTCTTCGACCTCTTACGGGCAAATTCCCTCTACCAAGTTGAAGAAATGTGTGTTTGAACAGGAGTCCTTACCTTTTCTGGGCTATATTATATCCGCCCAGGGATTGGCTATGGATCCTGCCAAACTACAGGCTGTGATGGACTGGCGAGAACTCCATTCTCTTAAAGCGGTGCAGCGCTTTATGGGGTTCATTAATTACTATCGCCAGTTCATTCCACACTTCTCAACTTTGGTAGCTCCCTTGGTTTCCCTCATTAAGATGGGAGCAAATCCCAAATTGTGGTCTGAGGAGGTCTCCAAGGCCTTTCACTCCATTAAGTCACACTTCGCTAGCGCTCCCATCCTACATCGCCCCTATGTAGATAAGCCATTCATAATGGAGTTTGATGCCTCATCCATTGGTGCTGGAGCAGTCCTTTTCCTAAAGGATGCTCAAGGTCGGAAGCATCCTTGCTTCTTCTTTTCTAAGATCTGCTCACCAGCGGAGGGGAATTATTCCATCGGGGACAGGGAGCTGATAGCTATGAAGTTGGCCTTCCCAGAGTAGAGACATCTCTTGGAGGGGGCTCATTTTCCCTTCCAAGTCTTCACAGACCAGAAGAATTTGGTGTTGTTGCTGACAGCCCACTGGTTAAATTCTCGCCAGGCCAGAAGGTCCTTGTTCTTCACCCCATTTCCATTTCACCCTCCATTTTCTTTCCGGGGAGAAGACCATTCGTGCCAACGCTCTCTCTCACTCTGTAGTGTCATCAGAGGAGGAGGAGGAGCCTCGGCTTATTGTCCCTTCAGAGAGCTTGAGAACTTTGGCTCCGGTTTCGCTAGAGTCTGTGCCCCCAGGCAAGACTTTTGTCCAAGGTGGGTGGACATTTTGGGACCAAGAGGACATCTGAGCTCTTGGCGAGGACGTACTGGTGGCCGCATATGGCTCATGATGTCGCAGACTATGTTCGGACGTGTGTCTCCTGCGCCAAGAACAAGTCTCCTTGGCAACTGCCAGCTGGGTTGCTTTACCCCCTGCCGGTGGTGGACAGGCCCTGGGAGATGGTCGGGATGGACTTTCTGTTGGGCTTACCCAAGTCTCGTAGCTGCACCATTATCTGGGTTGTCACCAACCATTTTTCCAAAATGGTGCACTTGGTGCCTCTTATTGTCAGTGACTGGGGTCCCCAGTTTGCGTCTCGATTCTGGAGAGAGCTTTGTCGTCTACTCAGTATTGAGTTGAACCTCTCTTCGGCATATCATCCCGAGACGAATGGGTTGGTAGAGAGGGCCAACCAGACCCTGGTCACATATTTACAACATTTTGTTTCTGCCATGCAGGATGACTGGGCATCCTTGCTACCGTGGGTAGAGTTTGCGCTTAACAATGCCGTAGCCGACTCCACCGGTCAGACTCCATTCCTCCTTAATTACGGCCAGCATCCGCGTGTCCCTGTGCCCATGCCCGTGTCTTCCGCCGACTCCAGGGTGGCAGACTGGGCTGTGGAGGCACGGGACATTTGGGACCGCACTCAGGATGCCATTCAGGCCTCCAAGGAGAGAATGAGGTCCTCCGCCAATGCTCATCGGCGCCCTGCTCTGACCTTTGCTCCTGGCGACTTAGTGTGGCTCTCCGCCCATAACATCAAGCTGCGTGTTGAATCCACTAAGTTTGCACCTCGCTACTTGGGTCCCTTCAAGGTCCTCGAACAGGTTAACCCTGTGGTCTACCCTCTGGCCCTTCCTCCACGCCTGGGTATCACCGACACCTTTCATGTGTCTCTCTTGAAGCCCATATACATGTCCCAGTTTTACTAGTCATCTGCCGGGACAACGGGTTCGTCTATGGACAATTATGAGGTGAACGCTATTTTGGGGTGCAAGGTGGTACATGGCAAAAAATTCTGTTTGGTGGATTGGAAGGGTAATGGCCCAGAGGACAGGTCCTGGGAGCCGGCTGAACACATTCAAGCTCAACAGCTCATTGCTGCCTTCGAGCGAGGTGGGGTCCAGGGGGGGGGCCCTGGGGGGGGGGTAATGTTAGGTGTTGAGTTCCCACTTCTGCACATGGGGAATCTCGAACCATCTCTGCTGCGGTCTTCCATTTTTCTCCAGCCACGGTGGAGTCTGCTCAGCGTAGATGTTGGTCCCAGCGTCTTGCTCAGTCTCACTCTGTGCATAGGGTTACTGCTGCTTTTCCAGCTTCTGCCATTGAAGCCAGTGCTGGGCAGCGGCGAGCAGACACTTTTGGGACTGAGTCCTGCTTTTCCCCTTCTGAGCATGCCCAGGGCAAGATCTCCCGTTGGAGATCGAGGGTCACATGCTCAGATACTGCAGCAGATCTCATTGGTCCTCCAGAAAGGTCCTGAAGGTGCTCAACTTCTGTGGCAGCCTCCTGCTGGTCTTTCTGGGAAGGTCCTGTACATGCTGCAGCTATAAAAGGTTCGCATGACCGCACGGCCATGAGCTAGTGTAAACTTGTAAACGTGTGTGTGTTGATGTGTGAAAGTCATTCATTAATTATCCCCTCCCTTGTGTATGACTGCTCGTGTAAGGTGGATGATTGCTATCTAGCATCCGACTTAGCCATCAGCACGTAACACAGAAAACAGCATCTCTTGCTGTGGCGCCGTGCGCTTTCACAGCGCTTTCCTGACCCAAGCCTAGGTGGTTAGTGGTGTACACCAGTGCGGCACTGCACGCACTCTCGTGCATCTTTATTATTATTTCTTTAACTCTGACACCCCAGTTGTGGTGTTGAGCGCAAGAGATCTATATGAACTCAAATCCTGTGTCTTGGGATTGAGTTCTGAGACTCCTTGCTTGCGCTCTTGGCGCGGTACCGCGGCCCTGTAATGCAACAGGGTTCGCTTCCTTCACACAGGGTGAAGTTAACCCGTGTGTGTATCCACATTGTACCACCATATAGTCCGTCATTACTTAGCAGCAGGTTCCATCTCTGCACGGTGGACCCCGGGCTGCGAACGCACCTTACTCTATCTTTCAAATTATTTGATGCGTTCCTCTAGCCTTAACACACACTCCTATTTTTATAATAGATCAAATGAAAAATGATAAAGAAAAAGTATAGAAAGTAGAGGAGTAGGGGATTACTGTATATTTTTGTTAAGCAGATAGTGTGTGTCTAGAGCATTGCCTGCCCTAGCGGGTGCTATCCTCTGTGGAGACTGGTCAATGCATCTTCTGCGCTGATTGGTGTGGCGATGCAGGCACTGTCTGCAGTGCAGATGTTCACGGTGTCCTTTGTCATTTTCGCGGGGAAGGATCCTGCAGTTCAGTCCCACCCCTGGCAAATCAATTCTTCCAGCCAGACTGCCTTCCACGTCGCTCTACGTCAACCTATCACCTCACTCCCCTCAGTCCTTCCTCTTCTGGACAGTGGCGCTATCGTGATATAGCACAGGTCAGCGTTCCTCTCTCCTAGAACACAGGTGCACCTCATGGTTTCCTCTTGATGTCTGGACATAGGCTGCACAGCAAGAAACGCACCTCACAGCAGAACCATGTACCGGGTATGCTGTATTGCTCCTTAGGGTGTGATACACAAAGAACCTCTGTAAGCATTGCTGCACTTGAACTCCAATAGTTTTTTCTTTTCTTTCTGCTCTCTGCCTCTCATAACATCTGAGTCCAGAGAGGACCATGCATGCTTGTTGGTGCAACTTATGTTGCCTGCTATGCCTGTGTTGATTGTAGCAGCAATTTTTACACTGGTCAATAGGTAGAATTTTGTGCTGCTTGTCCTCTTCCTCCCTTTCTTGGATCCACTCAAAGGATTCTTGCAATGGGTGATGAGAATTCCTCTCCCCGGCATGGGCCCGTGCCTTAGGTCTGTTGATGTTCAAAATAACCAAAGTGTCCAAGATCCTGGTTACATTTGTGGAATGACTGCAAGGGAACCCTACCATCCCTATGACTCCCCTGCTACTTAGGACCAATGGATGATCACAGCAGCTTTCCAAGTGGCCTCAGTTCACTTCATCATCTGGATCCCTTCCAATTGCCCTAAGAAGGCAGACAGTACCATTTTCCCTCTTTCAAGGGGGTCACTCCCCATTGTTATCTGACCTTAATGTCAACTCAGAGTCTGTCCTTGACCACTATCAGATTGGGAAGCTGAGGTTCACGGTGGAGAGCCTTGTGACAGATGTAGACTCATCTCTGAGGGTGGCAGCTATGGATCCTCTTCCCCCATGGAGAGTGGATTTTTCAGAAAGGGTAAACGTGTACCTAAGGCTTTTTATAACCATGCGACATTTGTGTGGATTTTGCAGAAGTCTTGGGAGCACCGGGACAGGTGGCTTCAGAGTAGCAACTGCATGCAAGTGTTGTACCCCTTTCTGATGGTACTTGTTAAATCCAGGACTAGCCTGCCTTCAGTGGATATGCCCATATCTCACTTATCCAGATCCACCACCCTGCCTCTGTATGAGGTGGCAATCTTGCGGGATACCACAACAGCAGTGAAGAGACTATGGCTAAGGCAGCCTTTGAGGCAGTAAGGTTTGCATTGTGCCCTAATGTCACCATTTGGGTGTCTAAACCAGTTACGGCTTGAGCTAGACACTTAAAGTGCTGTATACTTGCTGAATCCCTGGGTGGGGAAATGGCAGAAGTAGCAGACCAGATTTCTCAAGCAAGGAGGTATTTATGCATTGCCACCTGGGATGCAGCCGAATATGCCGCTCATGCTGCAAGCAATAGCATAGCTATTTGTTGCATTATATGGCTCAAGGTGTGGTGTACAGACATTGCTTAAAAGAAGTTTCTTGCAGGTTTACTTTTTCAGGGATTCCTTCTGTTTGGGACAAAATTGTATGAGTTTATTGCTGATGCCAACAGGGATAGGAGTACTTCCTCATGCCAGGGCTAGCCATTCCATTCATAAATGTGGGGCCCTTGAGTTGTGCACCTTATGCCGATTTATAGTACTGAATGACAACAGTATCAGGCCAAATTCAGAGCACCTGAGGGCAGGAGACCAGCATCTTTCATGCCCACTCTCTCAGCACAGCCCCAAGGTCCAGAAGGAAGAGCCTCTGCTTATAGACACAGCAGGGGAACCAATGCGTAACAGGCCACCCCAACTCTGGGATGCCCTCTGACTGGAGACCTTATCCTTCTCTTTGAGGATACTTGGCTGGGGGTAATTTATTATTACTGGTTCAAAAAGAGCATTTCCCCAGGATACAGGATAGTTTATTGCCCCTCTATGGGATAACTTTTTCATATGCTTAAGAGCCAGTTTCAAGCAGGCTACAGCATTATAAAAAAAAAAAAAAATTCAAGTCCGGATCAACAGGACTGCATTTTTTTTATTTTTATTTTTCAAAAGAAAATATGGTTCATACAAAAGAAAAATTTACATGGTAGACATGACCCAGTCGACACGTTTTGACTGCACTGGACAGTCTTACTCATGAGAGGGTAGCGTATGATATGCCTATGTACCAGCCCACTTGACACAGACTCAATACAAGATTACTTTTCTCATAGCAATCACTTCCATCTGGAGGGTATTGTAGGTGTCAGCTCTTTCCTGTTGAGCCCCTTATCTAGTCCTGCACCAGGACAAGAAAGTGTTGAGGCCAGTCCCACGCTTCCTCCCAAAGGTGGTTTCTCATCTTCACCTTAATGATATAGCACTGCCTTGCTTTTGTCCCACGTCTGCTCACCCATTGGAGAGATCTTTACATAAGCTGGATGTCGTCAGGGCCACCCCGTAATGCTTACCAGCCTCCACTCCGTTCAAATGATTAGACTCCTTAGGTATTTTGTCTGGATGTCCTCACAGGGCCCAGGTTGTTTCTAAATCGACTTTCTCCCACTGTATCATAACTACCATCACTGAAGTTTTTAGGGAAAGATACCCCTCTTTCAGGGTCAGGGCACACTCTGCGCAGGTTGTGGGAGGTCCCTGGGTGGTTTGCCAAAAGCCATTAATCCTAGAGTTTTGTAAGGTAGCCACTTCACTTGGTCACTTGTGCATAGTTTTTCCAAGTTTTGCAGAGTGCACACAGAGAAATGAGGATTTTTTTACCTACCGTAAAATCTGTTTCTCGTAGTCTTCATTGGGGGACACAGCACCCACCCTTGGTTGCCTGGTTGTTCGTGCATTTACAATGGTTTTTCTCTTGGGTTGTAGTTTAATTATTTTCTTGTATATGCTTTAATTCCGTTAGTTTTCGGTCACAGTTTTTGAGCTAAACTGAGGAGCCTGGGCCTGTCAGGCAAGATATTTCAGGGAGGAGGCACTTTTCAATTGAGTTGCATTAATAGTGTGAGCCTCCAGGTAGCAGCAGACTATCCCATGGTTAATGTGTCCCCAAATGTGTCCCAAATGAAGAGTGCAACAAAGAGATTTTTCTGTGAGTAAAATATCTTCATGTTGCAGATTAAGAAAAAAAAGTTTAGACATTATAAACTACCAAGTTTGCAAAATTAATTAATTCTCCCTTAATTCAGAACTAAAACATTTTGATGGTTATAGTGGAGGATAGTGTTATGTTGAGTATTAAGCAAACAGTTCATTGTCAGAATAACATACTTTAAATGCCTGTGTAAAATGGAAACCTCTATTTGCTATCATCCAAGAAGGTTAAAATATGTATCTAACATTCTGCATTCCTTAATTTAAAATGAGAGAAAATAGA